>NC_090937.1:1353848995-1354473995 GCF_040938575.1 Ambystoma mexicanum | reverse complement strand
TAGGATGAATGCCTTCTCATGGGCTAACACTGAAAGTAGTTGCTGTAATTATGCTACTAAGCAATCTTATGCCATCACAGGGACTCTGCAGTGCACCAAGGTTGACAATTGTGGATCTACAAAGATGCATCATAGAGGCCTGTGTTATCGATGGAACCTAGATACTGTTCTTATACAGCACAGACCTCTCATTCCATCTGATACAAATATGCTGTTCAAATTCAAAAGAAGACAGTCAGCTATATGTTTAGCATTTTCAATGACCATTAACAAGGCACTGGGACCTACAACCCCTTTCTGGAAGTGATCAGTGGTGATTAAGATATTTAAGAAGTGGGACAGAAGTGACCCTATGAATTACTGACCGATATTGACCTTTAAGATATGCTAGAATGGCATTTGATACGCTGGGAACGGCTAGGTGGGTCAATTTGTCTAAGAGGGTCAGAGCTCTCAGGCATCAGTTACAACCCCATGATCTTCCAAAATTGGAGCAAAGGCCACAGTACAAGCAAGTGTTGACACTATGGCCTGCTGTGGCTCCAATGCTCGCAGAACCCCTAGGCAGTCAAGTGAGTACTGCTGACTATGTAGTAAATATGTGGTATATATGCAGTTAAAGACATTTTTTGAAATATAGATTAATTGTGGCCAATCACGGGGAACAGAACACAAGTCGGGAAAGGACCACAATTCACTGGCATTGGATGTGGGGCCCTCTTATTGCCCCTTCCAACTCTCATTTGAAGACAAAGGTCAGTGAGAAGTATATTCCACTACAGGATAGTTGCCAGTCCTAGCTGACTCCAGTTTTGTGTTAGAGTGTGTTAGTTCATGTTGTATTGTATTAGTTTGTGCACTTGATTGGCAGCCCAAAAGTTAACCTTCTAGATGATTCAAATGTCCGCATTCTTCTTTCATTTTTCTTTGTACAAGGAGCTGAAATATACATATGCAGAGAAATAAAATTCCTGAGTAATTGGTGTGTCTCATAGGGTAACAATTCAAATGTCAAAGTTCTCATCTCTGTGAATTTAGGGGGGGGGGGAGTTGAGAAAGAAACCATTTTTTAATGTCTACATTGCACACTCATAAAGTCAGCCATACAATGAGCATGCATTTGTAATGAGGATGAAAAGAGATCTACAAATAGATATATATGTGTTTGAGGCACCCAGTACCACTAACAAGAATCAACCAGGAACCGACTGAAAATCAACCAAATCTATAGACCGGTCCGAGCTGCACAGCTGCCTGGTCTATTGGCGTCTGCCCATCCTGACTCTGGTGCTGCTAGGAGCTTCGTTTGTCCAGTTTACAAAGAGAATGTATGGTGTCAGAAATGAAGCACCCATGTCCTAAAGCCTCTCCTTGCATCTGTCAGGTAGACTGCCCAGATTGCCTCTGTTGCTAGAATGTTAGTCCCAGTAGAGGCTAGGCCTGTCCTATTGATCTGGTGTGTTGTGTTGCCATTGAGTCAAAGAATCAAAGTGCAGGCCTTTAGAAATGTCTCCAATATTCTAGAACTTTGCTGTTGACCTTTGTGCATGTGGAATGGACATCTGTGCATATCAGTGAAATAAGGCTTCAAATATACACTGTATGGGACAATCCTGTAGGCAGAGGCTCTTTGGTGTAGTGAAGTTGGCCAGACGTTTAGAATGATCATTTTAACAGACCTTAGCTTGGTAATGTTAGCATTTTTTGCCCCAAGGGTCTCAGTGGTGGTAAAACAAAGAAAACAGAACGCAGAAGTCCACTGACAACCGATGGATTGGTTTGCTATTTTTATTTCCCCAGGAATTTCAGAGTAGCTACTAGCTGAAGAATTCCCATTGCACATATGGCCATGATAAGATCTGAACTGGAAAACAGAATTGTACTCCATTGAAGCCACCCATCAACCAAAATAGTTGTTACCCTTCTTCTCAAAGTTAACATCTTAGGGAAGTAGTGTGTGGGGCCCCCTTTCTTTCCCATAAAAAATGTTGGCATGTGGGTACGCCCCTGTCTCCGGTCTTAGTCCCTCCCCCTTTTGATATGGCTTTGATATAAAGTTAATATAAATTTGATGTCATAATGACATCAAAAATGATATTGATTTCATATGAAATGTATTTTTTATATAAAGTGGGAATAAAAAAGATGTTAAAATGTTTAGATACTATTTGAGATGGTTTGATATAAACTGAATATATAATGTATATACAAATGATGGAAACATTGGCAGCCAGTGGTGGTGCTGCTTGGATGACTATTGAGAGCGAAGTGAGCTAGTTTTTGTCTAAACGGGTGCGGGGTTCCGACCCAAGAATATAGGAAGCAAACATACACTCTATAGATAGTGTAGATGTCATCATGATTTTATAATCTTAATGACACAGGCAAGAGAGTCAGCTTCAACGTACAGTAACATTACATTTTTGATTTGATATAAAATGATCGAGCTATAAATAGAGGCTGGCACGGCTGTCCAAAAATAACTCTGTGAATTTGCTTTACAGTTAAAGTGTGGTTTAGAGTGCTAAGTCATAAAACTATTGACTTTGAACAATGTGTGTTTCTTTTTGTATCAGATTATGAAACTATTACAGAAAAGTATTGACTTTGGACAATGTGTGTTTATTTTAGATACTGAAAATAATCTGCTCAATAAGCAAAGTGCGTTTCCCAGAACCTATACCAAAGTCCAAACTATGGCCTTTGACAATGTGTGTTTCTTTCAAACAATGAAAACTGTTCACATTATACACAAAATGTGTTTCCCAGAGCCTATACAAAAATCCAAACAATTGCCTTTGACAGTGTATGGTACTGAAGCAGCATGCAGATGCCCCACGCTGTTTGCTGGGTCACAGAGCAACAAGGAGACACATGGCAGTGAAATGAACGAGCTGCTGACGGCACACAGATAAGGAAGCCTGGGCTGCATGGTGAGGTTAATTTAAAATGTTGCTATAATGACACAGGAAGCTAGCTATTCATAACCTATGGTACCACTCTCTAATTTTTGCTGAGTATGCAAAACATTGAATTCTGTATTTTGTTGATAATGCATATTGTCTCTGGACCCAGGAAACAGCTCAAATTAGTTGTTGGCTGTTTGCTGGGTCACAGAGCAGCATTCTATCCACATCAGCGTAAAACACACAGATGTTTATATTTAGCTCAGCAGAATACAGGATGTTCTACAAAAAGATATTTAAATACACTCCCAATGAAAATACAACCAGATATTGTTTATCAACTAGACCAGCAAGGTTATTTTTAACTTATGATGGAATGAAGGCACAGGAAACATCCGCAGCGTGAGGTTGATTTTAGATTTTGCTATTATGACACAGGAGGCTAGCTATTCATATTCTATGCTGCCACTCTCTAATTTTTGCTGAGTATGCATGAAATAGAATGCTGTGTTTTCTTGATAATGTCTCTGGACCCAGGAAACAGATAAAACTAGATTTTGGACAACCCCCGTTTTTGCCAGGTAAGCAAGAAATATAATCCTGTGCTTTGTTGATAAGGAAACAACATTGGGGAGGGCATACATGGCATTACCCCCATTACAAGCCTGAAAAGGTATCCCTTTGCCTGGGCTTGGGAATTCTGCAGCAGCCCTGAGTAGATTCAAAAGACATTGGGCCTCATTACGTCCCTGGAGGTCCGGGAACTATGGTACCGGTAAGCATGCCGGTACCGCAGTTCCCGGACCGCCATACTATGTGTGGTGGTTGCGGTCAGCACGTCGGATGCACCAGCACAACTCTGAATTGGCCGGTGCATCCGACGTCCCCATCCCCATGCAGCCCTATGGGCCAACATGGGGATGAGGATGCCCTTGATTCGGGCACCCGAAAATCAGCAAGTACCGGGTCCACCTAACTCGGCATGACCTGGTTCTTGCCCATTCACAGGTGCCGGAAAAAATGCAACTCTGCCAGCAGCCGTGCCACTTTTACTGGCACGGCTACCACCAGCGTTGTAATGAGGCCCATTGAGTCCTTAACAATAGCGGAATGATAAAGAAATCAGGACAATTTCTCAAAATTATATGAGCGATTGGATTATATGTTATGAGATACTGACTAGTGGCCAGATTTTGGTCACAATGCATTGCTTTATTCATGCTCTTTTGGTTTTGCAAATTGCTTGCCGATGTGCCAAAATGATTTCTGGCTCTAACTACCAGCTATATTTTTTTCAGACCTTTTTAAATTTCTTTTTTTCTATTTCCCTCTACTTCTGAATCTGAACTTAGGCTTTTTGATGTACCATTGCCTATGTAACAATTGGTTGTAATTGTTATTTCAGAATCTGTTTTAAGTTTGTTAACTAATGTAATAATAAACATGTGAAATTATTTTTGTACATACAAGCTGGATGTCCAGCATAGAGTGTTTCTGCTCCCATATACTCGAGAGCTTCCATGAGGACATAATACTAACTGTTATTTAACAACATATATCGATGGCCCGACATTAGGTAGAGAGCCACCACCAGGACACTACACTAGGCAGCAAGCATGTGCACCTAGCAAGGAGTTATCCTTACTTCAGTTATTATACACTGAGACAGTGCACAGTGACTTATTGCACTGTTAGAGCTTGTATTGTTTCCTGCTGGGACACACTTTCTTGTTTGATTAAACCCTCTACAAAGCCTTTACGTGAAAACCAGGGCTCATGTTTATTTCGAGTTAATTTCAAGAACATTAAAAGGTGAGCTTGGGGGTATTTTATTTTCAAACTAAACAGCTGTGTGCATTTTAAAGACATGTCTAAAACAATGTACAGTTTTTGTGGGCTTTACTATTGAAGAATTTACAAATCTTTTGTTTATACAAGGTGTTTGTAAGTGTGAAATATTTAGATTGCATTCAAATGTAAGAAACACAGATTTGTGTGATACTGTATTTTACTGATACTCCACATCCTTTTGAGGCAGACTGGTTAAATATGTTTCCAGCGTTAAGAAGCGCTGTGCAATTACATTGTGGCTATGATAATGTGTAGAGGTGTTTGTAAGTGTTTATGGGGGGCTCACATGACTTCTAACACTGTGCAAGGTTAAAAATGTGTTTCATAGTTTACAAGACAATACACCTTACAATTTATTTATGGAGCTTGATTATGCAGCGCTAAATGGCCTGTAATAGGGCGCAATTTTTCCAGATTTGCAGATTCAATGTTTGCCCTTCTTTCAAAGGGTTAGACAATAGTGATGCGACAAAGTCACACATACGGATCATGATCCGAGTTGGCAATGTGTGGAATGTGAAGTCAGTATTTAAGTATTTGTCAAAGATCACACATGTTGCGGAAACGGTACAGCCAACATGTACACGCACAACACTCTGGAATGGTGGATTTCTTTAAGGGTGGCACATACCAGGGTGTTACATATATTTGAATATTTAAATATTTCAAAAAGGAGCTCGGCACAGTGCGCAAATGTTGGCTTTTTTCAAGTTCCCATTACTGTACCAGTTCATGATTTAGATTGTGCTGGGTTCATTTTGTATTTCCAAGTAGGCATTACATTTTATTGTATTTTGCGTGCATAGTGGCACCAAGTAAAACAAACTGTTTCTATTCTTTGTGTATAGAGGAAGCGCTGTGTTGGACTTCATCTTTCATAGCAGCGCTGTACATATTAACAGTAAGGAAACAAGTGATAGCCTTTTTAGAATACACTTATAAATCTGGATGTCTCTCGCACAACACTGATAAGCCCCAAGAAGCAGTGGATTTCAGTTTTTGTCAAAGATCACACAAGTTGCGCATGCAGTGTTGCCGAATGGGATGGTACATGTTTTTTAAGGGTACATGTGCTGAGGTGTTACACCCGAGTCGATATATTATGTAAGAGGTGTTATGCAGTATTTGAATATTTTAATGCAATGATTGAGGATGTGTAAAAGATGGCCTATTCTGATTGTCCATTGTTGTTTTTTTAGAGCCAACGTGCTTTTCAACAGCAGGATGGTGCAACAGGCAGACTCTCTGAATGTGGAATGTTTCAGTCGACATGCATCATCCGGTGGATGTGTGGAGTTTTGTACATTTCACTCAACAAACACCCGGTTGCTTGAGGGTGAACATGCATCAATGGCTTTGGGGGGCCAGCAAGCACAGTTGGGGTGCCAATGAGACCCAAGGATGATGGGGGGTCGGCCACAGGTTCAGAATGGCTTATTGGGCGCTTCAACACAGGTGAACAGATGGGACAGTCTGGGAGCGGAGATTGCCTTTTCTGATTCATCAATGAACATCTCTTGATTGCAACCCCCAGCAAGTGCTGATGGAATGTTTGTGGGCCCCTACAAATTGGAACTATTCTTCAGATTCAACAATGGGATATGGTTGGATTACAGTCCCCAGCAGGGGCCAGTCGAATGTTTGGGGGCCCCTAAGTGGAAGAGAGTGGTTTTTCTGATTCTTTAATGGGCTTCAGCAACAGGTTGGCATTTTTGTTGCAGCCATTACAGACTGTTTTGATATTGTGTTATGGCATTTTTATAGCAAAGCCAACTGGAGTATGCTCTTACATGCTCCTCTCAAACTTGAGCCGGACCACCTGAAGTTCCAGAAGCAGCCCAAAACTGTCTTCTTCTCCTCTGCTTTCTCTCTTTCCCACCCCTGCTGACCTACCTCTTTGCCACACCGACTGGTTGCTTGGCTACCCTCACAGTCTCACCTGGTACCAGGCTCTCCCTTGACTGGTCACCCCTGCACTGCCGTCTAGCCTTCCATGCACTTAGGGGCTGTAATCTGTAACCTCTACAGTCCCTTGTCTCCTTTGCACTTACCCAGAGCTGCACTGCCCTCTGCTGAACTTGCTCAGAGCATTGCTGCACTGCTGTCCCTGCCCCTCTCCCTGGCACTTCTCCCCCCTTTCCCCTTGTACTTCTCTTTTTCGCACTTGCACGACTGAATGACACAAGGCCTAAGAAGATTGTTTGTCTTGTCTCTCTCGCTTGTATTGTCCTTTCTAGAAACAGTTGTGTACAGGTGCGTTATAAATGACTTATCATATCATATCATTACATGTGGATACTGTCATATATTGGCAGAAACCGCATGGACTTATTTGTTAAAGTATCCTTACTGGCACTATGCACAAGGCAAGCAGGAGTATGCTCTTATATCGGAAATATTTGCTTGTATTGGTGCAGCATGGAAATGCATGTACACAGCCATCCTCCAAATGTTTTTATACTTGCATATCTTGTGGGCAAAGTCATCATGAATATGCATGGGAAATGTTCCTCTGCACTGGTGGTGGGATGCATCTATAGGACCTTTCAAGAGTTACCCAACAAACGCCTTTGCATACTAGCATTTTACTGTGCATTTTTGTGGCAAATATTTACACCTCTCCAATTAAAAAATTCACCAGCTGATGCTGCCCTAAAGATGTTGGAAAGGAATGTAAAATACTGGCTCCATGAACAGAAGCTCCAACGCAGCTTTCTCCATATACCTTAACAAAACCACTGTCCTACCTCCCATGGCTCCTATACTTGATTCTACTAGATGTATACATTACAACTGGCCCTTCCGTCCCACAGCCACATTTAGCCATTACCTAATAAACTTGAGTTTGCCTGCCTTGGTCAAGTGAACGGTTAGCTGACTTTTCCCTCTGGCAACTTGATGTATGATTGTTGTTTAATGAATAACTTTCAAGCACCATAATTCCAGTAACCAATGGTGCCTTAGGAAAATCATCATCCCCACTAGGTAACCCAAATGGCAGCTCAGATCTTGCATAGGAACTGTGACTATGCAGACTCCTTGGCCAGGAAACCACATCCCATTCTTCCTATTCCTTCAATATATGGCACATCTTTGTATTGTACCCGCGGTCCTGTTTTGTTTCATCACAGAGTTTCAGTTCGACACCTATGCTAATTCTTATATTAGAAAACTAAAAAAATAATTAAACATACTACAAAAACAATATGTTTCATTTTGGCCTTAGTGCAATCGGTTTTAGATAATATGGATTGAAACCAAACCTTTTTGCCCATCCCATATTATCCAAGCTTTCGTAGCATCTGTTTTTTGTTATTTTAGTTGTGCTCTAGGGTTTGAACTTCTTGGTTACATTTGATCAGTCTGTAATTCTTCCCATGAGAGGAGCGACCAGCTGTGTAGATTTCTGTTGTATTAGATTGAATATGGAGTTCTAATGACACTGCAAAAAAAAAAAAATAAATCTTCCTGTTTACCCACTTATTCGTTACTGTCTGGGAGTCGATGTTCTTTCACCATGCATGACTAATCGGATCTATTGTTTTTTTGGTGCTCTGACCTAGTCAGCTATTTGCGATTGGTGTTTGGAATGTTTGTGTCGATTCAAATATCTCTCGTCGTACAACCGGCAGGATTCTTTGACGTTAATCTGCCATACCTATTAGCTTGATGTCACTGTCGCACGGATATGTCTGTTGTAGTTTATCCTTCTCTAAGAAACTGAAGTTTGTCTTCACTTCTAAAATCCCTGCCTAACTGTAGTCTTTTTTGCAATTTCATCTCTGCTTAGTTAAGTTGCTGGATGCAAGTCTGTCATGTAATTGACTTTGGTATTTTCTATTAACTTAAAGCATAGGACCACATCTAGTTGCACCAACTGGCATTCCAGTCTGTTTCAAAGCTGAGGTTAAACAAGTGGGTATCTATCTTCCTATTTTTAAGAATGTTGTTTGTGCCCGCTGCTGTGCACGCACCTGGTGCCAACTTCTGGTACTTAATGAAAGGAGTAGTCTGTTCTATGCTCTTTACTGAGTAAGACAAAGGTTGTCTAAGGGGTACGCAGTGAACTGTGGTGGTGGAGAAGAGAGAGGGTGTTCAGAGAGGCCGTTGCTTCGATGGAAAAATGGTACAGTAAGAGGGAGAGTGTAGCACCAACTGCTTGGACCATTTGGAAAGGAGATAATTTATGTAGTATGCACTATAGTACACACAGTTTATCTCTCTGTGTTTGCTCTGTTATTTCAGTGTGTAAAGACAAGGGATGCCACAAATAGCAATGCAGACATTGCTGAAGGGGTCACATAACACTTAATAAATTACCTTTTTTATTGCATATTTGTTCTAACCAAAAAAAACAGATTTTTTTGGAACATAAATTCCCTTAGAGAAACATAACTAGAGCCTGCTTTCCAATCCCTCATTTCCACTGAAGTCACTGTAATGGGCACACTTCCAACTAAAAGCCCTGCTAAGGTAGAGCAGGAGTGCCGGCCTGCCATCAGCTTCAAAGCCGCAAATTCAAACAAATGCAAAATCCATTCCTGCTGCTCCTGAGGTACCCGACATCAGGGATAGCTCTCTGCCATGGAACATCCAGTTTGATACAAGGATCCAAGGACTCAGTAGTTCGAGAGCCACTGGCCCCAATGACATCTCGAATCACCTCCTCAAACAACATCCTGAGGCTTGGAGCCAACTGGTCAAGCAAATTATAACCATGTAACAAATTCCTTCCACCTGGCGAGAGGCAATTATTGTTCCTATCTATAAGAGAGGTGATCGAGCCGATCCTAAGAACAATTGGCTTATCGCCCGCCTCGAATACATGGTGAGAGTATTTGCCTCCATTCTCTTACGTGGCCTAACAATATGGGCCCAGAAGACTGGAAGATCTGATCCTCGGCAAAAGGGGTTTGTCAAGGGAGTGGGCACTGGCTTGAATCTCTTCATTCTGGAAATACTCGAACAGGATGCCTTAACATCTGGCACTTGTGTGCACATGGCTTCAATGGATCTCAAACAAGCATTCAATTCCATCAACGGGTCCAAATTGTGGGGGAAATTGAGAAAATGGAACTGTTCCCCGGATCTTGTAAGTGACATTCGTGCCTTACATTCAGCAACATCTATTTGAATAAGACTCAACTCTGTAGGGGAGCTATCTGAGAAAACGTCCACCCATCGTGGATTAAAGCAGGGATGTGCTTTGGCCTCCTTTTTGTTTAATTTATATATATCTGATTTGAGTGTTTCTCAGAGTGCTGTGAGATCCTTCCCACCCAATATTAATGGTGTTCCAATTCCCTCGATAGTTTATGCTGATGACATCATATTCTTGGACTGCACTCAGGAAGGCCTCCAGAGACGTATCACTTGCTTCATTGAATACTTAAAGCTAAATGATATGAAGATCAACGTCTTGACATCAAAAATCTTGAATATGACGTCTGCACTAAATAAACTAACAAAAGATCATGCCTGGTGGATTAGAGATGAGAAGATTGAAGTTGTACAATCCTTACTGTACTTTGGAGTCACAATTAACAGAAACATCGATGACAACGCTCGTTACCTCTCGCTGTAAATAAAAACCACGCATCTAGCAGCCCAGGGCATGAGAATTTTGTGCAGTTACTGTACATTTTCCCTTGCTAGCCTTTTATCGCCAAAAGGCAGTTCCAATCTTGTCATACGGCTCAGAAGGTTTGCTCGGCTTATACTGGAATATATGGGCACTGTTAGAAGGTCTATTTTGACGCAAAGTGCTCGAGCTACCCAATTCTTTAGCTATATCCACCATTCACCATGAGATTAGGCTCCAATCTCTCAAGTCAATGAGTCAATTGAGTCTATGGAAATCCATCTCACTGTATAGAAAATGCAGGATGGCTGAGAAGGGTACTCCATTTGAATTACTCATCAAGAATGATAAATGTTCCACTAAAGCATTTAAACTGTGGATTGCAGAAATCGAAGAGGTTCTTGATGGAACTATGCTGGACAAAGAGGACTTGATTTCTAATCCAACTAAGTGGCAAATCCATTTTCGGGAAAAGTATTGTATTGAAACCATCGGAAGGATAAATCTGGATGTGTTAAAACCTTGTTTAGAATTGGAGCAAAAAGGTTTAAATAAACCACCCCTCTATCTACTGAAGTTCCTTTCTCATCAATATAGGGACTTACTGTTGAGAATTCGATTAAACCTACTTGCCACTGGGGAAGTAAAATTGGCGCAGAAACAAATAAAGATTGAGCAAGCATATTGCCGTTTTTGTGATTCACTAGAACAAATGGAATCTATTTGCCAACTGGTAACAGCTTGAACAGCGCTTAACCAGTTGCGCTCTAAGCATCTACAAGCTCACTGCACCCATTATAGTACGCTTTTAGACTCAGAGTGGTGGCAGTGGGTCTTGATGGGAGAGCGCTTGAGTCGATATCTGGCAGTTCTCAAATTTATTGAGGACTTATTATCACGCCATCAAGTAATTGAACGAGCAAATTAGTGGGGTGGTGAACTATCCTTGGACTCTTAGCAATCATGGCGGAGCAATCTGCGACCAATAAATGTTTTAAATGTGTAAACATAGATGTTGATCTAATCCTAGCACATGGACATTGACATTGGCTGAGGATATTACATCTAACTTCTGGGATTGCATCAAGTTGTTTATTTAGCTATTTTCTCTGTTGTTTTGAAGATCGATGTAGATTTGAAGTTTGTTTTAAATGTAAATGGTTAACTTGCTTAATTGTTTTTCTTTTAACTATAACCAATAAATAAAAAAAAATAAAAAAAGAAAAAATGTAATGGGCAACTTCCAATCATTTGTTGCCTTCTTGTTTCGCTGCTCATACACACTTACTTAAGCAGATTTCTTGACCAATATTCTTTTGGGTTGGTTAACTGTTGCAATTGACTGCATCACGTAACCTCTTCACCACCCACCTGTCAGCTAACATTTTGGTGTTTTTTTTGTTTTGCTGCTCTTCTTCACTACTTAAGCAGCCTTACAGCCCTTATCCTTTGCAGCTGATCAGCTGATGCAAGTGGATCTTGGTCACATGCCCTCTGTTCTCACACACTCTTAAAATTTCCCCTTCTTTTCCTTTCTTAACTGTAAGATTACAGATCAGAGGGCCTCTTTGGCCTGTGTGACTAACACACAGTAAGATGAAGAAAAGTGAATTTCCTGCTTGGCCATCTTTGAACAGGCAGGACCTACGGCAATATCTGATGCTTGATTTTCTAATGCTGTCTGTTCTGTTGTAGTTAGATTATATGTGTACATGTTTTGTCTTTTGACATCTATCTTCCATTTGGAACATCTCTTTTGTGACCAATTTAAAAAAAAAGGTCAATAACATTCTCTTCCGGATTATATGGTATGAATTTCAATTTGTTAGTTCTATATATTCTGTTGTTCCTTTTAGAATGGCTCATCTAAATCATTTCTGTAAATACTACGGTATCCTCTAAAAGCATCAACAGTAGTTTTGTATCTTTAATGTCTTCTAATGTGTATTGTGAATCTTGCTTTAAGGTTGCAGTTTCTATGTCTTGAGGATTGTTGTTGTGAATTATTCTTAATGTTTTAAATTTCTATAGAACTTGTTGAGATCTTTGTAAAGCTCTCCCAGTATTAGTCTGGTACTGGTAGCAAATGGCAGACTTTTACTTAGCAATTTGATTTCTTTTGAAATATTTTTAGAAGATAGATTGAAGATTATTTTCTCATCAATCTTGGTTGTCTTTTTCCTCTCATTTTTGACTGTACTTTGGCTTTGTGGTCTGTTTTATATGTCTTATTTTATGTAATTTGGTTTCTTTTCTCTATAGCTTCATGTTATGTATTTTGTATTTCTTGGGCTAGAATCACGATAAAAAGATACTTTTTAAATATATTGTTGCATTCCAGTTCCTTTTCTGTAACTCTTGATTCTGCCATGTAATTTATTTTTGTTGTTTGTTCTGGTTCTACAAATATTTTAGCTTCAGCTTCACTGTGGCCATTTTCTGTGACTAATCAGAGGTGCAACACCTGTACTGGCTTTTGGTTCTGCTTTGCATTTACAATTGTAATATCTTAGCTGTATTATTATTATTATCTCAGAATAACCTTTGGTTTATTTTAAATTGTATTTCATTTTGAAAATCTATGATCTGTGGTATTATAATTTTTCTTGATTGTCTCTGCTTTATCTATTTCAGTTTAACATTGTTAATTGTATTGTGCTTCTCTGTTTCCCCATACATTGTTTCAGCATGCATAATTAGTAATTTTAAGCAAGTCATGGAGTATTGTGCATATTATCATGAACCAAGTGTACTCATTATTTGTTATTCTCCTCATCAAAGTTTGGAAATATATACATTCTATGTAACATTTTATTTTCAAGGTATTGCTTTGCAATTGTGATTTCCCAATATTTAACAATTTATTTTGTATACAGTTTCCCTAATTTATAGAATTTCTCCATGATTGTTTCTGTTTTGCTAGTTCTAGAAATGTTCTGTACTTCCTCCTGGAACAAATATTGCTTTAATGTCTAGGTCTCTCCTGTCTGTGTATGTGGTCATGCTGTAAAAAGGTGTTGCTGCACTACCTATACTGTTTAGGATATGTTTGTGGTTAAAGACAGATGTGCCCAACATGTATTATTATTTATGTAAAATCACTTCAGTACCACCTGCTTAGTAACATAAAACAGCCTTCAAGGTCCTGAAAAACATATAGCAAAACAGTTTTAAAAAATAGGAAAGCGCTAACTTTTTAGAGAGAATTTTGCGAAAGTGGGCGGAAAGTGTTCTGTGGGGTTGTGGACAACCAGGTTACTGCAGCTTTAATTTTCTACCCAGGAGCATTTGCGTGACAGCCGTGAGCTTCAAGAGCTCAGCTCCTGGTGAAAGCTAAACGAAAGTGGGTGGAAAGTGTTCTGTGGTGTTCGGCGGGGCTTCGACAGATGTGAAAGAACTGTCGGGCTGATTAAATTTCCTCCATTTTTCCCTCAAGCTTCTACTATATGTAGCAGCTTTACGGTAAGACTTCTGCCTAGCCCCACATTGCTGGAAGTTAAATAAATAACAGTATTGGGCTATTCATCTGCTAACTAATTAATCACTATCACCGCAATTTGATAATTGGTGTTGGGGCTGACTGTGCATGTTATTTTTTTGCAGAAACTCTGTGCACAATGCCTCTCATCAGGATTTGGAGTTAAATGTCGGTGACTGTGGTTATTTACCTTTGATCCAACTGCGTGTGCAAATGATTTGTGTCCCCCACAGCAAAGTCGAGTGCAGAGTGGTATTCTGGAGATTTGTGGGAATATTTTGATACTCGTAACTTCAGTGCCCCAATCCAAACCCATCCAATGGCTTCTTCCATAAACATGATCCACCAATTGACTACTTTATTTTTCTCCACTCACACTCTCATTTTACAATAAATCCTATAGTATTGCGGCAGCAACATTAGATGATATACTTTACTGTCTATAATTTCTGCACGGAAATTGCTGCCCATGTCATATCACCACTTTTTTGTAATTCAGACATTTGCAGTTGATGAATGCATAAAACCTACTCTTTGAAAACTAACATGCTTTAGTGTCAGTAGGGCAAAGGACATTAGACAGTATTGGCACAATAATAATGCTTCTAAAACTTGTATTCAGAATCAACAACAGACTGAATCTACTGTTGATCAAACCTTAGACCATGTTATTTGCCCAGTTGCCCAATTTATATAATTTGCTGATATCTCAGAGTCTGCCCTCATGGGACTACTGGCTGGCTCAGAAGCACTAGACACAAAACCTTTAACCCTGCAGTCTCAACTACAGAATGAATGAAAAATAATCATTATATATAAGGAAAAAACTGGGGAAATTACTGTTGACAATTCTGAACACTTCACAACAAATCGGGACACCCTCATCCATATTTAATGCACAAGTGCATGTCCTAATGAATAATTTCACTCTTCATTCACAAGCTGATGACATATTGCTACAGCCCCAGTTAGACACACAAACGATTTAATACAAGAAAAATTCAATGTAGAATCAATCACTTTATGATCAAGATGATGATGTCTGGAGTTGAACAGCTAAACGATTCTCAAAATCTACTTGATTCACCAACCAAGAATCGGAATCGATTGGCATCTCCGATATTGCAACATAATTCGCTGGACTCCTCTGACCTTTCAACATCTTCATCTGTCTTGTTTCTTCATCCGACACTGAGGCATGCTTTGGATCAACTAATCCCCTCATTTCCTCCCTCTTTAAAACTTACGCTCACAGTAATGAATACATCTCTCGGTACACTCTTGGAACTCTATCATCTATAAGAACATGTCACGTCAAGCAGAAGTTCTTTCAACATTGATACTAAATTTGACTGTTATGGAAGAAGAACTACCAATCAATACCACAAAGTGATATATTTGCTGCAATTCCACCTGTGACATTGTCGGATAATGCGCAAGTACCTTTATCTTCTTTTCCAGTGGATATAGAGCGAAACTGCCCCACCTGTGAAATAAATGAGATATGTAGCGACCAACAAACTACAACTGAACTGACTATGGTCACCATAGATATCACCCACAAAAGTCCCAAAATGTAAGATAACTTCTCAAAACTTCCTAGGCAGGATCGAGAAAATGTATGCGATCATTGGGAACCTCACAAGTTAGTAAAAATAAAGACCCTTTGAGACACAAACACTCAAGAGGAGGGAAGAAGATAACTACATCAATTCCTCTGGCTCCACCATGAGAAGCAAAAGTGCTTGGTGATTATGATTCAAGTATTAAATCCATCAAATGTGAGCTCAATAACTGACTTAGCAAATTCATCAACATATTCGGTTACTGAAGTAACATCAATCGCATCTGCATACTCACAGGGAGCTTTACCATCAACATCACATTTTCTACATAATCTGTCTATACCATTCACAACGCTGAAGGAAAGAAGCATTGGTATAGTGAAGTCCTTTTGAAGAATACTGCCCCTGCCGAATGACTGCTCGATGAATATGAGCGTTGAGGGGTTAGAGGTCCCAAACATTCAGAATTGATCCCACCAACCACAATCTCCAATTACAAACTATGAGAATCATAACACCTTAAAATATGACTACATGCATGATTCTGCATCGAGGGTGGTGAGGAAGGGTGGTGCAAAGGACAAAATATCTTCAGTGAAACCTGTCAACTATTTATTATTGGAGTATCTTGATAGAAAACAACAACACATAACTTTAAATAGGCCTAATGCCTTGAGGTTATTCCATGCAATTCCAAGTCTAGACTTAACCGCATCTGGTGACATCCAACAAGTTGAATTTGTAACCAATCTTGAAATAGTCAAGTCTTTTTACATATTCTTTCTAATGTGATAAAACAATTAATTATGGGTGCAAGTTCACATCCTCGCTCCCTGGGCTATGTGGTGTTTGAGGTGCAGAATGGGAAATGCAGCAAGTTAAATTCTCCCCTATGCCACAATCCATAGAGATCACTGATGGGAAATACAGCAGATAGAGAATCCTCAAGTAATGTAGCACTAGACTATGGTTATTACTCAGACTATGCTCCACTGAGAGTAACCTGTTCTCGAGATAATCATCAAATTTTGAGACATGTTGAATTATTGCGGTCTGAGGAGAAATATGAGGAACTTGAAGACTGGACCTGGCTAGCAGGTGGTTTAGCAGCACCCAGAGGTAACAATTAGCCAATAAGAAAAAGTAAATCATCATATATACAAAAGGGAAGTTGGAACACCAGAGGATATAAACATCTTTTACTGATAACCCTCTGAGGTTCCGAGAAATGTTCTGTCTTTAGGGAACATGGCTGGTATCACTCCCCATTTTTAATGGCTACAAAGGTTATCATCTTCTTGCCTCCAAGGGCATGAGAGGTGGACCAACCACCGGGTTGAAACAGCATGCAAAAAAGGGCTAGGTTTAAAACTAATTCCATGGAAATCTCCAAATGGTTTTTCACAACTATCAAAATTAATTTGTCCCATACATAAACACAATTCACAGGGAGTATTGGGTCTGATACATTTATAATGGAATCAAATGAGAATAAGTACTACCACCTTTTTGACGGGTGTTGCTTCCCTTCTGCATATATGTACTCTTGAGCCTGAGATGTCAGGGATAATTATCATGGGAGACATGAACATTTCATGTCTAGATTAGCAGACAATAACTAGAAAAAGTGCCTGGTTAGAAATGATCAACTCTAGGGGGCTTCTCGTGGTTAATGTACCCTCCCAGGTGACAACCCAAAGGCTCCAAAATGGTCCAGAGGTTTACAACAAGCCACCCTTGACTAATTTTATGTGTCAAGAGAAATATGTTGGTGGATTAAAGACTTAGTCGTTTCCCCTCAGGTAACTAGTGACCATCACTTGCTTACTGCTGACTGGTTACTACCGTTAAAGCAGCAAACTATTGAACATCATAGTGAGACGGTCGAAGTATCTGCGAGAGAAAACTGGCTTGTCTGTACCAATTCCTCACTACTATAATGAACATTTAAAGGGACATCCACATGACATAAAAACATATCCTGTGATACTACAACAATGTATAGCCTGACAATCTGCCCACGGGCCCCTCTTGGAAAAACATAAATATAACTGACATGGAAATACGGAATAAAAAACAGAAATACGTAGAGAAATTAGAAGAATAAAACAATCTCGAGAAGTAGAACGCTTATGTGAAATTAGGTGAATTAAACAAAGATTGAAGAATTGGCTAAAGAGCCATAGGATAATCATGTTACAAAGACAGGCAGAGCAAATGATGACTGCACTGATATCTAAAAGCAGTGCAGCCACATGGTTCCTGGCAAAGAATGCCATTAGTTCATGTCAAATAGCCTCTCAAGTAAACATCATATCTGAAGATAGTTGGGTTTCTCATTTTGAAACCCTGTTCATGATTACCACTGTGGAGCAAAAATCTGACAATTTCCCACTTAGTTCCTCTTGGATATTAAACTTTGACTGTGAAGTACTGAGAACAATTACACAAAGGTTATCAAACATATGTACCCACGGTCCCGATGGTATATCCAATAAAATGTTAAAGAGTCATAGGAATGAATGGGCAAGAATAATGACTACACCATTTAATTATATCTTACTTATATAATATATTTGCAAGATTAGTTCTAAACGATCTCTTGAAATGGATATGGATAAAAGAGAAGAAGATATATAAGATGTTCTATAGTCAGGCTTTACGGTAGGTTTGGGAACTATCCCTAATCTAGTGGCTTTGTCTATAATTAAGGAAACTGCATTTTGTTCTGTCCAACCAATATTTCTAGCCTTTATTGATTGCAAGCTAGCATTTGACGCAGTTGATCGTATCATGCCCTGGGCAAAAAGTGGAAGAGTGGTGTTTCCCAGTGCACTTGCTACAGATCAGAAGGGATCTATAGTCAGAAACAACTATTCAGATTCGCCTGAATCAACAAGGACTCTTAACACATCAGATCAAAATGACCTGAGGACTGAAACAGGGATGTGCCCTGGCCTCAATTTTATTTAATTTATTTATACGCGATCTCAGTCTTCAATTAATGAAAGTCTAAGCATTTCCTCCACAATTGGCATGTTTTCCTTTAAAATGGTTATTGTATTCGGATGATCTCGTCCTTATGGACCAAACACCCATCCGGTTACAGAGGCAATTAGATGTATTACATAACTATTGCCAAGAAAACAAACTTACAGTCAATATCAAGAAGTCAAATGTTGGTATGAAAAATTCATAATATTCCTTTGACCGCAATATCTGAGTATAAATACCTGGAAGTTCTGATAAATGCAACCCAAACTGAAGTACTCTATAGAGAGAATTTGAGAACCAAGTTTGAAACTGCAGCATCCAAGTTTTGATTATACATATGAAATACAGTACTTTTTTCATGTTGTCCTGTAGTATTGTTTTATAAACAAAAGTTGGTTCCAACACTTACTTACGGAATAGAAGTCAAACTAGCTGGGGAGAAACTACAGTGGAATAAAATAGAAGGCATTTTCTGGAAGAAAGTGTTGGGAGTGCCAAATCGAACTCTCATTCAGATTTTAAGGTATTAGTTGGGACTGCTCTCACTACAGGTGATTGTTAAATGAAAAGCATTATTAATTTAAAAATAAATTGTCATTAAGCCACGAGACTCGATTCTAGCCTACATGGCGGCTGCATTGGAAGCATGCCCTTTGTCTAACTTGCCTTGATGGAAAACTCTCTGTCTAAGTTGGTTTAACGAAATTGGATCCTCTCGGGGGGCTTTATTAAATAGACCTGATTCAGTCAAATTTGGAGAACCGATTGGTGGAAAACAATCAAGGAATGTCAAAGATATAACAACATTGCTTCGATATATCAAACCTTTGTCATTTCTGTGTCAAAGAAACTGAATCCTGGAGGCATTTAGATATAATCTGTGTTAAATTGAAAGATGTAAGAAATACATTTCTGAAAACACATTTTAAAGATTGTATTGACCTTTCAGCAGATACAACCTGGTCGATGATTTTTAGAGGAGCACGTGTACATTTGATTTTAGACTCACTAGGATTTTTGGAATGTTTAGGGATTGAGGTAGGAATCATGATTCATGAATGATCATATTTGTTTTTAAACTATGGAATTGTTTTAACTTACTAAACTATTGTATAATTCTTTCTAATGAGTTTTTTGTGTACAGTTTTTGATGTAATGAAAGAATTCTGTATTGTTGCTGTACTTCTTCTAATCAAGACCACATATACTCATTTGGTGTTCCACTGTAGTAGTTTGCAATTCTAATACATGTGTGCAGCCTACACATGTTTAACGCTACCTTTTATTTATAATAACATCACAGGAAACCTGCTTCTTCAGGGCCATATATCTTTCTAAGTTTGTTTTACAATGAAGTCAAAATTAAGAAAAACAGGGTCAGAGAGAAAAACGAAAACAAAACAGAATGTAAGTGAAAATTGGTAGTATGAAATACATTTCAATATTATTATGGTAATAAACATGTTTTCTTGAAGTATTTGAATACTGTTATCTATGTGACCACTGTGCCACTGAAAATGTCGACTTTTAGCATGTCGAGTGCATTCACGGCGACACAGTGCTCACATTACATTACCATGAACATCATAAAATATAAAGTAATATTGCCTTTGTTTTTGATTAATTGTAGGCATATGCCAAATAGTTTACCTTATCTGGTGCTGGAAACGAGAGATGCTGATTATCTGTGAGAAACCACAGTTTATGAAATACAAGCTCAAAAGTGAACGCACACTCTGCTTCTGTGCAGAGAACTTTATTATTGAGTTTAATGCGCCCACGCGCATTGAAAGTAAAATATGAAGCTTGCATAAATTAGATCGTGAAAAGTCAATTTACAAATGACAGGAAACCAAACAAATAAAGTTTTAGAAATCTTTTTTTGTTAGAAAAACCGGTATAATAAAAGGTTTCACTAATATTTCTAGCATTACTGAGGAAAGCATTATTGAGAAAAGTCAACATTACGTGACAGTTTTATTTGAGAAATGGGAAACAAAATGAATATGCAAATTTACATAAAGATAATGTGGTTGAATTAAAGGCACGTTTATAAAATTATAGAAACACTGGGAAGATGTGAAGAAAAAATAAAATGTTTAAACCGTCTGAAAAACACTGTTTGCATTATCAAGATGCAAGAAAGTGAATAGAAGGGAACTGTCATGTTTAGGTAAAACAAAACGGCCCACCTGTTATAAGCATAACAAATATCTTTTACACTGGGTGTTGCAAAGTAAATATAAGAAAGGAACACCCAGAAAAGGGAGGGGCTGACATCTGTCGCAGACGAAATTTCATTTTTAGGTAAAATAAAGCGGCCCGCCCGGTGTAACTATAAATTCAATCTTTTCCACCGGGCGCAGGAAAGTAAATACCCTGAAGTAACACTGAGTGGGTGGTCAGACAGCTGTTGCAGACAAACTTTAACATGCAAATATCACAAAAACCACCCACCGAACTGCAGTCAAAATAAGTCGGTGTGGTAGTATAGAGAAAACGTGCAGTTAAGGTAAGGTCGAAATTGCATGGTTGACAATTTTGTACGATTACCAATATTGTATATCTGTTTCCTTTGTATCTTCCCATACAATAGAGTTCCTATGTAGCAATCTGTAATGTATCATTCTTGTTCTGTAAATCACTATTATTTCTGAAACATTCAGCATAACAATAGGAATAAAGGCTATAAATAGTTGTTCCCTGTTAGCATCAAATAATATAAGAATACATGATCCTGCTTTGGAAATGGCATTCCCAATTCCTTAGATGAAATAGTTTTTTTTAAGGTAGAGGATTTTCCAAATCTCTATACAAAATATGTATTGTTCTTCACCTGGTGTCATAAAATGAAGAAAATAGTGCTGGTGTATGTATATGAATATCACTCCATAATGGCTCTTACATTTTTAGTAGATCTAATATGGTTTAGATAGAGTGAGCATATATCTCCTTTGCAGGCTGTAGAAAAAAATAGTTTGGTGTTCCTGGAGAGCAGGTGCCATTTTGGGTTTTATATATCGTAATCATTCCATTGTTTACAAAAATAAACAAATTGCTACTTTGTGTCATCTTGAACATACATTTTTTTATTTTTGCTTCTCAGGAGCCATATTTATCTATATATTGTTTGGTTCCTATATTCCTGCAGCTTGGGAAATATTCCTAATGATCCCCAATATCTTGTCCCATGCCATCTTTAGTTTTACATCAATGTGTAATGCGTTTGTAATTGTAATTGTTTATTTGTAATGCTTTTGCATAGTTGTCTTTCAAAAGCTACTTTAGAACTATGTGTTCAATATGGGTGACTTGCAAGGCATCAAACCACATTATAAATCAACCTGACAATACAAATGATTCTCTCTGAAAGCGGCAAAGAACACAACTGAGAAAGGGTATCTGAAAAATGATAACAAGGCAATACCACAAAGATGCTATTTTAAAAATGTATCTGTCTATTAACACATTGCAATTCCATGAAGGAAAACAACTGCATGTATAGAAATTAAAATGAGCTACCTACATAGATTTAATATGGGTATTAGAGAAGTTGACAAACATGGAAATATCCATACATCTACATGTATATATCATTTAGCAAATGATAGTGTGGCATTTACAGATACATAAAACAGCATATACAATAATATGATACCAAGAAAGCTCCGTTTGATGAGACCCTACTGCAGAGGGGTGCATGTGTATCTGTGCGCATGCATGTTTGTGTGTGTTCACTGTAACAGAAAATACAGCAAATGATAATGGCCAAAAATGAACAGATAAATGCCTTTTTGAAAGAGAGAAGAGAGGCACCATTCATAAAATTATCTTTTGTGCATCTTGCTGTTGTGGTAACACAGATGCCTGATATTATGCAAATCTGTGCAAATAGGACGAGCATGCACGTCCACAGCACTTAAGGGGATTACTTGTGATATGTGAAAAAAATGCACAGCCAAAAACATGTTCATAGTGTGGAAGTAACTTTTGGATTGCAATAATTTCAGAGGCCCGATTTTATACTTTAAAAACACAAATGGATTTTGCACACTTTTTCCACTGTTGCTTTAATTAATGTTAAAACGTAGTGAAAATGATACACCACTTTGGAGCGCATTTACATTGAAAAAGAATTGAGAGGGCATAACTACTGTAGAGTAACCTCTCGACTACCAGACCAAAAAATGACAACCCTTTATAGAAAAAGTCTTCTTGCACCATTTTGTGAGAAGAACAAGAGCTTTATTTTGTATACAAAAAAGGAAAGAGACGACAGGGTATTAAATGTTGTAGAGCTCTGTCTTCGTGAAGGCAAAGAGGACATTATAACTAGAAAATCGTCATTTATGACGTGTTCAAAATACAGTGTTCATCCTCCCCGTTCACTGGCTGTTGCCTATTTACATTGCTAGCAATCACATATAGAACCCTGGTTTATTTGTTGCGTCATTTCTGACTCAACCATTTCACACGTGTGAGACGATCTCTTCACCTTGGGTCACTGAAAAATGATTGGTTACATTTTTGAAAACACTGCCTTGGCCTGAGACCTAATCAAGTGATGTGCACTTGGCCTGCAACATGAGCTCGGTGGATAACTTCAAGGCCAGTCTGGTCCTTGCGAATAAAGCAAACCTTTTCTCATCCCAGACATGCAGGCATTCCCGTCATGCCTCCCTGTCGAGATCTTCCAAGAGTTGGCATCATGCTTTGCTCTCCCCGGTACAAATCACAGACTTTGTTGTCTTCTGCTTCCCCCTTATCGGCTACCCCTCCCAAATTGAAGGCCTGGGTTTCCTGCAGGTTGCACTTATCAGTCTAAACTGTGAAGGATTTAGGATTTTTGCTCATGGGCATCTGGTAGCTCAAATGGGGTGGCTATTCTCCTGGGGCCTGCTAGTGTCCTAAATCTCTACTTGTGTTTTGCCAGCCCCTGCCCTCGTTCCGATGGGTTTGTCCTTCACAATCAGCTGCAGCTCTTACTCATGGTGGGCCGCTCACATTCCTTTCTAATTATGCAAAGTTATAACAAGATGCATCTATCTGTGTGTTTGTGTTCCCTACCTCACCAGCTGTGGGGGAGAACTATTCAACCTCAAGGCCTTGTTGTTTTGTGTGCCTTACACAGCCTGCAAGGATTCAGGCCTACCTCTGAATATGGTGTCAAAGATCCATTCTATATATATGCATTCTATACACCCAGCATTCTATAAAGCTTTTTAGTTGTCTCATAAAGTCCTATAATATGCATACCCTATACCTGCAAGTCTCCCACTGCCCTATGTACCCACATGTACCCACATGTGTGTATTTCCGACGTATTAGCGCACTCTCTGCAATCGTAATAGTTTGGGAGGGGCTGAAATCTAAATGTACATCCCAACACTAAACGGGTTTAGCGCTTAAAACCTCAATAAAAATACACTTCTGCTATAAACATGTCCTGTGTTAAAAATTATCACATTTAGCATGTTTCTTTTTAACTAAAATAATGGATAAGGCCATACAGAAAAAGCAGCATTTAAAAGTCGCATTTTATTCTGCATTGTATGTATTTCACTTGTAATCACATTGTGTATTTAAAACTCGGGAAATACTTGCCCAGACATATTTCTGTAGGAGCTTCGAGGGAACTTGAAAGTCAGGAACCCCAGTTCAGGAATGCAATAGTACAAGACTTGAGCCCACTCGTAATCATTGATCTATTGTCTGAAGGTGGTTTCTAAGGAGACAGCTCAATAAACCCCTCACTGCCAAATGCAGACTAATAAGCTTGCGCTTCAAACTGACCTCACACCGTTTGTCAAAATATAGGCCTCATTAAAAAACTATTAGCTAAATACATCAACTGGTCTTTAGAAAATGTCAAAGATATCTGCCTGGACCCATATTGATATCATAAAACATTTGTATGAAGGAGATGTATAAATGGTGCCATTTTCTAGAAATCACTTCCAAAATACATATTACCTGTTAAAACCCAACACTTTTTTGTTTTAAAAAATCTATTTGGTGTGTGGTCCAGTTAACACAAAACAAATGACATTGTGTAGCTAGAAAAGAAATGTACCAAACTGTCCCAGCACTATCGTTCATGAATGTGATTGTGTATACTGCTAAACATATTCTGATGATGCAATTTTTTTTATTAAGCTTGCCCATTTAATTTCAAAGATGTATATAAACAATGAAATTGCCATTTTCCATTAGGAGTGGACCCAACCGCCTTTCTGTGCTATGAAACTTGTAGAAACCTTACCTCTTTCACAAGACCTGGGAGGAGTTAAACAATATATAATAAGCAGAAGCTAAATATTATGGACTATGTGGAGATAGGCATTGAAGATGTTGGATACATATGGATGGAAGGAGCAGATCTGATATCATATGGGTATTTGCGTTCCAGCCAGGTTGAGGAAAAGAACCATTGCAGACAGATGAATGATCCACTCAGGGGAGACTGACTTTCCCAACATTCAGATCAAAAGGACCCTGCTTAGTCAGTACTTCCAGATTGAGGGTCCAAGCTGTGTCTCAAAACAAAAAAGCAGCATTTAAAATGTAAGTATAGAAATTCCAATATGACTCCAAAGTGTTCCTATAGACTGTCCAGGGTAAATAACTGTGGTATTGAGTAAGGGAGAAAAGAGGAATAGGAAAGATACGGTCCATTTTTAAATATGGGTCCATGTGTCTCCCATATACATTGAATACAAAGTGACATCTAATTTCTGTAAAACCCAATGCATTTTGTATTAAGAGGTGAGATTTAAAACTAGGCACACTTAAAGGAGACTGTTTGTGTAACCATTAAATAGAATCCTTGGATCATGCCAGCATAGAATTACACAGGCCATACTGTAGTCCACCCACTATCGCCTGGTGTGAAATCATGCAAATTTGCACCCACTATGAGTCAAGTCATAATAGATATCTTTGTGGAAAACCGAAATGAACACAGAAAACTCGACCCATTCTTATAAAATAGTGCAAAGTGGTACTCACTTTTTTCTGAATACATAAACAGACGCATGATTTTGGATAGTGAAACGATGTTTTTACATTGTACATTATACTGGAAAATAGTATAAGTCTAGCACAGAACCCAGGTAGACTGAAAACTATACACAGGCTTATTGAAAGCTACACACACACACAGACATACAGTTTGAAAGTAGCACACTTATGTTAATGAAAGTTGCATACATACACACATATACATTGAAAGTAGCACACATGTTTAAAGTCGCACACACATGTTTATTGAAAGCTGCACATACATATTCTGAAAAGACTGCACATATATGTGTTCAGAGAAGAGTGCACACATCTGTGACAGCATTGATTTTCAGTCCAAACCTGTAGGAGCCATACTTTTCTTGATACTGGAGAAATCCAAGTGTCTGGAAATTGTTCTAATCAACAAATGCATACGACACTGGCCCAAATGTGTCGCATTTTATAATTGAAATACATTGTGATGCTTAATCGAAGCAATAGAAATGTTTAGAGAGTCTGGTATCTTTCAAAATATATAATAGTTACATGAAGTTGCTTTGAATGCTTGTGGGAAAACAATAGTGAGATTCTTACATGCATGTAAAAATAATTTGAATGACAAATTGTATTTGAGCCTATAGGATGATTTGCATGGTGTAAAGCTGGAGACCACCTTAGTTCAAGTTATTTTACTATTTTAAATACATTTTGAATTTTGAGAGACACACTGTCTGAGTATCTGGTTGCCTGTTTGTAATATGACCAAATTCTTCCACTATATTCTTGTGAAAGGAAACGTCCATCTACTACATCCAATCCCCTTTGCTCATAAGGAAACAAAGAAGGATAGATCCCCGCCTACTGAGTCATACTGTCAGTAGCATAGCTTAGCCAGAAAATGTAGGGATTTAAATATACCAAAATTTCGATTAGGAGTGTGGGGAAATTGTATAACTTGGAGTATTTAACCACATAAGCATAGTTTACATGAAATGTAACTTCTGAGAAAGAACATTTTGAAGGCCAGTAATGTTCACAAACTAATAGCCACTTTTGTCATCTAACTTCAATTCTACATTTACACTAATTTCACTAAAACACAAATAACCAGAACTATTATGTCATCCAAAGGAAGCTACAAGACTGCTTGCTTTCCTTGTGTGTGTTTTCTTTTGCCCCATGCCATTTGTCTCCCACAATTCTGAAGTTTAATTTTCCCATTATGAATGCTGATTAACAGATGTATAGAGAAAAGCAGACCAGAAGTGGCGGGATATCTTAATGCGTGACATTGGGAAGAGCCTGATATATATTACACGTTTCAATTCACCTGTGTTTTGATGTTATCACACACCCACAGCAAGCCCTATACACCTTAATAGACGTCCATGGCCATCAAAAACAAGGTATTTCACAATCGTTGGCATCTCTATAGTTTGAAGTATACAAGCTCTACAGGGAGATGGCTGTATTGCAACAACGCTTTAAGTACTTTTAAGTGGCCGTGACATGTGACACCTGCATCCAGAATTGGCTGTTCAGTCAAGAGCAGTTTTCGTTATTAGCCTTGAAGTTACTTTCCCACTTATACTTACTTACTCTATATGATGATTCTGAAGCAGGGATACATATTTACCCACACAATGTCCATAACTTGTTTCTTTCTTTGCATGGCTGTACCCATAATGCATGCCTTTTCCCTATAGGTCCAGAGCTTTAGGTAACAGAATGCCCTGAAAACACTAAATCTGGACTGGATGAACTGCTCTCTTAATAGACAGAATCAGTTGTCTGTAGTATTTGCTTCAGAGCACAATTGGACTGATGGTGTGTGCAGAAGGTTTATTCATGCAATATTATTTTTAAGGTGCTATACTCAACAATTGCTCAAGAAAGCCTACATATCTATTGCAGCTATCTAACAATCCATCATGTTTGATGTGAGCAATGCATCCACTGCTGCATGTGTATTTGCATTCTGATACACATAGTTTTGCTTTTCAATTAAAAATGAAGAGCTGTAAGTAACAGGATGCAAACAAACAAGGAGAGAGGGTTTAATCTCCTACTTGCATGTCAATCTGAGATGACAGTATACTGGTTGGTTATGTACCTCTTCTTTTGTAAATTAACCAATCATCTACTTTGTGAGTATGTGGGGCCTTGACTGTAAAATGTATATGGCCCATCACCCTTAAACAAAGACAACATTTGAATTTTTACTGAAGAATTGTGTGAAACAATGGCTTTTACTGAGCTGGGGTACTAGGAAGTAGTGGCTAATCTACCTACTCAACACCACACTTCTACAAACCAAAAATCACAATCATAAAGGTAAAACAGGCACAGCTAGGAGATATACCTCCTTCAACTTTTATAATGTGGGCAAAGGGAAGGCTGTACTCTCAGAAGGGATGTGAATGTGTTCTTTTAGCAAACCAAACAGCAAGGTAACACAGTCCAAAATAAAAGAATGTCCAATCAAATTACTATAAAAATAGAGAGGTGCTCTACTAGTCTCTAGGTTCCCAAAAGTGGACGAGGGGGACAGGGTGTCTCAAAAGTACCTTGTTCCAATGCTGGGTAATTTGACAACATCAAATCAGGATTCGAGCTGTGCTGCGGTGCATGTTGAGCCAGGTTCAGATGTGGCAAAATGTGCGGGGTGAAGCTGTGAGCTAATAATTAGGTGGTATGAAGCGGGAGCTCAGTGCAGGTCGAGTGATGAGTTTGAGTCATGCAGTTCAGATGGCCTACCAGCCTCAAAGTGTCGAATCGAGTTGAGAAGTTTGTAACTGATGGTTTGGGTCGATGCAGAATGCATTGCTACAGCGGTTCGAGATAATGTCTGGTGGTTCAGTGCAGTGACCTTGGTGATCTGATGCAGGGTTCGAAGAGGTGGAGATTCAAGTTTGTGCATAGCCACACGCTGGTTCTTTAGGCTTAGCAGGTGATGTGCTGTAAAGAGCAGCAGGAAATAGGTGGAAAGCAAGCCTACATTAATGAGTCCAATCCCCATCCTTGAGACAAGGCCCCTTTGCCTTCTATGACCATACCCAGATTGGTCTGTTCCTCAAGAAGCGAAGGTTACTGGAAGGAAAGAGAAGCCCACAGAAATTAAGATGGAGGAACCCTTTTTGCAACTTACCAGTTTTCCCTGTCTGTCTTAACTGCCCCATCTCAGCATGCACATTCAAATGCTCTCTGTTCTGAACCCCCATGTGTGAGGCAGCCTTTTGTCAAGTACCTAGCTTTTCGATGCCAGGTTCTCCTTTTTCTCTGGGCTGGGAGGTCCCAGGCCTGGCAAGAGGGTGTGACTTTCCACCGAGGGAGTCAAGAAGGCAGGCATCCTGCGCTGTTGTTTCATTCAATGGATGGCAGGAGCCTGGAATCCACATAGCCTCCCAGAGCTGTCTGAGCTCACAGGGTTAACACTGCTATGCTATGAATCAGATGTGGCTTCAATAAGTATATGAACCTTCAGCCACCATACCTTATTACAGGTATAACTTTGCCAGGATTAAAGTTCATCATAATTGTGTAGTTTTAGAACAAAGGTGCATATCTTAAATGCAACCCCTCTGCTGCAGTGACTTTGGAGCTACGTCAGCTACCAGACAGGGCATCTATGACTTTTGTACCTGCTCTTTGATATTGGAGAGCAAGTGCTTCGGATCAGGTAACTGATGCAGCAGGGCCATGTGTCGCTATGCTGTAGGAAAGGAGGTTGGTGAAACTGGGGAATGGGTAGCAGACCAATATTTCTGAGATATAATTATTGGTATTATTTTTTTATGAATACAAATACAAAATCCAGTGGTCTACATCCTTGCCAGATGGCAATCCTAAACAAATTGTAATTTTGTGTATGAACAGCACGGACGTCATTTAGGGGTCGCCAGAGGTCTCCCTTGATGGGCTGTGGCCAGTGCCATGTGGCTCTTTGTTTCTCGAGTGGCTGGCTTTCTTGTTTAGGCCTCTTAAAATAAAAAACAGGGGTTGCACAAGTAAATCTCTACTTGTGTTTTGCCAGCCCCTGCCCTCGTTCCGATGGGTTTGTCCTTCACAGTCAGCTGCAGCTCTTACTCATGGTGGGCCGCTCACATTCCTTTCTAATTATGCAAAGTTATAACAAGATGCATCTATCTGTGTGTTTGTGTTCCCTACCTCACCAGCTGTGGGGGAGAACTATTCAACCTCAAGGCCTTGTTGTTTTGTGTGCCTTACACAGCCTGCAAGGATTCAGGCCTACCTCTGAATATGGTGTCAAAGATCCATTCTATATATATGCATTGTATACACCCAGCATTCTATAAAGCTTTTTAGTTGTCTCATAAAGTCCTATAATATGCATACCCTATACCTGCAAGTCTCCCACTGCCCTATGTACCCACATGTACCCACATGTGTGTATTTCCCACGTATTAGCGCACTCTCTGCAATCGTAATAGTTTGGGAGGGGCTGAAATCTAAATGTACATCCCAACACTAAACGTGTTTAGCGCTTAAAACCTCAATAAAAATACACTTCTGCTATAATCATGTCCTGTGTTAAAAATTAACACATTTAGCATGTTTCTTTTTAACTAAAATAATGGATGAGGCCATACAGAAAAAGCAGCATTTAAAAGTCGCATTTTATTCTGCATTGTATGTATTTCACTTGTAATCACATTGTGTATTTAAAACTCGGGAAATACTTGCCCAGACATATTTCTGTAGGAGCTTCGAGGGAACTTGAAAGTCAGGAACCCCAGTTCAGGAATGCAATAGTACAAGACTTGAGCCCACTCGTAATCATTGATCTATTGTCTGAAGGTGGTTTCTAAGGAGACAGCTCAATAAACCCCTCACTGCCAAATGCAAACTAATAAGCTTGCGCTTCAAACTGACCTCACACCGTTTGTCAAAATATAGGCCTCATTAAAAAACTATTAGCTAAATCCATCAACTGGTCTTTAGAAGATGTCAAAGATATCTGCCTGGACCCATATTGATATCATAAAACATTTGTATGAAGGAGATGTATAAATGGTGCCATTTTCTAGAATTAAGCCAACATGTCTTCACTTCCAAAATACATATTACCTGTTAAAACCCAACACTTTTTTGTTTTAAAAAATCTATTTGGTGTGTGGTCCAGTTAACACAAAACAAATGACATTGTGTAGCTAGAAAAGAAATGTACCAAACTGTCCCAGCACTATCGTTCATGAATGTGATTGTGTATACTGCTAAACATATTCTGATGATGCAATTTTTTTTATTAAGCTTGCCCATTTAATTTCAAAGATGTATATAAACAATGAAATTGCCATTTTCCATTAGGAGTGGACCCAACCGCCTTTCTGTGCTATGAAACTTGTAGAAACCTTACCTCTTTCACAAGACCTGGGAGGAGTTAAACAATATATAATAAGCAGAAGCTAAATATTATGGACTATGTGGAGATAGGCATTGAAGATGTTGGATACATATGGATGGAAGGAGCAGATCTGATATCATATGGGTATTTGCGTTCCAGCCAGGTTGAGGAAAAGAACCATTGCAGACAGATGAATGATCCACTCAGGGGAGACTGACTTTCCCAACATTCAGATCAAAAGGACCCTGCTTAGTCAGTACTTCCAGATTGAGGGTCCAAGCTGTGTCTCAAAACAAAAAAGCAGCATTTAAAATGTAAGTATAGAAATTCCAATATGACTCCAAAGTGTTCCTATAGACTGTCCAGGGTAAACAACTGTGGTATTGAGTAAGGGAGCAAAGAGGAATAGGAAAGATACGGTCCATTTTTAAATATGGGTCCATGTGTCTCCCATATACATTGAATACAAAGTGACATCTAATTTCTGTAAAACCCAATGCGTTTTGTATTAAGAGGTGAGATTTAAAACTAGGCACACTTAAAGGAGACTGTTTGTGTAACCATTAAATAGAATCCTTGGATCATGCCAGCATAGAATTACACAGGCCATACTGTAGTCCACCCACTATCGCCTGGTGTGAAATCATGCAAATTTGCACCCACTATGAGTCAAGTCATAATAGATATCTTTGTGGAAAACCGAAATGAACACAGAAAACTCGACCCATTCTTATAAAATAGTGCAAAGTGGTACTCACTTTTTTCTGAATACATAAACAGACGCATGATTTGGGATAGTGAAACGATGTTTTTACATTGTACATTATACTGGAAAATAGTATAAGTCTAGCACAGAACCCAGGTAGACTGAAAACTATACACAGGCATATTGAAAGCTACACACACACACAGACATACAGTTTGAAAGTAGCACACTTATGTTAATGAAAGTTGAATACATACACACATATACATTGAAAGTAGCACACATGTTTAAAGTCGCACACACATGTTTATTGAAAGCTGCACATACATATTCTGAAAAGACTGCACATATATGTGTTCAGAGAAGAGTGCACACATCTGTGACAGCATTGATTTTCAGTCCAAACCTGTAGGAGCCATACTTTTCTTAATACTGGAGAAATCCAAGTGTCTGGAAATTGTTCTAATCAACAAATGCATACTACACTGGCCCAAATGTGTCGCATTTTATAATTGAAATACATTGTGATGCTTAATCGAAGCAATAGAAATGTTTAGAGAGTCTGGTATCTTTCAAAATATATAATAGTTACATGAAGTTGCTTTGAATACTTGTGGGAAAACAATAGTGAGATTCTTACATGCATGTAAAAATAATTTGAATGACAAATTGTATTTGAGCGTATAGGATGATTTGCATGGTGTAAAGCTGGAGACCACCCTTAGTTCAAGTTATTTTACTATTTTAAATACATTTTGAATTTTGAGATACACACTGTCTGAGTATCTGGTTGCCTGTTTGTAATATGCCCAAATTCTTCCACTATATTCTTGTGAAAGGAAACGTCCATCTACTACATCCAATCCCCTTTGCTCATAAGGAAACAAAGAAGGATAGATCCCCGCCTACTGAGTCATACTGTCAGTAGCAAAGCTTAGCCAGAAAATGTAGGGATTTAAATATACCAAAATTTCGATTAGGAGTGTGGGAAATTGTATAACTTGGAGTATTTAACCACATAAGCATAGTTTACATGAAAAATAACTTCTGAGAAAGAACATTTTGAAGGCCAGTAATGTTCACAAACTAATAGCCACTTTTGTCATCTAACTTCAATTCTACATTTACACTAATTTCACTAAAACACAAATAACCAGAACTATTATGTCATCCAAATGAAGCTACAAGACTGCTTGCTTTCCTTGTGTGTGTTTTCTTTTGCCCCATGCCATTTGTCTCCCACAATTCTGAAGTTTAATTTTCCCATTATGAATGCTGATTAACAGATGTATAGAGAAAAGCAGACCAGAAGTGGCGGGATATCTTAATGCGTGACATTGGGAAGAGCCTGATATATATTACACGTTTCAATTCACCTGTGTTTTGATGTTATCACACACCCACAGCAAGCCCTATACACCTTAATAGACGTCCATGGCCATCAAAAACAAGGTATTTCACAATCGTTGGCATCTCTATAGTTTGAAGTATACAAGCTCTACAGGGAGATGGCTGTATTGCAACAACGCTTTAAGTACTTTTAAGTGGCCGTGACATGTGACACCTGCATCCAGAATTGGCTGTTCAGTCAAGAGCAGTTTTCGTTATCAGCCTTGAAGTTACTTTCCCACTTATACTTACTTACTCTATATGATGATTCTGAAGCAGGGATACATATTTACCCACACAATGTCCATAACTTGTTTCTTTCTTTGCATGGCTGTACCCATAATGCATGCCTTTTCCCTACAGGTCCAGAGCTTTAGGTAACAGAATGCCCTGAAAACACTAAATCTGGACTGGATGAACTGCTCTCTTAATAGACAGAATCAGTTGTCTGTAGTATTTGCTTCAGAGCACAATTGTACTGATGGTGTGTGCAGAAGGTTTATTCATGCAATATTATTTTTAAGGTGCTATACTCAACAATTGCTCAAGAAAGCCTACATATCTATTGCAGCTATCTAACAATCCATCATGTTTGATGTGAGCAATGCATCCACTGCTGCATGTGTATTTGCATTCTGATACACATAGTTTTGCTTTTCAATTAAAAATGAAGAGCTGTAAGTAACAGGATGCAAACAAACAAGGAGAGAGGGTTTAATCTCCTACTCGCATGTCAATCTGAGATGACAGTATACTGGTTGGTTATGTACCTCTTCTTTTGTAAATTAACCAATCATCTACTTTGTGAGTATGTGGGGCCTTGACTGTAAAATGTATATGGCCCATCACCCTTAAACAAAGACAACATTTGAATTTTTACTGAAGAATTGTGTGAAACAATGGCTTTTACTGAGCTGGGGTACTAGGAAGTAGTGGCTAATCTACCTACTCAACACCACACTTCTACAAACCAAAAATCACAATCATAAAGGTAAAACAGGCACAGCTAGGAGATATACCTCATTCAACTTTTATAATGTGGGCAAAGGGAAGGCTGTACTCTCAGAAGGGATGTGAATGTGTTCTTTTAGCAAACCAAACAGCAAGGTAACACAGTCCAAAATAAAAGAATGTCCAATCAAATTACTATAAAAATAGAGAGGTGCTCTACTAGTCTCTAGGTTCCCAAAAGTGGACGAGGGGGACAGGGTGTCTCAAAAGTACCTTGTTCCAATGCTGGGTAATTTGACAACATCAAATCAGGATTCGAGCTGTGCTGCGGTGCATGTTGAGCCAGGTTCAGATGTGGCAAAATGTGCGGGGTGAAGCTGTGAGCTAATAATTAGGTGGTATGAAGCGGGAGCTCAGTGCAGGTCGAGTGATGAGTTTGAGTCATGCAGTTCAGATGGCCTACCAGCCTCAAAGTGTCGAATCGAGTTGAGAAGTTTGTAACTGATGGTTTGGGTCGATGCAGAATGCATTGCTACAGCGGTTCGAGATAATGTCTGGTGGTTCAGTGCAGTGACCTTGGTGATCTGATGCAGGGTTCGAAGAGGTGGAGATTCAAGTTTGTGCATAGCCACACGCTGGTTCTTTAGGCTTAGCAGGTGATGTGCTGTAAAGAGCAGCAGGAAATAGGTGGAAAGCAAGCCTACATTAATGAGTCCAATCCCCATCCTTGAGACAAGGCCCCTTTGCCTTCTATGACCATACCCAGATTGGTCTGTTCCTCAAGAAGCGAAGGTTACTGGAAGGAAAGAAAAGCCCACAGAAATTAAGATGGAGGAACCCTTTTTGCAACTTACCAGTTTTCCCTGTCTGTCTTAACTGCCCCATCTCAGCATGCACATTCAAATGCTCTCTGTTCTGAACCCCCATGTGTGAGGCAGCCTTTTGTCAAGTACCTAGCTTTTCGATGCCAGGTTCTCCTTTGTCTCTGGGCTGGGAGGTCCCAGGCCTGGCAAGAGGGTGTGACTTTCCCCCGAGGGAGTCAAGAAGGCAGGCATCCTGCGCTGTTGTTTCATTCAATGGATGGCAGGAGCCTGGAATCCACATAGCCTCCCAGAGCTGTCTGAGCTCACAGGGTTAACACTGCTATGCTATGAATCAGATGTGGCTTCAATAAGTATATGAACCTTCAGCCACCATACCTTATTACAGGTATAACTTTGCCAGGATTAAAGTTCATCATAATTGTGTAGTTTTAGAACAAAGGTGCATATCTTAAATGCAACCCCTCTGCTGCAGTGACTTTGGAGCTACGTCAGCTACCAGACAGGGCATCTATGACTTTTGTACCTGCTCTTTGATATTGGAGAGCAAGTGCTTCGGATCAGGTAACTGATGCAGCAGGGCCACGTGTCGCTATGCTGTAAGGAAAGGAGGTTGGTGAAACTGGGGAATGGGTAGCAGACCAATATTTCTGAGATATAATTATTGGTATTATTTTTTTATGAATACAAATACAAAATCCAGTGGTCTACATCCTTGCCAGATGGCAATCCTAAACAAATTGTAATTTTGTGTATGAACAGCACGGACGTCATTTAGGGGTCGCCAGAGGTCTCCCTTGATGGGCTGTGGCCAGTGCCATGTGGCTCTTTGTTTCTCGAGTGGCTGGCTTTCTTGTTTAGGCCTCTTAAAATAAAAAACAGGGGTTGCACAAGTAAATCTCTACTTGTGTTTTGCCAGCCCCTGCCCTCGTTCCGATGGGTTTGTCCTTCACAATCAGCTGCAGCTCTTACTCATGGTGGGCCGCTCACATTCCTTTCTAATTATGCAAAGTTATAACAAGATGCATCTATCTGTGTGTTTGTGTTCCCTACCTCACCAGCTGTGGGGGAGAACTATTCAACCTCAAGGCCTTGTTGTTTTGTGTGCCTTACACAGCCTGCAAGGATTCAGGCCTACCTCTGAATATGGTGTCAAAGATCCATTCTATATATATGCATTGTATACACCCAGCATTCTATAAAGCTTTTTAGTTGTCTCATAAAGTCCTATAATATGCATACCCTATACCTGCAAGTCTCCCACTGCCCTATGTACCCACATGTACCCACATGTGTGTATTTCCCACGTATTAGCGCACTCTCTGCAATCGTAATAGTTTGGGAGGGGCTGAAATCTAAATGTACATCCCAACACTAAACGTGTTTAGCGCTTAAAACCTCAATAAAAATACACTTCTGCTATAAACATGTCCTGTGTTAAAAATTATCACATTTAGCATGTTTCTTTTTAACTAAAATAATGGATAAGGCCATACAGAAAAAGCAGCATTTAAAAGTCGCATTTTATTCTGCATTGTATGTATTTCACTTGTAATCACATTGTGTATTTAAAACTCGGGAAATACTTGCCCAGACATATTTCTGTAGGAGCTTCGAGGGAACTTGAAAGTCAGGAACCCCAGTTCAGGAATGCAATAGTACAAGACTTGAGCCCACTCGTAATCATTGATCTATTGTCTGAAGGTGGTTTCTAAGGAGACAGCTCAATAAACCCCTCACTGCCAAATGCAAACTAATAAGCTTGCGCTTCAAACTGACCTCACACCGTTTGTCAAAATATAGGCCTCATTAAAAAACTATTAGCTAAATCCATCAACTGGTCTTTAGAAGATGTCAAAGATATCTGCCTGGACCCATATTGATATCATAAAACATTTGTATGAAGGAGATGTATAAATGGTGCCATTTTCTAGAATTAAGCCAACATGTCTTCACTTCCAAAATACATATTACCTGTTAAAACCCAACACTTTTTTGTTTTAAAAAATCTATTTGGTGTGTGGTCCAGTTAACACAAAACAAATGACATTGTGTAGCTAGAAAAGAAATGTACCAAACTGTCCCAGCACTATCGTTCATGAATGTGATTGTGTATACTGCTAAACATATTCTGATGATGCAATTTTTTTTATTAAGCTTGCCCATTTAATTTCAAAGATGTATATAAACAATGAAATTGCCATTTTCCATTAGGAGTGGACCCAACCGCCTTTCTGTGCTATGAAACTTGTAGAAACCTTACCTCTTTCACAAGACCTGGGAGGAGTTAAACAATATATAATAAGCAGAAGCTAAATATTATGGACTATGTGGAGATAGGCATTGAAGATGTTGGATACATATGGATGGAAGGAGCAGATCTGATATCATATGGGTATTTGCGTTCCAGCCAGGTTGAGGAAAAGAACCATTGCAGACAGATGAATGATCCACTCAGGGGAGACTGACTTTCCCAACATTCAGATCAAAAGGACCCTGCTTAGTCAGTACTTCCAGATTGAGGGTCCAAGCTGTGTCTCAAAACAAAAAAGCAGGATTTAAAATGTAAGTATAGAAATTCCAATATGACTCCAAAGTGTTCCTATAGACTGTCCAGGGTAAACAACTGTGGTATTGAGTAAGGGAGCAAAGAGGAATAGGAAAGATACGGTCCATTTTTAAATATGGGTCCATGTGTCTCCCATATACATTGAATACAAAGTGACATCTAATTTCTGTAAAACCCAATGCGTTTTGTATTAAGAGGTGAGATTTAAAACTAGGCACACTTAAAGGAGACTGTTTGTGTAACCATTAAATAGAATCCTTGGATCATGCCAGCATAGAATTACACAGGCCATACTGTAGTCCACCCACTATCGCCTGGTGTGAAATCATGCAAATTTGCACCCACTATGAGTCAAGTCATAATAGATATCTTTGTGGAAAACCGAAATGAACACAGAAAACTCGACCCATTCTTATAAAATAGTGCAAAGTGGTACTCACTTTTTTCTGAATACATAAACAGACGCATGATTTGGGATAGTGAAACGATGTTTTTACATTGTACATTATACTGGAAAATAGTATAAGTCTAGCACAGAACCCAGGTAGACTGAAAACTATACACAGGCATATTGAAAGCTACACACACACACAGACATACAGTTTGAAAGTAGCACACTTATGTTAATGAAAGTTGAATACATACACACATATACATTGAAAGTAGCACACATGTTTAAAGTCGCACACACATGTTTATTGAAAGCTGCACATACATATTCTGAAAAGACTGCACATATATGTGTTCAGAGAAGAGTGCACACATCTGTGACAGCATTGATTTTCAGTCCAAACCTGTAGAAGCCATACTTTTCTTAATACTGGAGAAATCCAAGTGTCTGGAAATTGTTCTAATCAACAAATGCATACTACACTGGCCCAAATGTGTCGCATTTTATAATTGAAATACATTGTGATGCTTAATCGAAGCAATAGAAATGTTTAGAGAGTCTGGTATCTTTCAAAATATATAATAGTTACATGAAGTTGCTTTGAATGCTTGTGGGAAAACAATAGTGAGATTCTTACATGCATGTAAAAATAATTTGAATGACAAATTGTATTTGAGCGTATAGGATGATTTGCATGGTGTAAAGCTGGAGACCACCTTAGTTCAAGTTATTTTACTATTTTAAATACATTTTGAATTTTGAGATACACACTGTCTGAGTATCTGGTTGCCTGTTTGTAATATGCCCAAATTCTTCCACTATATTCTTGTGAAAGGAAACGTCCATCTACTACATCCAATCCCCTTTGCTCATAAGGAAACAAAGAAGGATAGATCCCCGCCTACTGAGTCATACTGTCAGTAGCATAGCTTAGCCAGAAAATGTAGGGATTTAAATATACCAAAATTTCGATTAGGAGTGTGGGAAATTGTATAACTTGGAGTATTTAACCACATAAGCATAGTTTACATGAAAAATAACTTCTGAGAAAGAACATTTTGAAGGCCAGTAATGTTCACAAACTAATAGCCACTTTTGTCATCTAACTTCAATTCTACATTTACACTAATTTCACTAAAACACAAATAACCAGAACTATTATGTCATCCAAATGAAGCTACAAGACTGCTTGCTTTCCTTGTGTGTGTTTTCTTTTGCCCCATGCCATTTGTCTCCCACAATTCTGAAGTTTAATTTTCCCATTATGAATGCTGATTAACAGATGTATAGAGAAAAGCAGACCAGAAGTGGCGGGATATCTTAATGCGTGACATTGGGAAGAGCCTGATATATATTACACGTTTCAATTCACCTGTGTTTTGATGTTATCACACACCCACAGCAAGCCCTATACACCTTAATAGACGTCCATGGCCATCAAAAACAAGGTATTTCACAATCGTTGGCATCTCTATAGTTTGAAGTATACAAGCTCTACAGGGAGATGGCTGTATTGCAACAACGCTTTAAGTACTTTTAAGTGGCCGTGACATGTGACACCTGCATCCAGAATTGGCTGTTCAGTCAAGAGCAGTTTTCGTTATCAGCCTTGAAGTTACTTTCCCACTTATACTTACTTACTCTATATGATGATTCTGAAGCAGGGATACATATTTACCCACACAATGTCCATAACTTGTTTCTTTCTTTGCATGGCTGTACCCATAATGCATGCCTTTTCCCTATAGGTCCAGAGCTTTAGGTAACAGAATGCCCTGAAAACACTAAATCTGGACTGGATGAACTGCTCTCTTAATAGACAGAATCAGTTGTCTGTAGTATTTGCTTCAGAGCACAATTGGACTGATGGTGTGTGCAGAAGGTTTATTCATGCAATATTATTTTTAAGGTGCTATACTCAACAATTGCTCAAGAAAGCCTACATATCTATTGCAGCTATCTAACAATCCATCATGTTTGATGTGAGCAATGCATCCACTGCTGCATGTGTATTTGCATTCTGATACACATAGTTTTGCTTTTCAATTAAAAATGAAGAGCTGTAAGTAACAGGATGCAAACAAACAAGGAGAGAGGGTTTAATCTCCTACTCGCATGTCAATCTGAGATGACAGTATACTGGTTGGTTATGTACCTCTTCTTTTATAAATTAACCAATCATCTACTTTGTGAGTATGTGGGGCCTTGACTGTAAAATGTATATGGCCCATCACCCTTAAACAAAGACAACATTTGAATTTTTACTGAAGAATTGTGTGAAACAATGGTTTTTACTGAGCTGGGGTACTAGGAAGTAGTGGCTAATCTACCTACTCAACACCACACTTCTACAAACCAAAAATCACAATCATAAAGGTAAAACAGGCACAGTTAGGAGATATACCTCATTCAACTTTTATAATGTGGGCAAAGGGAAGGCTGTACTCTCAGAAGGGATGTGAATGTGTTCTTTTAGCAAACCAAACAGCAAGGTAACACAGTCCAAAATAAAAGAATGTCCAATCAAATTACTATAAAAATAGAGAGGTGCTCTACTAGTCTCTAGGTTCCCAAAAGTGGACGAGGGGGACAGGGTGTCTCAAAAGTACCTTGTTCCAATGCTGGGTAATTTGACAACATCAAATCAGGATTCGAGCTGTGCTGCGGTGCATGTTGAGCCAGGTTCAGATGTGGCAAAATGTGCGGGGTGAAGCTGTGAGCTAATAATTAGGTGGTATGAAGCGGGAGCTCAGTGCAGGTCGAGTAATGAGTTTGAGTTATGCAGTTCAGATGGCCTACCAGCCTCAAAGTGTCGAATCGAGTTGAGAAGTTTGTAACTGATGGTTTGGGTCGATGCAGAATGCATTGCTACAGCGGTTCGAGATAATGTCTGGTGGTTCAGTGCAGTGACCTTGGTGATCTGATGCAGGGTTCGAAGAGGTGGAGATTCAAGTTTGTGCATAGCCACACGCTGGTTCTTTAGGCTTAGCAGGTGATGTGCTGTAAAGAGCAGCAGGAAATAGGTGGAAAGCAAGCCTACATTAATGAGTCCAATCCCCATCCTTGAGACAAGGCCCCTTTGGCTTCTATGACCATACCCAGATTGGTCTGTTCCTCAAGAAGCGAAGGTTACTGGAAGGAAAGAAAAGCCCACAGAAATTAAGATGGAGGAACCCTTTTTGCAACTTACCAGTTTTCCCTGTCTGTCTTAACTGCCCCATCTCAGCATGCACATTCAAATGCTCTCTGTTCTGAACCCCCATGTGTGAGGCAGCCTTTTGTCAAGTACCTAGCTTTTCGATGCCAGGTTCTCCTTTGTCTCTGGGCTGGGAGGTCCCAGGCCTGGCAAGAGGGTGTGACTTTCCCCCGAGGGAGTCAAGAAGGCAGGCATCCTGCGCTGTTGTTTCATTCAATGGATGGCAGGAGCCTGGAATCCACATAGCCTCCCAGAGCTGTCTGAGCTCACAGGGTTAACACTGCTATGCTATGAATCAGATGTGGCTTCAATAAGTATATGAACCTTCAGCCACCATACCTTATTGCAGGTATAACTTTGCCAGGATTAAAGTTCATCATGATTGTGTAGTTTTAGAACAAAGGTGCATATCTTAAATGCAACCCCTCTGCTGCAGTGACTTTGGAGCTACGTCAGCTACCAGACAGGGCATCTATGACTTTTGTACCTGCTCTTTGATATTGGAGAGCAAGTGCTTCGGATCAGGTAACTGATGCAGCAGGGCCATGTGTCGCTATGCTGTAAGGAAAGGAGGTTGGTGAAACTGGGGAATGGGTAGCAGACCAATATTTCTGAGATATAATTATTGGTATTATTTTTTTATGAATACAAATACAAAATCCAGTGGTCTACATCCTTGCCAGATGGCAATCCTAAACAAATTGTAATTTTGTGTATGAACAGCACGGACGTCATTTAGGGGTCGCCAGAGGTCTCCCTTGATGGGCTGTGGCCAGTGCCATGTGGCTCTTTGTTTCTCGAGTGGCTGGCTTTCTTGTTTAGGCCTCTTAAAATAAAAAACAGGGGTTGCACAAGTAAATCTCTACTTGTGTTTTGCCAGCCCCTGCCCTCGTTCCGATGGGTTTGTCCTTCACAATCAGCTGCAGCTCTTACTCATGGTGGGCCGCTCACATTCCTTTCTAATTATGCAAAGTTATAACAAGATGCATCTATCTGTGTGTTTGTGTTCCCTACCTCACCAGCTGTGGGGGAGAACTATTCAACCTCAAGGCCTTGTTGTTTTGTGTGCCTTACACAGCCTGCAAGGATTCAGGCCTACCTCTGAATATGGTGTCAAAGATCCATTCTATATATATGCATTCTATACACCCAGCATTCTATAAAGCTTTTTAGTTGTCTCATAAAGTCCTATAATATGCATACCCTATACCTGCAAGTCTCCCACTGCCCTATGTACCCACATGTACCCACATGTGTGTATTTCCCACGTATTAGCGCACTCTCTGCAATCGTAATAGTTTGGGAGGGGCTGAAATCTAAATGTACATCCCAACACTAAACGTGTTTAGCGCTTAAAACCTCAATAAAAATACACTTCTGCTATAAACATGTCCTGTGTTAAAAATTATCACATTTAGCATGTTTCTTTTTAACTAAAATAATGGATAAGGCCATACAGAAAAAGCAGCATTTAAAAGTTGCATTTTATTCTGCATTGTATGTATTTCACTTGTAATCACATTGTGTATTTAAAACTCGGGAAATACTTGCCCAGACATATTTCTGTAGGAGCTTCGAGGGAACTTGAAAGTCAGGAACCCCAGTTCAGGAATGCAATAGTACAAGACTTGAGCCCACTCGTAATCATTGATCTATTGTCTGAAGGTGGTTTCTAAGGAGACAGCTCAATAAACCCCTCACTGCCAAATGCAAACTAATAAGCTTGCGCTTCAAACTGACCTCACACCGTTTGTCAAAATATAGGCCTCATTAAAAAACTATTAGCTAAATCCATCAACTGGTCTTTAGAAGATGTCAAAGATATCTGCCTGGACCCATATTGATATCATAAAACATTTGTATGAAGGAGATGTATAAATGGTGCCATTTTCTAGAATTAAGCCAACATGTCTTCACTTCCAAAATACATATTACCTGTTAAAACCCAACACTTTTTTGTTTTAAAAAATCTATTTGGTGTGTGGTCCAGTTAACACAAAACAAATGACATTGTGTAGCTAGAAAAGAAATGTACCAAACTGTCCCAGCACTATCGTTCATGAATGTGATTGTGTATACTGCTAAACATATTCTGATGATGCAATTTTTTTTATTAAGCTTGCCCATTTAATTTCAAAGATGTATATAAACAATGAAATTGCCATTTTCCATTAGGAGTGGACCCAACCGCCTTTCTGTGCTATGAAACTTGTAGAAACCTTACCTCTTTCACAAGACCTGGGAGGAGTTAAACAATATATAATAAGCAGAAGCTAAATATTATGGACTATGTGGAGATAGGCATTGAAGATGTTGGATACATATGGATGGAAGGAGCAGATCTGATATCATATGGGTATTTGCGTTCCAGCCAGGTTGAGGAAAAGAACCATTGCAGACAGATGAATGATCCACTCAGGGGAGACTGACTTTCCCAACATTCAGATCAAAAGGACCCTGCTTAGTCAGTACTTCCAGATTGAGGGCCCAAGCTGTGTCTCAAAACAAAAAAGCAGCATTTAAAATGTAAGTATAGAAATTCCAATATGACTCCAAAGTGTTCCTATAGACTGTCCAGGGTAAACAACTGTGGTATTGAGTAAGGGAGCAAAGAGGAATAGGAAAGATACGGTCCATTTTTAAATATGGGTCCATGTATCTCCCATATACATTGAATACAAAGTGACATCTAATTTCTGTAAAACCCAATGCGTTTTGTATTAAGAGGTGAGATTTAAAACTAGGCACACTTAAAGGAGACTGTTTGTGTAACCATTAAATAGAATCCTTGGATCATGCCAGCATAGAATTACACAGGCCATACTGTAGTCCACCCACTATCGCCTGGTGTGAAATCATGCAAATTTGCACCCACTATGAGTCAAGTCATAATAGATATCTTTGTGGAAAACCGAAATGAACACAGAAAACTCGACCCATTCTTATAAAATAGTGCAAAGTGGTACTCACTTTTTTCTGAATACATAAACAGACGCATGATTTGGGATAGTGAAACGATGTTTTTACATTGTACATTATACTGGAAAATAGTATAAGTCTAGCACAGAACCCAGGTAGACTGAAAACTATACACAGGCATATTGAAAGCTACACACACACACAGACATACAGTTTGAAAGTAGCACACTTATGTTAATGAAAGTTGAATACATACACACATATACATTGAAAGTAGCACACATGTTTAAAGTCGCACACACATGTTTATTGAAAGCTGCACATACATATTCTGAAAAGACTGCACATATATGTGTTCAGAGAAGAGTGCACACATCTGTGACAGCATTGATTTTCAGTCCAAACCTGTAGGAGCCATACTTTTCTTAATACTGGAGAAATCCAAGTGTCTGGAAATTGTTTTAATCAACAAATGCATACTACACTGGCCCAAATGTGTCGCATTTTATAATTGAAATACATTGTGATGCTTAATCGAAGCAATAGAAATGTTTAGAGAGTCTGGTATCTTTCAAAATATATAATAGTTACATGAAGTTGCTTTGAATGCTTGTGGGAAAACAATAGTGAGATTCTTACATGCATGTAAAAATAATTTGAATGACAAATTGTATTTGAGAGTATAGGATGATTTGCATGGTGTAAAGCTGGAGACCACCTTAGTTCAAGTTATTTTACTATTTTAAATACATTTTGAATTTTGAGATACACACTGTCTGAGTATCTGGTTGCCTGTTTGTAATATGCCCAAATTCTTCCACTATATTCTTGTGAAAGGAAACGTCCATCTACTACATCCAATCCCCTTTGCTCATAAGGAAACAAAGAAGGATAGATCCCCGCCTACTGAGTCATACTGTCAGTAGCATAGCTTAGCCAGAAAATGTAGGGATTTAAATATACCAAAATTTCGATTAGGAGTGTGGGGAAATTGTATAACTTGGAGTATTTAACCACATAAGCATAGTTTACATGAAAAATAACTTCTGAGAAAGAACATTTTGAAGGCCAGTAATGTTCACAAACTAATAGCCACTTTTGTCATCTAACTTCAATTCTACATTTACACTAATTTCACTAAAACACAAATAACCAGAACTATTATGTCATCCAAATGAAGCTACAAGACTGCTTGCTTTCCTTGTGTGTGTTTTCTTTTGCCCCATGCCATTTGTCTCCCACAATTCTGAAGTTTAATTTTCCCATTATGAATGCTGATTAACAGATGTATAGAGAAAAGCAGACCAGAAGTGGCGGGATATCTTAATGCGTGACATTGGGAAGAGCCTGATATATATTACACGTTTCAATTCACCTGTGTTTTGATGTTATCACACACCCACAGCAAGCCCTATACACCTTAATAGACGTCCATGGCCATCAAAAACAAGGTATTTCACAATCGTTGGCATCTCTATAGTTTGAAGTATACAAGCTCTACAGAGAGATGGCTGTATTGCAACAACGCTTTAAGTACTTTTAAGTGGCCGTGACATGTGACACCTGCATCCAGAATTGGCTGTTCAGTCAAGAGCAGTTTTCGTTATCAGCCTTGAAGTTACTTTCCCACTTATACTTACTTACTCTATATGATGATTCTGAAGCAGGGATACATATTTACCCACACAATGTCCATAACTTGTTTCTTTCTTTGCATGGCTGTACCCATAATGCATGCCTTTTCCTTATAGGTCCAGAGCTTTAGGTAACAGAATGCCCTGAAAACACTAAATCTGGACTGGATGAACTGCTCTCTTAATAGACAGAATCAGTTGTCTGTAGTATTTGCTTCAGAGCACAATTGGACTGATGGTGTGTGCAGAAGGTTTATTCATGCAATATTATTTTTAAGGTGCTATACTCAACAATTGCTCAAGAAAGCCTACATATCTATTGCAGCTATCTAACAATCCATCATGTTTGATGTGAGCAATGCATCCACTGCTGCATGTGTATTTGCATTCTGATACACATAGTTTTGCTTTTCAATTAAAAATGAAGAGCTGTAAGTAACAGGATGCAAACAAACAAGGAGAGAGGGTTTAATCTCCTACTCGCATGTCAATCTGAGATGACAGTATACTGGTTGGTTATGTACCTCTTCTTTTGTAAATTAACCAATCATCTACTTTGTGAGTATGTGGGGCCTTGACTGTAAAATGTATATGGCCCATCACCCTTAAACAAAGACAACATTTGAATTTTTACTGAAGAATTGTGTGAAACAATGGCTTTTACTGAGCTGGGGTACTAGGAAGTAGTGGCTAATCTACCTACTCAACACCACACTTCTACAAACCAAAAATCACAATCATAAAGGTAAAACAGGCACAGCTAGGAGATATACCTCCTTCAACTTTTATAATGTGGGCAAAGGGAAGGCTGTACTCTCAGAAGGGATGTGAATGTGTTCTTTTAGCAAACCAAACAGCAAGGTAACACAGTTCCAAAATAAAAGAATGTCCAATCAAATTACTATAAAAATAGAGAGGTGCTCTACTAGTCTCTAGGTTCCCAAAAGTGGACGAGGGGGACAGGGTGTCTCAAAAGTACCTTGTTCCAATGCTGGGTAATTTGACCACATCAAATCAGGATTCGAGCTGTGCTGCGGTGCATGTTGAGCCAGGTTCAGATGTGGCAAAATGTGCTGGGTGAAGCTGTGAGCTAATAATTAGCTGGTGTGAAGCAGGAGCTCAGTGCAGGTCGAGTGATGAGTTTGAGTCATGCAGTTCAGATGGCCTACCAGCCTCAAAGTGTCGAATCGAGTTGAGAAGTTTGTAACTGATGGTTTGGGTCGATGCAGAATGCATTGCTACAGCGGTTCGAGATAATGTCTGGTGGTTCAGTGCAGTGACCTTGGTGATCTGATGCAGGGTTCGAAGAGGTGGAGATTCAAGTTTGTGCATAGCCACACGCTGGTTCTTTAGGCTTAGCAGGTGATGTGCTGTAAAGAGCAGCAGGAAATAGGTGGAAAGCAAGCCTACATTAATGAGTCCAATCCCCATCCTTGAGACAAGGCCCCTTTGCCTTCTATGACCATACCCAGATTGGTCTGTTCCTCAAGAAGCGAAGGTTACTGGAAGGAAAGAAAAGCCCACAGAAATTAAGATGGAGGAACCCTTTTTGCAACTTACCAGTTTTCCCTGTCTGTCTTAACTGCCCCATCTCAGCATGCACATTCAAATGCTCTCTGTTCTGCAACCCCCATGTGTGAGGCAGCCTTTTGTCAAGTACCTAGCTTTTCGATGCCAGGTTCTCCTTTGTCTCTGGGCTGGGAGGTCCCAGGCCTGGCAAGAGGGTGTGACTTTCCCCTGAGGGAGTCAAGAAGGCAGGCATCCTGCGCTGTTGTTTCATTCAATGGATGGCAGGAGCCTGGAATCCACATAGCCTCCCAGAGCTGTCTGACCTCACAGGGTTAACACTGCTATGCTATGAATCAGATGTGGCTTCAATAAGTATATGAACCTTCAGCCACCATACCTTATTACAGGTATAACTTTGCCAGGATTAAAGTTCATCATAATTGTGTAGTTTTAGAACAAAGGTGCATATCTTAAATGCAACCCCTCTGCTGCAGTGACTTTGGGGCTACGTCAGCTACCAGACAGGGCATCTATGACTTTTGTACCTGCTCTTTGATATTGGAGAGCAAGTGCTTCAGATCAGGTAACTGATGCAGCAGGGCCATGTGTCGCTATGCTGTAGGAAAGGAGGTTGGTGAAACTGGGGAATGGGTAGCAGACCAATATTTCTGAGATATAATTATTGGTATTATTTTTTATGAATACAAATACAAAATCCAGTGGTCTACATCCTTGCCAGATGGCAATCCTAAACAAATTGTAATTTCGTGTATGAACAGCACGGACGTCATTTAGGGGTCGCCAGAGGTCTCCCTTGATGGGCTGTGGCAAGTGCCATGTGGCTCTTTGTTTCTCGAGTGGCTGGCTTTCTTGTTTAGGCCTCTTAAAATAAAAAACAGTGGTTGCACAAGTTTAACACGTTCATCAGTGACCCCAAATATGAAAGAATAGGAATAACAAATAATTTGTCTTTCTGGAATTCTATACAATAATTGCTAAACTCATTGACGATTTATTTCAGGCACACTTCAGGGGGTGAGTCACTGATTTAGTCAGTTCTTAAACACCTCAGCTCAGTCTTTCATTCTTCTGAAGTCGATAAATGAGTACCAAAACAGGTTGGGTGATATTGTATGTATATTTATTCAATATAAAGCACTTAAGCGTAAGTGCTATATAATAACACATCATTATCATTTGGCTATGGACGTCTGCTTGCGGCCACAGTAAATTGGTATTATGGCCCTATATACACTGATCTTAACAATACATATGGTGATCAATTCTTGTATGAAATGTATATCACATTATAGTGATATCGTAACCATATTTTAAGTAGTGTACTTTGGAACAATGCTATCTGATGCAACTTCCTATTTTTTCAAGGGGTGAAATGTGTACCATCGCTTCCCGTGATATCACTTCGGGGTGGGTAGTCAAATGACATCACTTCCTGTGATGTCATCAGAGGTCAAGGGCCATGTGATGTCACTTTCGCTACCCCTCGCATTTTGGTGAAATGACATCACTGAAGAACGGGTCACCTAAGAGAGACTTGCCACCATAACCATTTTACCATTCATTTAGTTATGCTCTGCAAACTATACCTGATTATGGAGCTGTAAATCACAACTCACAGCAAAGAAGCCAGGCAGAAAGCTAGTCATGAAAGCTCTGATCCGAATGTGCACCTCCGAACCTGACTGCACCCTCTAAATCTGACAACTGAGCAACATTGAAGGGGTGTTCTACTCCACACACACTCCCTGGAGCACTGCTGCTGCTCATTCATTCCAGCTGGTTGCACCTAAGAGAAGCGCAAAAGACTACACACACACCCTACACAGTTTGACTTGTGGTTTCATGTTTTATCTTTGGCAAATGCATTAATAAAACCAGTACTAAGAGTACTAAATCAATTTGGTGATTTAATGCAAAACATGTTCACTGTCTCACACACTAACATTCTCTAGAATATATTAGTTTGAATGGAAAAGCACACTTTTGGGAGGAACTTCTCTGCCAATCCCACCTCCGAGCAAATCAACAATAACGCTTTCCAAACTGAAAGAAAGTTTTGGCGAACTTGGTGTGAATTGGATAACTCAATGGGACTACAACCTTTGGGTTGTCAGATGTTTTAGACTACACATCACACCAGTCCTAGCTAGCATAGTTAACTGTGAAGGCTCATGGGAGTCATAGTCCACAACATTTGAAGAGCCGCAGGTTGCAGATCCCCTGGAAGTTATACTGGTTTACTGTAAATCATCTCAAAACGTTCTTCTCTATGCAAACGTGTTGCAATGTTAACATGTTATTCACAAGTGCGCATGTGTGTGGTGTGTGCGCGTGGGTGTCTGCTTTACAGATAATTATAGAAAAACATCTTTCAAAAGTTCTTATTAGTTTACGCCCATGCTTCTTTCACGTCATATATTATACTTTACCAGTACAAGGGTTAAGAGTTTGTTTGTATATTTTCTCTGGCTGATTCTCTGGCTGATTTTAAAAATAAATTAAAAACCTACCTTTTTAAGGCTATCTAATGCTGTTCTCTTATTTCCTGCCAACTCCAAGGTCTTTGTTTCTCTGCCAGTTGTTTGTTCTTTGTCTGTTTGTTTCATGTGTGCCTTGAGGCCTACGGGTGATGTTGCGCGTCAATCAAGAATTGAAATAAATTCATACATATCTGGGACATTGCTATCATAATTAGTATTATTAAATATGTGTGCCTGCATAATGAGTTACTTTGACTTTGCATCTGTCCAGCCACGTCATCCGCTGCCAGGCAAACAATGGAGGTGTGATCTCCAGTGCATTGCTAATGTATGACAGCAGCCATGCTGTGGTAGTATTAGCCGAATACGTGTACGTCTTGTCCTTCACACTACATTCCCAGGCTGACAGATGTGATATGCACTTCTTTGCAATTAAGCAATGATATGTCGTTGTCTTGATGCATACCTACTCCAGCCCCCGCCAGCAGACATGCTTAGAAATGTCAGTAGAGGCCAGGGATCAAACTAAGGAACGCTTCTTACACTTGTATAATGCTACGAACGCTCCTCCACTTTTCACCACATCTAAACATAGTGTGTAGGAATGCAGGTACAGCAATTAATGGACATAGTTATCAACATTTGGGCATTCATTCCTTCCGAGAAAGGAAATGGGCGAAAACAGGATAAGAGCAAAATTGGGTTAGAAGAAAAACATGCGTGTTAAGCAAAGTAAGAATTGGCAGCTTTGCAATGCTATTCTTGTGTTTTGGCGCGTGCCTGGCTTCACACTGTTATGCTATTCCTGGATTTTTGCTTCACTGCACACTTCTTCTAGCTTGGAATTAATTGGCGATGCGGATATCACCCTGCTATGTGTTTCCTTCCAAATATTCGGTTATTTTTTATTAAGAAACAACTAGGCACTCTTGAAGGCTCTCATGTGCTTTTCTCGGCTATGGTTTCCTTCAGGAGCTCTTTGCTTGCTTTTTATTAAGTGGCAACACAATGAGCTTTTACTGATGTGGATGAGCATTGTGCCCTTAAAAGAGGTATTCTACGAAATTACTGAATGTAAAAAATCCAACCTCCAAAAGTCCGACCCCCATTTTTCCACAGATATATATGAGGGGGGGCAGTAAAGTTAATAAAAATGTATAGGGGTAAGCTGGGGGTTGTGGGGGAGTCTCTCCCACATATATATTTGCGTAAAAATTTACTTTTGGCAGTCAGACTTTTGCATTCGGTCATTTCACACAGATCCTTAAAAGAAAACTCCCCCAAACCCCCCTCCAATGTGATGCTCACTGTGTCAGATGGCCGGCAAAATGGCAGAAAGGTAAGTATGCTTTACATATTAAATGACACATAACTAGTATGTGAAATGGTCCTGCTTTCAAAAGCACGTCAAAAACGGAGTTCAAATGTGGCACCTAAACGCTATTGCCCACCTTTTCCCCTATCTATCTATACCTGTAGTTTGAAACATATGGAGAGTCAAAGGTAACAGACCCCTGATTTAGAGAATGGGATAAAGTTCACACTCAAACACTTTGCTCGGAATCTGACAGTGTGAGCACAGTTCTTAGCCACACCAACCTACTGCAATGAGGTATCTGTCATGCAAATGATCATGTTCTCTGCACATGTACATGTAGATTACTTTAGTTCTCCATCTCAGATACAAAGCTACAATCATTGCCTTGTCCTATTGTATAGTATGTTCATATATTACATTATACATTGCAAGTACAGATACACTAGTAGAGTGCTAAGGTTCAGCCATACAAAGGTACATGTAACTCATTGTGAAGTGACAGGATGTCAGAGGTCTCGACCATTTTGCTGTTGTATGTTCATATATCACTTTACACCTCTAATTGCGGAACACCCATTCTTATGTATCATGGATGTGTCAACAGGTAATGGGTACATGTCCACTCTCAAACACTTTGTTGTGAATCAGTTAATGTGAGAACAATGTATAGCAGCTACCAACTGTGCCGAATCATGGAATTGCTTCACTTCTCCCCGGGGGGAGAATTTCCTTGTGAGGGTAGGGAGGTGACCTTGCTACACAATACTCTCTCTAGGGGAAGAGGCAAGCAGGACTTCACCAAGAGTGATTCACCCTCTGGGGATTGTAAAGAATATTTAATCCAGCACTACAGCCAAGTCAATGCCTGGTCAGGGATGCTGAATGAAAAACCCTTATTGATATATATCTTGATGTCCAGGTTCATACTCTGGATGACAACCCTCATATAACACCCCTCTCTCAGAATCCCCCTGACCCCACTGAGCCAAGAAGTAGTTCTGTTTTGCAAGTTTAGAAGGTTTATTTGAGAAGTAAAGCAATATATATCTATCACACTTTTATAGGAATTAATAATTAATATCACACCTTAAAATAGGAGCAGTAGTGAACAATGAATAATGTTCTAATAGTAAACTGATTTGGTTACTCAGGAATAGTATAACAGATAAGGTAGCAAACTTAGGAATAGGAACTGAAGAACAAGGTGGTAACGAATGCTTTATGTAAGCTCAGATGGGTGCAAGATTCAATGGAAATGCAGTACAGAAAATACTCAATATGGTTTCAACAAAACAATGTAACCCCTTTTCTCTGGCAATCCACTCCCCCCCCTTTATGCAATGTAAGGAAATGGGAGGAAAAGCACACAGTTCAGGTATACAATCACAATGTAATTCAGTTCAGTTCCCCCCCAGCACTCTTAAAGAAAACAGATAGGAGTTTTGAAAACAAAACACAGGCCCAAATGCTTTAATATGGTATGCAAGGAAGAGAAAAGTAGGCTGAAAAAGCCTTTAAATTCCTTTTAGAAGTTCAAGTGAGTGGTATCTAGTTAATATTAGCTCAGGCTCACTCTAACAATGATTCAGGGATAGTTTTTATGAGGCAAACGATTTTTTTCAGAGGAAAGCAAAAGCAGCTATCTTTTTGCAAGTGGAGAAATTTTCAAATCGTTCTGGGTTCGTTTAAAAGCTGAGATTCTAAGCTTTTAGAAGAAAGTTACTGCATGTCTCTAGGACAAACGGTCGCGGAGATATGAGCGATTCTGTGAAGGTTGTTTTTCGGATTTGCAACCTTAAAAGTTACTCAATTTGACAAGTGAAGCTTTGAAAATGACATGTGTCAGTTGTGCAGCTGCAGAATTAACAAATGACAGGGGTGCAGCTTGCAAAGGACAGTTCTACTTAGATTAAAATAGCTTGGATTAGATTTATTTTAAAACTAAGAGATTTGGTTTCGCACAATCTGATCTAATTACTCACAAAATATTTTAGAAGATCTGGGTCGCGCCACGGACGGTCTCGGCACACAGCGTCTGGACTCTGGAACTGCTCTCTGTCCTGGACACCGGTTTTCTGGCCACGGACAGTCTTTCTGGGTCAGCACAGCACTCCTGTCCTGGGTTCTGCTAGGCACTGGTTCTCTGGGTCGGGTCCTGCCTTCTCTTTGGATATTTCTGTCACCGGGTTCTTGCAAAAGTTCTTGGCAAAATTCAGACGGCTCGCCCGGCTGTCTGAAGAGTTCAGTTGCAAAAAGATTTTGAGGCCTGCTGACAAATACTCTTGCTGGCAGTGGCCTTTTTGGTTTAGGTTCTGTAGTCTCTGTTTATCTTGGAGTCTAAGTGTTGGCTCTCTGAAGGTTGATGGAGGTAAGGTATGGAATTTTGGCAGAGCTTCCAGCTGCAAGTGGAAAACGAATCTCTATTTGGCTTGCACTATCTGCTTTTATCTGTTTAGAATGTGGGTGTGTGCTAGCATCACTGAGCCAGCCTCTCTCTCAGCTTCTAATTGGTCAAATTTCCATTTCTCACTTGATTGGGAAACTGAAGTGTGTGTCAGCGTGATGTCATTTTACAGCCTGCAGAAAGTCCACTCCTCCTGTCAACTTGCACACAAATCTAGATTTGAACAAAATACATATTTGCACAAGTATGCAGTGGTTTAAAATGACTTACACACATGAGGCATTACTGATGTTAGCCCCTGTTCTGACTCTGGCGTTTCTAGGAGCTTGCATCCAGAAATGACAACAATTTGCGCGTTTTAGGCTGGTTCCCACTATCGGATTTTCTTCCAACTTCCTACAAATGTACACAGCCTGTCCATACTTATACCAATGAATTTTCATTTGTCTAGCTGAAACACAGTGTCTGTAATATTAATAATTAGCGGGGTTTTGTCCCAGAATATCCCACAATTTCGAGTTTGGGCTTGAATCGAAGGTACATTTTTTAAATGAAGGCTCTCAAAGTTATACATTCCTGTCATCTGATTACAAAGAGTTATCAGTTTTTCTGTAAAATATATATTTTGCTTTCAATTCAGTTCTCAGAGTGTTGGAGTCCGCCTCCAAGACTTGGGTGGGTCAGTCACATGTGTCTTCTGGCAGGCAGGGCTTTGTTGACAGGAAACAGTCAAAATCAACATATTCCTTTCAGAGGAAAGGGGCCATTGTGTGGTCTCTGGGAAGCTGAGATCAGGAGGCCAGGGAGCCACTTTGCATTTAATTAACAGAACCCTGTGATTTCCTGGCTTCTTGTGTTGAGTTCTGAAGTGTCAAGAGTTCTCAGGACAGGCAACCCCTTTGAACTTTTAATTAAATAAGACCCCTTTCTTTGCACTAGACAGTTTTGCAAGACAGCTCTCCTGTCAGAGTTTAGACCGCTAGCGCCACCCTCAGGATTTTGTGGTTACTGCATCCATCCTTGGGATTTTTTTTTTAGATTGATTCATTTCAGCAAGTGATATTACATGGAGTATATTGTCCATGTTCAGGACATGGCATTGGTGTGTTTCTGCAGTAAAGTAATTCTGTGCCCATGATTTTGCCATATTTGACATTCAAGAAAAATGAATTCCCAACAGTTATGGGTTTGCTTTTGGCAATCAGCATTGCCCCTCTGTGCTCACAACATAGGAAAAATGGGATTTTCCTGTGCATTTTCTGGGGAGCTCTGGCCATCATGATGTTTTCAATGCCAGTAATGCACAGTTTTTGTGGTAGGGCTTGGATGCATGGATAAAAACATCCCACAAGCCCACCTTCTTGCGGTGGCCATCTGATCCTTCACTGGTGGGACCCGCAAGATCTGGGATGTAGTTCTCATCTTCTTCCGGTAGATGGCCAGTTCAGCATCTCTTCCTTCATCCGGTGGATCGATCGGTCATCCTCGCCGGTCCTGATGGGAATATTGGGCGGTACCCCGGGCCCATTGGATCTTCGTTCCCGGTCCCTGGGTCATCCTCCTTGGTCATTCTCCATGGTTTCATCTCTCCTAGGATGATAAAGCAAAAGCGGCAATACCTACTCGTAGACGTTTTTCCACCACTGTTGAGATAGTGGGGCAGCATATGCATTTCATCATAACGAAACATTACATTCTTATTTTGAAAAAAAAACAGTATAACTAAAAGACAGTTTCATGCAAATCACAATATTTTAGAGACTAGATGTGGTATGTTTTATGGTTGGAACTGAATTAGTCTGAGACAGTACCCGCTAGGATTCCAGAGGATTCCTCCAGTTGTTGCAGAGTGTGCCTGGGATGGCAACACTTCAACTGGTTAATGTGCACCCACTTGTCTTCCCCCTCTGCCAAACCGCCTTTGGGGATGCGGATCTTGTAGGCCACAGGGGAGATTTTGTCTATAATCTCAAAGGGTCCCTTCCATGTAGGCAAATATTTTCGCTGTTTGGCCTGGTTCCTTTGGAAATTGTATAGATAGACCCGGTCCCCCACCTGATATTCCTTCCTGGAAGTCTTCAGGTCATAGTGGGTCTTCATGCTATCAGCTGATCTTTCTAGATTCCGCTGAGCATAAGCAAAAGCATGTTGAAGGTGTTTCCTTAAATTCTCCACATATTAATGAGTTGTAGAGGCATTTATCAGTGTCTGCTTTTGGGTCCTGTAGAGCAAATGCTGAGGAAGCACCATCTTGCGCCCAGTCATCAACTCAAATGGTGACATTTTGGTTGCAGATGAAGGGGTAGATCTGATGGCCATTAGGACCAGAGGTAATCGGATATCCCAACTTGGCCCAGAATCTGCCACAAACTTCTTTAATATGCTCACAATGGTTCGGTTATATCTCTCTACTGCCCCAGAAGAAGCTGGCCTGTAAGCAATATGTAACTTCCTTTTGACCCCCAGTATCTCCCACATCTTTGTCATCACTTCACTGGTGAAGTGGCTACTCTGTCTGACTCAATCCTTTGAGGTAGACCGAAACGGGAAAAGATGTTGTTAATCATCAGGGCAGCTGCAGTTTCTGCTTTGCAATTTGGGGCTGGGAGACATTCCACCCACTTGGTAAACAAGCATGTCACAGTCAACATGTACTTATTCCCCCTAGCAGAGCGAATCACGGGGCCTACAAAGTCGATTTGTAAATCTGACCATGGCAGTGTCATCCCCCTCTTTTGGAGAGGCGCACGGTGCGTGAGGGATGATGGCTGAAATTGTGCACACACAAGACACCCCTTCAAGTATTGGTCGAGGTCCTGCCCCATGTGTGGCCAGTATGCAACCTCTCTTAAGATTCCCAATGTTGTGTGAAACCCCCTATGAACGGCGGTGGCCGCATCATGGGCGTGACTTAACATCAGGCTTCGGAATGAGGTAGGAACCACCCACTGATCGTGGCCAGCTTTGGATTTCCTTACCAGCAAACCGTCTTGGATTCGGAACATTTTTGGACATTTCATCAACACTCTTAGGTCCTCCTTCCCAATGTAATCGGTATCCGTCAGGGGAAAGTTCTCAGGGTCCTCAAGGTGCTGGTAAAATTTACCAATTATTGGATCCCCCTTCTGAGCGGTAATCAAATCAGCATCAGGGGTCTCCTTGCTCCATTGTGCAATTGAAAGGTCATTGTGAGCATTTGTCTGGGACCTAGTGATAGCAGTTTGTTTGTTTTGTTTTGTTTGTTTATTAATTTGTATAGCGCATCTGACCCAAAGGTATATGGGCGCTTAATCTTCGAGTTACAGGCAAGGTAGGGTACAATTATACAGTGATGAAGCAAAGGTCTACATGACAGGATAGCAATTCGTGCATAGACAGTAATATAGCAATTCGTGCATAGACAGTAATATGCTGGCATGGTGCAAAATACAATCAAGCATGAGGTATGCATTCAATCGTGGTAGGTTAATTGTTGAGTAACCAGGTGATGACCTTAGTTCTGAAAGGTTGGAAGGTGGGTGTAGATTTGATATCCAGTGGAATGGTATTCCAAAGTTGTGAAGCCAGAACTGGGAAGCTGGAACCACCAGCTCTTTTGAGGGAGAATTTGGGCACAGTCAATTGTAGTGTATTAGAGGATCTAGTGGTTCTAGTGTTCTGTCTTAGTGTGAATTTGTTGGTGAGATAGGGCGGGGCAAGGCCGTTGAGTGCTTTATAGGTGAGGCAGATAGTTTTTAGATCTATTTTTTGTTGGATGGATAGCCATTTGCATGCGATTCTGGTAGCCGAAATATGTTCTCTTCTGGGAATATTCAGGGCGGCACGGAGTGCATTATTTTGTATAACTTGCAGTTTATTGATTACCGTTTTGTTGGCACCTACGTAGAGACTATTGCAGTAATCTAGTTTAGATTGTATAAGTGCTCTGGCTAAGGTGAGGCAGTTGTTAGGGGAGATCAGCGGTCTACAGGCCCTGATTAGTTTGCCTGTGTAGGCCGTGGCTGAGGCAGTCATATTAATTTGTTTGGCTAGGTTAGTGTTCGTGTCGAGGTAAAAGCCAAGGGTTTTTACACTCTTGGCGATAGTGATGGTGTTGCCGTCAATGGTAAGGCTAGTGTAGCTAGGACTAAGTTTCCGAATGGTGTTGGGTGAGCCGACAAGGAGCAGTTCAGTCTTGTCATCATTCAGGCAGAGGCCATGTGTGGCCATCCATGCCTGAATGATGGAGAAGACTTCATTGATCCAAATGGCGTCCGAATTATAGTTGCCGGTTAAGGTGAGGAGTATCTGGGTGTCGTCTGCGTAGTTGGTGTAGGTGACACCCAGATGGTCCAGCTTGTCGAATAGGGGCTTTGTAAAAATGTTATACAAAGTGGGTGATACACACGATCCTTGTGGGACACCACAAGTAATAGGAATAGGGTCGGCCGCTACTAGGGGTGAGAAGACCCGCATGGTCCTATTGTCCAGGAAGGATTGGATCCATGAAATTGCGGAGTGGGAGAAGTGTACTGCCGATGACAGATGGTTGCACAGGATTTTGTGATCAACCAGATCAAAGGCAGCGGATAGGTCAAGAAGAAGAAGGATGCCAGCTTTACCTTTGTCTTTGAGGTCGTCTATCTGGCACTTGAGTTCGACCAGGGCCGTTTCTGTCCCGTGTTGTGGACGAAAGCCGGACTGGCGAATTCCTAGTAGATGGTTTGTCTCAAGGTAATCCTGGATTTGTAGATAGGCCACTCTATCAAGAATTTTTAGTAGGAATGGGACAGTGGTGATGGGTCTGTAATTTGTGGGTATATCTGGGTCGAGGGTAGTTTTTTTTAGTAGTGGTAGGACCCAGGATTGTTTTAGATTACTAGGGACCGAGTTATCAGAGAAAGACAGGTTTATTAATTTTGTGATGAATGGGGAGAGATCCCTTGCAGCATCTTTTATAATCTGAGCGGGACAGCTGTCCCCCTTGCAGTTCGAAGGTTTCAATGACGCTATGATTTTCTGTACTTCGGGTATGGATACCTTTTTGAAGGTGAATCCTGGGCTGGAGGCTGTAGGAGGGGAAGGGGTGGGACTGGAGGTCGGAACATAGGTGAGTTGTTGTTGTTTATTGTCAATTTTAGACTGGAGCCCTGAAATTGTGTTAACAAGGGCATTCTGGATCCCTGTGCACCATTGTTTATTTTTAGTGCAAGTATCCGTGGGAGGAATGGGGTTTTCTAGTTCCTTTAGGATCTTAAAGAGCTCCTTTGAGCTGGAGCTTGCCTCCGAGATCCTGGAGTTGAGCGATTCTTTCTTTGCGCGTATAATCTCATTTTTGTAGAAAGTGGAGATATTAGTGAGATTCGTTCTGTTAATTGCTGAGGGCGCTGATTTCCATAGTGCTTCAAGTTTACTTTTTTTGTTGCCGGAGGGATTTAAGTTCTGGGGTGCACCATGTATTCAGGTGCGCTTTTGGTTTCCCTTTGCGCATTTTTAGTGGGGCAATAGTGTCAACAGCTATGGCCATGGAATTATTGTAGACGTTGACCAATTGGTTCAGGTCGGTTGTGGCTGGTAGTGCGTTCAGGATAGGGGTTATCAAGGTATTAAGGCTTCCGCTGTGATGTTACTCTTTTTCCTAGTTAGGCAGGCTGGTGCGGTAACAGGCTTGTTGTGCACTAGGCTGCTAGTGTTAATGTCAAATGGGAGGAAATGATGGTCAGTCCATAAGAGCTGTATGGGATCCTTCATGGTAATGTTGCAGTTAAGGGCGGTTACCCAATCGAGGATTCTGCCCTTCGAATGGGTAGGTTTGGAGCAGAATTGTTGGAGGCCATGCTCCTCTAATGCTGTGGCCAGGGCAGTGGCTGGGACGTCGAGGGGGTCATTAAACCCAAGATTGAAGTCTCCAAGTATAATCATTTGTGCTGAAAGTTTGGAGCTTTCGGCAACTAGTGAGGTGATGTCTTCCTCAAAGGAGCCTGGTGGGCCCGGGGGTCTGTAAATTAAGTGCATCGTAATGGTGTTCTTAGGGGACGTTTGTAATTTGAATGTGAGATGTTCACATGATTTAAGTGGGGGAGACGAGGCTAGTCTAATATTAAGCGAGGACTTGAAGATGATAGCTACACCGCCTCCTCGTGCGTTAGGTCTATCTGCTCTGAGGATGGTATAGTTGTCTGGTATAGCTAGGGTGAGAGATGGTCCTGCAGCATCATGCAACCAAGTTTCAGTAACAGCAAGGAAGTCCAAATTGTTTGTTAGAATGATGTCGGCTACTTCTATGGAATGGGCGACTAGTGATCTAACATTTAGGAAAGCTCCTTTGGGAGTAGAAAGGGTGGAATTGCTAGGTATTGCAGTGTGATTGATAGTCTTGCAGGGTCGCTTAACTAGGGGTATGCTGGTCTTATGGTGGGTTCTGGCACTGAGTCTTTTGTTCCGATCAATAGGGGTGAGGGTGGTGGTTCTAGAGACAGTAAGGTCAGCAGTTGTAGAGGTACTGGGACCAGAGGTGGGGCTTGAGGTACTTATATTGGTAGGGTTCCGCTTGGAGGTATCTAGGTGATTAGTAGCCGGGACATCAGAAGAGTATGCGTGGTAATGGGTCGGAGAGGCGGATTGTGAGACTGGGAGGAAGGCAGGAGTGGTAGGCAAGAAAGGTGTGGGGCATATAATGGGGTAATGTCTTGGGCAAGCCGGCCTGGCTAGACCGTTTTTATAGGCTATGTAGCTATTGCCATTGCAGGGTATGTTACTTTGCATGACACAGAAGGGGAACATGATTGCGAAGAGGTAGGAAAGCATGCTATGGCAGGGGCGACTTGCGGGAAATTGGCGAGTATGAGGCATTGGTGACATACGGTAGGCACACAACAAGTCAGATGCGGTCTGGGGCGACCATAAGGCACAACACAGTTCAAATGTGGTCTGGGGGCGACCATAAGGCACAACGCAGTTCAAATGTGGTCTGGGGGCGACCATAAGGCACAACACAGTTCAAATGTGGTCTGGGGGCGATCATGGGCACCACACAACTCATATGCAATGGGGTTGTAAGTTGGCGGGAGTACATCAAAGTATTTGAGTGCGAGGCTGGAAGTGGAGGGCAAGAGGGTGGCAAGGTGGGTGCGGGGTAAGGCAATGAGCATGAGAGTGAGACAGTGGCTGACGGGCCTTGAATGTCACAAGAGAATACAAGGCGCATGCATGTGCACGTTGCCTAGGGCCTTGTGACCTGGATTACCCCCAACAGGGACTCAATCTCAATTAGATCCCCTTGGATGGCCCCGGTTTTGGCCAGCTGATCAGCTAAGTCATTTCCAGTTTTGTCTGGTCCCTCTACTTTGGAATGACCCTTGATCTTTTTACAATAGATGGTCATCTCATTCGAGGTGACCAGATCATCAATGTTTTGGATCAACTTCCCATGTTTCAAGGGTTTGTTGTTAGCACATAACATGCCTCTGGTTTTCCAATTAACCAGGTGCTCCACGAACCCGTTCCGTACATAATCCGAATCTGTGATTATGACCAGTTCGTGGAGTTGATGCTGGACAGCAGTGAGGATGGCCTGATGCACAGCCATCAATTCTGCCACCTGACTACTTCGAGGACCAATTTTGTATCCAGCGGAGGGTTCTGGGGACTCATTCACCCATGCATTCCCTACGCCGGCCACCAGTTCTTTCTCCCCGTCGTTGTCAACATGGTAAGAGCATCCATCCACATAGACAGTGGGCATTCCCTCACACTTGTCCTCTTCTAAGACTTTGTGGGGCGAATTAAGGTATGCCTCCATGTTGTCCTTTATTTTTAGACTTTCGTCCTCGAGACAGTTTTCTCTGGCACAATCATGCAAGTCAGCCAGACCTTGCGCGAGGGGACTCTTCTTGTTTTGGCCATATCTGACCTCCACAGGAAAGCCTTGCATTGACAGAATCCAGGAAGTAATTCGGGAATTACTCACATTTCCGGCCCGGATTCTGTCACTTTGGAGATATTGCAGAGGCTGGTGTGGAGTCTCCACTATGATGTGTTCCTCCTGGATAAACGGGCGGTAATTCTTCAATGCCCACACAGTTGCCAGGAGTGCCTTCTCACAATCGTTGAATTTTTCCTCCACAGAGGATAAAGTTTTGCTCGCATAAGAGAGTACTTTATTGGCCTTGTCATGCTTTTGGTATAATACTGCCATCAAGCACGTATTAGAGAACCCCGTCTCCAGGAAGAACTCCTTGTTTCTGACAGGGTAAGCTAGGCAAGGCGCTTGTGAGAGGCTTCTCTTGAGTTGTTTTACCGCCTCGGCTTGTTCTGGACCCCATTCCCACTTGACCCCCCCCTTCCGGAGATGAATCAGGGGTCTGGTGATCTCTGCGTAGCCCTCAATGAACTTTCTGCTGTAATTAGTCAGCCCAAGGAGGCTCCTTAGTTCCCGCAGAGTTGTGGGGTCTTTCAATTTTTGGAGGGCTTCCACTTTCTTTTCCTGGGGACAGAGACCCTGAGGAGTAATCTCATGCCCCAAGAAATTAACACAGGTTCTACACCACTGTGCTTTCTGAAAGGAAAGTTTTGCTCCGGCGGCCCTCAACTGCGTCAGAACATAACGGATCTCCGCTATGTGTTCCTCCACAGATGAACTTTTGATGAGGACATCATCTACATAAGCCAGGTTACCCCTCGCACCCAGGTCGGGCATGGCCTTATGTAGGAAAATGTTGAATTCATTGCCGGAGTTGAGGTATCCGAAGGGAGTCCGGGTCCATGTGTATTGCTGGCCCCCAAAGGTAAAAGCCAGCTTGTATTGGTCCTCCCTACTGACAGGCACAGTCCAGTATCCATTGGTCAGGTCTATTGCAGTGAATACCTGTGACCCCTGATTCTGGGCCAGCCCTTGGTCAATGTAGGGAAGAGGCCATCGGGAAGTATGGACCCGTTTGTTGAGCTCCCTGAGGTCGGCGCAGAGTCTCCACTGGCCGTTTGGCTTCAATATCCCCAGCACCGGATTATTGAAGGTGCTGTGGACTGGACGGATTATTCCCCGGGACTCAAGGTTCTTAATTATTTCAGTAAGGGACTCCATGGATGCGAGAGGCAAACGATATTGCTTCACAAACACTAGAGTCATGCCAGGGTCCGTGGGGATTGTTGTATGTGGATGTCGGTGCGACCACAGTCATATGAGTCTACCGCAAAGAGATCTTGGAAATCCAAGAAAACTTGTTTCAACTTTTGCTTTTGTTCCAGAGTCACACAGGCATCAGCTAGGTTGACTCTCTCTTCCACCATCTGCTTGAAGCCTGGAAAGACTTCTGGTTTGGCTATCTCTGCGGCCTCCTCCAGCTGGGTGGAGAAGTCCCTGGTCAGGTGGGAAAGGCAGCCCTCATGGACTTGGAAAATCACCTCATCCCTCCTGAAGTCACAAGTCACATCTTCCTTACCATAAGGGCAAGAAGTGTACACCAGGAAGTTCCCCCCATGCCGGGTAAAAATCCTGTCTGGTGTTGTATTGTCATCACTGTCACTGTCAAAGCAGTCCTTGGGGATTGGCCCTAACAGTTCATTACCTAAATCTATGGAAAAATGTCGGTCATCAACCGCCATTCCAATAATGGTGCCTGCGGCTAGAGTAATACTCTTTAAGTCGCTGTTATCCACCTCTATTGGAATGGTGTCATGTTCTATGTTGACTAACGGAGTTGGGTTTACCCCCAACCCTTGCTGTTGGAGATAAGCGTTTAGATGTATGTAAGCATCAGGGTTTTGCAGATATTGTCCTCTTTTAACTTTCACTTCCAGGGAGAATTGTCGGGTCCTTTCTGGGATGGTGACTTCCTCTTTGATCTGAATTTCAACTGCATAAGGCAGCAATTGAGCTGACCTAAATGCTTTTTCTGGATCATCAAAGCCCATGGACCAAGCTTTGAAGTTTATTAGGTCCAAACTAATGGCAAAGCGATTGAGAATGTCACTGCCTAAGTAAAAGGCGGCAGTGACGTCTCGCACGACCCAACAATTATGGACTATGCTCTTGTTGCCAATGGAGATTTTGAGCATACACCTGCTTGGCAGGAGATGTTTGGAATTAGGTGCTTCCAGGTCCATTTCCCATTTGTCTATCAGTTTGAATGTGGGGATGGCTGGATCTTTTGGGAATTGGTGGAACATGGCTTCGCTGATGAAGCTCTTACCATTGTTCACGCACACTCGAGCGAGAACAGAGTCCTTCCCATCATTTAACTGAACAGGGATGAACAACTGCTCTCCAATTTGCTGAATATCAGCCAGGCTCTGAGCTGATTTCACATCTTTCTGGACTATAGGAGTGGGAGTTTCTGATTGTGGATTAGTATAGAATCTCAGAGTGTTTCCTTCCAGCGTGGAGTACCACTTTAGACTGGAAGGAAGGTTGATTTTCAGAAATAGAGAGGACCCCCCATCACCAGTCTGTTGTCCTACTGCTATTACTGTCACGTCTGGAATTTGGCTATTCTGGAAGTGGAATTCTACTTGGTCAGGTTTTTGTTCAACCATGTGGCAGGTGCCATTTAAACTAACATGGTTGACACTCTGTTTTAATTTTATTGGTCGGCTAGTCTGGGTCCAGAGGACCTTGTTTACACAATCTATTAGGGGTGACAACCTTCTCAGGAGGTCATTCCCCAGTAAACAAGGGGTGCCCTCTGGAGTCACTACTATGACCGGGTGTTTCACCTTGTGTCGCCCGATCTTAATGTCCAAGTCTGCAGTCCCCTCAATGGGAATTTCCTTCCCGTCAAAGTTCTGCAGTTGTCCAGGAAGAGAGGTGAGAGGAATTTGGTAATTCTCTCCCCTTCCTGCATTCAGTTCATCAAAGGCCCTTCTGGACAGAAGGGTAGCTTGAGATCCAGTGTCCACCAGTGCCAAAATCGTACCCTGCCCCTGTACTTGTACCGGGGGATAGTATCTTCCCTCCTTCTCCTCAAGGGGGCACAGATAATGCACATTTTTGGACAACTGGTGGGCTAACTTTCTGGTTTTGGACATTGCTAGCGAAGAGATTTGGGCAGAATTCTGTGGAGAGTCTTGGGAATCTGAAAGAAAAAATTGGCAACTGGAGATCAGAGCCATTGTGGGTTCCCCTGGCTCCGGTTCCGGGCCACCCCCCCCTTTTTGGAGGCAGTCACCAGGATGGGTTTGAACCAGGGGATTTTCTTGCTGTTGGTTCTGGGATGAGATGGTGGGCGGCGGTAGCTCAGTCTCCACCTCTCCCCAGTCTGGATTTGCATCCCTAGGGACCCATTTTTCCTTGGGAGGAGTTCCCCCTCTCTGAAGGAGAAGATCCTTTTCCCAGGATCCTCTGAGGATCCCTCTCCCTCAAATTGGAAGATCTGTACCTCCTCCTCAAACTGTGTCTGTTTGGGTCTTTTGTTTCTCCTACCACCCCTCTGCTCCTTAGGAGGCAGACTTTCAGGGGCAGGAGATTTTGTTTCCGGTTCCTGGGTTTCCAGGGGCTGTTTACAAGTGAGGAAGGAAGCTTCCTCCAAGGCTTTACACCCCCCTTTCCTTTGTGCCTCCTCCCTGGGAACCGGTGAGTTATCGGGGTGCTGCCCCCGTCATTGTTCTGGAGCACCAGGTCCAGAGTTGGGTGCGTTCTGCGCCGGCACGCCCATCTGAGGGTTCTGCTGAGCCCTCAGTATGTGACCCAGATCCCGCGCCATGTTTTGAACCTGGCGCTCTAACTGGGAAACCCGCTCAGGCTGATACGGGGCCCTGTTTTCTCCCCTGGGCTGATCCCGGGAAGGGTAGCTGTCCCTCCTCTGGTAATACCCCGGGTTGGGAAGATTTGGGTACCCCTCCACCCTTGGCCTCCCCTCTCCCGGATTCAGTGGTCTGGGCTCAGGGAATTGGGGAAAGAAGGATGGATGGTTTTGGGGCTGAAAGTCGGGTGGATATCTGGGGAAAAAGTTCTGCCCAGGGTTTGGTAAATTTCTGCCCTCCTGTGGGAAGTTTGGAGGGAAGTTCCCTGGGTTCGGTGCTCGGTCGGATCCCCCCCCTTGGGCTGGGGGAGTCCACACATAACCCAGGATTGGACTGTTACCTTTGTAGCGAGGACTTACATAGTCAGGAGAGCGAGGGACCCCATTGGGGGGCTACCTCTTTCACTCCCTGCCGGTGACTGTCCCGAGGGATTTCTGGGCTTAGGATTATTAGGTGCAGGTAGGATTTTAGGCCCCCCCATCTCCAAATCCAAAATGGGGGTGACCTTTACCTCTGCCACCTTGGCAGCAGCAGGGGTGCTGTTGGCTTTGGGGTTTTTCTGGGCATTACTTTTGCTATCTACCGGTTTCTGCACCTCATAGATCCGGGTAGCCTGTTCAATGACCCAGTCTAAAGATCTTTTCTCGTGAAAATCCCTCACGAGCTGGGTCATTATGTATTTGGGCAAGGCATGAAAAAATGTATTCATGAATTCTCTACTGTCTGTGCGCACCCTTCTGGTGGTCTGCGCAAAAGCACGTTTCAGTTCTTGCACAAATTCTTGTGGGGCCTGATCCTCCCCACATTGCAAATTGTAGGCTGCCTTGCGAGCCTCTTGAGGATTTCTGTGAACAGAAAAATGTTTCAAGATGGCCGCCTTATAGGTGGCCCATCTTAAATGATTTTGGTCCTCCAGCCCCGCAAAGAAACTGGAGTATTCCGGGGAGAAGGTCCACTTTACATATTGAATACAGCTTTGGCTGTCCTTCAAATGGAAAGTCTCCATCATTTGCTCAAACAACTCTAAGTGCTCCCAAACAGAATACTTAGCGTTCTTATGGGCGTGATGACGCTCCTGATCTCCTTAATCTGCTTTAAGGGGTCCTTAAGCAAGGCCCTTTTTGCCTTACTGGCCCTTTTGGTTCGGGTAACCCTGGTCCATTCATCTTCTGACTCAGAGGCACTGCTCCCAGAGGTTCCCGTCAGATCTTCCAGGTTTTCCCGGATTCTGCGAGCCTGGGAATGGCTGGCAGAATGTGGGGACCTGGTCTCCTGTTTCCTGTGGTGCTCAGAGGAGTCTTCAGATCCCTCCTTGCGGCCAGGATTTGCTGGGTACCCCCCCCACTGAGCTAACTGGGCAGAGGTTTTCGGAATGCCCTTAATGGGCTCACTCTCCTGGGGTTCCCCACTAAATTGCACTGTGCTTGGGTGCCCATACCCGGATGCCCGCCCTTCCATACCTGGGTGGTACTGGCCTATGAGCCCCATACTTTTGTCTGGATAGTAGTCTGCCATCCCTGTGGCCCGGTGCTCATGTGCGCCGGGGAACATGGGGGTGGCAGAGTCCAGGGACTGAGAGGTATGAGGGTCTCTGGTACTAGGTTATGCTCCGGTTATGCTCCGGAGTTTCCCTTTCCCAGCGAACCTCAGCTCTATCCGCCCCTGCTCCCTGTTGCAATGCTAGAGCCTGCATTTGTGCCTTCAGTTCCTCAGTTAAGGCCTTACTAGACTCTATCAGTCTCTCCTGCATCGCTACCTGTTGTTGGAGCCTATCATTGTGTTGACAGAGGGCCTCATTTTCCCTCTGTGCTTCCTGGTTGGTCCTGGAGAACTGGGCCAGTCTTTGCTGCAGGAGGTTTACCTCCTGAGTCCCATCCCTACTGGCCTGCTCCTTTCTTGCCAGAGCCTCTTCCACCCTTCTGGTGTGCTCTACCAAGTTCTGGTTTTCTTTTTGGAGGTCACCCAGCCCCTGGAGGGCCAGGTGATTTTCTTCAATTTCCTTTTGCATCTGTGCTGCCAGGTCGTCCCTCTGCCGTTGAAAGGCACCAGCTTTTTGGCGCTCCTGATCAAACTCTGCCTGGGTATCCAGGTCTTTCAGAATTAGTTTGTTGCTCTCTGCCTTCACTCTATCTAGGTGGCCTTGCAGGGTGACTACCGGCTCAGCACATACCCTGTTGAAGTCCAGTTGTTGCTCCAGCTTTTTCTGGTTTTGCAGTAGGGAGTCCAAACCTTATTGGTATTCCTTCTGCAAGGCCAGAAATCTGGTATCCTGTTCTGCCTTTTCCTGTTGCAGGATGTCCATATCCTCTTTTATTTTAATGATGTACTGCCTACTATCATCTTCTGACTCCTGGCTTCTCTGCAGCCTCTGCTCAGAAGAGACCAGGTCAGATTGGACCTTCTCTAACGCCATCTGTTGCCTATTTGCCAGATTTTGGCTTTCAGCACATCTATCCTGCATGTCTCCCATATATAGGTACAGGTATGCCGCTATCCTAACAATCTTGTCTTGTTCATCTTTGGCCTTAGAGGCCATGTATAGTTCACTCAGGGCCACATGTAAGGGACCCTGATCTCTATATATATCTGACCCTGTTTCAGTGACCTGTTGTGTGATTGCCTGCAACCACGCATCCTGGCCCTGTTCGGTCCATTCACCTCTCACAAATAGCTTATGTAAGAGGTGCTCTCTGGCTATTTTCATGTCCACGAGTGTCGTCATTCTGGAAATTTGATTTCCTTCCTGACTTACAAGAGTTAGTATTTTATTCTTGCAAAACAGACCGTTTCCTTGGAGCGTTCCTTTTGAGGAATGCTTCACAGCGTAATGCAGCGTGGTGATCCGACTGGATGTGTGTATCCCGTCAGTTAGCACACTGTATTAAGCTACACAAAGAGATTGATCTAACCCAGAAGTCCTCAGCTCGAGCCCCCAATTTGTAAAGAATATTTAATCCAGCACTACAGCCAAGTCAATGCCTGGTCAGGGATGCTGAATGAAAAACCCTTATTGATATATATCTTGATGTCCAGGTTCATACTCTGGATGACAACCCTCATATAACACCCCTCTCTCAGAATCCCCCTGACCCCACTGAGCCAAGAAGTAGTTCTGTTTTGCAAGTTTAGAAGGTTTATTTGAGAAGTAAAGCAATATATATCTATCACACTTTTATAGGAATTAATAATTAATATCACACTTAAAAATATGAGCAGTAGTGAACAATGAATAATGTTCTAATAGTAAACTGATTTAGTTACTCAGGAATAGTATAACAGATAAGGTAGCAAACTTAGGAATAGGAACTGAAGAACAAGGTGGTAACGAATGCTTTATGTAAGCTCAGATGGGTGCAAGATTCAATGGAAATGCAGTACAGAAAATACTCAATATGGTTTCAACAAAACAATGTAACCCCTTTTCTCTGGCAATCCACTCCCCCCACCTTTATGCAATGTAAGGAAATGGGAGGAAAAGCACACAGTTCAGGTATACAATCACAATGTAATTCAGTTCAGTTCCCCCCCAGCACTCTTAAAGAAAACAGATAGGAGTTTTGAAAACAAAACACAGGCCCAAATGCTTTAATATGGTATGCAAGGAAGAGAAAAGTAGGCTGAAAAAGGCTTTTAATTCCTTTTAGAAGTTCAAGTGAGTGGTATCTAGTTAATATTAGCTCAGTCTCACTCTAACAATGATTCAGGGATAGTTTTTATGAGGCAAACGATTTTTTTCAGAGGAAAGCAAAAGCAGCTATCTTTTTGCAAGTGGAGAAATTTTCAAATCGCGGCAAAATTTGCGATTGCGTGTTTCACGATTGCGGCAAAACTATAAAGAATAGGAATGCGGTTCTGGGTTCGTTTAAAAGCTGAGATTCTAAGCTTTTAGAAGAAAGTTACTGCATGTCTCTAGGACAAACGGTCGCGGAGATATGAGCGATTCTGTGAAGGTTGTTTTTCGGATTTGCAACCTTAAAAGTTACTCAATTTGACAAGTGAAGCTTTGAAAATGACATGTGGCAGTTGTGCAGCTGCAGAATTAACAAATGACAGGGGTGCAGCTTGCAAAGGACAGTTCTACTTAGATTAAAATAGCTTGGATTAGATTTATTTTAAAACTAAGAGATTTGGTTTCGCACAATCTGATCTAATTACTCACAAAATATTTTAGAAGATCTGGGTCGCGCCACGAACGGTCTCGGCACACAGCGTCTGGTCTCTGGAACTGCTCTCTGTCCTGGACACCGGTTTTCTGGCCACGGACAGTCTTTCTGGGTCAGCACAGCACTCCTGTCCTGGGTTCTGCTAGGCACTGGTTCTCTGGGTCGGGTCCTGCCTTCTCTTTGGATATTTCTGTCACCGGGTTCTTGCAAAAGTTCTTGGCAAAATTCAGACGGCTCGCCCGGCTGTCTGAAGAGTTCAGTTGCAAAAAGATTTTGAGGCCTGCTGACAAATACTCTTGCTGGCAGTGGCCTTTTTGGTTAAGGTTCTGTAGTCTCTGTTTATCTTGGAGTCTAAGTGTTGGCTCTCTGAAGGTTGATGGAGGTAAGGTATGGAATTTTGGCAGAGCTTCCAGCTGCAAGTGGAAAACGAATCTCTATTTGGCTTGCACTATCTGCTTTTATCTGTTTAGAATGTGGGTGTGTGCTAGCATCACTGAGCCAGCCTCTCTCTCAGCTTCTAATTGGTCAAATTTCCATTTCTCACTTGATTGGTAAACTGAAGTGTGTGTCAGCGTGATGTCATTTTACAGCCTGCAGAAAGTCCACTCCTCCTGTCAACTTGCACACAAATCTAGATTTGAACAAAATACATATTTGCACAAGTATGCAGTGGTTTAAAATGACATACACACATGAGGCATTACTGATGTTAGCCCCTGTTCTGACTCTGGCGTTTCTAGGAGCTTGCATCCAGAAATGACAACAATTTGTGCGTTTTAGGCTGGTTCCCACTATCGGATTTTCTTCCAACTTCCTACAAATGTACACAGCCTGTCCATACTTATACCAATGAATTTTCATTTGTCTAGCTGAAACACAGTGTCTGTAATATTAATAATTAGAGGGGTTTTGTCCCAGAATATCCCACAATTTCGAGTTTGGGCTTGAATCGAAGGTACATTTTTTAAATGAAGGCTCTCAAAGTTATACATTCCTGTCATTTGATTACAAAGAGTTATCAGTGTTTCTGTAAAATATATATTTTGCTTTCAATTCAGTTCTCAGAGTGTTGGAGTCCGCCTCCAAGACTTGGGTGGGTCAGTCACATGTGTCTTCTGGCAGGCAGGGCTTTGTTGACAGGAAACAGTCAAAATCAACATATTCCTTTCAGAGGAAAGGGGCCATTGTGTGGTCTCTGGGAAGCTGAGATCAGGAGGCCAGGGAGCCACTTTGCATTTAATTTACAGAACCCTGTGATTTCCTGGCTTCTTGTGTTGAGTTCTGAAGTGTCAAGAGTTCTCAGGACAGGCAACCCCTTTGAACTTTTAATTAAATAAGACCCCTTTCTTTGCACTAGACAGTTTTGCAAGACAGCTCTCCTGTCAGAGTTTAGACCGCTAGCGCCACCCTCAGGATTTTGTGGTTACTGCATCCATCCTTGGGATTTTTTTTTTTAGATTTTTAGATTGATTCATTTCAGCAAGTGATATTACATGGAGTATATTGTCCATGTTCAGGACATGGCATTGGTGTGTTTCTGCAGTAAAGTAATTCTGTGCCCATGATTTTGCCATATTTGACATTCAAGAAAAATGAATTCCCAACAGTTATGGGTTTGCTTTTGGCAATCAGCATTGCCCCTCTGTGCTCACAACATAGGCAAAATGGGATTTTCCTGTGCATTTTCTGGGGAGCTCTGGCCATCATGATGTTTTCAATGCCAGTAATGCACAGTTTTTGTGGTAGGGCTTGGATGCATGGATAAAAACATCTCACAGGATGAATCACTCTACGCCGGGGAAGTTAAGTTTGGAAGCAGAGACCAACAAGGGGAGAGAACCTGCTAGTTTTGAATCAGCAGGGAGAGCAACATGAACGAAATCTGCATGCGCGGCATCCGAGAGGAGTGAAAAGCCCAGGTATACTCTCCGACACTGGGCATTACTGTAGGGAAGAGGCGTAAGAAGCAAGGCGTCTGAGCCCGAATGGCTGAAGAGTGGTGGCGTGACTGTATTCGAATGGCACTGGAGGTCTATAAACAATGCTGACTACCACTTTCCATAAAGGACCTCGGAGCAAGCCACCCAACAGAGTAACAAAGGAGGAAGAGGCTCACCTGATATCCAAAGGAGAAGGTCCCAACCTGTCAGAAAACCTGGTGACGTTATCCCAGGATTAGGAGACCAAGGAGCGGGACCAAGGAGAATCATTACTGGAACGCTCAAATTCGTTCCAGTCAAAACTAAGTGTCAAGTGTATATGAGAAGAGTGAGAATCATTACTGGAATGCTCATACTCATCCTAGGCAAGACAAAGTGTACAATTTATATGAGGAGAGTGTGACTCATTATGAAACGCTTACACTCATCCCAGTCAAAATATAAAATTGTGAACAATTGAAAGACAAGGAAGAAATATTTGGGTCCTCAGACCAAGTCAAGATAAATATTTGACATTAAGTAAAGAGACAATCTTAAGAGGGAATGAAGAGAGAGGAAAAGGGTTATCCTGTGGAAGGAAGGGGATAGTCCCAAATAGTGGAGAAGAAGAAAATAACATAAAGGAAAGAAGGAATAAGCGAGTGAAAGAAACAGTTGCGATCTTGAAGAATATATTTGAACTGAATAATTTGATAAACGCAGTCACTAAGAACTATCTTGAGATACGCTATTGATATGAACGTGGTGGAAGAAACACCCCCCTAGGAGAAGGGAGTCATTCACCTATACTCTAGTTGTTCTAAATAGTGGCATGGTCAGGACAGGTTAGTTTTGGACAGAGGACAGAATTAGTTTGGATTCTAACTGACAATTAACGAGCAGCCTAGTTAATTTAGTTAGGTATGGAATACCTGTAGAATAGGGAGAGGTAGGAGGTTTATCTTTACTTTTAATGAAGAATAACTGTGGAATGGAAAACCAGAGTCTGTGTTCTTTTTCTGACCCACCACACACCTGACACACTGAGTTATCTGTCCTGCAAGTAACCATGCACTGTGTTTGGACCACACAATTGCTACGGCCTATGAATCCTTTTTTAATGCTAGTGAGCACATTCCTTGATGTGTAGGCAGTGCATTGTGAAAAGGGTATGACAATATGGTGGACTTTCTGTATGTGAGGCGGTGGTTTTAGGTCAGATTTGTGCATTGTGTATAGGTGCGTTATAAATATCATATCATATCATACACATATTTTAGCAGCAGTACTGAGAGTTATTTTAACATGTGTACACCATATATGTCTTCATACCTATTTGCTCACCACAAGATGGTATTTTATTGTGCACCAGATTCCTATGTACCAAAACTCTAAGTATACTCTTCAACCACACAGATAACTGGTGCATGATATATATTTAGACCTCGACTCTTAACCTTGCAAAGAGATGTGATAAGAAGAAACATGCAATTATACTGCCATAGTACACCATATAACATGAAACATGATCTAATTCAATGTCCCCTGCTGTAGCTATGGTCCATTGGCATGTATTATACAGTTGTTATATTCTAAACAGAACCTGACAAGACGATTTCTCTCAAGGTAAGTACATTTTGTGAGGCATCACCTAGTTCATGAGAGGGGTAATAGTCACTGTGCATATCATTTGGCCCATAACTTCATTCACTGCTCACCGCTGACTAGGCCAGCTCTGCCATTTGAGTTCTTTTCTAGAACAACTGTAGTTTGAACTTTTGAGTACAACTGCTGAGTTGCAATCAACACAATCTGGGTGATGCCCTGCAGAGTTGGAAGATAACCTAAGCATATATATTATACAACTGCAATACGCTAAACTCAGCCACCAGTAAGCACTTTCTGTCACAATTCTGCAGATTGGTGTTTTCATATGTGGTTTCACAGATTGTGCCATTTGCAATGTCATCTGTGTTGTCATTTGTGTAGGTAGTAGCAATGTATGGTGGCGACTTCAGTTATGGCAGGACAGATTAGCACAACGGATCAATTTCTATTTATTTAGATTTGACTCTAGAATCAATCAATAAATACAATTAGTATGCATTTAATCAATAATACTGACTTGGAACTACATTTCCCATCATCCCTCTGTGTCACCTGAGATTGCATCATAAAAGACATGCCCTGTGCTAGTGCAAATAGGCTTATTTTCTAGCATTACATTGCAACAACTGCTGTCTGCATTGTTCTATTTTCATGTATTTAATATCTGTCAGTTTTTACTGCTTTTAAATTTCGTTTTGTTGAATTGCTGTACCTTGCCAATTTTACATATTCAGCTCAGGGCTTAGAGTGCCTAACTCAGCAACAACTGTTTGGGGGACCTTCTGGCCCGTAGGGTGCCCTAACCTCTGGCTTCTATTTTCCCATTAGCCCTTTCTTCTTTCCTAATTTTCCAACACATGCTGTTTGACATGGTTGATTCAGGACTACATGTCCCATCATCCTGCTGCATCATCTGAGATTGCATCATCACAAAGGTGCCCTTGAGACACAACAAGTGAGACTGTTGGGTGTCTTCACCTAAGGCATCCAGTTAAGGGTGGAAAGTAAAGGGCTCTCTTTAAGACTCTTATTGATGATGAATATCAACATTGTGTAATGTGTTAGTTACCCTGTCCTCTACCAATTCAGTCAGTACGATAATTTTTATTCCTCCAAGTATAACAGACTGATATGTCAATCAGGAAGAAATCTTATTAATGCAATGCCTGTGGGCTTCATTACGACCCTGGCGGTTCGGAGTTAACGGGGCCGGTAGAGCTGCCGGCCCCATTAAACCCCTACCGCCTCATTGGGAGGTCTGCTTGCAGGACCCGCCAAGGATGCCTGGTAAAACCAGGCGTCCTTAGCAGGTCCCGCGAGCAGACCAGGATGCTAACAGGCCCGTCATTAACGTGCCCGTTGTTAGCATCATCCCCATTCCCATTGAGCCCTGTGGCTCGGGGATGTATCGGGTCTGGGTTCCTTGAATGGGGAAATACCGGATCCTCCAAGGTTGGAATGGCCCGGTATTTCCCCATTGAGGGAACCTGGACCCGGGTCCCAGGACCTGGTACCCGGAATTGGGGTAGCCATGCCGCAAAAAGCAAAATGGTTACCTCCAGGGTCGTACTGATATCAAACAAAGGTATAGAAGCAAGATACGTGTGTTAAGCCATCATCATTCGAATATCTCTCCATCTCATGCAACATATTAAAAAAGATAGGTTATGCTTTTCATCTCATATATCATCCTCGTGTTCAATCTTTTTAGAATATTAAGTCTAATAAGTGACACTGTGAACTCTCAAAGATGTATCCTATTGTTGGGAGATTGTAGGCTCCCAACCTCCTATTCTACTTCATTGATTATGAAAGTTCTTACTCAAGTTTTAACCATTTTGAAATTAACTCAAAATGTTCTTTCTCCTACCCATGTCAGGGGGTAATGTATTCGATTTAATTATCTCCAATCTCCTCTTGGTATGATGTCTTACTCCAACACAATTAGATTGGATGGATCACTTTTAATTTCCTTTTCTGATGCCTCTGATTGTTACTCTGCATCAAGGTCAGCTGAAAAGCCAGGTTATGGATACTTTCACCTTGGCCTTTTATATGTACTCAATAAATCAATATGTTTATGTACTTATATTCTTCTCTTTCTATACAAGATATGCTTGATAATTATCATGTGATGCTAACAAATGTCCTGGACAAAGTAGTTTCTATTAAATCCTCAAAGATCAAAGTAAAGCCTCATAACGGTTGGCATACTCAGTTTCTAAATGCATATCAATATTTGGATCACAAAATGGAAAAACAATGGCATTCATTTAAGAAGGAATAGGACCTAATGAAGTTGCAACACCCTGGCAAGATAAAAAGAAATTCATAAAAAAGGCTAAAGCAGAACATTCAGAGATTATGTCCTATGGGGAAGTATATATTACATTGCTTTTTGATATGGTTAACAAATATTCTAATGCAGTTAAATCCTCGGTTGATCTCTGTGACATGTTTAATCAATGTTTAATTGAAAAGATTGATCTTATTTGTGAGAATCGTTTTCATCAAAATTCTCATTAAAAAATGTACTTTGTAAATTCCCAAATACCTCTTGGCATTTTTTCTATATGCTGACTTCAATTGCTTCTCTTAATATTGTTACATCTTTAAAACCCACTTTTCCCACAAAAGATATACTTCCAGCTAAGATTTTGAAAGATGTATCTGCTAACCCACTGTCAATACCATTTAAGGTAATGGCTTCATAGTAAAAAGAACATGAACAAGAAAAAAGTTCCCAAACATTTGGAACTCCCGTCCCCTGCACTCTATCTTTGGCCTAAAGAAGCCACACAATTCATTGTAACAAATATGCACAAAGAATGTGATATAGTTTGCATAGTTCTTATATAGTAACTAGTCAAACAATGTTAGAAGAAACATTCTTTTTGGCATCCAAATCATTAATTTAAGGTATGATTTTTAATAACATCAAACAAAAACAGCTGAACACAATGCGTTTTGAGAAGCAATTTACTTCCTCAGGGGTATAAATATTAACAGGTAATGCAAATAATCCAAAAAGATCAGTGTAAGGAAAAGCTAATCAAATCAGTTATATTATTTACAACATAAGATGTTTTAAAGAAAAGTGAAAAGTATCAGAGAAACTGAAATCACTCAAACTGAAATCACTCAAAACAAATGCCAAAGACGAGCCTCCCTTTCTGTGAAATGCATATAGCTTGTGAGCACTGCCTAAATTCACCCTACCCAAGTAATCTCCTAGAATATAAATGTACAACATGCAATGATATTTTGTTTCAAAGTCAAGAAAGCTGTAACTAAAAATGAAAGTAAAATGCTCCCGCTCTCAAAGAGCAACACACACCTCTAGATAACTTTTATTTTAAATGTACCTTCTTTCTATCTCTCCCTGCAAACATATTCGATGCACAAAATTTGATGTTTTGTTTAAACGCCCAAAAAGCCCTACCTAGAAAAGAAAGTAAAATGTCCCTTCTCTCAAACAGCAACAGACACTAGTCCACAGCACCTTCCACCATCTCTGAAACAAACCCAGTGCTTTCTGAAAGGATCTGGCAGGCTTCTCCTATAGATGCCTAGTGAATCTGTCTGCCCAAAGTCATTCATCCAAATCTCTTAAATGTTCGGGTCATTCGGGATTATGATGAATAATTTAGCCCAGGCTTAATCATTGTGAGGTGCATCTGTGAGGATACATTGCATTCTTACATATGGGAAATGGGCATGTTGACATTTTTTGACTATAAGGCAGTGATCTACAAAAACTGTCGTGCAAATCACCCTCTCCTTTTTACTGACTCTCTCTTGTATTATGGCTCTCCTCGCCCTGCTATATTTTGGTTCCTCTTTCAATCTCCCCCTCCTTCACTTTGCATAAGGTGCCTGTTCCTTTCCTTCCATTCCTAGCACCTCCTTTGTCATACTATTGTTGCCACTGACGAGCACCTATTTATTTTCTTCACAAATGCTACTCCTCCTGCCTCAAAGTGAAAGTCTTACTGTGGCAACACAGCCTACACTGACTGATATTGGAGTAAGATGTGCTTTCTAATGTGATTAGAGGCTGCATTCTACTGGATGCAGCTCTCCTCATGGTGCTTCTTGATCTATGCAGAGGGCACAGGCAAGGATGTTTAATAACAGTCAGAACAGTTTGGTGCTTGGCCAGTTATTAAACATTGAAAATAAAGTTTCATTTATTATTGATAGGATCTTGACACCCTCAAAATCCTGCTGCACTTTCTACCAAGAATAAGTGTACCTTTACCTTGTGACTTTGGGATCAACGGAAATGAAGAACAGGCAGGCATACCCTTAGGGCCAACAGAATTACAATGGATCCACAGAAATTCATGGATGAAATGCAGGAAGATATGAGAACTGTTCGTCCATTTAAGGGCAGTGCATGCTCCACATAATATGACACAGCATCATGCATGGAACGTAGGAAACTTTAAATTAAGTTATCTTTCAATCACTCAGTAGTTTAGCAAATGTTAGCATGGCTTGCCAGCGGTGTACCTATTCCCAGTGGAGAAATTCAACTTGCTTTCGGTATAAGCTGCGTTAGGTGATGTCAGCCTGAAACCTTTTATGGAGGATTGCCTGGAATCTGTGCTTGGATTGCTGCCCTAACGTGAGGAAGACTTTCACACCAAAGAGACCCTCTGTCGCAGACTGCCTGGAGAGTCCCTACATTGGGGGCGCATGCTGCATGCACAGACACTATTCACTGTGAGAGATTGCACACCATTCTCTGCAGTGATATACAGTCCCTCTTCTCTGCATAGAAACTCAGCACTCTTTGCTGGAAGACAGGGATGCAGCCCCCTGCTCAGTCATTGTTCACCCGGAGGCCCTAATTGCAACTCCCCGCTGGAAGAGAGAGCACCCTCTCTGTGCTCAGACACTATTCACTGGAAAACACTATGGCCGCTGCTCTAACAAGTAGGAGAGTCTCCCAGCTCCCCTCACCAGACATTGATTCCTTTAATCACGTTTTGGCAACTGCCCTTGAAAGAGAAATCAAGCTTCTTATGCCCTAATACTTATTTTTGAGTCTGTAGAAACTCTGCCTTGTGCATCAAACACCTTAGATGTCTAGAGTCTACTACTTTCAAACCTGCCATTGATCCCTTTTATACTTTGCAAAACATAGGATAAGGATGAAATGTCAAACTTCCGCTGCTAATTCCATGGAATTACTACTGGTGGGACAGTTATATGTGGCCAATTTTCGTGAAATATCCTCAAACCATCCAACACTTCACTTACGGGCCTCACCTGCCTTTTTAATGGGTTTGTGAACCTGCTTTGAAAAATACCCATTTGTATGTGATGTTTTATCTTGGTTTATTAGACAGGTATCCTCTCTTCTAAAAGTCCATCTTGTTTAAATGTACAATGGTTGTTTCATTGGTGTCTGTGAAGTCCTCACTCTCTCAATCCATTGTCCTGCGTACGAGACACATTTGTCCTTATTCACACAACAGCAACTGCACAACAAGTAAAGTTGTTGTTGTACCCTTCACACTAGAGCTCATCTACCATGTACTAAGAGATTAGTAATCACTGTCAAAACAAGATTGTAGGAAAATACCCACAGACAGGACACCATGACCTACTGCACAGTGCTGCACACATACAGTACCATCCACCAGAGGTAGGCAACCTGCATCCTCCAAATTCCATCTCAAAAAGGGTAATCTGCCAACCAGATTTCCTGTGTCCTTTTCAATTGACTGCATGACAAAAGTGTAGTGCACGCGTGCCCAGCCACATCAGTAGCCATATCAGCGGCACCTGCTCTAATCTTGGTGCCAACTAAGTTCAAAGGTCACAAGATACTCACTTGACAGCCGCAGAGAGAGACAAGTCACTGTGGCACAGAGGCAGCATTTAAGATATGCCCACATGTACCCAAAACAATGGCGATCATAGGTTGCCCATGCTGGTGGCAGGGTAAACTCTAAATAAAAGCTATACCTACGTTAAAGCATAGTGCATGGTGACACTTATGATCACAACCGCTGCGTTCCAATTGATATTGCACATGTGTGTGGCCGCTGCGAGTCAGCTGCACTGTGGAAGCTGAGGTGTATTCTGGTCAGTCAGGTGTAACCTGCCAAATGGCAGGACGAAAACCTGGAGGGCCAGACCTACCTTTTGATCTCTTTATGAGGGCAGGTAACATTGTCCACTTGAGAGAGCTGCATAGCAGGCAGCTGTCCTGGGCATCAATGGAGCATACCCATTCAAAATGAGTAGTCTCACCCCAGGGTGCTCCATCTATAAAGCCCTTTGTCTCAATGAGAAGGGAAGGGGGCATGCTTATGATAGGCTGGAGGACTCAGGTCAGGGAATTCCTTCTGTCTCCCTTGCTCTCCCTCTCTCTCTCTTTCCTGTACCCTCCAATTTCCTGTACCCTCCAATTCCCCTGGCGCAAAGCACTTTGGGTGTGACATAAACAGGGCAACATCCACTCCATTTCAAGCAGGGATTGGACCACTAAGGTAGGCTGGCTCTAGTGCAATCACCTGAGGACTTTTGCCCAAAGGAAGGGCTCACCCACCTCTTCAGATTTGCTCAGTTTCACTTGGAGCCTTCAATGCTGCAGATTTGTTCTGACGTTCTCACCGAACTTGATCTGGAAGAGATGTACTCTACAAAGCCCTCAGCCTGAGGTGAAGAAGGAATCATCGAAGAAAGAAGGAAGATTTATTGCCTATCATTCCCAGGGCACATCAGGAGTAACATCTGCTGTGGATCAGGACCTACCGCTCTGCAGTGGGATCTCCGTAGCTGGGAGAGAAGATGCTGAAAAGGACCATCCTATCCCCGAGGATCCCTGAGTTCAACCAAAGGACCAGACCAGCCAAAGCTCACTGTTCACCTCACTGAACCGGTCGCTCCGTGTTCACTGCACCAGGAATTAGAGGGAATTCGTCAGCACTGGTTACAGTGCTTCTCTACCGCATTGAACATTGCTTGCACATTAGATCAGTCCCTACCAAAGGTCATCACCTAGTGGACCTGAAGCAACTACTCAATGCCAGGACCCAAACCCTGATATTGCACTTGTATTGCAATTATATAGATGAGTCACGAAGCTCATACATTGAGTACTCAACTCTAATACGGTTGATTCCTTTCCTAGGAAAAGACAACGGGGGTAAATTCGACCCTGGCGGTAAGGGGTTAATGGCGCCGGTAAAGGTAACGGAGCCGTCAACCCCTTACTGCCGCATTACGAGTTCTGCTCATGGGACCCGCTAAGGATGCCTGGTTTTACCAGGCGGCCTTAGCGGATACCGCGAGCAGCCCAGCATGCTAACAATGGGCCCGTTATTAACGTTATAACGTTATTAACGGGCCCGTTGTTAGCATGCTCCCCATTCCCATCAAGCCTTATGGGGGCTTGATTGGGAATGGGGATGTACCGGGTCCTGGTTCCTTGAATGAGGAATTACCGGGCCCTCCAAGGTCAGAATGGTCCGGTAATTCCTCATTCAAGGAACCTGGACCCGGTACCTGGTAAGGGGGTATCCTTGCCGCTAATAGCGGCATGGTTACCTCCTACCTCATAATGACGCCCAATGTTTACCTGTTTAATGGCCTTTATATTGAATGTTAGAATGCGCATTCCAGCGTTTGTATGATTTTCAATCAGTCACTCATATTTCAATCATTTCGGGGATCATATTTTCACACGAAATGCGAGTTTCATTCATCAGTACTCCACTCTAAAATGGCTGACTCTTTTCTTAACACTTCTTCAGCGTCTGTTAGCTAATACAATGTGGTCACGTGATGTTCCTGGCAGACACTGCCGGGTTTGCCGACAAGCTACAAAAGCGGTGGCTGGTTTTTCCTCCTTTCCGACATGCTTTTATGTTAGACTGACTTGCACTTAACAAGAACAGTTTAGGTAAGCATCTATCTACCTTTTACGGCTGATAACCAAGGATCGTGCACATATGCTCATGTGAACTACCTTATGTTTGGATACTAATGTAAATCTCATGCGTCTTCTGTGTAGCTGGCCATTCATACAACTCCTTTAAATGAAGCTGGGTTTGCTTTATGAAACATCTTCTGTGTTTTCCTTAATGTCAGTATCAGGTGTCAGGTCAGTTTTCAACCCCACACATTGAATACATGATGATCCTATAGTTCCTTTGTTATCCATTGTTGATCATCAGTTTTGTGACATTTCTCGTGCATCCAGTTTGGTGAACTTAACTTTATGTGAATTGTATGCTAGTTCATTTATGTAGGTCCCTATTGTCTATGTGTGACTCGCTTGCTTCATGGGATTTCAGATTGTCCATGATGAGAAGTGGGTAGCCAAGCCTGTGTGACGACTCCCTGGCATTTAAAAGACCTTTCTATAAGAATCATTAGGACAATGTTGATATGACTACTATTACTGTGTGAGGCAATATTAAGATCAGTTGCACACCTTTTGGATACACTTGTGTAACTTTTAATTCATTCATAGGTTTTCAGAAAGGAAAACAGTGCCCACCAATACTGTGGCCACATCCATGTTTTCCCTGAGGAAGACTTGTCTCTGGAAATGACTTTGGCATTGTTTAACTCGAGTAGGTAGTGTGTTCATAGCATTTGAGGCAAGATCTTCCTGTTTTTGTATTATCACCAGTTGATGACACCTTCGGATGCTGGGCCAACACACAAGTGTGGCCCAAGGTCTAACTCCTGTTAGCTATTTGTTTCAAGTTGGGACCCATTATATTTCCTTTTCTTTAATTCTACTTTCTATTTTCACGTTCTTCTGTGGTGGTGGACACTTTTGTTAAACATTTCTGTCACTTTAAGTTCGGGCACTGATTGATTTGCTTTGTTTTCCACATAGATGTGTTTTCATATTCCATTCAATATTATGATTTGCTGTGCTTTAACTGTTGTGCATTGTTGATTACATGTGGATTTAATAATAAAAACTGTTTAGTGTTTTAAATATATATGCTGATTGACTCATGCTTTTTGCAATTATGTCCTTGAGTAACTGCAGTTTAAACTCTTGACCTGTCCTCACACTTTTTCTGGATGTGGGGCCCAAACCGAATCATTGGAGAGTCACACACCGACTCTGACCGGGGATTACAACCACAGCTTGACCCAGCCAGCCAATGAACTGCTGCCTCATCGATCGCACATGGACGCACCCTAGATCACCACATCAACGGCCATCTCCTGCCGACCTGATCCGCTGGAGCGTCACTCATCGCGCCCCTTCCCATGCAGCTAAAGGCTGACTTGCTCTGGGAACTGAAAAGGGTTCTGGGGCCACCTTAACCTGCATCTTTGAAAGTCACCCGTCTGCTGCACAGAGCAACCTGCATTCTCCCCGACTTGATGCCTACTTGCTGTTGGGGCCTACACGATCGTACATGCCCTTACTGAGCCTGATCAGCTTGCATCTACGTTTGACCCCTGGTCTTACCACGTTTGGCCACCAAGATATGAATCCATGTACTTGTCATTCTGAACTGCCCCCTCTGCCCACTTGGACCCTAGGGACTGAAAGAGTGGGCTGTTGCTTCAGGTAGTTCTAGGAGTACCTTTTAAATGCTGCATTATCTTTGATAATTTTTAGTCTTTATGTTGGTTTGACGGGTAGGGCAATAAGAAAGCTGTGAAAGAATGTAATACTAAGTGCATTTGAATAAAGAAAGAATCATTGAGGTGTACTTTTGGAGCATGAGTTTGAATGATTCCCAGTGGGTTTGCAAAAAAAGGTTGCCATGGAGGAGATGCGATCTGGCGAATATTTTGTTGGTCTTGGTACCTTAAGACCTCAGTTCTAATCCCTATCCTAGTCTCAATGCCTGGTTGGCCTGCTATTGGATAACAGTTTTAAAAACCTTGTTACTACTGGAATAGATGTGAATTGTTTAACCCAAATTTGACTTCTCAAAAACACACCCAACTTTGACTTTCAAAAACACACCCAAATTTGACTTCCCAAAAACACACCCAAATTTGATTTCCCAAAAACACCCAAATTTGACTTTCAAAAACTATACACACTTCAAATGTAATTAATCTTGCACAAGCCTTTCTTCAATCCTAACTTTGAAAACGGTGAACTAGTCTACTTAAGACATGAAAGGCCAGTAAACAGAAACGAAACAGATCACACAAACTCCAAATTCCGACCTTTAAGAAATGACCAATGGAGTCCTGGGTTTGTGGCCGGAGCATCAGAAGACACTGGTTTAAATCTGGTTTAAATCTGTCTTTAACACACCTGCATGTGCAAACTCAAAGTCATTGTGAAGTTCTGTAACTTCACTCGTGTACGTTTGCAGTGTTTGTATCACATTAGTTCTTCTTGTGCTACCTCAGCCTGTAGTACGCAATCTCACATAAGATGTATTGCACTTCTAAAACATTTTTAAAAGAAAACTTAATTACAGGTCTGCTGACCCATCTGCCAACCATATTTTTAAAGTGAATTCAGTTAGTTGAATGCCAAGTCACTGATTATAATGTACCTGAGCCTTGAGTATTACCAAGTATAATTAGATAATATTTCCTGATAATTTGACAAATTCCATTACTTTGTCTTGGGTTATAGCAAACATGTAAATGTACCATCTGCTTCAAGGGCAACATAATGCCCACACTGCACCCGATGCCTTTGTAGAACGGAAGGTACTTTGCCTGGCACAGCACATAACAAACTCCAGAATTGACTTTTCTACGTCTGATTAAAACTGCATGACAGGAACACTTTTATTTTGATGAGGACAAACACAACTCAAATCACAGACTTGTGCCTAATACAGCGTTTGCCCAATACAGATGATGGTGTGCCTATTGTGGGACCCCATGCAGCCCCTCTGAACCATTTACATCCATGGTTGCCGAACTGTGTGTCAGCGACCTTGCAGAGGAGCTAAAGGACAAACCAAATCCTTTTTACGAATGAACATGAAGTGCAGAGTCTTATAGAGCTCTCAGGTTTCCACAGGTTCATTCTTGAGAAAGCCATCAAGTCCACATTTCTCTTGGAATTCCGATTCTGATTCTAGATTTGCATTTTCCATATAGGGCTGTACGTCGTAAAATTCCAAGAAAAAAAAAAGGTGACTGGATAGCTGGTAAAGTGCTTCCCTTCTTTTGCACATGAGAACATCTTGAGATAAGAATAGAATTGGTGATGTGAATTATTTTAAATTGGGATGCATGCTTAAACATATGTGTGTGAACTATATAACATGAAGCAAACTTTAATTCTGTAGACCTCATGGTTTGTTGCTAAAGTGCAGCAGGGTGTGTGCTGAACATTTTGAACAAGCTTGTGAGTAGCACTGTGTTATGTATTGCACATAGTTATTTTAGCATGCATTGTATACAGTTGCTGCAGCTCACATGTAACACCTTCAGTGGAACACACTGCTATGACATCAGTAAGAATCACAGCAGGTTGGAATGTTATCATTAGACCTGAGACAATTTATGGCCGTCCAAGGAAGTGGAAGCTGCAGCCCCTTTTGATGCAAATACAATGAAAGTCTTGTTCACTCACCCTTCTTCCGTGTGCCGGTGTTGCACTTTATAATATTGGCAACGAGGGGGCAGTGGCTGAACTGAACCCACCTTGGGGTCTGAAATACAGACGTCGACAATCCATACGTCTCACTTCCATGGCCCTTGTGTAATGGAGCTGCACATGCCCAGAACCGGATGTTTTGATGCTGAAAGGCATGCTGTGACAGGTCCAATGACTCCAGGCTTTAGATGAGCCGAGCTGACCCGGAGCGCACCACAATGAGTAGTGCAGGAAAAGCCAAGTCCATGGCTTGGAGCGCATAGATCAGGGTAAGGACTAGTATCGAAAGGATTACAATTCGTGTATTATAATCACATCTGCAAGCATGGAAACTCCAGCATGGGTCTCGAGGCAATACCACTACCTCGAGATGAGCATCACTGACTTTGAAGGTACGCACAAACACGTGGGTGTGTCGTCAGAGGGAAGGACCCTCGAAGGTGCACTAGCATGCCGTGAGGCATGGTATCGTTGCATCGTGCATCAACGAAACGAGCTAATTGGAGCCCATTTTTCCAAACAGTGGCATAGTACTCAGCGGCATTTTGAACTGAGGGTCGAGTTACTTTGTTTGGACACAAAGAGTTAGTCAAACAAACCCCCTCCACACACATAAATAAATAAAATGAAAGAGAATTGAAGGAATGTTGATGTGTATGAGGAAAAGTTGATGAAATTTAAATACGTGCCGTTTGCATGTATTGAAATGTTAGTGAGAAATGCACACGGAACAAAGGTATTGAATTTAAGAAGCACAACAGTGAGCACACACATTCTCAATGCAGCACTCAAGCAACAGTGATTAACACGAAGATGCTCACTCATCCACAGTGACAAGTTGAGACTCCTTCAAAGCCAAACACTCTTTTGGAGAAGAGTGACTGCATTTTCCCTGGTACCACACTGCCATTGTTTGAGTCAGCAAGAAAATACAAGTTGTCATGACAAATATACAAGGTCCAGTATTTTTCTTGCTTCAAGGTTGCAGAGGGCCAATTGTTAGATAGAAGAAATGGAAGGAGTATCTTTTTAAATGCATCCTTGCAGTTTATGGTCCAAGCTACTTTATGGAGAGAAAGCATGGTCTCCTATTTCATTGTAATAAAAATCAAAGGGAAAGCAATGCATTTTTGGGACAAAAAAGTTCACAGAATGTACCATTGACAACAGAGTGGAGGACATGGGACGTATACAGAGGGGTGATAGAATGTGACTTGTGACCAGATGTTGCAGGCGAAGGTGGAAACATAAACCAGGGACGAGGACAGGGCAGAAAGACATAGGAACAGGATGGTGGGGAGAGTGCTCAATTAAGGATGGAGGGGTGACAGAAAAGTGCTGTAGGGTTGTCCATAACGAGTGGGGAGAGTAGAAAACAGAGTGATGCAGTAGAATAGAGTGCTAGAAAACAAGTTCTTCAGAAAGAAGGAGAGCTTTGAGGTTGCAACAACACAAGTGGCAAGAAAAGTCCAAATTGAGTCCACTGCACTTGAAAATAATTAATAAAAGTAACACAGGCTGCAGTTGACTGGTAGGTGTGAGTACATTGCCCAAGTATACCACAGAAATAGAAAGTCCAAGCAAAATATGCCAGTCACTCTGCGCCAAAAAGTATGAGCATTAGGAAACTGCTTAAGTTGCAGAAATCTTTATTTGGACATTTGCAGCCTGACACGTTTTTCGAGCGTAACCATGCTCTTCCTCTGAGGCTTAACACTGAGTTGGATCTTGTAAGATCGTTAGTTGGACAGGGCAGGAATGGTAACCTGATGACCTGTCAAAATACATTAAACTCTAATTCTTCGCTGGTGTTCGGCTCGTATCAGATAATAGTTCCCACGTTAGAGAATTTGCAGGAGAAAGTGGAGTGAAGTGTTAGGAGGTTTGGAGAATGAAAACAGTCCTACATAACCAAGGGAGAGTGAGTAACGGCGTAGGTGGGGTCATGAAGGGCAGAAAAAGTTAAGGTGTCAGAAGGAGAAATCCAGGTTTCAATAAAGTTAATGGGATCACGAGAAGGAGAATAAGAAAGGACGACATCAGAGGAGAAGGAGGTTTGATTGCCGACTGTGCACTTCAAAAAGCATCAGAAAGAGAGTGAGAAGTAGAAGCAGAGCAACATTGAGTCTGAATAACAGAGAGGCACTGGGGTAGATGCGAGAAAGGGATGTCTAATAGAAGTTAGAGTTAGAGTAGGTTTTCTGAATAGAAAGAATAGTGGAGCGAGAAGAGAGAAGGCATCGAGGAGAAGAGATGATAGAGTTGAGATGGTTCTGAGCAAAGGAGATTGAAGAGAGAAATAGAAGTGACAGGAAGAGATAGCATGGGAAGCGCAGGGTGATCTATCAATTAAGGGGATTTACAGAGAAATAGCAGGAAACAGCAAAGAAAAGGCTGGTCAATGGCTGATCTTTCCTTTACTGTTCCACCCTTAACTGGGACACCCATGGCTGGATTCCCTAGGGAGTTCACAAGGGCTGACATATGCTCTTGCTACCTGATACTTAGTCCATTAGTCATTGGTCTCTCTGTTACTGTCTAGAGCCAGGTAAACATACCACTAGAGAAACACAGATAAAAACAGCCACTCCTCTACATGCCCTCCAACTAAGCAGACAAACTACTATACCAAACACACAGGATAATCATACATGTTTAGTACAGAAATGCAAAGACAAAGGGGTAAGGAAAACTTACTAACCCAACTCCAAAACCTCAACTTTCTGCATACACTTCCCATACAGAAAGTCACACAACCACATCTCGGGCACAGCAATATGTAAATACTTCACAACATTGCAACAACAGACTAACCACACATAATCCCACACAGCAGCACATGGGAAGTTGCACCGACACGAATACCGCACTTAAGCTCAGCGAACGATGCAAACCGAACTGAAGCTGCAAACAGGAAATCACAACTCCCACTTTGCTTTTCCACTACACCCTGCTAACTCCCCCACTCCCTGCTTTTGTTCCCCACACCCTCCTTTTCATATCCACCAGAGTGCTCGGGATCTCTCCAGTGGTGAGGGTGCATGCTACAAATACCATTATCATTAACATTTCCCCTGGTGTTGTTGGGATGAGGAGATTACTTCCTAATTGATTTTACCAGAAGGGTCTCTTGTGGCCTTCAGCTGGAGATGGGGATGATCCAGGATGGATTCTGGAAGTGATGTCACTAATCCAAGATGGCCATTGGCCGTGATGTTCCAGATGGAAAGTGAAGCCAAAACCCAGAAGGGATGACACATGCTCATGTCACCTGATTGCCTAGTTCATCATGGTAGTTATAGATCAAACATCCAGAGAGTCACGGTTTGAAGACCATCTTGCACTGCCATCTGTGTTAAACTACCCACTCATCAGTATGATAAACATGAAAAGGAGATTAGCATTGAAACAGGAATAACTATTGATACATACATTTAAATAAAGTGGTGACCAGGGGGAGACCTAAACAGATATATCAGATAAAGAAGCAGAAATGAATACTTTTGAGCAGGAAAGGTTTGTGAAATGTATGGTAAATTGGAACTGAACATTAATCCTGTGAAGCACTTGTGCACTATGATATCCATATGGAAAGACACTGTAGGTACCTATATTTACAAAGCAAACGGAATTCACTAGAAGGTTCAGACAAAAAGGATCATGCAGAGGCTCAATGATGCCCTTTCGTTATAACATTCTCACATAATCTTGTGGCCAGGTCTAACCACTCAAGAATATCTGGTGTCATATTATCATCCCAAAATGTGTCAATCGATATTCTAGCCAATCAAATCACCATACATGGGAAAGTGTCATTGGAGAACCTGCATACAAACACATTGAAAGAATCCTAGAGGAAATATATTAAGAACTGAAAATAGTTTTGATCAATCCTTGAACACATGTAGCAGATCAGGAATCCGAGTGATTTGCCCGCGGCTGAAAGTACCGCGGGCAAATAGTGTGCATGAGAAAGGTGCAAACTACCAAAGGTTTGCACCTTTCTCATGCGAACACACATACATTCTCACACCCACACACACACACATACAAAACACACCCACAACACACCTCCACCCACACCCTCATCACACCCAACATAAACAAACCCCACTTACCTTCATCTTCACGCTGGTTCACTGCAGCGCCAGTTCCCTTTCTCTTCCATGATCGGGAACCGGTGCTGCAGGCTCCTTTTCTTTTCTTTTTTTTTTTTAAACGGAAGGCTGCGGGGGTGTCCCCCGCAACCCCCGCTCACTATACCATGAAGTATACCATGAACTTTTGGTGTTCGAACCTTTGGTGGTAGCATTTTTAGAACTTTTGGTCAATGCAACCATTTTCAGCTTTAACCCTTGCACATCAGACAAATCCAAAATGTGGCACTCCCCAATATCATAACATTTAATCTAGGCAGAATATTCTAAGGCCTAACATGATGAATCATGCCTGCCTTTTATACTTGGCAGTGACTAGATTTTTTTGTAGCCTTATTCATTGAGTGGTTCCTGCCCTCTTGAGTAATTAAATTAATCCTATTTGTATTGTTTTCAGATCTTACTAGCAAGTTCAATTCCCAACCTCAGAAACTGTTCATAGTCTCAAAATATATATATATATATATATATATTACATGGCCTTGTAGTTACGGTTAAGTTGCTAATCTCATGGGAAGAGCACTTTTTGGCGGGTTATAACTTTTCTCCCCCTGGACGAATCCTCACCAAACTTTGCAAAAAAAAGTATATGGCCGGCTCTTAATTTTCTTTCCATAGTCTGAATGGGGAAAAACTTTGCGCACAGCTACAGGCCAAACGGCTGGACAGATTTTAACAAAATTTGCGGAAGGAGCAGGGGATTGGGTCAAAAAGCGTGCTTTTGAGCGTTTGGTAGAAATCCGACGAGTACTTTTGTTGCAAAGAACTGAAATGCACGTCACAAAAAATGAGTGATATCTGGGTCCGCTCCGTGGACCCATTTCCCTGTTCGGTCCGCGGACATAAGTGTCATTGGCTCGCAGTACGGCGTGCTTTCGGAGAGGTTTGGACGTGCCCGGTGGTTGGCTGGGGGGAAGTGTGGTGTGTGTCAACATTTTTTGGGAAAGCCGCCATGGTGTATCGGAGGACAGTGCAGCAGCGAAAGGGTCTGGAAAATGTACCGTATGGAATGAGTTGGCGGCAATAAGGGAGGGAATGGGTGGGGGAGTGAGAAGTGGTTCATGTGACATATGTAGGCGAGTACTTTGTGTGGTGATTGGAGGCAGCTGTCATAACAGCACCATAGCTTATGCCGCAACCTGTTTGCAGTGATCTCTTTTTGTGGTGAGTGGGGGTAGGTCAACTGCAGAGGGGACTGAATTGCACATGACATAGGTTGGGCGGGAGCAAGGGTGGCTGTGCGCTGCGGATGGAATGAGGTAGTTGGGCACATGGTGGCCTGCATGGAAGAATGAAGGTGCAGTGGGTCTGTGGAAGGATTAGACTATTGGGTTCATGGCCAAAGGCCGTAGGGTGTATGGCATGCACTCAAGAGAGTAGGGCTGCAACATACCCACCGCAGGAACGCATGTTTGACTCTGCATTCGGTAGAGGGTGGTGCTTGCATAGTGTGGTGTGTGCAGATTGGTTGCCATAAGACCATTGTTGCGATCAGAATGTGGGTAGGTTGGCAGTGACACAGTACTTTGTGAATGGAAGTGAGTACTCCCATACTATGTGAATGAAAGTGCACAGGGGTGTAGGAGAGAGTGTTTTGTTTGTACTTTATGTTGCAATTGTTGCTGCATAGCTCCATGGCGGTGTACAGGTTGGGTAGGAGTGCGGGTGGCAGTGGTGTGTATGTGGATTGTCGTTGCTGACATTGTGACATGCATAGTGGCATTAAGTTGCTGTGGGTGTGTTCAAAGCCTGGACTATTGGGTGCATGCCTTGAGGACACCCACAGCAGTAATGCATTTTTTATTGTGCATCAGTTAGAGGGTGGTGACATGTAAGGAATGGTTGTGGAGCACATTTCAGCCGTTATAGGCCAGTGTTGTAAACAGAATGTGGGTAGGTTGGCAGTGGCACAATACTTGCTGAATGGAGTGGGTACGCCCATAATATGTGATTGAAAGTGCACAGAGATGAAGGAGGGAGTGTTTTGTTTGTAAATTTTGGTAACTGTTGCAATGTGTTGCTCCATAGCTCCATGGTGGTGCGCTGTGGTTGGAGATGCTGCAGTGAAAAGTCACACAGTGTGGGCACTGGGTGCATTGTTTGCATACTGTCAGTATGGTAGAGGGTATGGTTGAAGGGCAGCTTATATGTGCTTGGATAGTGTGCTGTGTCACAATGCTTGCAGTATGGGCAATGGTGTAAACATTTTGTGGTTAAGTTGGCAGTGACACAATCATTTCTGAGTGGCAGTGGGCAAGACAACAGTATTTGAATGAAAGGGCGTAGGGGTGCTGGATACAGTGTAATGTTTAGACATTATGGTAACTGTTGCATGTAATGCTGTGCATGTCCATTGCGGTGTGGAGGTTGGTTAGGAGTGCTGGTGTCAGTGGTGCATATGTGCATAGTGGTAGTTCGTGACATGCTGACATGCATGGTTGCATTATGGTGCGGGGAATGTGTGCAAGGAGCATACCCACTGGAGCAATGCAGGTTTGACAGTGCATGAGGCACAGGCTGGTGATCTTTGGAGAATGGATGTGGAGCACATTGACGACGTGCTACAACACACAAGTGAGTTGCAAAGCGTGTATTGTGCATTCCATGGTTGCGGTGACAGTTGCAACATTCTACAGTATTGTGTGCTGCAGGAGATGGTGCAGTGCGTGTGCGGCAGGAGATGGTGCAGTGAGAAGTTGTGTAGTGTGGCCACTGGGTGCAGTGTGTACGTAATGTGAGTATGGAAGCGGGTATGGTTGAAGTGCAGCTTATATGTGGTTGATTACTCTACTGTGTGCAGATTTATTGAAGTAGGCCCAATGTTGTGAAGCTATAGGTTTCCAGTGACACAATACTTTGTGAATGGCAGTGCGTAGGGGTGGTGCAGGCTGTGGTATGTTTGTGTATTCTGCTAAGTGTGACACGTTTTCGTGAATGGGTGTTTTATGGTGTGGGGAGTTGGGTAGAAGTACCGCTATGTATGTTACGTTTGTGCATAATGTTAGGTGCCCACATGGTCGCTTGCTTGGATGTATGGTGTTGTGGTGGATGTGGAAAGGGCTGAAGTATTGTGTGCATGACCAAAGGTGTGCTGGGTCCATTTTAGGATCTTTGTGGATGCTGCAATTGTGCATTCTTTGGCAGATGTTTCTGGTGGAGGGGGTTTTCAATCAAACGGTATGTGTACCGAGAGTGTTTAACAGTAAATATGGAGTGGTGTATAGATATGTTTTGTATGTGAAGGCACATTTTTCCTACTGCCAAGGTGATTTTCTTATGTATACCCCCAGAGAATAGTGTTTAAGCACTCCAATAATTCCTGTCGCCAGCCAGAGGTCGGATGGGGCTTCATCAACAGAAGCATGTGTGACTTCTTGAGTGCTACTGGGATGTTCTCCTGTGAGAATGAGAACATTGGTTTGCGATACATACACCTTTTCATGGCAAATGGCATGTCTTTGTCGCACAGTGGCAATGATGTTGTTTCACAATCTAAACACTGCACTGAAGAGACTATTGTAAGAATATGAGCCGACGTTGAAAACACACATTTATGTATGGAAACCTCTAAAAAAGTGTTTCTAGAGAAACACCTTTAAAATAAGAAAATAAACAATACCCAGAGGTTCTTTTAAAAGCCACTACAACTAACGAAGTCCGCTCCTCTGTTTGAAAGCTTTTGCAGATGACCGCCATAGAAATGGGCCTGCAGAAGCTATGGGATTGGGCAATAAAGTTTGTGGGTGTGGTGTGTACAGACAGACTGTGCTACACAGAGTATTTGTTGACAGAAATGCAGAGAGTGCGGTTATGGCTATGTGTTTCACGAGGCACAGCGTACAGGTTTTCAGGGATTCTGACATACATTGACTGAAAGTGAATGGAAAACACTGTGCAGTGGCTACTTATTTTGCAATCTATCATGTGCATGTGTACTGCTATGGAGTAGCTACACTGAAGTGCCTGATTTTGGTTTCTCTGTGCAACACTTTGATGGCACACAATCATTCCGATGCAATTATTGTTCATTATGCAGGGAAAATTGCACAGCATGTTACATGAGTTCAGTGCCGCTTGCGATGAAGGAGGCACTTTCCCAGTTCATGCGTTTGTTTCTGATATCTTGCATAAGTTTCTATCGCATTATGCAGCCACCGATGTGGCAGCGTCATTTTCTATTTGGTCCATGATTGCAGACAGCGTGGTACATTGCAAAGAAGTGTATTTCTGCCTTTGTTCGACATGTGCCAATGGCATACTTCGGCCATGGGAATAAGACGTTTCACAACACAAATACTTTTCCCCAGCTACAACATTCATCTTACGATGCCAGCCATCCCGACTTTTGCACACCACATCTAAATTGGCTTGGTGCCTTTTTTGAAAGTAGTGATTTATTTTGTAGTTAGTGTTGCGCTGTGACTCTCTTGAAAACGCTCTGCAACACAGCAACCCCCTTTCTAACCAATTAAACTACAGTGCTTACCACACTGCCACACCTCCAGTAATGCATGCATGCATTGTCAATTCTGTTGTTGATCTCTGAAAGGTGCATTCTTTATTTACCTTTTTTCCGTTCCCAGTTCATTTTCATTTATTATGGTGTTCTCACACACACCACAGAAGGAACAGCAGGAAAGGTTCAGTACAGAAGGGGCAGCATCTGCCAGGATACAATAGGGGATGTGCCGGGAGATGGAATTATTGGGTGGCCCTCACCTACATAGGCGCCAGTCATTGTAAAGCTCCCGTAAGGGCCATTCCCACGCACTTCCAGGTACCTTCCCTCTGTACAGTAGTGTATTGCAGTACATGCACAATACAATAGCCTTTGCCGGGTAAGGGTCTGTAGCGTGGAATATGATTGACAAAGGTTGTTTTACAGCTCTGCTGCCCTACAGGAGTGCCCCTCTTGTTGGCTGCAGCAGATGTGGGAAATGCTGTACATGAAAGTACCATACGTAATTGTTGGAAGGGCGGTAGCCTGCTCAATGGTCCCTTGTGCTTTCATTTCAGTTGTCGTCACATGCAGTACAAACACTTTATGCTACACCATTAGTGTTAGGGGTAGCATTCACAGATATATGTACATTGTGGAATACAAGAATGTTTACAACAACGCGAAATACAGCTTCATTACGTGCAGCAGGAAGCCATTTATTCTGTGTGCTCCATGCAGCTACAGCGCTTTTCTAATCACCACTAAGGTTGTTTGCGCTCTGCATATTCTGCCGTTTCCCTACCTGCGCTAGTGCGTGAGGAAGGTGCACCAGCTTTGCCATTTTGCAGGCTAAGCACAAACTGTCCCACCTGCAGTTACATGTTTTCTTCAACTGTACGACCAGCAGGCGACTTTTTGATACATTCCGTCTCATTGCTGAGTGCAGACACAATGTATCTGTTTCACGGGTCATGGAAAGGCAAGCAGCAGATAAATCAAATGAATGCAACATTTAACACGCTCACGTGCCAGTGCAGGTTGCTGTTCCTTGTTTACCAGTGGCCGTTATACAGTTAGGAGTACTTTAGCCATAGATTGGTAGGTTTGCAGAGCCACCCACGAAGTTGGCAGCAGTACTTTAAATGTGGTACCCTACTGCATGAATCCTTAGGGCTGGTGACAGGGGCGGTGTTACCAGCATACAGTCGATGACCTATGCATGGGTCTAGGTGTGGACCGGAAACACGTGCGCTTCCACAACTACTTAAAAGTGCATTCAAAGATGCTGACATGTGGCCACTAATGGAGTCCTACGTATACTTGCAGTGTGATTGCACATACACCAACCAGCTGCAGTGTCCCTAGGAAATGTCCATATTGCTCATCTGTGTTCATTTCGGCCAGTAGTGAGCGGCACAGATTTATCATGCACTGTTAACACAAAAAGAGAGCCTACTGACACACTGAACAACATTTACTATGTACATCTGTAATTGCTATGATACACCAATACTATTCGGAAAAGTAAGGGGTAGCGCCAATAGATAATACACCAGACAATTTGCCCATTCCGCATGTTTATCATGAGGGCAGCCAAATGGTTATGTTGCTGTATCAAATACGTATCCTCTTTACAGAACATGCTATGCAAAAGCAACGTTCTGCTTACAGTGACCTACTAAAAACCTATGAAATTCACCAACACAAACATTGCTAAAGGGACGTTATGGTTAAGTTGCACTAGCAAAAACCTAAAAAATTCAATGGAAAAACATTGTTCGCTTTCCTCTTCCTGTATATGTATATGTATCATGTCATGTGAGTGAACCGTAAGGAAAGTAGTGTAAGAACATAAGAGAAGGGTGCCGTACACAAATATAAAACATTTTGAATTGTTTTTTCCTGAATGTTAGTTAACTTAGGGTTAGTTACTTAGGGTAGTGAACCAAACAGAGGGAGCCACACATGTAATGTCAACAGTGATGTCATGAATGAGATTTGTGATTGCATCTTCATGGGTGTTAGTCCTTGCAGTGCACACTGGTGGCACAATTTATGGTTGCTTAGTTTACCATCACTGTCGAATTTCAGGGGGTTTTCGGTTTGACCTGTAACCATAACGTCCCTTTAACAATGTTGTTCCATTAAATTTCATAGGTTTTTGCTAGTGCAACTTAACCATAACGTCTCTTTAACAATCTTTTTGTTAGTGAATTACACAGCCACGGTAGTGGCTGTGTAGTTATGGTTAAGTTGCTGTTTCCATAGGAAGAGCCCTTTTTGGGTGGCATATAATTCTGCTCCCCCTAGACGAATCCTCACCAAACTTTGGAATGAAAGTATATGGCTCACTCTGAATATTTTTGCAAAGTTTGGTGAGGTTTGGTCTAGGGCGGGCAAAGTTATAGGGGGAGGGGCGTCCCAAAATGTCTTTTTTTCCCATAGAATGAATGGGGAAAACACTTTTCTCATGTCTACAGCCCAAACCGCTGGATGGATTTTCACCAGGAGCAGCGGCTTGGTCCCGAAAGCGTGCTTTTGCAAACTTGGTGAAAATCCGTCCAGTAGTTTTGAAAAAAATGACCAAAAAGTAGGTCACAAAAAATGAGTGATATCTATGTTCGGTCCGCGGACACACTTCCCTGTTCGCTCCGTGGACAGTGTCCTGATTGGTCAATCGGCTTGCTTCATGTCAGCGGACATGCAACGTGTTCGCTGATTGGACGGTGAAGAGCGTGAAGTGCATCAGATTTTTGGAAACGCCTTGCCATCTTGGATTCGCGGACGTCCGCGGACAGCGTGGTGAAGCTTGGTGAAGAAATAATATTTAGTAAAGTGTTTTGGTGTGTAAGACTGTTTGAGGAGGGTGGGGGAGTAAGAGATGGGTTAAATGTTGTATTTATTTAGGTGGCATGCACCCCTGTTGTGTTCGTTCTGACCGCGGACAATACGGGCGTCCTGAAATGTTTGTAAATAAAGGAAATGGGGTGTCCTGAAGGACACTAAGCCTGTCCGTATGGTTCGTAGGCAAGTTGAAACTGTTCTAAGAACACATAAAGTGTACTGGGATGTTCGTAAATAAACAAATAGGGGTGTTCTGAGGACGCTAGAACTGTCTGAATTGTTCGCAAGCAAGCTGAAACTGTTCTAAGAACACACGCGGTGTCTTGAAATGTTCGTAAATAAATGAAATGGGTGTGTCCTGAGGATGCTATGACTGTCAATATTGTTCGCAGGAAAGTCGAAACTGTTCTAAGAATACAAACGATGTCCTGAAATGTTTGTAAATAAACTAAATGGGGTGTTCTGAGTACGCTATGAAATTGCTGTAAGAACACATCAAGTGTCCAGGGATGTTCGTAAATAAACAAAATGGGGGTGTTCTGAGGACGCTAGAACTGTCCAAATTGTTCACAAGCTAGCTGAAACTGTCTTAAGAACACACGCGGTGTCCTGAAATGTTCGTAAATAAACGAGATGGGTGTGTCCTGAGGATGCTGTCTGTATTGTCCATAGGCAAGTTGAAATTGTTCTAAGAACATGTGTCCTGAGATGTTCGTAAATAAACAAAATGGGGGTGTCCTGAGGACGCTATACCTGTCTGTATTATTCGTAGGCAAGTTGGAACTGTTCTAAGAACACATCAAGTGCCCTGGGAAGTTCATAAAGAAACGAAATAGGTGTGTCCTGAGGACGCTATGCCTGCCGTACTGTTCGCAGGCAAGTTGAAACCGTTCTAAGAACACTCGTCATGTTCATGGACATTAAAAGTGCCCAGATGGCATAGTTAAAAGGTTTGACTCTATGGGTGTGAAATGCTGTGGTGGTTGTGGCCAGGGCATAGAGTCTTTGGAGCATGGCCGTATGACCATGCACCCAAGACTCGATGCCCTGGCCACAAACAATGAAGCATAGCACACCCATCATGGCTTATCCAGTCTTGGGTGCATGAACAAGATCTAATTTATAAGCAGCAAAGTTATAAGCTATTATGGGTGTGGTATGCTGTAGTGGTTGTGGCCAGGGCCTAGAGTCTTGGGTGCATGGTCAAGACCAAATTTATAAACACTGAAGTTATAAGCCAATATGGGTGCACTTTGCTGCAATGGTTATACTTATTATAATATACTTACTGTTTGGTTTAGTAACTGGAGTACATGTATTCATTGTTAATTTATGTGATAAAAGAAAAGATCATGTTAGTATTGGTATTGCGTAACGACTTATAACATGGAATAATCAACATTTTTTTTGTTGACCTCATATTTAGTAGATTATAAACCAGTGTACTGTGCAATTTGCTCAGTTTCTGTGTTTGTTGCTAAAATCATTGGGTCTGTGGAAAAAAAAAACATGTTGGATTAAAAAAACCCTTTTTTTGTTATGCTACAGTCTATTTGTTTGTTTGTTTTCAGTGTTCACTTGTTATTTCTGGCTAATGTTATATATGTTGGCTTGTTTCAGATTTTTGGAGCAGTTAGATATGTGTTGACATATTGTAACTGTCTATTTTTTGTTATAATGAAGTGGTATTGATTTATTTGTTTGGTTATTGAAAATCTTGGGGCAGTTAGATACCTGTTGGCATATTCTAACAGTTTATAGTTTTTTAATAGAAGTTTTTTTACTGTTTAAGTACAGTTTAGTTAATACATTTTGGTTTTAAGAAGATTAAATAAGTGTTTGTAAGATTTGCAGGTAATCTCTGCTTTAGAGTAATGGTAATATCATTACATTCGAACCATCCACATTTTTTTTTAATGTTTGCAGTATAGTGACCTGCATTGGTTGTGGCTCCTGTGTGGTAGATTATACCTATTGTTGTGAAGGTTTTCTTACCAAGTGATACTTGACCATGTGTAAATCCAGTCAGCTTGCAGTTGGTTTTGGTACCATCTGCATTGTAACGTAGAAGCATTAATATTACGTATTTACTATGTGTTTGTATTAGTAAGGTGGAGCGATTATCCGAATTGCAGGTAGTACATTATCTATCATGGTTTGCATTTTGTACAAGTTGATGAAATGGAACGGATTCACAATTAGGTATTGATACATACACGAAACGCTCATTGCGGATTTGTTCTTGTGTCACATTGTTGCAGAGAGTGCATGTATGTTTCCACATGTATTAAATCTGGAAGATCTCATTTATAGGTATGTTTTTTTGTTTTCCAGTACTTGTAGTAAGTACATTAGACATTCTTGTGGATCTTCCTGTGAGTGTATAGTGAATTTCACCATTCCAGCACAGTAGTCCAATTGTTGTCTTATTCCATAAACACTAGGCTAATTCATAGAATCCAGCGCACAAGTAGCGCACGCGGCTGGCGCACAGCGTGCGCCTGCGATAGTCTGCGCCAGGCACGTGCGCTAAAACAGATTTCCGCGCACAGCGTATTCATGGATTTCAAGCTCCCAAAACAGCCGTGGCGCAGAGAATCGCAGCGAGCCTGCAGCAGCGCCAGTAACGCCCCCAAGAACGCCCTCGCGCACGGAAAAGCCATCAAAAGCGCTAAATCATCGCTAAGGGCTGCGCTAACCCCGGACCACTTCACAGGGCAGGCAAACAAGGAAAGCAAAGCGGGCAATCTCCAAATCAGGAGTACGCGGGAAGTACTACACGCGACTAGGCAGGGAACGTGAATCACAGGGGTACGCGGGAATCATCACACGCGAACAGGCAGGGTGCGTGTATTACAGGGGTAGCGGGAAGTTCAACACGCGATGGGCCAGGGAACGTGTATTACAGGGGGACGCGTGAAGTAGAACACGCGATAGGCCAGGGAACGTGCATCACAGGGGTACGCGGGAATCATCACACGCGAACAGCCAGGGTGCGTGTATTACAGGGGTAGCGGGAAGTTCAACACGCGATGGGCCAGGGAACGTGTATTACAGGGGGACGCGTGAAGTAGAACACGCGATAGGCCAGGGAACGTGCATCACAGGGGTACGCGGGAATTATCACACGCGAACAGCCAGGGTGCGTGTATTACAGGGGTAGCGGGAAGTTCAACACGCGATGGGCCAGGGAACGTGTATTACAGGGGGACGCGTGAAGTAGAACACGGATAGGCCAGGGAACGTACATCACAGGGGTCCGCGGGAATCATCACACGCGAACAGGCAGGGTGCGTGTATTACAGGGGTAGCGGGAAGTTCAACACGCGATTGGCCAGGGTACGTGTATCACAGGGGTGCGTGGGAATCATCACATGCGAATAGGCTGGGTGGGCCCCCACAGGTGTACCCTGTACACCCTCCCCGGCCCCTGCAGGCAGCCCACAAAACAGTGGACTACCCTGCACACCTGATCATGTCCCCCTGCACCCCCATCCACCAGGGGCACCCTCCACCAGGCCCCCACCCATGTCTCCCACCACCCCCACCCCCCAGCAGTGCAGGGGCACCTGCCATCAGGCCCCCATCCATGTCTCCCACCACCCCCAACCCCCATCCACCAGGGGCACCCTCCACCAGGCCCCCACCACCCCCACCCACCAGCACTGTGGGGCACGTGGCCAGCAGGCAGTCAGGCAGCAGCCGATGGCAGGTGGGAGCGTGCTCAGGGTTCTTGGGGACTTAAATTTTGCCTCCTGGCCAGGAGCGTGGTCTTTCGTGTTAGAACGCGTGGACAGCCTGATAGGGAGTGAATGTGCACCTGAAAACCCCCCACTCATCGCGCGAAAACCCGTCACCAGCATATGTGCGTCAATAGTTACCTGCACGTGCAGTGTCAAAGCGTGTGATTGGTGAAAAGTGAGGGACACGCAGGAGTGTCGAAGCGCGTGATTGGTGAAAAAGGATCCACATGCAGGATTGACAAAGCGTGTGATTGGTGAAAACTGAGCTACACGCTGGAGTGTCGAAGCGCGTGATTGGTGAAAAAGGATCCACATGCAGGAGTGACAAAGCGTGTGATTGGTGAAAAGATACCTACACGCAGGAGTGCCAAAGCGTGTGATTGGTGAAAATGGGCCAAGCACGTACACGCCGTAAGTGACGATGTACGTGTGGGCCTGTATAAAAGGTAGTGTTGAACACCATTTCCTTGTACGTGCTTTTCGTGGAGAGCGAGTGGGTGAATTCGGTACTTCTTGTCGTTTCACACGCGATTTACTTCACGGCGTTTCCAGTTCGTACTCCCTGTTACCTCTGACAGCTCTTTTCTCTTTTTCCTCTTGTACTGGTTTTCCTGGGCCTGTTCCCTCAAACAGTGTCCCCTTCTACAGTTGACCTGTCTCCTCAGACAGCGTACACCTCTTCTTTTGGCGGGGGTGTTGCCAACCAAAAGTGCTATTTTTTCACGCTCTTTTACCTGGCAGACGGTGAGTCACGCACGTATCTAACATCTGTGCTTGCCCCGTGTGTAGCCTACCCCTTCAGAGGTCAATCTAGGCCGCGTGTGACACGCATACGTTCATTGTGTTACTGGATGCCACAGCGTAGTGCAGGGTTTTCCATCAGCACACGTGGTCTAGGAGGGGTATTGTGCACTTTCCTTTACTTTTCTGGGGTGCCTGTGCGTTGCGTGACCCGTCATCTTTCCCCAGGGGTGTCATATAGCCTTGCCACTGCACTAGGGTACGAATACCATCTGGTACCCAACCCCTTTGACACCCAATTGCCCAGGACAATTGTGCACACCCACTCCCATACGCACAATACCATCAGTGCCATGGTTGGGAGGCGTGCAAGCCGTAAGGGTGGCAAAGGTGGCCGAGCCACACGTGGTGGCCGTGGAGGATCCAACAGGGGACGTGGTTGTGACTTGCAGGGCGCCCCTGTTCCCCCCAGTCTGGAGGAACAGTCAGGGACACCCATGCCCCCCCCCCCCCCCCCCCCCGTTGAGAGTCATGTGGCTGATACCAACCCTGATCAGCCCATGTCGGACCAGGCCATTGTGGCACCAGACCTGTCCGAGGGTGATTCCATCGCTGACATCCAGGTCAGCAGGTCCACTGTACGTGCACCGGTGCACATTGGTGTCATCAGGGCACGCGCATCTATGCCAGATAGGTCATCTGCTGGCCCCCGTAGCCAGGGTGTGGCTCAATCCACCCCACCTCTCATACACCCTGCCAAGACTGTGTCGGTCCTAGTTCATGCACCTCAGATCAGGCCTGACCCCATCCCACTACCCCCAATGCCTGCACCTACTCCCATGCTGAGTGGGCAATCACACACACCCAGTACAGAGTCCACCACGGCTCCTGCCCCTAGTGTCCACAGCGGCGTAGGACACTCTGGATCCCCACCCCCTTCCAAGCGCAAGAGGAAGAGTGCACGTCCGGCACAGGCTGATGCCCCAGACACGGCTGCACAGTCCGGCCCATCAAGGAAGCCAAGCTTCACAGACGCCGAACTTAATGCACTTGTTCAGTATGTGTCAGATCATGATAGGGAAATGGTCATCGTTGCAGGGTCCAAGACCACACATGCCAGACGCCAGGCACACTGGCAGACCATTGCTGACAGAATAAGTGCCCTTGGAGTAGTGAGGCGCACAGCTAGTGATTGCCAGAAGCGCTGGAATGACCTTAAGCGCAGGGCAAAGGATAAGCTGGCCTCAAGTCATGCCGCAACCTTGGTGACTGGAGGTGGGTCCCCAGCACAGGATATAGAACTCACACCACACGAGTCTGTAGCTGGATCCTACGTCACCGAGGGACAACTCCAAGGTGTGGGAGACCTCCCTGATTACGAGGCATCATCCGGTGAGTGCACATGCATGTGTGTATCATCCCTGTGCATGTTGTGTGTGTGAAGCATTCATGTTGGGTGCCTGTCAAGGGGGTGTGTGGCAGAGTTGATAGTGGCACCCATGTGCCTCATCCAGTATGTTCAGTGCAACACCATCTGGCCACAGCACTATCCCTACTGGCAACAGTGCACATATGGGCCAACACCATGGAAGTTGCCCTTGATTAGTAATTTTGTCACTACATTGTTGCTCATACTCCCCTGTCTATTCATCTGATGTCTTACATACCATTCCTCTCCTTTCCCCCAGCCATTCAAGTATCATCTTCACATGCCTGACATGCAATGATACCACATGCTAATGCGTCCTCTGTATATATATGCCTACCAACATGCAGTCATAATGTGGATGTAGCCTTGAGATCCACCTCCTTCCTGGGTCCTTTGGTACCGTCTGGTTTCGAGCCCCATTCCCTCACACTCCATGCTGCTCTTCATGGTTCATCTTCCATGACTTCTACAGTTCAGACCATCGTGCCCTACGCACGACACCTGCTTGCCAAAAGTCAAATGAGGGCAGCCTGCCCTCCAATGCGACCCACCCTATTGCTGACCAGTGCATCTGAGCCTACTCTAAGCTAACTCTCACTGACATTTGCTCATACATGCCTTTGCCTGTCCCATAGACCCTTCACATGGTCCCTGTCCTCTCTCCTTGCTCCTCTTCCACCATCATAGGTGGGACCCGTTGGGGTGTACTCCTGGCCTCCTTCCAATCCTCAGATACCACTAATGATGTGCATGGTAATGGGAGCGTCTCAGTCCAAGGCCCTTAGGCCAACCTCAATCTCCTTGAGAAATGCTACCCACATCTCATCAACTTCCTTACCTCTCCTGCTGTCCCCCCTCCTCTCTCCTCATCAATCCTGCACTGCCTCCCTGCACCCTCCCATGAACCTTCTCCGCCTCCCACTCCAACTCCTACACATGCGGCACCTCTGATCTCTAGCACTCCCCGTAAGTCCTACAAGGCTGTCAACCTCCTCCACAATTACACTCCTTTCACTGCGGCTGCATCAGGCATTCCTCCGATAACTGTCACTTACATGAGGTTATGCACCTTGACATCCTTGGTCTCATGGAAACATGTCAGACGGCCAGCTCTGTCTGCATCCTTGACCCTCTCCTTGGCCCGCCACCACTGTGCAGGGGGTGTGTGCCCTTGGCTTCCCTGAGGGTATTCCTGCCACTGTCACACCTACTTAGACCTACTCCACTCTGGAATGGCTTGTGTGAGGTTACTGTCCACCACACCTTGACATTCCAAACAGTGCGTACTGTGTCTGGGAAAACTGGTCAAATGTACTACTTCCTTTCTGAGTGTCCTCACCTCTCCTCCTCACTCATGTCCCCAGACACAGAATTCCTCATCCTTGGTGCGGTACGCATCCACCTGCATGCCTGTTGACGCCCCCACGTGACCTTTCTGTGACCTCAGCAACTCCCTCTCACCCTCTAGACTCCCGTCTGTCCCTACTCATTCTGCAGGGCACACTCTTGATGCTCTGATCTCATCTGACTTTCCCCTCTCCGTCCATCTCTGCACTCCTCTCTCCTGGAGTGATCACATTCTCCTCTCCTCCCAGCTCACCCTCAACACCCCACAGGCAAAGCCACCCTCACCACTGTCACACACCTTCTTTGTATTCCGACCCATGAAGTGTGTGTCAGTCGAGGCTCATGCTGCCAAAATGTCCCCCCCATCCAGCTCCCCCTTAGGCTCACTCCCATCCTGACAGGGCCCACTCCATGCTCCACTCCATGTCAGGTACACTGGATGTCTTAGCCACGGTCATGACCACCTGTCTGAAGCCCCATGCCAATGCAGAGTCCTGGCATGACTCGGATCTTGGGAACCCAAACCACAGGTGCCGGGTGGCAGAGAGGGAATGTCCTGCATCACGGCCATCCTCTGGCAAACTGGCCTGCCACATGCTCCAAAGGCAATAGCGCCTCACCCTTCTCACCAAGATGAGATCCCCAATCCAAGGGCACATATCTGCGGCATGTGACAACTCTGCAGGACACATAGAAATCTGAAAGGACCTTGCCGAGCCAGAGGCAGTGTGTACCTCCCCTGTCCCCTCCGAGCCCACAGCACAGCATGATTGTCTCTGTACCCCTATAGGCCACCCCCCCAGCACTTGTCTGCGCCTAACACCATCTGCCCTTGACGTCAAGTCCTACTTACCATGTACAGCACTTCCAGCCGCCACTCCCCCTTGCACTTCATTGTGCCACCCACCCCTGCACTTGCGTGACATGAATGACACCAGCACCAGTAGTATTGTTGACTGGCATCCCCTTCTGCCCCACCACCCCTCAGTGCTCCGCTGCACCTACAAACATTACTTGACCGGTGCTTCACGAATGCAAAATTATTCCGTTACAGGTGTTGGGGAGGTGGAATCACAATGTTTACTGCATTATGTTGATCTAGACAAGGCACTGTGCATCGTTGCCAATTTGGACTAGCAGATCCATGTACAACATGTATACTAATTGATGTGACGATGCAATGTCAGGACCAGAGTGGTTGAAATCCAAAAAAGTAGCCCTCCTCTCCCTCCTCACTTGGTGGCTATGTCACATGCCATGTGTGTGATGGCATGTGCCTTTGACATGGCAATCACCGCCCAATGTGTGATGGCAGTGCTAGGCATCAAGGTGAGCAGGCGTTGCTGTCCAATCAGTACATAGTATGCCCTGAGCCTCCCCTACAGACCCAGTGATGGTGAATGCATAGGAGGACTCCCAGTCATGTAGGACATGTGTCGTAGGACTACTGCCTATGTTGTTCATCAGCCCTTGTTGCATGCCATGGTGCTAATGCCTGTTTCCATTTTTCTCTTTCATGTCTTTGCAGGGGACGAAGCACTTGTTGATGCTGGGGATGTGGTGGTGGAGCCGTCCCAGGAGGGCAACCCGGGCCGACCTACCACAAGTGAGGGACGTGGTGTGTTTGTGGGTGAAAACCCACAAGTGCTGCAGGCCGTGCTGTCGAGGGGTGTCTCTGGGGGTTCCTCCCCCGAGCAGTATTCAGGTGTAGACTCGGAGGATGACACCTATGTGCAGTCGCAGGTGAGTGTTCTTGGGAGAGAATCTCCTCTGTCCGACCCACCTGCAGCCAGGCCATTGGCCTCAATGGGGATGTCAGTGTCGGCAGATCAGCCTCCGGTGGTTACGGATGCAGGGCCACACCACCCAATCTCTGATCCTGTTCCTGGGGCTGCAGATCAGAGAGGGAATGCAGTCCTGCAGCCTGAGGCCTTGCCGGCACAGCAAGGCGCAGTCCGCCTTGCCCCAGGCAGGTGTGGTGCCCGTCAACGTGGTGGCCGTATGCCACCTGGCAATACCGTATGGGAGCAATCCATCTACGGTATGGCCACCCAACAGGCAGCATCATCCGAGATGATTGCACAGGCCATGGATAGGGTGGCCACTTCCATTGTCCCCCCAGAAAGGCTGATGGAGCGACTGGAGCAGGCTACAGAGTCCATCTGCCAGGCACACAGGGAGGATATGTTGGCGTCCAACATGGACAGGCGGGCGGCACTGGCGACTCTGGGGGAATCACTTTCCATGGAGTCCCAGCGCCACAGGGAAGCCCTGAGGGAAGAACTCCGTCACCTCAGGTCGACCCTGTTAGAGCTTGAGGCTTCATCCCATAGAAGGACAGAGGAGCAGCTGGAGCGTCTGACACGGACGCTCTCGGCCGAGATGCAGGCAACTCGTGCGGAGGTCAGGTCATCCCGGGAGTTACTGCATGGGGACCTCCGCATGATTATTACCCAGAACCAGAACTACCAGACCCGCCTGCTTGCAGCCATGGAGGAGCAAACTCGTGCTTTGCGTGGGCTGCCTCCCATTGTCACACCATCATCTGAGGCAGCTCCCCCACCTCCAGAGTCAGCTGCAGGGTCTGGGCAGAGCCATAGCGACTCATCTCCCACAACAGAGTAGCCGTGTGGGCCACGAGCCTATGGGGTGTTTTCCTTTCCCATGATCCACACAGGTGGATTGTGGCGTGCATCCTGTCCTCGGACCTCATAGGTGGCCCCCCCCCCCCCGCCGGCCCTTTCATGGCCATTTTTTCTCTTTTTCATTTTTATTTTGCAAGAGTGTTGCCTTGTGTGGGTACCTGGGCATACACTGTATTGTGGCTGGGCACATGCAGGCTTGTCCTGAGTTTGGTTTCGATGCTTGGGTAGCAGACATCCACACCCCTCCTGCTTCCCTTTCCATGGGCTTGCAAAGGGTGTGCCCAAGTGACAGCAAATTACACGGTGACATTGGACTCCCATGAGCTGTTGGCCAGTCCATAGTCAATACTGTGTAGACATTCATAGTGTTCATTGTTGTTGCACCTAACTATGCATGATGGTATGATATGTGCCTCTACTTACATATGTTGCTCATGTTTTGCAGGTATTTAACACAGATCTTCACAAGGGCATACTCTCTGGAGTCACACTACATGTCGGTAGATGTGCACTGACACTTTTGCATGGCGCCATCACTGTACACCTGGACGGTGAGGACATACCAGCAGATTCAGGTAATGAGACTACCATTGATTACAAGCAATGTGTCTTGTTTGGGTGGGCTTCAGGGTGGGTTGGTGTGTAATTTGATAGAAATTACTCTTACACAGGTGTGTAGTAGTGGGCCCAGGGCGGTTAGCTGCTCAAGTGCGGCTATGTTCCATTTTGGGCACTGCTATTTGTGACACTGGTGTCATGTTGTGATGGCCAGTTTGTTTGCTGTCACATACCATGACATGGTGTCCTCAGTGGCGGGACTGTGAAGGGAGTGGGTGACATGGCAATGTTGTCATGTAGTGAATCGCCTGTGGCAATGCATTTTAGATTGATGGAGTTGTGTCTTTGCATTGTGATGCATAGCTGGTGTATGTGTAGCTAGGGGTGCACACATATTGACACTTCCATGTTAACAATCTCAGGCTGATGTGTATCTGACAGTTCATTGTCAAGTAATTTGCAGACATTGTCAGGTAGAGTCATCATTGATTGTCAGATGGCATGTGCCAGAGCAGTGTGCACTAGCCAGCACTGTGATTCCTAGGTGAAGAAGTTGGCCACCAGTTGCGTACGGGCTGCCTCCCCCCGTGCCCTTTCCCCTCCCATGCGCAGCGGGCGTGCATGTGGTTGTGGATGTGGGGGCACCACCATGTCCACGGGCAGGCCCCGGCGTGTTGCAACGTTGTGCAGGACACATGCTGCCACTATGATCCTGCACACTATTCGGGGAGCATATAACAGCTGCCCGCCAGAACGGTCAAGGGAGCGAAAGCGTGACTTCAGCACTCCGAATGTGCGCTCCACTATGCCCCGTGTAGCAATGTGGGCTGTGTTGTACCTTACCTGGGGTGGCGTGGTGGGGTTCCGGATTGGGGTCATCATGTGGGGGCTGATAGGGTAGGCACTGTCCCCTGCGGAGGTGGTGATGGGTATCATTAGTGGTGTTGTGTCATGACCCAGTATCTGACATGCATGCATGTGGAGTGGCATTCATGCTCACCAAGCAGCCATGTATCTCCATGCTGGCCAGCCTCTAGGTCCCGGCATAGGGTAGACATTCTGTAGATGAAGCTGTCGTGGGTGGACCCTGGATAGTTGGCATATACTGATGTGATGATTCCCTTGCCATTGCATACAACTTGGACGTTGATGGAATGCCAGTGCTTGCGGTTTCTATAGATGTGCTCTGTTGCCCTGGGAGGACGTAGAGCCACATGTGTGCAGTCAATAGCACCAAGCACTTTGGGGATTTGAGCCACACCATAGAATTCCTGGGTGCACGTCCGCCTTTCTGCATGAGTCCTGGGGAGATATATGTGCCTGCGGACTGAGGGCCGTGCAGTGATGATGTTCAAGACCTGGTGTAGGCAGCGTGACTGCGTGGCCTGTGACACACCACCCACTATGGCACTTGTCCGCTGAAAGGATCCAGTGGCCAAGAAGTGCAGTACATTCAGGACCTTCTGCAGGGGGCTGAGTGCTTGGGAGCACAGGGTGGGTGATGTGAGGTCATCCTCCCACTCACTGACCAGGTCCAGTATGATGTGTGCTGGAAACCTGTACCTCCCATACACCTGGTCATCAGGCATCCCGAATAGGCTGGTTCTGGGTGTGAATATTCTGGCCCTGACTCTCCTCCTCATCCTCCTTTGGTAGCCCACTGCCACTGCTGCTAGGAACGGTATGTTCATCCTGGCATCTGGCTTGTTTATTGAAAAGTGCGCAAATTAATGCCTTGCGCGTGTAGTAGGCAGCGTGTGAGCCTCGCACCCCTGGAATCGAGTTCCCACTCCAATCGCGTGTATATATTCCCACGCTGCAGGCATACAGGTGCGCTGACGTACTTGCCTGTGTAAGGGGCCGCGCGGCCCTGAAATACACGTACATAGGCCAATGGCGTGTACGCGCACTTTTGGCCAATTACACGCGATGAAATACACGTACATAGGCCAATGGCGTGTACGCGCACTTTTGGCCAATTACACGCGATTACACTCAGACGTGCAGGATTTCCACGTGTGCTCCGTCTTCACGTGCTGAGTGGGGAACGCCCGTGCGGATCACGTCAGACGCGCTCACGCGATGAGGGACTCTGGTCCAATAGAATCGCGTATGCGTGCTGACGCACTTACGCGCTAAGGGCCTTTCCTCGGATTTCACGCTGACGTGCAGGAATTTCACGTGCCAAATCACTCCGTATCAAGCTGGCCACCCGAAAACACACGGAACACCACGCTCCTGCCCCGAAGGCCGAGTTACTGCCCCCCAAGTGCCCTGAGCAGCCTCCCACGTGCTATCTGCTGCTGCCTGCCTGCCTGCCTGCCTGCTGCCACCGTGCCCTGCCATTTGGTGCCTGCACATCAGCCATCTGCAGGGGTCCAGTTGCTGTGTCCACCCCTGCTGGAACTGAAGACTCCCAACTGGGATTACATCGCTCCACAGCCCAGCCCCAGGACCCAGTTGCCCACCCACACCTGCCTCTGGGGTTGCCATGTCGGGCACTTCTACATCTGGCACCAGTGGCAACCCCAGGCCAGAGGGGCAGAGGGGCACCAGCTTCACTGCCACCGAAGTTGGTGTCCTGGTGGAGCATGTCCTGGGGCAGTATGATGCCCTCTTTGGATCGTCCCGCGCCAGCAAGGAAGGACGGGAGAGGATCTGGGCCGACTGTGTGGTTGCCATCAACGCGGAGGGGGTGGCAACCCGCAACGTCTTGAAGATCAAGAAGCGCTGGGAGGACTTGAGGTCCAGGACCCTTGTGAAGGCCCGGCGCCTCGTGGAGGGGGGCCGGGGCCACATGAGTACCATCCAGAAGAGGGTCCTGGAACGCGTACGCCCAGCGCTCCACGCCCAGATCCTTGAGAGGGAGACCCGTCTGGAGTTGAGCGGTAAGTGTCCAAGCATCACTGTGTGAGACAGGGCATGTTGCGGTGAGCTGGTTCTATGATACTTGCCTGTATGTGTGCCATGTGCCATATATGCATGTATGTGTGCTGGGACATCATGGTACTGCCTGTGCGACCAGTGATGTGTGACCCACATGGTTGTTGCATGTGTAGAAATGCGGCATGGGGAGCACTATGCAGATTTGGGACATGAGAGCATGGCAGTCTCTGTACCTGGACATGGATGGGGGTGAGGATGGGTGCTGATGCCAGGTACATATATGGTAGCCATGTCTGTGTGCCTGACCTGCATGTCTGTGACTTGTGCATGCCATGGATGCATGACTCATGTGTGTGACAATGCACAGATTCAGTGACGCACCCACCTTACCCTTGTTTTGCCTGTGTTTGGTGTGATTGTGGCCAGATGGATGTGACTGAGGTGTAGTGTGTGCATGTGATATGCATGAGCCATGATGCATGTGAGTTACATTTCATTGAATGTTTCAATAGTCATTTGGACATGCATGGAAATGTGCATGGCATGCACCATGCCTGTTACTGTGTGTGTTTCGCCTGCACTGACCCATGTGTTGTGGAGGGACATGATGGAAGTGTACTTTGACAGGGGTGCTCATCTGCTATTGCTTCCTGTCTAGGGGACCATTGTACAGTAGCCTGATGCTTGTGTTCTTTGTCTCCCTCTACACAGCGGCTAGTGAAGAAGAGGGCGGAGACGGCGCTGTGGAGCAAGGCGGCGGGGATGCCCCCACGGCTGCAGCGGAAGGGGTGGGTGAGCCCCCACAGGGGCCTGCTACGGCGGGAGACGGTGAGGAGCCATCCAGGTTGGTGGTTTGCACAGAGGAGGAGGAGGCCGACACTGGTGCACACATGGGGCCTGGTGGGAGCATCCCTGCTGGTGCAAGTGGTGCAGTCCAGGGCCTGGGGCAGGAGGCAGCACAGGTCACCGTGGAGGGGCCTGTGCATGTCGCTGTCCCTGACCCTGTGAGTGCACCACCATGCACCAGCAGGGATGCCCCGTCCCAGGCCCGTCCGCAGGTAGAGGGGATGTCCATGTCAACTGACTCCCCTCCACCTGCGGCCGTGGGAACCCCTGGCCGCGTGGAGCAGGTCCTGATTGGGGTCGCGATGCGCACGGCTGTGATTCGTGATGCCGTGCGTGCTTCCCGGGAGGAGCACGCACGTCATCACGAAGTGCACCGTGCCGACGTGGCCCAATTGGGATCGGCCATGTTCGGGGGGTTCCTGCATGTGTTGGCCAATCTGACGGCCCTCTCCTCCTCTGTGCAGGCTATCCACCAGTCGTTCTCCTTGCCGTCTTCCGGGCCAGATGCCACCATGGCCCCCTGTGGACCTGCCCCAACCAATGCAGCCAGCTCGGTGGGGATCCCATCCCTGCCGCAGTTGGGAGTCGGAGGTCCAGCAGGGGTGGACGACACAGCAAGTGGACCCCAGCAGATGGAAGATGTGCCGGCATCATCGGGCAGGGCACGTGCACGACGGCGTCGGTGGTTACCATCAGCCTGGATGCCGTCGTGCTGGCAGAGGCAGTGGCGTCGCAGGCAGCAGCGGGCTCGACGTGGGAGGCATCATGGCTCAGGGCCATCAAGATCGGAGGGGCAGGCATCGGCCGGAGGGCAGGGCAACCCTGGCATGGCGGTGTGTTCCGTGTGGGAGGAGTTTGGCCAGCGGATAGATGCGGAGCGGCAGCGGGCGGAAGAGGAGCGGCTCGCCATGGCCAGGGCGGAGATCTCCATGCATCAGGCATTGAGGCGGGCTGCGTGCCTCGAGGAGGCTCGCAGGGAATTTGGAGAGCACATGGGGTTGTCCCTGCGAGACCTCGGGGCCAGGACTGAGTCCCGCCTCCAGGACATAGACATGGAGTTCGAGGATGCCCTGGCCAACATCACCAAGTGAGCCGCAGGACTAGCCCGCTGCCTCTGTATATAGTTTTTTAGTTAGTTAGTGCTAGGTTTCCTTTATTTTAAATTTTTTTTTGGACCGCTCGGACAATGGCCACTTTTTTGTATATATTATTTTCATTAGGTAGTAGTAGGTTTCATTTATGGTGTTGGGCTCATGGACCCTTGAATTTTCGTGTATATAGTTTGCTTTTTGAAGAAACATTTTTTTATTAATTATTGTGTTAAGCATGAGGAAATGGTTTTTCATTATTTTACTTCCACATGATTTTGCTTTGGACAACATTTGTTTTTGGATTACTTTGTTTTTTTTATTTTTACATTTGTTCTCGGACATGGACCATTTATTTTGTTATCGCCATTGTTGTATGTTTGATTTTTTTTCTTATTTTTCATCTTTAATACATGTTGTTTTTAACTTTCACTTGTGGTATTTTCTCATTGGTTTCATACATGTCATGATATGGGTTTTGACATTGACTTGCACCCATTGTGTATGTGTGTGTGTGACGGACATGTGTTCATTTACAGACTTGCCATTGGGGTTGTATCATGTACTTGCATTCACTATGTGGGTGGATGCAATCCTTGCCTGGGTGTTTGTGCTGGGTATGCTGCCCATTACTGCCATGATTGAGTATCGTCAGGACCTGGGGGCAGGGGGACATGTGTGGGTGCCTGGTGGAGGCTGCCCCTGCACTGCTGGGGGGTGGGGGTGGTGGGAGACATGAGTGGGGGCCTGGTGGAGCGTGCCCCTGGTGGCTGGGGGGTGGGGGTGGTGGGAGACATGAGTGGGGGCCTGGTGGAGGGTGCCCCTGCACTGCTGGGGTGTGGGGGTGGTGGGAGACATGAGTGGGGGCCTGGTGGAGGGTGCCCCTGGTGGCTGGGGGGTGGGGGTGGTGGTAGACATGAGTGGGGGCCTGGTGGAGGGTGCCCCTGGTGGCTGGGGGGTGGGGGTGGTGGGAGACATGGGTGGGGGCCTGGTGGAGGGTGACCCTGCACTGCTGGGGTGTGGGGGTGGTGGGAGACATGAGTGGGGGCCTGGTGGAGGGTGCCCCTGGTGGCTGGGGGGGTGGGGGTGGTGGGAGACATGAGTGGGGGCCTGGTGGAGGGTGCCCCTGCACTGCTGGGGTGTGGGGGTGGTGGGAGACATGAGTGGGGGCCTGGTGGAGGGTGTCCCTGGTGGCTGGGGGGTGGGGGTGGTGGGAGACATGAGTGGGGGCCTGGTGGAGGGTGCCCCTGGTGGCTGGGGGGTAGGGGTGGTGGGAGACATGAGTGGGGGCCTGGTGGAGGGTGACCCTGCACTGCTGGGGTGTGGGGGTGGTGGGAGACATGAGTGGGGGCCTGGTGGAGGGTGCCCCTGGTGGCTGGGGGGTGGGGGTGGTGGGTGACATGAGTGGGGGCCTGGTGGAGGGTGCCCCTGGTGGCTGGGGGGTGGGGGTGATAGGGGACATGGGTGGGGGCCTGGTGGAGGGTGCCCTTGGTGGCTGGGGGGTGGGGGTGGTGGGAGACATGAGTTGGACATGGGTGGGGGCCTGCTGGCAGGTGCCCCACAGTGCTGGGGGGTGGGGGTGGTGGGAGACATGAGTTGGACATGGGTGGGGGCTGCTGGCAGGTGCCCCACAGTGCTGGGGGGTGGGGGTGGTGGGAGACATGAGTGGGGGCCTGGTGGAGGGTGCCCCTGCACTGCTGGGGTGTGGGGGTGGTGGGAGACATGAGTGGGGGCCTGGTGGAGGGTGCCCCTGGTGGCTGGAGGGTGGGGGTGGTGGGAGACATGAGTGGGGGCCTGGTGGAGGGTGCCCCTGGTGGCTGGGGGGTGGGGGTGGTGGGAGACATGAGTGGGGGCCTGGTGGAGGGTGACCCTGCACTGCTGGGGTGTGGGGGTGGTGGGAGACATGAGTGGGGGCCTGGTGGAGGGTGCCCCTGGTGGCTGGGGGGTGGGGGTGGTGGGAGACATGAGTGGGGGCCTGGTGGAGGGTGCCCCTGCACTGCTGGGGTGTGGGGGTGGTGGGAGACATGAGTGGTGGCCTGGTGGAGGGTGCCCCTGGTGGCTGGGGTGTGGGGGTGGTGGGAGACATGGGTGGGGGCCTGGTGGAGGGTGACCCTGCACTGCTGGGGTGTGGGGGTGGTGGGAGACATGAGTGGGGGCCTGGTGGAGGGTGCCCCTGGTAGCTGGGGGGTGGGGGTGGTGGGTGACATGAGTGGGGGCCTGGTGGAGGGTGCCCCTGGTGGCTGGGGGGTGGGGGTGATAGGGGACATGGGTGGGGGCCTGGTGGAGGGTGCCCCTGGTGGCTGGGGGGTGGGGGTGGTGGGAGACATGAGTTGGACATGGGTGGGGGCCTGCTGGCAGGTGCCCCACAGTGCTGGGGGTTGGGGGTGGTGGGGGACATGAGTTGGACATGGGTGGGGGCCTGCTGGCAGGTGCCCCACAGTGCTGGGGGGTGGGGGTGCAAGGGGACATGAGTTGGTGTTCATTAGTTCAAGGAGACATGTGCCTTTGCTGGGGGGCATGCCCATGTTGGGTGGGCTGCCTGTGGGACATGACCAGGGATGCAGGGTAGTCCCCTGTGGTGTGGGCTGCCTGCAGGGGCCGTGGAGGGTGTACAGGGTACACCTGGGAGGACCCACACTGTCAAATCACATGTGGGACTCCCCGGCACCCCTGAAATACACGTACCGTGCAGAAATTGCGTGTAAAACTTCCCGCGCACCCCTGAAATACACGCGCCCAGGCTATTCGCGTGTGGAACTTCCCGCGCACCCCTGAAATACACGTAGCCCGCTCCCCCAGGCCCCATCGCGTGAGGAACTTCATGCGAACCCCTGTAATACACGTAGCCCGCTCCCCCAGGCCCGATCGCGTGTGAAACTTCACGCGAACCCCTGAAATACACGCACCCAGGCTATTCGCGTGTGGAACTCCCCGCGCACCCCTGAAATACACGCGCCCAGGCTATTTGCGTGTGGAACTTCCCGCGCACCCCTCGAATACATGCGCCCAGGCTATTCGCATGTGGAACTTCCCGCGCACCCCTGGAATACACGTAGCCCGCTCCCCCAGGCCTGATCGCGTGAGGAACTTCACGCGAACCCCTGTAATACACGTAGCCCGCTCCCCCAGGCCCGATCGCGTGTGAAACTTCACGCGAACCCCTGAAATACACGTAGCACGCTCCCCCAGGCCCGATCGCGTGAGGAACTTCACGCGAACCCCTGTAATACACGTAGCCCGCTCCCCCAGGCCCGATCGCGTGAGGAACTTCACGCGAACCCCTGTAATACACGTAGCCCGCTCCCCCAGGCCCGATCGCATGTGAAACTTCCCGCGCGCCCCTGAAATCCACGTACCCGGCCATATCGCGTGTGCAACTTCCCGCGCGCCCCTGAAATCCACGTACCCGGCCATATCGCGTGTGCAACTTCCCGCGCGCCCCTGAAATCCACGTACCCGGCCATTTCGCGTGTGCAACTTCCCGCGCACCCCTCGAATCCACGTTCCCTGCCATATCGCGTGTGCAACTTCCCGCGCACCCCTCGATTCCACGTTCCCTGCCATATCGCGTGTGGGACTTCCCGCGCGCCCCTGAAATCCACGTACCCGGCCATTTCGCGTGTGCAACTTCCCGCGCACCCCTCGATTCCACGTTCCCTGCCATATCGCGTGTGGGACTTCCCGCGCGCCCCTGAACTCCACGTACCCGGCCATTTCGCGTGTGCAACTTCCCGCGCACCCCTCGATTCCACGTTCCCTGCCATATCGCGTGTGGGACTTCCCGCGCGCCCCTGAAATCCACGTACCCGGCCATTTCGCGTGTGCAACTTCCCGCGCACCCCTCGATTCCACGTTCCCTGCCATGTCGCGTGTGGGACTTCCCGCGCGCCCCTGAAATCCACGTACCCGGCCATTTCGCGTGTGCAACTTCCCGCGCACCCCTCGATTCCACGTTCCCTGCCATATCGCGTGTGGGACTTCCCGCGCGCCCCTGAAATCCACGTACCCGGCCATTTCGCGTGTGCAACTTCCCGCGCACCCCTCGATTCCACGTTCCCTGCCATATCGCGTGTGGGACTTCCCGCGCGCCCCTGAAATCCACGTACCCGGCCATTTCGCGTGTGCAACTTCCCGCGCACCCCTCGATTCCACGTTCCCTGCCATATCGCGTGTGCAACTTCCCGCGCACCCCGGTATGCACGCACACGTTTATTTTTTCTCTCTGCGCGTGTCTGTGTTTGTGGGTACCCCTTTGTACGTCATTTGTCCAGGAGGGCAACAGTATTGTACATTGGTTATGTCTGTATATAGGTGCTATTTGTTGGCGCGCCTTTTAGCGCACATTTCTTGCAGGCGCAGACACGCTACCGCCTGCTTTCTTGTGGCGGTCGTGTTTGTGCCTGTTTGTGCCTGTGCGCTGCTTTGAGCGTGCGCTTTTTTGCCCTATTCTATTCCATGAATACGTGTTGTATGCGAGCGTGTGGGCGTTCCGCGCACTTGCCTCCTGAACTTTCCCCGTGCCGCCCACATTCTTCCCCATTCCGAGTGTTGTGCCCCATTTTATTCCCCATTCCGAGTGTCCCGCCCTGTGTTCCGCCTACTTTAGAGCTGTGCGCTGCGCTCGGAGTGATGGCGCAGTGGCCGTGGCGCACGACGTTGGTTGACCTGTGCGCCGGCCTGCGCCGCGCGCTTTTTCGGCGCACGTCCTCTGCTTTTCTTGCGCACGGACTTCCATGAATCGACGTGCGCTGGTTTCCCTGCGCTTTGCGCTGATTTTCGGCGCAGCGCACGTATTGGCCCCTCTGCGCCGGGATTTTCGGCGCACATTTATTCCATGAATCGGCCTTGTGTTGTCAGGAGTGTTTGTTGCGTTTCTATGAAGTACTAACATTTGCAAACACAATTGGTCTGTACTGTGTAAGTAAATGTTGTCAACAATTGGTGGTAATTGAAATAGAATATTTATTGCTACATTTACATAGAAACTTACACCAATTACATTTGAAAGTTTAAATGGACCAGGTAATTCTGCATCTGAGTGCTTTTTTTTGAGTTTGTCTTCCTTTTTTGAAGAAGTACCTGGTTTACTTTCCCTAATAGTTTCTTTTTTGTTTGTGGTACTTGATGAAGTATTCGTTTTTTTTACTCTCTTTGGAGGATTTGCAGTTACATCTTGTTGAATTTCAGTTTGATTTAGTTTTCTTTTAGAACATTTTACTTTTTGTGGAACAGGATATGTTTTTAGATGGGTGTGTATAGTGAACAAAGTCTATTGTATTCTAAAATGCAAGGAATATCAGCAGTTACTTTACTTGCATCAAGGTTGATTAGAAATAGACCATCAAGTGTACGTAAGCGTGATAGTGCTACATAGCTCATGCCTTCTTTAAAGACTGTGGGCCTCATTACACGGTAGGCGGTAAGGGTTTACTGGTACCGGTATTTTACCGGTACCGGTAAATCCTTACCACCTTACTATGATGTCCCTTTGCGGGTTGGGGAATGTAATGCCTGCTTTTTGCAGGCGTTAAAAACCAACCCGCAAAGGGACCAGTGGAGCTAATTACGGTACCGCAATTTGCGGTACCATAATTAGCACCTTCCCCATTCCCATAGAGCCCTATGGGGCAAAAATGGGAATGGGGAAGGGCAATGGTGGAAGGGGGAATTACCGCCCTGCCAACCTTGGAAAGGTGCAGTAATTCCCCTTTCCACCAAGGCGGTGCCGGTATTTTACCGGCATGAACCATGGCGCTAATAATGCCATGGTTCACCACCTACCGTGTAATGAGGCCCTGTGTGTATATCAATGCTTTGCCTAGGGTAAGACCTTGTGATTTATGAATGGTGACTGCGTATGCAAGAGTTAGAGAAAATTGTTCTCTGAGTACATACATGTCTTTGAAGAGAAGGAATCGAGCTGTTGAGCGTCCTATCCTTTTCACTTCTGAAAGTTTTTCAAAGAGAATATTGACAAACTGAATGTTGTTGTCACGTGGGTATGTTTGAAAGCCAACAACTGTACCCAGTACTCCATTAACTAGTCCTTGATCCACGTCAAGGTTACATTTAAGCATTACTCTGCAATGTAAGGATAATTTTAATATTTTTTCCAATCTAGCTGTGTTGGAGATTTAATTTTCTAAACTATTTAGTCTTGTTGTGGCTTGTTCACACATGGGTAGTGTCATACCATGTATGTCGAGTTTGTCTGTGGTGCTAATTTCAATTATTGGTTGCATTTCTTTTTTTAACATTGTTTCATTGAATTTGAAACAGCTTGCAAAAGTTGGCATTAAGGCCATACAATTGACATTTTTGTGGGCTATTTGTTCCATAACATCCATAGCACATGCATTATCGCCATAAAGTGCATGAATGTGCCGGGTTTTCAATATTGCTTGTGCTTCTTGAGATAGTATACAAACTCTAATACTTTTAAAATGTTGGCATAAGTGAGATCTGCAGATTGCCGCATGTTTTCTGTTAATTCTCTGTATTGGAAATCTTGCCAAAGGTTGACATTTCCTATGCTGCCAACAGTTTTACGGCAGAGTTTGTGTCCTAAGGTTTTAAAAATAGGCTCACCTTTCACTGGTGTCAATTGAAGAAGATCTCCGAAAACAATAATGTGTTTTCTTCCAAAGAGCTCTTCGTAGTATGTTTTGAGTACTTCTTGTAATCTGAGGTGAATCAAAGCCAACATTAGGTTGGAGACCATGCTCACTTCATCTATTAGTAGCATTTTCATTTGTTTTAATACTCTGCGTAGTTCCATTGCAGCTTCTGTAGAAAGTTTGTAATAGTCTAATTTGTTTTGGTGTTCTACTGGCAGGAGTAGTAATTGGTGTAAAGTGACACCGCCTATATTGTAGGCAACTAAACCTGTGGGGGCAGTGACAACAGCTGACAGTTTGTTGTTTGTCAATTGTTGAAGGAATTTACTGATGATTTTGATTAAGAAAGTTTTGCCAGAAACAGCTTCACCGACGTACAGTAGTATAGGTTTGTAATTTTGGCAGGTGCATCCTTTGTTTTCATGTTGTACACCATGTGCAATTTCTTTTGTTACTTCTTGAAAAATGCTACGTTGCTCATTGTTTAGTTTTGATTGTAGTATAGCTAAGTCTTCTTTTTCTTCATACTGACACATGGTGTTTTCTACTTCTGTCATAGCTAATTCTGCCTCAGTTGTTATTAGTGGCTCTCCCAGTGGTTCTTGGCTTCCTGTTACAGAAGGTTGACTACTGTCAGGAGTGTCCTTATCTAGTTGGGCCTGGAGTAGTTCTTCCTGTTGCTGTTCATTGTGCAACATGGTTTTGTACTGTCTAAGTTTATATCGGTTGTAGTGCTTTCATTTGCTTTGAAAGCGTCGTTGTAGGAGTCATAGTTATCTAGTATTTCTTCTTCTTTTCTCCATGGTTTAAAGAGTTGTAGCAGGGACATGTAATATAGTTCTTTATGTTGAGGAGTCTTTAAGGAGAATTTGATATGATTAATTACATTTGGTTTGGTGAGTTTTACTAAGCTGCCTTCACAATTTGATACTTTGTATCTACCTTTTTTTTCATCGGGTTTAATATTATTTTTGTATGTGAAGTTTTGGGCTATGTGGAATAGACACATGGTTTCTAAAGTGGTACTTCTGTTTGGGTAGTATGTGTCCAGCAACTTGTTTTTTAAAATGTCTTGGCTGTTGGGGTCATGTTTGGCTATTGTTTCTATATCATCATATGATTTCAGAACTCTTTTTCTAGATTTAGCAGGACCAAGACGTAGCCATACTATATTTTCAGATTTTCCAAACAAAGCACTACCCGTTAAATGATCTGCTGCTTCATAGGAGCCACATTCTCTATGGGAGAGCATTTTTATGCCCAAGCTGTATAATTTCTGAGACAGTGTTGTATCTGATGACAAGTCATTCCAGAGGTCTTGGAGCTCTGTTTTTTCTGCTTTGGTTAAGTATGCTGTAACATATTGTGCAACTGCAGTGGAATTGTCTGCAATGTACTGCACATCTATGTTTGCATTCCATAAGTGGGCAATGATTGCATTGTAATCATTGATATATGTTTCTTCTTCTGTTCTTTTTATGTAATATGTATTTTTAGGTGATTTGCCTTCAACACTATGTCTAACTGAAGACATGAAGTTGTTTACTTGACCTGTTTTTGTAACTGGTCTAGGGAAACCAAAGTGGCATTTGGTGTAGTATTTCCCTTTGTTTTTGTATTTGTGACGACAATATTTGCCACATTTGAGTCTTTGAAATTGTAAAATTTGTGCATGAAGATCACTATTTGTTGCTTCCGATGGAATTTCACAAGTGACATATTTTTCGATAAAATGTAACACAGTGGCATCATTGTCTTGACCAAATTTAGGAGCATCTTTAATCCATAAAAGCATGTGGATATGTGGTGCTCCTCTGGCTTGGTATTCTTTTCTCCAAAAGAAGTGTTGCACTTCTCCGAGGGGATAAACAGATTTATTACAAATGAAGTGTAGCATAGCAATGAAGCAATGGCGCAAATACCTTGAAACATTAACAGGATCTAGAGAACAAAGTTCTCCAGGTGTTAGTATATCAATCTTTGGTTTGTTTTTGCTTCATATGCGTAGGAAATCATGTAAATCATCCCATGCATATTCTGCACAACTTAATGTAACAAACCAAGTGGGTGGGCCAAGGTTTCTTATCATACAACGTACATCTCCATGACGTCGGAACCAGTACTCTTTAGTACCACGCATGTTTGCTAATAGATTTGTAATACTCGATTGTAAAACCTCATATTTTTGTTGCACTTTTTGTAATAATTGTGTAGCTGACATATTTTGAAAGTGGTTCCGGATTTTAATGTGTGTGCAAATCCATAACATAGAGTTGATAGTTCACTTTCAAAGAGTAGGTGCAATATGTATTCCACATTTTATCTAAATCTGGGATCTTCAGAATACATCCGTAACAAGCGGTATTCTGATGCTGTTATTTGAATAGGTCTATCATCGTACCTTCCTCCTGTGCCAGTAGGAAAGAGTAGAGGAAAAGCACGTGCTTCTATAATTTTATCCCGTATGCTGATTGGTGATCCTTTTGTTTGTCACATTTGGTACGTTTCTAGTGCATCTTCTACGGTGTCATTAGAGTGCAATGGATGAATTGTATAATGGTCTAAAGTATTGGATACTGTAGCAGGATCTAGAAGCTCAAATTGACAAGCTTCTGGTGGCTCTTGAATTATTTCAGTGGTTTCCTTCAAGTTTTCTTCAATATTAATTTCTTTGTAGTATTCATTATTGTCTTTTAGATATTGCAAGGCTTGTATAACTTTATGTAAATCTACCAGTTGTTGCCAATTTCTTTTGTCTTTTTTTAGGTACACCATTTACTAAGATAATTAAAGATTGCTCCATTGGACGTTGCACTCCCAGAGTGTGCATATTTGTTTTAGATCTAATGGTAAATACACTACTTTTCCACGAATGCCTTTCACTAATTCAGAGGGAGGTAATTTTATATTAATTTTGTATTATTGCTTGAAAGGGGTGCACTCTTTGAATTATGATGCTCTCATATACATTGAGTTGTTGTAGGGGTTTTGGTAGTGGAAATAATTCCAAATTATTTGTGATAGCACGTGAAAGAGTTTTGTTTTTGTCAAGTTTTGTAGTGCAGTAACTGCAAAGTATTAAGGGGTCAGTTATTTCGTATTTGTTTTCTGCTATAAGGTAGAGAGCTAATTCAAACCATTTTTAGAATCTTCATTGTCTTCTATTTTGTATGTTAGGTGTTTGTTTGTTGTGTTACTTTTATAAAAGGTTCTGCAGCAACATACACACACATGGTTTGGTACTTCAGCAGATGTACTTTTAAATTTCAGTATTTCTTTTTTGTATGTGTGTAGTAGAAGGTTGCCATGCATAGAATTGTTGCTAATTTATTTAAAGCTATTTCATTCCGTAAGTGGCTTTCACTTCCAAAATATTTTTTCTGGATATATTCGATTTCTTAAATTGGCTAGTGCTAAAGCAGGACTTTTAGCATAGTACAGTTTATAGACTAGATTTGTTATAGTTGAATGAAGTGTTGATATCATTTTGATATGATGGAAGGTGGTTTTGCAAGTAGGTCCTGAAATGCAGGCCAATGAATGACCTTGTAGTCCTGTGTACTTGCGCACTGGACAGGTATCCATATTAAGCAGTAGTTTAATTTGATTTTGTCTTTGCCTTTTGCATACTGATTGAGGAATTGGCGTAAAGACTTGTAAGATTTTTTGGGAATGTTACACATTGACGTTTATGGCCACTTGTATACTAGACATTCTGATTCAGTTGAATGTAGAGGTAATTCTAAGTTTTCTGGGGAGATTTTTCTAAGCAGTATTTCTTGTTCCATTATGGTTTTATTAACTTTTTCATAACCTTGTCCACTTCTATGCATGGCAATTGTATTTGTTTTCTTTTGTTTGTATGCTTCTTCATTAAAATATGGTTCTGTGCTTGTAGTGTGACTCCACTCACCTCCACAGATATTTAAGAAGTTATTTCTGTTGACATTTCGTTTATTGAGAAGTCTTTTTTGTAATTTCGTCATTAGTTTTGTTAGTGGTTTCATTTTGTTTAACACTAAAATAAATAACTTTCTTTTGAAAAGGATTGCATTGTCTATCAAAGCTTCTAAGATTAATTTCCTATGGTAGGTTTTAAGGGTTGTGCATGATTTCTCTCCTGTTTTTATAAGATTTTGAAGGACTCTGTGGCGGAACATTTTTGCTAAAATACTTTTTTTGGTATGCTTACTTGGCACTATATCAAGATTGATAGGAGCAGTTTTATCAGTAGTGGTAGCTGAATTCTTGTTAATTGTTTTCTGTTTCGTTTTACATTTTGATAGTGGAGGCAAAGTTTCTGTACTTGAAGCTTGTTTTGTTTCGCTAAATGACTGTATTAGCTGTTTTGTTTGAACTTTTTTTTACAAATTCTGCTAGAGATGGATGCTTATTTTGGACACTTCTATTCTCATTTGCTCTACTTCTGCGTTGCTTTCTACGGACTTGATTTTTGGTAGGCATTCTTTAGGGTCTGTTGAAAAAAATAAAGAAGGTATGGGTTGGGGTGTTCTGCAATGTATGTGTGCTGTGTGCATGAGTGTCTGAGTATGATGGTAAAGATGTATGTAATGGTGTGTGATTGTGCATTGGGCAACTACAACTAGTTGGGATGGGTATTCTTGAATTTATGTGCTACTAAACTGGGGTTCGGATGACAGTAGAAAGTAAGCTAGTGGTGTGGAGAAGTACAAATAGTAAATCTAATGGTATACAATTAAAACAGTCCTTTGTTCTATAATATCAAAATTCTAGGGCTGAGTTGTGTCATTTGTGCGCCGAAAAATGGGAATTTGGTGCCATTCTGCCTGTAAATCTCTGTTTAACAAATGGGGATTTGTGGACAGAATGGTGCACAATCTCTGTTTTTAGGTGCAGAAATAGCATGAATTAACCTTACAGTATGATTGAATAATAGTACAAATATTATTGTGGTATTTAACTTACTTTTTTTGTGGAATGAGCAGGTTTCTTCTTAGTTGTTTGTACTTCAAATTCTGCTGCTGCTCTTTAGGAGAGTGGTCTTCACTGCAATTGTAAAGGAAACACATTAGTAATTTTGTTTGTATATAGCACTGATGTTAATTTAGACATTGTTATTTATGTCTTTGTACAAGTGTTGTTGTTTGATATTTGAACATAGTGTGTGCATGCAATTTTGTTTGACTATATGAACTCTTTATATTTTACTTTAAATATGTTAGTTCAACATGCTTTGCACATGTGTGTGTAAAAAGAAATTAAATAGCAGATAGGTTTGGAAATGACAGTTGATTATAGGAGATGGGAAAAATGACAGTGAGTTCATTTTATATGTTATACAAGCTAAAAGTCAGTTAATCTGTTTATATGAATGTATAAGAATTGTACATGTACTATACAGAAATTATGCATACCTGTAGTTTGTGTTCATGCATATGGATATGCATGCATCTGCAAGTAGAAATCTTGGAGACTTGTACAGTGTTTCTTGCAGAAGCTGTTTCCAATGATATGACACTTGTACTCAGAGTGATTAACAGTACATTTGAAGGGCTGATCTATGACAATGCAGTTAGATGTAGAAGTCTTGGATGTGATTGGTGGATGGTCGTGTGACTGCTTAGCTATATCCAATGAGGGAATGGCACAGAAAGTGAAATGGAAATGGTAGAAGGACTGTCCATGTTATGATATGTCCGCAGACATGGCGGTAGTCCGCGGATATCGTGTGTTACATCCAGGGATTTTGGAGTGGGGAGGCATGCAAATGAGAATCAGAAGAGCAAGGGATTGGTCAGAAATCATCCAGACATAATTGTAATTCATTGTGGAGGGAACAGTTTATGACATATGTCTGGAATTCCTTTGCAATTTGCAATTTGCAATGAAAGAAGGACTTGGGAAGGTCATGGACATGTTTCCAAATTCTCAAGTAATTTTTTCACGGATTGTGCAGAGACAAATGTGGCTGTGTTCTTCTTTATTTGGTCCACAAATGGAGAAAGCAAGGCACAATGTCAATAAGGCTGTTTGTGCTTTTCTAAGAGATGTTGGCATGTCCTCTTTTCACAATGAAAATATTATGGTTCGTAGCACATACATTTTTTTCGCAGAGATGAAGTCCATCTTACTTATGCTGGCAATCAGATTTTTCTGAGAAATGTACAAAATGCATTGCAACCTTTTTTGGAATTACAGGATCCATTTTGTAGTAGGTGTTGAGCATTTCAAGTTTTTCAAACCCAAACAAACACCACCAAAAGGCTCTTTTCAGAGGCACCAATTCCTCCCAGCCAAAACTGCAATGGGTATGATAGGGCAGCACCCCAAAATTTTAGATGTTCACAGACTGTCTGCTTCATTTATTTTCACTTCTAATTTTAAACTGTGAAAGGCTGCTCTGAAAAGAGCCTTTTTAAAATTATTTTTTCATATATTTTTCCTTTGGTTTTTTACACACAACACACTAGGAGAGGAGGGAAAAGGAGGGTAAGGGGGGACACCAACCGCGGGGATAAGAAAGGGTGGGTGGAAGAGTGGGCCTAGTTAGGTAGTGAGCAGGTCTTCTCCTGCTCTGAGACCAGAGTCTCAAGAGCACTTTGAAGTCTCTCCCCCATGCAGAGTACTGCGTCACAGTAAATACACACAACTGTGACCCTCAAAAGGTAAGGGTCATCAGCATTGTGAATGGCCTGTGAGGCTGCTGGAAGAATACGCTGTCCCACATGAGTGTTCCTTGTGGTGACAGCATCGGAAACAGAGGATGTAGTAGAGGAAGTCAACCTACTACGCTCCTCGCAAGGTATGACCTTGCGAACAGCCCCGCGTGGAACGACTTTAGGTGTCGCTTCATAGTAGTCATACCAAAGCTATACAAACCAGGCCTCCCGCGACTCAGTACCATTTTGCACTGCTTGCATGTGACTTGGTTCGCATGCGCCTTAGGTACGTTACCATGAATGGTAAATAACCGCCACACCCAAGACTCACGGCGAGTGCTGGTAGTAGGGACTTCCACTACCTCATTCTCGTTATCCTCTTCATCCTCCTCTGCATCCTCACTCCTGTTCCCCTCTTCAGGCCCTTGGGGAGGTGGTGGTGGTGGAGGGGGTGGGGCTGGTGCTGAGGCAGATGTAGCACCAGGTGGCAGTAGTGCAGCCATGGATGCCATCAGGTTTCAGAAATAAATCTGGAAAATTGGCAGCAGAAAGGCACTGTGTTCTGTAAGATAGCCAGAAACACAATGAGGAGGAGCACTGGGGTGTGGCCTTTTATAGGGGTGCTTGTGCGCGGTTCACGGACACCCTTGCTGTCCGCGTACAGATCGAACACCAAAAAGAGGTTCAAAAAGTCCCAAAAAGTATGTAGAAACTCAGGAGTACTGTCTGGGACTTGTGCTATGGTGATTTATTATTGAAAAATATTGTGGATTGCCTGAAAAGGTAGTTTTAAATTGTTTGGGGACATGAACAGTGTCCGCAGTCAGAACACACGCTCAGCGTGGGCGCCGTCACATGATAGGTTCGCGAACATGTCCGCAAAGGGAACCGGTGTCCGCAGGACACCAAATGCATGTGAACTGTTTCGCGCATGCGCGTTGGTGTTCTACGGACACTGTTCGGGTCCTGAAACTATAAAAGTGCGACACAAGTGAAACGAACAGTTACGAACAGGTGTTTGTTCTTAGAACAGTTTCAATCCGCTTGCGAACAATACGGACAGGCATAGCGTCCTGGGGACACCCCCATTTTGTTTATTTACGAACATTTCAGGATATTGTCTGTGTTCTTAGAACAGTTTCAACTCGCCTGTGAACAATACAGACAGTGTCCTCAGGACATGCCCCATTTTGTTTATTTACAAACATTCCGGAACACTTGATGTGTTCTTAGAACAGTTTCAACCTGCCTACGAACAGCAGGTCTAGCGTCCTCAGGACACCCCCATTTTGTTTATTTACAAACTTTTCAGGACACCGCGTGTGTTAGTTTGATTATGTACATCTCGGACACCAAATGTGTTCTTAGACCAGATTGGACTTGTTTGCAAACATTGGACCATCTCCATTTTGGTTAATTGCGGATATCCCGGACATCTTGTGTGTTCTTAGAATAGTTATCAACTTGCTAGCGAACAGTACGGACAGGTATAGTATTCTTAGGACACCTCCATTTTCATTTCTTCACGGACATTCCAGACACCAGCGCTGTCTGCGGACATCTGAACTGCTTTTATTTTTAAAAAAAACAAGAAATGAATTAGGACACAATATAATAATTTTACTTTATTATATATGGATGTTAAATTTATGACAGAGAAGGTGAGGAATAAACTGAGACAAACACAGGAGAATTGGGGGTTTCAAGAGGATTCATATGAGGTGAAGAAGGGATGGAAGGCTCATCAAAATGTTTTGGTTCATGCAGAGGGTTTGGGGATAATTGACTGGGATATGGTGAGGGGGGACAGTTACATGTGGGACAATGGTATCTAGTTTTTTGTTTCAAGTGATCCTTCACAAAGTTTTTAAATTGTTGAAATTTGCCATGAGTAGGTCCATTTTCTCTTCCATGTGCTGGAGAGTCTTATCCAATATTTCTTTTTGTTTACTATTTTCAATGTTTTTATGGTCTGTACAAAAAAAATATATATGTTAAATGTATATAATATAATATTTATTAATTGGTTTATATAGAAAAGTGTCTACCATTAGTTTCACTATCTTCAGACATTTCCTCGCGTGGGAAATGCTCCTCTAGCCACTCCAGAGTACTAGATGTTTCTGGTTTGTAGATCTGCTGTTGCTCTTAGTTGTGGAGTTTCTGTGAGGTAATCATGTTGGAAGCATATCTTTCTTCTTTTGTTATATTCCATTTTAGAACATATTGTATTTAAATGAATGGTTCATGTGTTACATATACGGGTTACACTTCTTATTTATTACTACATATAATGTGTATGTTTGCTGGTTTGTGAATTTGTACAATGTTCATATGTTATGATATAATAATTAAACATACCCTCCAGACTTTTTGGGTAGTGTTCCTGTTGTCCGCATATGTCTGCGACATTAGAAGACTTTGCGGACATCAAATTCAGTAGAGGGGGTTCAATATGTTACATGTTGCATGTACATAAAGTCAGAGATATTATTGTTAAGTTGTGCTACTAAAAACCTATGAAATTCAGTAAAAAAACTTTGTTAAAGGGACGTTATGGTTAATTTGCGCTACTAAAAACCTATGAAATTCAGTAAAAAAACTTTGTTAAAGGGACGTTATGGTTCCAAGTAAAAGCGAAAAACCCCAGAAATTCGCCAATTATGGTAAGCTAAGCAACCATAACTCGTGCCACCATGGTGCACAGCTAAGACTAACACCCAGGACATCAAAGATGACATCACAAATTTCATTGATGACATCCCAGATGACATCACATGTCTGGCTCACTCTTTTTCCTTTACTGATATAGCTAGGCCAGTAACAGTTAGGAACTAAAAATTCAAAAAGTACACTTATACTTCAAATATGTTCTTACAGTAATTCACTTAGGGTCCACTCAAAGCATATGAAACATATACAAAGGGGAAAATACAGACTTGGAAGGAAGCAATGATTTCTATGTATGAAGATGATTAGTAAGGTTATCAACACTGTCTTATAGTTCTGTTGTTTTTTTATTACTGTACTTTACCTGGATATGGTTATATATGTACACATTGCATGCACACTACTTTCCTTAGGGCCTAGTCACAATATGTGATAGTTATACATAAGGAAGTAGTAACTTTGAAGCAGAGCAATCATTTCTGTGCATGAAGATAATCCGTTAGGTTACTTCACTTACCCTGAATATTTTATTAGGTACTGTATGCAAACCTCTAATAAGAAGGCATTTATAATTTTAGTATTTCACATCGCAAGATTATTAATATTGCCTCTCCATCATGTCTCCTGCAAACTATGCCTATGTTACTACATGTGTACCTTAGTATATTGGAAACAAAATCATAATACAATTTTATTTATTTGTTGTTTTGATCAGTAAAAACTTGACAAATTCATAAAAGAAACATTTCATCATTCAGTTTCTACAATTATACAGACTTTCAAACATTTTTGTTTAGAGTGATCACAGGTTAATCATTATTCACTCTCAATGTTATTCAACTTTACATACATGAGAGGTATATAAGTACATATGCAGATTGACTTCATATGACCCAATTTCTAATGAGTTTAAATAGTTCACAAGTGCATATCTTGACCGTTTTGAGTGTCCTCCATGCAATGTTAACCATGGTTGGTCATGCGTGATAACTGCAGTCTCACTAAACAGATGTCTGAAGTAAAATATCCTCGCTGTTAGCAGACCAACACACTCTATTACCAGGTGTTTCAACGTTTCAACCTCTTGATTACAAAAACGACACCTGTGCAGATATCTTCTTCCATCTATATAATATCTCTTTTGTGGGCCATATGTTCAATCTAAAACGCAAAAAATCTGCCCGATGTTTGGGATTAGGAGACTGCTTTAAATATTTTTCCAAGATTCCCTGTACTTTTAAGGTAAAAGGATTCTTGGCAAATTTTTGGATTTTCATGCAAGCATCTTGTGTCTTAATCCAGTCTGATCTCCAAAATTTGAATTTAGCTTTGTTTGGATTTTCGATAAGTAAAATTTCAGAGACATCTGCTCTTTGTAAACTTTTTTTTTGTTTTCGCAAAATTATCATTTGATAGCAGTAGATATTGAGATATGATGGTGAGTAACCCATTACTACTATCTTTCATAATACATTTTCTATATAGTTGGCAAACTTTCCTTTTTTTTTTTTTTTTTTTTTTTTTTTTTTTTTTGTGTGTTGTTCATTTAGAACTTTACAAAAGGGAGATGAAGAAAAAATAACTTTCACTGAAGTAACTTTCACTAAAGTAACTTTCACTGAAGTAGCCCAGAAAATGTCCAGTGATTTCACGAGAGGTGAGGCTGTTTGGACTCTATCCTCTGCATGGTGAGTTGCAGAATTTTGGTTGAGGCTAGTAACCAACAGTTTCGGTCCCCACCAATCAGTCTGTTCCAACACGTTGCTTCGTCCCATCCATATTCTTCTGGGCTAAAGTGCTTTATGTAGGCTGATCTTAAGTCTAGGGTTGCTGGGCATGAGATCAATAGGTGTCTAATAGATTTGAGTTCGGCATTGCACAACCGGCATGTATTTGAGTCGGAAAGACCTCGGATGTTCAGGATCTCATTTGTTTCCAGTAAGTTTAGCCGCATTCTTAACATGTAATTTCTTGCTCTCCTGTTTGGAAATATCCGGAGATATTTCATCGGCTCATTGAGTTTGGAATGCATGGTGGGGAGGTGGAGGAGGAGTTTATTTTTATTGACTAGGTCTTGGGTCTGAATCCAGTCTAGTTCTTTCAGTTTCTTGTAGACTCTCAGAGGGTTTGAGATGAGGTCAGCTTCAGAGCACGACACTGATTCTAAGGTGGACGAGATATTGTTTTTCCATGTTTTTAACATTGTGACTTTGCCACTTTGTAGTTCTGTGTTCAATAGGCCGAATATTTGGTCAGTGTCGGCCGTAATGCATTTCCTAAATAACCTAAGAGAGTTTAGGATTACTGTTGCTCTTAGTGACAGAAGGCTGAGTTCCTGTCTGATTGCAGCAATGGATGAGGACTTTGGAAGGTTTAAGACTGATTTCCAGAACTTGCTCTCCAGTTTTTGCCAAGTTCTTTCTGGGATTGTTGGCATGGCCTCTGTTCCATAGGTAATTGATGGGACGACTTTTTTCTTGTAAAAGTCTATTACGGGGATGCATGAAAATTTACCAAATTTTGTATCTATTGCTTTTGCTTGTGACGCTAGTTTTCCCAGCTTTATTTCCAAAGCGAGCTGCATAGATGTTTCATTTTTTGAAGAGTCAATCTGGACACCCAGGTATTTGAAGTCGGGTACCGACTCGATCTCTTTGCCCTCTAAGTACCATTTAAATTTTTCGGAGGATTTGTTGTTCTTCCGTCCTCCTCCCAGAATCATTATTTTGGTTTTTTCTCGATTTATTTTTAGGTTGTTTTCGGCTGTGTAACTCAGGAGGTTTGTTAGTTGTCTCTGGAGGCCGATCTGGATCTGATCCAGGAGGATTAGATCGTCAGCATACAAAAGGTAGCTTATTTTAGAGGATGCAAGGGACGGCGGAAACGTGTGTTCCAGGTCGACAGAATCGCCGTAGTCTCCGAGGTATGCTAGGAACAAGGCGGGTGCTAGCGGGCAACCCTGTTTTACCCCTCGCCCGGTCTGGATTTCGTCTGACAGGTCGCCTCTTTGGGATAGTCGAACCCTGAGGGAGGTATCCGTGTGGAGAGCTTTGATTGGTTGGAATATTTCTTGAGGGCAATTCCAGCTCTCCAATTTGTCCCATAGGCGGTGTCTGTCGACGAGGTCAAAAGCCTGCGTTAGATCGATGAAAGCGATGAAGATCCGTGATTTTTTTTCCCAGACTTTGCTTTTTAGGGTGCTGATCGCTAAGATGTTTGCCGTCGTTCCAGTATTTTTCTTAAAACCCGATTGGTAGTTGTCGTTGCATGGGGCTTTTTCGGCCCAAGATTGAAAACGGTTCAGGAGTAAACTTCCGTAGACTTTACCTATGCAGTCCAACAGGGCAATAGGCCGATAGTTTCGGGGGTCTGTGATGTCCCCCTTTTTATAGATCGGGACGATGATGGCTTTTGTCCAGGACGGCGGCAAGGATTGCTGCTCAGAACATTTCTGAAAGATTGAGGCTAGCAAGGTTGCCCATTCCGTGTTGTTATTTTTCAGATCGATGTTTGAAATCCCATCTGGACCCACAGCTCTGGAGATCTTCAGTTTTTTTATGTGGTCGCTAATTTCTTCTCGGTCGTTTAGTTGAATCCAGGCTGTCTTCTGGGCTTGGCGTTCCCGACAGGTGATTTGAGCGGGAGCTTGAAAGACCGAGGAGAAGTGCGTGATCCATTTGTGCTCTGGCATGGCATTGATTATGGAGTTGTTCACTGAGGGCTCTGTGGTTTTCAACAAGGACCAGAATTCTTTTGCTTTGTTACCATTGATGGCTGTTAACATTTTTTCCGCGTCTTGTTGGTAAAGGCGGTAACGGTGTTCTTTCACCCATGATTTGTAAGTTAAGGTTGCCGCTTTTAATTTTTCTTTGTTTGACGGGTCATTTCCTAATTGTCTTTTAAGTTTTCGCAACTCCCTTCGTTTGATCACCAAGGTGGCATCATAGGCGTGTTTTGGGGGTGCGTGGACAGAGGTAAGCTGCTTGGAGTTCGTTCGGTGTTTTAACAGCAAAGGTACGTAGTCAAGATTCTTTACGCCCTTGGGTCTGTCTTCCCCAGTGTAGTTTGCCAGGAGAGTTTTGACCGCACGGGTCGACAGGTTTAGTCGGTTTCCACGGGCGTTTGGTTCTACTTCCGTAGAATAGAGTTCAGGCGCCTTGTGGTGATTTGCCAGCGACATTGTCAGCTGATTGTGGTCGCTGGCTGTAGTCTGTCGGACTTCAAAGGATTGAACTTTATTCAAAAGCGGTCTGGATACATAGATATAGTCTATGGTTGCTTTTAGTGGGCCTTGATTCCAAGTTGGCAGGCGGTTTTTGTTTGGGAAGGCGAAGTTCAGGTTTTCGAATTTCCTAGAGGACATCAAGGAAGACCATAGGAGACCTCTTTTCAGTGCTGTTGTAGTTTGCGAGGATGCATCCAATGTTCGCAATTCTCTAGGGCATTTGGCATTCAGGTCGCCGCAGATGATAATTAAGAAGACTTGACGTGTTGCTTGGATATCGTCAATCAGGTTTTCCATCATTAAGAGGTAAGACTGATGGTTTATTGCCGCCGGGTTCCAGTAAGTATTAATCACCACTATTTGCAGCGGTTTGCAGAGAGGCTTCTCAGACCATTCGCATAATACTGCTAAGATTGACAGATTTGCTTGGAGGGTTGACTTGAGGGTCAACCCGATTCCCTGTCGACAGGCCAGAAGAAGACCTGAAGTCGGCCGGCCTAGGGCTCCTTTGTTGGCCGGGGCCAGAATTATATCGAACCCATCCATAGCTGGATTTTTCCTGAGCCAGGTCTCTTGGAGGCAAATGATGTCAAATGAAGCTAAGTTTGCGTCGCCCGTTGTGGTGAGATGTAAGTGACCTCTCGTGTTCCATGAGCAGAAATTTAATGAAGGTATGAGCCGGCTGACGTTCCGATTTCCCTTTGGCTCTACTGGGAGCCCTGCCAATTGCTATTTGGATTTGGACCCTTGTAATAGGGCCTTTGGGAGCCAGGCCCACAGCTCCTGTAGTTTTGCAGATGATTTTTGGACTGTGGAGGCGCTTTCAATTTGAGCTCTGGGGGTTGACCTGTTGGATTCCGCCTTTGACTCGATCTTGGACGAATTTGAACGATCTGCTTTTGGATGTTCCCGCTTCGGGGACGACTCTTCTGTGGACACGTTTGACTTGTCGCGCCTAAGAGTGACGGGTTTTAGTTCACGATGGCTCTCAGATGACTTTGAGAATGAATTTACCACTGTTCGGGTTAGCCCTGGGAGGCTTTGTGGCTCCACTTTTTGCTCTTGCCCCGCAGTTTTGGACTTTCGGGTCGATTTTTTTTTTCCTGGGTTTGTTTTTTCCGTGTTTTGCGGGTCTCTTTGCACAGTATAGCCTAGCGCAGCCAGGTCGCTTGTTGCATCCTCAATTTTCGACCTTATATACTTCGAAGTTAGATGAATATAGGCTTTTGCTCTTTTATTCGAATGATATGGATCTATGATTTTTAAATCTGAGGACTTGATCTTCCGGAGGGTCGGAATCAGGCTAAATAGCGTGAGGATTCCTCGTCTGTTCAGAATAATGTCATCGTCGTTTTCTGCGTGTTGTTCAAGCTTAATCGGGGCTTCCCCTGTAGGGTCCAGTCTTTTCCGATGTTGTTCGGTCCTTGAAGTAAAATGGGACCGCAAGTGTTGCCCCCTCTTTTCTGATTTTCTTGATTCTGAGTGTGTGTTTTCTTTGGACTTTTGATAAGGGTCCCGAAGTTGTCGTACATCCTGTGGGCTAAGTTGGTTGCTAGAGGTTAGCTTTTTCCGAGTTTGCCCCTCGCGAACTGGAGGACATGTAAATGACACCACTCTAGAGCTCGTTGGGCTACAAGAGGTGGCAGGTTTTCGACGATGGAGAAGTTTCCTGCGCTCTTCCAAGGTGAAGAAGTGAAACGGAGATTCCTCTTCTGACAGTTCTTTTGAGTTTTCTTTTTTTTTTGCGATTTGATCAGTTTTTGTTGCAGTGGGCTGCTGCTTTGATGATTTGTGAGTTTTCTCATGTTTTTCGGATGGTTGATCTTCCATGTCATCTAGGTGTTGAGAGAGATTCATCAGAACCTCATCTTCTAGGAAGGTTTCTAGAGGTCTAAGAGAGACTTTTTGGATTTGTTGGGGTGCGGACGGACTCCGGGCCAAGGTTTTTGTTTTTTCTTTCTGTTTTGCTGACCCAGAGTTTAGTCGCAGTGTTAAGGATTGATGCAGTGTTTCAGACTTCCCTCCACTAGGGTTGGTTTTTTTTGTTTCCCGTCTCATGCCTGTGAACAAAGGGTAAGGGAGATCAGACTCACTCGCTGGCTTTTTTGGTGGGGGCGGAATGTTTGCTGTTTCTTCTGTGATATCAATCACCTCTTGAAGTTCCGGGATTGAGAGACCAGCGGCCTGTTGGATATTGAGGAGAGTGCTGGGGGATGAAATTAAATGATCGACTGGGGAAATTTGAACTCCCTGTTTTGTCCCTAAGTCGGGTGAGGTGGGAGGGATTACCATTTCTTTGAAGCCGACTTCTATGGCTTGCTTTAAGATTTTGTATTTATCATCTAGGGCGGTGATGTAGCCTTCCAGAAAGCTTAATTTCGTAAGCATTGTGGCTTGAATGGCTGAATTGTCTTTCAAATTTTCGTTAATGTTTTCGTACAATTTGGTAAACGGGTTCATTGCAATGGTGATGGCTGACATTATTGGGAGAAGATCTTTCTTGTGCTGCGAAGCCGGCTCCGTTATAGGACCCTGGGGAAGGGGGCTATGTTTTGGAGCAGGCGAGAGTGTACTGGACTCATTTAGAATCCGTCTTACTGTAGGCGAAGAGGGAAGGTCCGAAAGGCCACCACTAAGGCGCCCAGATAAATGTAGGTTTGGGGGGAAGGCGGGCAATGAGCCCCCTTGCCTGTTGCGGGTCGGTCGATCCTTAGTTTGGCTAATCGCAACAGCTTTGTTTGGGAGCGTATCAGACTCATGGTCAAGTAGAGGGATAGTTTGCTTTCGTGGTTCAGAAGATGAGTCTTGCAAGGGCTGGGGCCCTGTCTGCTCTATAGTTTCGAGAGAGGTAGTTGGGTTAAGGAGGATTGACAGTGAGGGTTCTTCACTGGTTAACTGACTGGTTTTGCAAATGGCTGGTGTCAGATTTTCCTTAAGTAAGGCTGGAAGCGTCATGTCATCGGACCTTTCCGAGTGGACAGTAGCTTGGACTAGTTCCGTAGGATGTTTCGGTGTGGCTTTCCTCTTAGGTGTAGCCTGGGTACCCGGTGTTTGGTGTAAAAGCGGGACTGTTTTGTTTACTGGTTTCGCCTGTGAGGCTTGTTTTAAAGGAGATACGGGTTGGATATCGTTTGCAAGATTTTGGTGCTGCACACAGGTATTTATCGGGACAAATATTTTTCTTGATTTTTCTGGGGGTTGGCACGTTTTTATTGCCTCCAGTATTTCCTCGTCGGTGAGGTCCGCTTGCCTCAGGTGGGTCTCTGGCGCAAAAGCGTAGAAGAAGTCTGTTACGAGGGTGGCTACCGAAGATTTTGTTGGTTTCTGGCCCCGGTGATTTTTTATTAATTGGCCATTTTTTTGGTTTTTTGACGTATATGGTTTGGTTGTGCTTTTTTGAGTTTTTTTTGTAGTTTTTGAAGGGACTTTCTTCCAAGTGGAAATTTCGATTCCTGTGTCCAAAGGTTCCGTCTCATTTCTAGTGCGTTTTTTTTTGTTTTTCAAGGCCTCCGGGGACGCGGGCAGTGATTGCGGAGGCTCTTTCCGAGCTGGGACCTGCTCTTCATATCCTGTGAAGCCTGGGGCAGTGTGGTCGACAACTGAGACGCAAGAAAGAGTATTCAGAGACTTGCTTTGGAGTACTTGGGGTTTTGATTTTGTTGGTGTCTTACTGGCATGATTATCCTTGATTCTTTCATGACTTTTGGAGCTACTGGGCTCTGCTGAGGGGACTTTTTGGCCATTTCGTGTTTGCCGAGGTGGTTGAACGTCCTCTTCGGCGGTGAGTGTGACTCTTTGACCGACCGGCCCTCCCCACTGTGCGACGCGTCCTGCCGTGGGGCTTGCGCTGGAAGTCGGCCCCGCCCCCAGGAAGACCTGCGGGTGCTCTGCCTCGCTTGGGGTCCTTTCCGGCGAGGCCGTTGCCGGGGCCTTTACCGCAGGAGCCGGGCTTCGCTCGTCCTCCAGGACACTTTGCGGCATGCAATCAACGCTCCCCGCCCGAGCGAGCCCCTCCCCCCGCTCTCGGTTCTCGATCCTCCCTTCGGAGGCCATCGGGTCCCGAGGCTGTAGGGGTGGGAGTCGCGGGCAAGACCGCGGCTTGTAGCCGCTGTTTTCCGCCATGGCCCGTGCAGGAGGTCGTTGGCACGGGCTCTGGAGCATCGATGAGTCACCCTCGGGATCCGAGCTCGGCGGAACCGGGGCCGGGAGGGCGTCCTCCAAGGTCCGCTGGAGCGGGTCCTCCGATTCTCCTGGGGCTAACTCATGGTGAGTGGTTTCTGTATTTGTATTTGAAGTACTGGGCCCGGATCTTTCTAAGGAATCCTGTTTCCAACGGGCATTCACAGTTGAGCCTGTTAAAATTTTTGAGTGTTTGTGAGGATTTCCCGGCGTAAGATGGGATTGAACGCTGTGTTGTTGTGGGTTTTTTTCCACAGTGAGGCGTGGGTGCGCACTTCGAAGCTGGCGACCCTCTTGTATGGCCTTTGGGTCTCGGTCCGTGGTTTTGGCTATAAGGGTGGAATTTGCTGGTGGAACCGCTGTTTCCATTGTTTCAGACGTGCACAGACTGCCGCAGACTGCAACTCTACAGCCAACTCCGCGGCCGCTCCGCGGCTAGGTGGGGATTTTGTAGGACCTCCCAAGTATGCGAGTAGACACGGTAGAGAGACTCCTGTCTCCGAGGAAAAGGCCGGAGCGACCGCCACAGACTGCAACTCCACAGCCACTGCATAAAGTGATATTAAACCTAATTCATGTCCGACAATCGGCATAGTGTCTATCTATAGTGTCAATCTATCGGCATAGATTCAGAGTTTGGCAGCATGAGTGATTTTTACTTTCATATTTGGAACAGTAGACATAGGATGGACATTTTTTTGTTTCTGACCCATACAAGATTGTAGGAACATATTTTTGTTTATAGTAAATAGTCATGGGGTCTATGGAAAATTTACTATATTTTGCCAGAATTATTCGAATTTGAGATAATGCACTCAGATGTTTCAATTGAAGATATTCTTCATATGATTTGTCAGTCATATGACTATTCACACATACCCCCAGGTATATGTATGACTTTACAACCAGAAGATTAGTATCTTGTAATTGCCAATGGTATGTTTTTTGCCCTTTCTTAACACCATATTGCATCACCTGAGTTTTCCTAGTGTTAATAGTGATGCAGTTGTTCTTGGCACAGATGTCTAGCACATTTAAAATAATGTGCAAGCCAGCTGGTGTTTTAGGCAATAACACCATATCATCGGCGTAGAGAAGCCAATTAATGGCCGCTCCTTGTAATTTAGGTGGATCAATAGTCAAACCCCTAAAACTGGCCCCAAAGTCTAATAGGAAAATATTAAACAATGCAGAGGCCAACAGACATCCTTGTTTCAGCCCCCGTGAAGTCTCTATGGGTTCAGACAGCAACCCCTCATTATTCAAACAAATCAAGATTGATGTGTTTGAATGTAGTTCAATGATCCATTTGAGTATGTGCCAAGGACACCTTAAGTCCATCAATTTCTTAAAGAGTAGTTCCCGAGGAACAAGATCAAAAGCGGACCTAAAATCCACAAAAGCCACATATATTGGTTGTTTATATTGTTTATTTAACTGGATGATGGCATGCAGGGTGACTAGATTGACAGCTGTACCTAGGCCGGGAACAAATCCGGTTTGAAAGGGATATCTGTGGTTTAGATGATTTAACCATTTATTAAACTCACCCAAGATCATACGGGCAAAGATTTTCCCAGGGCAGTCTAGCAGGGCAATAGGTCTATAAGAGGCCAGATTTGACAAGTCTCCTTTCTAAAATATTGGCAAAATGATTGAGGTTTTCCAATTTGCTGGAACAGAGCCTGTCACCATAATGTGCTTAAACATTCGGTACAATATATCGGACCATAGGTATCGATTTTGTTTTATTAAAGCATTATGTAGACCATCTGGTCCAGCAGCTCTGGAAACACTCAATTTGGATATGTAAAAGAGTATATCATCATGGTCGAAATTCACCTTATGATTGCCAACAATACTAACCCAATTTAAACCAAGGCTTGAAAATGGTGAAGTATATATATTGCCATAAATGACTTTCCAACACTGCTGTGAGATGGAATTCACTTGTAAGGCAGGCTGATTTTTGATTGATATAGAATTTAACAGAGCCCATATGCCCCCAGATGATTTGAGGACAATCTGTTTCAGCATTGCCTCTCCATCATGTTGATATTGGGAGGCACGCCGGCTTCTTGACCATTTGTTATACTAGTTTTTTAGCTGTTTTGTGAGCTCAAGTTTAGACCCTGGATTCAAACTATGTACAATAGATAGCTTTTTAATATTTCTCCTTAATTCACTTTTCCTGCATTTAACCTCAAGGTCAAAGGCATGAAGGAGAGATTGAATACCACGTTTAGGGGATACTATCTGCATAGCATGTACATAGCATCCACTATCACATTCATCGTCAACAGTGTATAGTTCAGATAAAACATCTCTATACTGGCATCATTTCGACTGGGACCATTTTATACGACATTACAATTGTCAGCTGCCCAGGCATTTGTGTGCGCCCTACCGCCGATATCCCAGGTGTTACAATGTCGCCATATGTTCTAATTTTTGGGCGATCAATATTGATTTGGTTTGTGTCATGGAAGGTCAGATCCTGTGTTAGAATAAAGCCCAGATTGTAGAAAGCTGTACGCGCTAGCCACACAGTGTTTAAAACAACCCTTGATTGAATAAACAATCATGCTTCTGTTAGATCGATATCATTAATAAATTCCACTAAACTGATATCCGCAGATGTTATGTCTTCAAGTGCGGTAATTTCTGCACAAATATTCAAAAAGCTAGCACGATTAAGGTCATATGTGGCAAAAGGATAGCCACAACATTTAATGAGTTGGCGATGATGATGTTTGTATTGGCCTTTACCAATGTGCCTAGACATCCCAGGATCATGCTCAGTCTGTTGGTTCCTGGGCGGCCTACTATCAACTGAGGGGCCCATAATCCCCTGCTCAGCAGACTCATGTGGTGCCGTTATTTGTAACATTTTAGGACCTTTCAACAGAAGCTCAATATTGGGAATTTCTTTATGACTAACTTGCTTATGTTGATCAGGATTGCTTCGTATGCCTTGATTAGCTAACCTGATGGTTTGTGTGAGGGCTTCATTTTCTCTGGTATATTTTTCAAAAGAGACTCGTATTTCTTCACGTAGATCTTGCAACATGCTATGAGTATTATTTACATGTCTAGTTTCCACTTCTACATGAGTACCATGCACTTTATTGGCTTGACACTCACTAATAGGAGCTGAGTAGCACTGCACGAGAGCATCATTTTCCTTAGAGTGTTTTTCAAAAGACGCTCGTATATCTTCGCGTAAGTTCTGTATGATGTCAACAGTTGAGCATGATGCATTTCCATGAGTGACTAAAGTTCTACTGCAGAACTCATAGCTTGGACTGCATCAGCGGCTGAAATATCTGGGAGGGCTCCTGTATCTGCAGCTATAACTTGAGTGGACATAACCATATTAGAAACCAGCACATCATCTCCTTTCGGTTTTTTGGACGAAGGTACCGCAATAGCAAGTAGGTCGTCAAGTGGTTTATATTTTAGGGATTCTTTTCTCTTAAGCTGATTTTCAAGGTGTAGGTTCAATTTCCTTTTTTTCTTGGCCGAGATCACTAGTTTTGCGGCTTTTTTAACTTTCAACGCACAATTTCTGTTAACAGTTGATTGCTGAGTTATAAGGTCAGTAAACCTGCTCAGTAGACCGAATAGGATCTGCCACCTGGGCTTTTAAGTTAGTAAACATGGGTGCAAAGGATATTCCTTGTATTTTCGGGGTTACCCCGATTGGGTCAACAAGGACTGGTTGAACACTTATGCCTTGGATATTAAGTGAAGGAGTTTGCACTTTAGGGGTTATTTCCGTCAAGTTACTGGGTACTAATTGAGTCCTAGATTCTCGGAAGGCACCTGCTGCAAGGTTGGAATATTTTGCTAAGTTTGCCAACAAGTCTCCCATCATGTTCGATTTATGAGGTGTACTCGTTTGGGTAGATTGATTTATGAACTTCAGTAAAAGTGAATGAGATATTGGAATTTGCACTTGCTGTTCTTTTTTAAGTAGTGAATAAATCAAATGTACTTCTTTTGCCTGACATGATATTTTTTCTTCTAAAGATTCATATAGTTTTGCTAAGGACAATAGTGCTGTATTCATTGCACTCAACGTGTTATTTAATGCCAGAGCCTCAGGAAAAGAGAACCTATTGTTTTTATATGGCATCTGACTATCACGTATAAAGTACGGATGATTGTTGTCAGGTTTATTAAATCTAGTGTGTCTGGGTGTTGGGGCTACAAATGATAGATTTGAAATGATAGATGGAGATTTCTCGAAAAGTACTGGAGATTTATATAGTTCTGGATTCAATTTTTCCACTGGGGAATAGAAACTTGAGTTTGTACATTTTCAACGCAAGATGTATGCATATGTGAGTTGTCAGCGAATTGCATCAGATCACCGGTATTGGAGCATATATACATGACTTCAGGTGTTTCGAAATCATATGGACTAGATGCATTCATAGAGGCTAAGGTATTGTCACTAAATTCACCCACGGCTGTTAATTTTCCATATTCAGCTTGTGATAAATGCTGAGCAACAACGGAACACAAAGGTACAGCCGAGGGCGATTTGGCCGCTAGCGGTTCTGCTTGAACATCGATACTGATACTTACTTGGGAAATACCTATTTCTCCTGTTGTATAAGCTAATGCAATCGTTGCATCCGCTACTTCTCTTCCTGCCTGTTGTAATTGCACATTTGTAGAGCATGCTTTTGAATCAGACACTACTTCCTTAGAGAGCATATTTAAAGTAATTGGTACTTCAGTCAGAGTCAAAGCATTAGAACAAATAGCCTGAGAAGTTTGGACCAAAGACATATTAGATATTGGTAGATTTTTGGTCTCACTTTGTGGGGGGACAGAGGTCGTTGTTTCCGACTCCACAACGTCTAATGTACAGAAAGTGCGAATATCTATATTTAAGGAACTTGCTTGCTTTTTGTCTTTATTGGCCTTAAGTCTTTTGACAATTAAATCTTTTTTGGTTATAGGGGGGACCAGTTTATATGTGTTTACCACATGCTCTGGCATGCCCGTTTTCAGTGAATTTATTAACCGGGACATAATCAACACAAGATGAAATAATGAATAATAATATCAAGAAAAATAGAATAGTAGATCCACAAAATCAAATCACCTTAATTCACCCTCACACCAGCTCTCCCGCTATCCACTTAGACAGCGAGACAGCAATTCACTTAACAATTCACTTACGCAATCGCCTATGGGAAATAATTATAAAAGAAGTAGCAAACGTTTGGTAGAAAGATAAATTCGACAGACTACACAGAAAAAGCAAATAAAACACATAAATCATTAAAAAAAAGGGAGGGGGCAAGTTAAAAAAACACCCAGTAGATATCAAATAGCCACCGAGTTACTTTGCCTTCGCCTACCCAATGAGGCCTAGCCCAAAAAAAAGCACTTGTAGGCAAAGTTCAGAGGCAATCCACCAGCCTAGAGGTGGAGTGATATAAATTACAATAACTGCTCTCAGTTAGCAGATGTGTTTAATGATACTGTGTCCCCATATGGAGCACTCTAGACTGCCAGTACTTACATAAGTCAAATCACCTCCTAACTGTTTTCAAAGTGAGTGCCTCAAGCTCCAAACAGCCTCACAACAGCCAGTGACCTTTACCCTGACGGGCTTAACGCCGCAATGGTGACTCATGGCTGATTAAAAATGTCCGGATATGTCACATGATCTGTCACGTGTTGCAGCGTGGCTCCGCCTCCTCCAGAAAGCAGAAGGGGGCACAGCAAGAGCTATCTGCAGCTCACAATGCTGTGGAAGGTAAAGTAAACATTCTATGTTAAAACGAAGCTCCAGAGTATAGCAATCACCCCGCTCAGCCGCCTCACGGCTGATTAAAAATGTCTGGATATGTCACATGATCCGTCACGTGTTGCAGCGTGGCTCCGCCTCCTCCAGGAAGCAAAAGGGGGCACAGCAAGAGCTATCTGCAGCTCACAATGCTGTGAAAGGTAAAATAAACGTTCTATGTTAAAACGAAGCTCCAGAGTATAGCAATGCTACATAATACAATGCTATTTGGATTAATTCATTGCTTAATGCACTACGTACCTCATGATATTTATTCCAATGATCCTTGACACTACTTTTAACATTGCAATAAGAATCCCATGTATAGACTTTTCATGAAATGTAAATGCACATGTGATGTCATCAGTGATGTCATCAATGACATTTGTGATGTCATCTTTGATGTCCTGGGTGTTAGTCTTAGCAGTGCACCGTGGTGGCACGAGTTATGGTTGCTTAGCTTACCATAACTGGTGAATTTCAGGGGTTTTTCGGTTTTACTTGGAACCACCACTACCCTGCACTGCTAAGACTAACACTCAGGACATCAATAATGACATCACAAATGTCATTGATGACATCACATATCTGGCCCACTTGTTTTTGTTTACTGAAATAACTAAGTCAGGTGGTTTTGTTCACTGACAGTCAGAATATTAAAATTCAAAAGGTGCTGTATATGTAGACGTTAACCTTGTCATATGTTCGTTAAGTTCTTTCCTTAGGGTTTGGTCTCAGCTCATGGTGCACGTACATGGGGCAATAGGCATGCCTCAAACACACAATTCTTTTGTATACATGAAGATAAACTTTAATGTTAATAACATTTTCTGATGACGCTGTTTCTTTCTTCCTTACTTTAGTTTCCCTGGATGTGCCTCTGATGTGTATGCATTGTGGGTCTACATATGCATTGCTTGTACTAGCAACAGTGTGTAGTAAGTCTTGAATTGTTAGTTATTTATTGCATGTTTAACAATACTCAAAACTCTGATAAGGTAGCATTCATTATTATACTATCCAAAATTACGAGATTATAAATGTTGTACTTCTATGGTGCATGCTGAAGACATTGCCTGTGTTCAGGTATGATTAGGTTCCTGTATTAACAACAACACTCCAATACAATGTTGTTTAGATGAGTACATTCTTTAATAGATTAAGTAGTTCATGAAAGGCCCCCTTATCACCCATGACATCTTTTTATGAACATTATAAAGAACCCTTTGTATGGACTTTTCATCAAAATTAATTTCATATCTGATGTCAACAGTGACATCATCAATGACATTTGTGATGTCATCTTCGATGGTCTGGGTGTTAAGTCTTAGCAGTGCACAGGGTGGTGTGAGTTATGGGTGCTTAGCTTACCATAACAGGTGAATTTCTGAGTTGTTTCGGTTTCACTTGTAACCATAAAGTCCCACAACAAAATGTATTCAGTGAATTGTGTATGTATTTATTAGTGCAACTTAACCATAACGTCTCTTTAACAAAGTTTTTCTCATAGGATTCCATGGGGTTTTACCAGTGCATGCTATTTTCCTTCAACTTACTAATATGATACTTAGCCCAATATAGCAATGTTTTTGTCCAATTTCCAATGTTTCACCTTAAAACTCTGCCATTTCCCACCTCCTAGCATTATTTTTAACACTTCTATACTTTTCAGCTGTTTTTGCTTCCGTCGACATCCATGAACATCTGATGTGATTGTGGACCTTCCGGACAGTGCCACGTGACCATGCGCTTGCGCGCAACATGATGACGTGTCCATGAACATGTTTGCACTTCACATTTGGATCCTTGCTTCGAGGAAAGTTCTGAACTGCATTTTCTAACGATCTAGGAACTTCCAAGCTCAAAATGTACCCTTGCACATCTCCTACACCTATTCCTATGCATTATACATTAACAATCTAGTACAAAGCACATACTTGGGAGAATAGTAGCAAAACTGCTATTTATCTTAAACATGGCATCAGCTATTGGCATCCCTCCTCCCCAAGAGCCACCACCACCAGCTGCTGGAGGACCCACAACACAAACAATGCAGTATTTCAAAGACAATGAAGAGGACTAAGAAGATGAGGTAGAGGAAGTGCCTACCTCTAGCACCCAGAGAGAATCATGGGTGTGGCAGTTCTTTACCACTGTTGGGAATGTATCAAAGGCTAAAGCTACAAAAGTGAAATGCACTGAGTGCAACTTTGTACTCAGTCACGGACAACCTGCACATTACTCCTGCGGGACCACCTACATGCACCGCCACAACAAATCCAACTACTGCAATGCTCTCAGAAAGACTGTTCCTTTCTTAGCTACTAGTAGGTCGTCTTCCTCCACTGCATCTTCCTCAACCATTACTGTAACCACGCAGCCTACTTCTGTGGGATACAAAATCCTACCAGCTACCTTGCAAGCAATAAAAGAGGCTGTTGATCCATATCTTTGGAAAAACAACAGTACTCCTCATATACTGCAACACACTACTCTGCAGGGGGAAGCAATTTCGATGTGTGTTTGAAGCTGTAATCAAGGAGCATGAGAAACACTGCCCACTACCATAGAAGTAACACACGTGCAACATCTTCTCCTGTCCACTTGTCCCTCCATAGTAGTGCTTGGTGCCTCTTCCCTCATTTCCCTCCTCACCTTACGTTCTAACCTCGCCTGCATTTTTTTTTGTTTAAACAACAAAAGAAAGGTTCCTTTAGGAACCTCCTTTCACAGTTAAAAAATAGAACTAAAAAAAAATCTTATAGACTCCATCTACTTTACATTTCTCAGTAAAGTACACAGACTCAATATGTTTTTCCAACATTTCTATTAGCATTTTGTGTTATGCTAATGGGAATAATGTGGCATTCATCCCCCGTTCCCGTGTTCCCCTGTTCCAGGGAACGGAATGGGGGATAAAGGCCTGGCAGCCCAAGTTATCAGCCCAAGCGAAGTGTGTCTGTGTGCAGCCTGATGCCTGCAGGCTTCGGTGTGTTATAAATAAATAAATAAATAAATAAATAAATAAATAAATAAATAACGAGGGTGCCGGACCATTTTCCTCCATTGCAGCCACTGCAATGGGGGATAAAGGCCATTAGCTCCCCATGTTCCCAAAGCGAGAACCTGGGGTGCTAAAAAATAGAGTTTTCTTCCAACAGTTGTCCCACTGTAGGAAAAAAAATCTTTTTCCAAGATGGCCACCATGGAAAGAGAGTGTGGGGCTCCGTACAGAGCCCCTCCTCCCTTTCCAATGCAGCCTGCAGAAGGGGAAGTCAGAACCCTATGACCATATTACCACAAGCAATTTATTTTCCCTTTCAAACCTATCCTACTTTCGAATAATTTCACCACATAGCCGGTCCCAGATGGACATGGCCATGTTAACACAATTTTTCATCGCTCGCGGTTATTGCCAGTTGCCAGATTATCTGTTTCATGACCTTATACCATGACCCGGACAATATGGCCAATGCCCATGGCCAGAACCTCAGTCACCAAAGGTATATTACTATGTTTTGTGCTTAAATTATGAGACTTGTCAAAAACTTCAACACAGGCACATTTGCAAAACCATGCTTTAAGGTCCTTGCCAATGCTCCTTACACGGGTTTGCTTGAAATCTGCAAATGTTTTATTTTTTCAAAAGTGCCAAAATGTATGTACGTACAATAGTCATATAATTTACCCCCCACTTCACAAAATCCATTCAGTCTTTACACAAACATTGGGTCTGTAATCTTTCTGAAAACATGTGCCACATTTGTCAAATGGCAACAAAGTTATAAGCCATCTAAAAATGTTGAGACCCCCATCTAATTTAGCCCCCTCTTGAGAAAATCCCATCAAACTTTACAAAAACATGTATATCTAGATTTAAAATTGTTTTGAAACTTTTGTGCAGTTTCATCAAATGGCACCACATTTATAAACTTTTACAATATTTTGAGACCCCCCCTCTAAATTGTTGACAAAACAGCTCCACACTTCAGAACCACTCAGAATCAAGTCTAGAATAAAATTCCAAAATGTCATGCAGTTTCATTGAGAGAAGCCAAAGTTATAAGCCATCCATGCACTGCTTTTCACCAACCCTTTAATGCAGATATAGGCATAGATGTCCATAGATGTCCCCTAACAACCGAAGTGTTTGCAAACATCACAGGATTGTCCCCAAACATGCGGATCATTCGCAGACTTCGGGGGAGAAAAACTCAATTTTTGTTGGCTTCTTACGGCCATATCCCATCCCATCCTCATCACCCCTCACCTCGCCAGAGATTGTTTGATAAGTTTGACAAGTGCAATGTTGTGTTTTTTTTGTATATGTTTCTACTGCCTTGTCCGTGAATCCAACATGGCGTGCATTTCCAAAAATCTAATGCACTTCACGCTGTTCACCATCCAATCAGTGGGCTTGTCCGATGTCCGCAGACATCACAGCACCCTCTAGGCCAATTGGATGCCTGTCCACTGACTGAACAAGGAAATGGGTCCACGGACCGAACTCAGATATTATTAATTGTTTGGACCTTACTTTTGGTCATTTAAAAAGAAACTACTGGATAGAATTAGACCAAATGTACAAAAGCACGCTTTCACGACCAAGCCGGGGCTCCTGTCGCAAATTTGGTAAACATCCAGCGGTTTGGGCTCTAGGGGTGAGCAAATTATTTTTCCATTATGTCTATAGAAAAAGAAAATGTGGGGGCCCCCCTATACCTTTGCCCCCCGCCCCGTGATGAAACATCACCAAACTTGTCAAAATAATTTAGACCAGGCCATACACTTTTTTTTACAAAGTTTGCTTCGTATTTGTCTAGAGGGAGAAAAGTTATAAGCTGCCCAAAAAGTGCTCTTCCTATGAGTTGAGCAACTTAACCATAACTACATGCCTGCTACTGCAGGCCGTGGAATATAACACGACCTGCGGTTGCAGGCGTGTAGTTATGGTTAAGTTGCTCAACTCATAAAACAAGCACTTTTTGGGTGACTTATAACTTTGGTGCCATTTGATGAATCCTCACCAAACTTTGCAAAAAAAGTATGTAGTCACCTCGGAATGATTTTGCGAAGTTTGTTGTGGTTTTCATCTATGGTGGAAAAGTCATAAGCGGTACCACATTTTTTGAAATCCTCATAGACACAATGGAAAACAATGTTTGCTTGCTTCTACATCCCAACCGCTGCATGGATTTTCACCTAACATGTGCGAAGAGTGGCTGCTTGGTCCCAATAGCATGGTTTTGCAAATTTGGTGTAAATATGTCCATTTCTTTGAAAATGTTTGAGATCTGGGTCCGATCCGTCAACTCATTTCCTGCTTCGGCGTCTGCAGACGCCTCTGGACCAATCAGGTGGTGGCTTCTTGTGTGCGAACATCAACGATGCACGCTGATTGGATGTTCAAAAACATGCGGTGCGTAATCGTTTTTGTAATGGTTGCCATATTGGAAATTACATTGGGCTTATTTTGTGGCCAAAAGAGGGTCCGGAAAGTGTAGGGGATTGGAAGAATACAAAGATGTTTATAGGTGAAAAAAAGCAGTGCAGTTGCCACAGAGTCCACGGTCAATTTTACTGTCTGTGGACGTCATTGGGAGTGAGAGGCGGTTCAGGGTGAGTCTTGCTATTTGAAGGTGTATTGTATGTACTTGTTATATGGTTTAATTATATCGTGGTGGTTCTGACCAGTGGCCAGAAACTTGACACCGGGCATGGCCATAGTGACATGTGTATTGTAATTATAGCTACTGTAGGAGGAGTATACCAGTATTTGTAATATGGTGGAATTATATAATTGAAGTATATATGGTATTTATGATTGCAGTACAATTGAGGATAGTGCTTATGGAATCTGTATTTGTTTCTTTGTGAATAAAAACAATACGAAAATACTGGGTATGGTACTTATTTGAATATGATAACTAAGCTGGAATCTCTGGTTCTTTATCTGTGAAAAAAAGTATAATTTGTTTAAAAAAAGATAGTTTAAAAACTTTAATTAATTGCATGCAATTGTGAATACAGATTTACTTTTTTGACCCTCATAAACAGTACATTCAATGTGCTATGTTTGCTACAACATTAATGTGTGTTACACTGTTTTTTTATTGACATGAAATAATCATTGGGAAATAAATCATAGTGGATAAAAAAAAGCTGTAATTACAGTGTTTGGCATTTACATAGTTTTAAAGAATGCACATCTTACATAATACATGTGTGTGGTAGCATGAATATATTGTGTGAGTGTAAATGTGATAGGCTGTTCGTTTTAAGTGTGTTGTAATTAAGGATATGTTTAAAGTAGCTAGATACCTGTTGGCGTATTCTAATTATATTGGACTTTCCAAGAGGTTTTGCAGTAACAATAACGTGATGGCATATTTGAAGTGTATTGCAATGAAAAGTATTTTTAAAGTAGTTAGATACACATGGGAGTATTCTAACTGTATTGCATTGAAAAACTACATTTATAGCATTCTGGATGTAGTTAGATACCTGATGGCATATTCTAACTGTCTTGGATTTTAAAATTAATATTGTAGTATTATGGATGTAGTTAGATCCCCATTGGCATATTCAAACTGTGTTTTGTACTATAATTTAGTAAGCCAATTTGGGTTGAAGGAATATTAAGTGGTCATTTGTTAGATTTTTTTTGGATTGTTTTGGAGTAACAGAAGTGTTGTTACATTCAAACCAACCACTTATTTTTTTTTCATATGCAGTATAGTGGCCTGACGTGGTTGTGGCACCAGTGTGATAGATTATGCCAACTGTTGTGAAGGTTTTCTTGCCAAAAGCTTCTTCATCATGTGTGAAGCTAGTAAGCTTTCAATTATTTTTGGTACCATCTGCATTGTATGTTAAAAGCATTAGTATGACATATTGGCCGTTTGAGTTTATTTATATGATGGAACAATTGTCTAAATTGCAAAAAAAAGCTATAATATGCCATGATTTACATTTTGCAGAAGCTGGTTAAATGGAATGGATTCACAATTTGTTATGGATACATACACACATCGTTCATTAGGGATGTGCTCTTGTGAAACATGGTTGAAGAAAGTGCATGTGTGTGTCCACATATATGAAATCTGGAAAATGTAATTTAAAGGGATGTTTTTGGTTTCAAGTACTTGTAGTAAGTACATTTGGGATTATTGTGGATCTTCCTCATGTTTGCAAGAGCATTATAATCAAACAGCACACCCATTTCAAGCTATAACACACCTTCAACCGAAATCAGCCACATTGCCTCCATTTGGGTTACTAAAGGGCATCAGTGGCAAAGTAGTATATTCGCCATTAGATCTCAACGAAAAAAAGGAGTACAGTGACCAATAAATCAATCTTTGATTTTACTTGTTATTGGTGTACCAACAAAAGACAAATACATTTGGCAACAACTGGTCGATTCAAACAAAATTAGACAAGCCCTACAATATCTAAAAGAAAACAATGAATATTACAAAGAAATAAACATAGAGGAAAACCTAAGAGAAACCACCCAAATAATTCAAGACTCACCAGCAACTGGCCAATTTGAATGTGTAGATCCTGCTACTGCAGCCAACATTTTAGATCAGTATAAAATTCACACAGTGCACTCAAAAGGCACCATTTACGATGGATTAGAAACTTATCAAATGCATCAAAACAAAGGATCCCCAATGAGCATATGGGAAAAAAGTGTAGAAGCACGCTCATTTCCTCTACTCTTTCCTACTGAAAACGGTGTAAGATATGATGAAAGGTCTACACAAATTATTGGATCAGAATATCGCTCTTTAAGAATGTATTCTGAAGACCTCAAATTCTGACAAAGTGCCAAATACATTTTCCACGTCCTTTTTGAAATTGAAATAGCAACTCTATGTTATCAAGTTGCACACACATTAAAAACAGGCTCTAACTTTTTACATGTCCACTACACAACTGCTTCAAAAGATAAAAGACAAAGATGAAGTTTTGCAGTCAAGTATCAAAAATCTCTTGGCAAACATATGTGGTACAAAAGAATACTGGTTCCAACATCGGGTTGATGTACGTTGTATGCTAAGGAACCTAGGCTTACAAACATGGTTTGTGTCAAGAATGGCACTCTGTCAAGAGTGGCACAGGGTACCGAGGTAGGTTGTGTGGCTGTGCTAAAGTAAGGTAGCAGATAAGCACACACAGCAGGAAGTGCAACAAGAAAGAAGAGTAGGAAACTATAGCTGTGAGCCAAAAGGGGCAAAAGATACAAAGGTACAAACAAACTGGATTCCCGTTTGGGGTGTATGCTGAAATGGGAAAGAGTGTTCTACGAACCTTAGGAAACTCCAGCCTTCTGCACAGATTGCTATAACAGAGGCCCACACTATGCTCATAGCTGGGAAAAAGAGCAGTGGGTGTCTGTAACACTGAAAATGGGACAAGGGAAGGGGCAGTGGTTGCCTGTCGGAAACAAACAGGCAGGTTCTGTACAAAGGGATTACATAAGACACATGAGAAGACAAGAACAGATATCTCCAGCGAAAAGGAAGTCAATGAGCAATCTAGCAGAAGGAAATGAAGGAAAGGCAGTTAGACTGAAGTAGATAACCTAAGGACTCAAGTACAGAGTACAGAGGACTCAATGAAGAGAACAAGGGAGCAGCAGCCAGGAAAACAGAAGGACTGCAAAGTAGGAAGCAGGTCTTCAGTCAAGAGTGGCACTAGGTGCAGGCAAACTGTAGTGGACTGCGGAGGACTGTAGTAGGCTGCAAGGCAGGGAGTCCAGAAGAACAGGACAGAGAGAGATTAGTAGTAGGCGACAGACAGAGAGCCCAAAAGAATAGGGCCTCGAGGTAGGGAGCCCAGAGGAGCAGGGCCGTAAGTAGCTAAGTGTAAAACAGGTTGTAAGGCAGAGGAGTGTAGCAAGCCGCAAGGAAGGGAGCCCAGAGGACAAGGGCTGTAGGCAGCGGAGGGAGACAGGCTGCAAGGAAGGAGCCCAGAGGAGACGGGCTGTAGGCAGCGGAGGGAGAAGGCTGGAAGGAAGGAGCCCAGAGGACAAGGGCTTGGAGACAGCAGAGGGTTGCAAGCTGCAAGGTACGGAGCCCAGAGGATAAGGGCTGTAGGCAGCCGGAGTGAGGCAGGCTGTAGGCAGGGAGCCCAGAGGACAAGGGCTGTAGGCAGCCGGAGTGAGGCAGGCTGCAGGGCAGGGAGCCCAGAGGACAAGGACTGTAGGCAGCCGGAGTGAGGCAGGCTGCAGGGCTGGGAGCCAGGAGCACAAGGACTGTAGGCAGCCGGAGTGAGGCAGGCTGCAGAGCAGGGAGCCCAGAGGACAAGGGCTGTAGGTAGAAGACAGCATAGCGAGATCGGCTGCAAAGCAGTGAGCCTGGAAAGGGCACAGGATCAAAACAGGATAATGCAGCAACAGGAACAGCATACAAAGTAGCGGGTCAGGCAAACAGGAGTGGGGAGATCTCAAGATGCAAGACACTGTGCTCCTGCAGGCAGCTGCTTATATACAGCCCTGGCCTGTTCTGAAGCAGGCTAATTGACAGCACCTGGAGCAGCACACCTGAAGACAATCTGCCTCCTCCCTCTCTGGTCCTGAGCAGGTGGAAACAGCACTGGCCGCTAGGGCTTCTGGGGATTGTGGTCCCAATAACGATGAATGAGAATAGCCAGGAATCGAGGACTGTAGCCAGGTGCATTATGGTAAATGTAGTTAATTGAATACAATAAGAAAGAACCAAAGTTGAGCAAATGGAAATAAAAGAGCAAGGCGTGAATAGGAGTTGTTCAAAGAGTATTAGAAGGATCAATGAGTACCAAGTAGTCCATGATGGTTGCCAATGCGTGCGCCAGCGGCGCGTGCATGACAGTTTGTTACTTAATGTTGTGCAGAGTACGCATGGGATGACTTGCACGACTTTGTACGCACTGCAAACCAAATAAAGACGAAATAGATATGAAAACACCAGGAGAATTCTATTCTCTTGACCCTATCAATGTATCAAGATACTTTCACCCTCGCCCCCATGCCATGCTGCACTTATTATGTAGTAAAACTACCCCTCAGCTCGGGGAAGTGCAACACTTCTTTTGGAGAAAAAAAAATATCAATCCAGAGGAGCACCACACATCCACATGCTTTTTTGGATAAAACATGCTCCTAAATTTGGACATGATAGCGACACCACTGTTTTACAGTTTATTGAAAAAGACATTACTTGTGACACCCCTTCAGAAACCACAGATAGTGATCTATCGTACACTTCCAAAAACACAAGTGCTGCAAATACTGCCGACATAGATATAAAAACAAAAGGCAAATACTATACTAAATGTCACTTCCCTGGACAAGTTTGCCCAAAAGTAAGAGTAAATAGCTTGATGTTTTCTATTAGACACAGTGTAAAAGGCAAATTCCCTAAAAAAACATACAACATTAAAAGGAACAAATCATCCAAGTGCATTAATGATTACAATGCAATCATTGCACTCTTGTGGAATGCAACCATAGACATACAATACATTGCAGACAATTCCACTACAATTGATAAAATAAATGAAATCCAGAAACTTCAGGATGGCAAATGGTGCGGTAGCAGGTGATGTCCCAGCAGAGAGTACATGGCAGAGAGGAACCTCACAGAGTATCATTGATTACATGTACTTAGAGGAGTGTCTCTTCAATGCTGCATATACATTTGACATACTCCAACAGCCCCATAGCGATCACAACTTGCTATCCTTATCTTGGAAATGGCAGACAAAAACGAATCGTTCGTCACCTGAATTCTATATGCCTTCCATACTCGTTAACAATGCGAAAACTCGCTTTCGTTGGTCGAGTAACGAGTTGTCATCACTTAATGCTAAATTGATTCAGTGCAACCAAAACCAATCTCCAAAACAATATACAGAAGTTTTATATGATTTTAAGTCTCTGATCAAAGCAGGCACAACAACTTTCCATCATACACATTGCTTTGACGAAGAGATGCGAGCTAGAAAGAGAGTGTGGAGAAAGGAAAAAGAGCATCATGAGACTGAAGTGTGAAGAAAGCGCGAACGCACTCAAATCTTCTAAATGCCGATATCATAACTGAGTAAAAGGTAGACAAGCTTGGTGGTTCAATTAGAAAGTGAGGCCATGCTCGAATAATTTCAGAATAAAAATTCTGCACAAATCTGGCACCTAATAAACAACACTAGCACCAATATTCAAAAAGAAAGTCAAATAACTAGTTTAACTGAATGTGAGTGGCTCAAACACTGTACTACCTTATACGCTGACCCAGCATTTGATATTATAAATCTTGATCATCACCCAAATAACCCCTGGAAATTACATTAAAAGACGTTGAAGAACTGATAAAGACATTTCGTGGGTCTAGAGCAATGGGCCCTGATGGCCTCAGAAATCTCATGTTTAAAGCAGACTCCCAAAGCTGGGCTGTCATTTTGTACAACATCTTTCAAGATATTGTAAAGAAGTGCTCTCTTCCCCAATCATGGTGAAAATCGTTGATTGTTCCTATTTTTGAAAAAGGTGACCGTTCTGTTCCTCTAACTGTAGGCCTATAGCCTTGTTAGATTCACCCGGGAAGGTATTTACATGTATTGTGCTGCGTCATTTCAATACATGGAGCCAGTCATATTACCAGTGTGACCCATTTCAAACTAGGTTTGTGGCGGACATAGGGACAGGAGTGAGCTTGCTCTGCCTCAATGCAATCAAGGCTCCAGCACTCACAACAAGACAACCTGTCTACTTTTGGTTTATTGACTTGCACATAGCTTTTGATTCTGTGTCTCAAATTCTTCTCATGGCTAAACTTAAAAAAACAGGTTTCCCACCAACTCTCTATGATATAATGTATGATTTACATTCAGACACTTCGGTCCAAATAAGACTCCCAACCGAGGGATTGCTTTCCAAGTCCATTCACACAGCCCAGGGGCAGAAGCAGGTATGTACTCTTGCTTCAGCCCTCTTCCATTTATTTACTCATGTTGTAAAGGACAGATTCAACAATGTCACTCATGATTCACCCAATCTGAAATGGGCACCGGTATCAGCTCTATCTTATGCAGATGACATAGTATTCGTTTCCAAAACACCAATGGGACTACAGAAATTATTGAATATTTTACCAAACTACTTCAAAACAAATCAATTGACAATTAATTTGCAGAAAACTAAAATTTTAGTATGCAACGCTGGTAAAACAAACTGTGGCAAAATGGTGTGGACCATAGAAAAAGATCGGTTAGAAGTGGTGATGAACTATCCTTGCCTGGGGATGATTATTGATCAAGGGACCCGCAATAAAACTCATTTTGAAAATCTTGATCAAAAATGAATGTCAGATATAGCACAGACCAAGATCATTCTACATAGGTATGGCAAGTTTTCAGCAATGTCAGCTGTATCATATTACAAACGGAAGAAGACACCAGTTCTATTATATGGAATGTATGTTAGTGCCATTCCATCGAGTTTATTCTTTGAACAACTAGAAGGGAAATATTGGCGACAATTAGTAAATCTGCCTCAGTGCATTCCTGTTGCTCTAGTTCGTTATGAATTAGGCTTAACATCCTTGAACGCATCATATCAATGGCGACTATGTGCAATGTGTAGGACATTGTTGACTTGTCCACAGAGCAACACCTTGCTAAAAATGTTGTAAGAATATATATTGAATTCCAAGAATCTGTTCCCTAATTTATGGATTATGAATATTTGTTGCATATTGCCCGATGCAGATGTCACTATTGAAATCTTAGTATCTGGCCAGGAACGTGCTAAATATATCTGACCGACTGGTTAAATACAAGGCTGAAGTGCTCAACCTATAAGAACTTTGCAAACAATCTATTCACAATAAAAAGATTGGGGGAAATGGAGCCTTATTTACACCAATCACCATGCCATTTGATCTGCCATTCTCCGTTTTAGATTAAATCTTCTGCCAACCCAAGATCTTATGGCTCAAAGACTCATACTACAGGCAGATGAGAACTTCTGTTGTCATTGTAAGAATTCTAACTGTAAAGAAACATTGAAGCATTTATTCATGAGTTGTCCTGCATTAATTCAAACTAGACAGAAATACTTTGCGCAGCACTATTCCTATTTTGGATTAGTTGTCCCAGATATGTGATGGCAAATATTACTATGTACTCCATCAATTGGTATTAGAATATCTATGATTACATTTTTGTCTGCTTCAGCGCTATATTATTAGATGTAAGCACAGACTGAGCGAGAGCCAATTGCTAACGGTTGATATTTGATTTTTAGTTTCTGTGATCTTTTGGTGGTAGTGTGCTGTGATGTTAAGCACATGCTACTTGAGCGTATTTATTAGTTTAAGCCCTTCATTATTTAATGATAGGTATCATTACTAATGTTATGAGCCATGCTCACTTGATATGAAGTGAACATGGGTATGGCTCCCGCTCAGTAAGTGTATGTTGGTACAATTTCCTGTATTTTATCTTAATTTTGATTTGATATGATTGCTTTATTCTTGGTTGGAATTGTTTTTGAATTGTTCATCCCTACTGCATAATTTGATTTGGCTTGTTATTTTATCTCTTGTAGCAATTGCTTTTGAACTGTCCAATCGTACCAAAATGTGATGGCATAGGCTACCAACAAGTGTCCAACATTTACACAAGTTAATTTGCACTCAGAAATGTACTTTTTAAAAGTGTTACTATTACATATTACGGTTTTATGACTACACTGTAAAAACTTCAGATCAAAGTCAAGATTTGTGTTAATGTTTTAATCTATTCAACAAGGTAAATGTATAAATGATTGTAAATTGAAAAGTTGATTAATTCAGCTTAACAATAAATATATATATATATATATATATATATATATATATATATATATATATATATATATATATATATATATATGACAATGCATTACTTACCGTAAAAGCATTTCTGATGGTTGTATCTGCTTAGATTCACATGCTATGCATAGGTCCGACATCCAGTGGTCACTGCGGAGTATTGCATTTTGTTTTTCGTAGTCGAAAAGGGGACGTCGACAAGGCGTGTCTGTAACACTATCCCTATAGTGACGTGCGTTGTACCCACAATCCCTCACGCGTCGAGGTCCCTCTGTTTGTATTTTTCTGCCCTGAGGGAGCCTTCTAGACGTGAGTGAGTACAGAAAAGAGAGAAATATAGTAGAGGATGTCTATGTTCCTTCCATCCGAGCGGGGAGGAAGGGCGGGCGCATGTGAATCTAAGCAGATACAACCATCAGAAATGCTTTTACGGTAAGTAATGCATTGTCTTCTGATGTTTGTTAATCTGCTTAGAATCACATGCTGTGCATAGACTAGCGAGCAGTACCCGGAGTTGGCGGTGGGTTATGAGAAGGAACAGTAGAGAAAAGATGTCTTAATACTGCCTGTCCCACCTGGGAGTCAGATCTAGAGTGTGCATCTAGACAGTAGTGTTTTGTAAAGGTGTGCACAGAACTCCAGGTAGCCGCTTTGCAGATGGACTCAAGGGGAACATTTGCAATGAATGCTATGGAAGCCCCAGTGCCTCGAGTGGAATGTGCTCTTGGCTTGAAGGGTAGTTCTCTCTTAGCAAGAGTGTAACAGAGAGTGATGCATTGTACAAACCATCTAGATATAGTGGACTTAGAGACTGCATCTCCTTCTCTTCCGGCTGCCACCGAGACAAAGAAATGATTAGTCTTTCTCAGTGATCTGGTTCTTTCCATGTAGAACATGACAGCTCTGCGTACATCTAGTGTATGCAGACTTTTTTCTCCCAAGCTGGAAGGGTTTTGAAAGAACGTTGGTAGTTCTATAGATTGGTTTACATGAAATTTCGAGATGAATTTTGGTGCAAACCTTGGGTGTGTGCGAAGAACCACCTTATCCTTGTGAACTGATACGAAGGGGTCTAGTACAGAAAGAGCCTGTAGTTCACTTACTCTCCTAATGGAGGTGATAGCTATTAGGAAAGCAGTCTTAAGAGTGAGGTATTTAAGAGTTGCTTTGTGCATGGGTTCGAAAGGAGTGCCCATGAGTCTAGAAAGTACCACGTTTAAGTCCCATCCGGGAGCTGGGTTAGCTATCGGGGGTGTATTCTCTTTACCCCTTCCATAAAGGCCTTGATAACTGGTATCTTCCACCACGACACTTTAAGTTGGGAAGTGGTGTATGCAGAAAGTGCCGCTAGGTGGACTTTAATGGAATTAAACACTAGACCTGAATCCAGTAAATGGGTCAAGTACAGAATAATGTTAGTGGCAGAGCAGTCAACCGGGTTGATGTTCTTACTTCTACACCAGATGACAAATCTTTTCCACTTGCTAGAATAGCAGTGGCGAGTATTAGGTTTTCTGGCTTCCCTGAGGATGTCCATACATCTCTGAGGGAGATGTAAATGTCCAAATTCTATGATCTCAGGAGCCAGGCTGCTAAGTTCATGGTCTGAGGGCATGTATGCAGTGTCCTGCCATTGTCTTGTGACAGCATGTTGTACGGGCAGGGAAGTTTCATTGGGGGAGATAGGTACATCTTCATCAAGTGAGCGAACCATGGCTGCCGGGCCCACATTGGGGCTACTAGTATCATGGTAACCTGCTCTTGGTGCATCTTGTGCACCACTTTGTTGAGGAGGGGAGTCGGGGGAAAGGCGTAAACAAATTTCCCTGACCATTGAATCAACAGACCGTTCCCCTTGGACTGGTTCTGGGGGTACCTGGAGGCGTAACTTTGGCATTGTGAGTTCTCCGGGGTTGCGAACAGGTCTATTTCCGGGAAACCCCATTGCGTGAAGACGTCTAAGACGATGTTTTCGTGTAATTGCCATTCGTACTCTTTGGGTAGGGGGAAGTCTCTGCTGAGTTTGTCTGCTAGCAGATTGAGTTCCCCTGGTACATGTTGTGATAGTAGGAACATGTTGTGTTTGAGAGCCCACTTCCATATATTCTGGGACAGCTTGGACAGTCCTGGAGAGTGAGTGCCCCCTTGCTTGTTGAGATAGTGCATGGCTGTGGTGCTGTCTGTGAGGACCATCACTGTCTTTCCTTGTAAGTGTTCCTGAAAGGCTTTCAGTGCTTTGAACACTGCTAATAGTTCCAGCAGGTTTATATGCTTGGATGCTAAGCTCGGAGTCCACACTCCGTGAGCGTCTGTGGTTAGAGTGGCTTCCACTGCGGGTGTGGCAAAAGTTTTCCCTAATAACAGGTTTTCCTTTGTCCACCACCATAGCGAGAGAACCAAGGCCTGCGAGACCACCACCAGATCGTCCCATTGTCCGCTGGCCTGACACCACTGGCTGTAGAGCCACTCTTGCATTGGGCGCATGCGCAGGCGCGCGTGAGGTACCAAATAAATACATGACGCCATCATTCCTAGCAAGCGCATTGCTTTGCGTACCGTCACCTCTCGACCTGCCACATATTGGGGATCTGAAACAGCATGTTTTGGACCCTCTCGTTGGAGGGGAAGACGAGGCCGTCCTTTGTTCGAATTAGAGCCCCTAGGAATTGTTTTATTTGGCTGGGGTCTAAGCTGGACTTCTTTTCGTTGATGGAGAAGCCCAGTTGGGACAAAAGGTCTACGGTCCTTTGGGTATTGGAGAAGCATGTTTCGTAAGAATCCCTTGTTATGAGCCAGTCGTCGAGGTACGGGTAAACCGGGATGGATAATCTGCGCAGGTGGGCCGCCTGCACTGCCAGTACTTTCGTAAATACCCTTGGTGCAGATGCTATCCCGAAGGGTAGTACTCTGAACTGATAGTGTTTGTTCTCTATCTTGAACCTGAGGTATTTTCTGTGCGCTGGCAACATTAAAATATGAAAGTATGCATCTTTCATGTCTAGTGTTGTCATGTAATCCCCCTGTGATAACAGTGGGATTACTTCCTGCAAGGTCACCATACGAAACTTTTGGGGTTTGACAAAGTTGTTCACTGGGCGCAGATCTAATACAGGGCGCATGGTTAAGTCCTTTTTGGGTACAAGGAAGTACACTGAATAAATACCTTCTGTTACCTGAGATAGAGGGACAGCCTCTATAGCTTCTTTTTTCAGTAGCTCTTCTACTTCTTGAAGAAGAATAGTGAGGTGTTCCGGTGTCATGCGTCGGTTCCGTGGGGGTCTGTATTTCGGGGAACCGTTGAATTCGATGCAGTATCCGTGGGCTATGGTGGATAATACCCAGCGGTCTGACGTTATTCCCTCCCATGCTGAAAGGAACGATGTTAGCCGGCCCCCGACCGGTGATGCATGGGAGGGGACCCGAATCTTTGGGTCATTTGTTGGTATTGGGCGTGGGGCCTTTTGGACTGGAGCCGCGCCCTCTTCCTTTGCCACGACGTTGGCCTCTTTGACTGAACTGGGTGCTTTGGTTAGAGGGCCAGTTGGTAGCAGAGTAAAATTGTTGTTGGCTTTGCTGCTGGCGTTGGCCACGAAAGGAGCGTCTATTGCCATAGCTGCGTCTGTTATGTGGCCTAGAAATTTGGTCAAGAGTCTTGATGGTATCAAACTCCTTCTTCGCATGTTCTAGGGCCTCATCAACTGCTTTCCCAAACAGATGTGTTTGCTCTATGGGCTTATTTATTAGGGAAGCCTGGGTTTCTGGCTTAAATCCCGAATTGCGCAGCCAGACATGGCGTTTGAGAAGTATTCCCTGAACCAGGGAGCGGCCAGCTGTCTCTGCGGCATCTAAGGAGTTCTTTACGATGCCCTGGTTTACAAGAGTTCCCTCTGATATAGTAGCCAACAGGCGTGAACGCAGGGGTTCTGGTGCGTCCTCTGCTTCGCTGCGCAGCTTGCTCCACTGTGCATCTGCGTAGCTAGCTAGTAGGGAATTGTTATTCGCGATCCTGGTTGAGAAGGCGGCGGATGTCGTGATTCTCTTCCCAAGTGCATAGAGCTTCTTGCCCTCTTTGTCAGGTGGTGCCTCACTAGTAGATAGTGGTACCCCCGCTCTCTTTCTTGTGTTAGTCACTACCAGAGAGTCTGGAATAGAATGTCCCCTGATGTACAAAGGGTCAGAAGACGAAGGGCTGAAGAGCTTTTCTATCCGAGGGTTGACCCCTCTGACTAAGGCCGGATTGGAAAGGGAAGGAGTTATTCTTCTCTTTATAGAAGCCAGGAGCGGAATGGACTGGCTGACCGGGGCTTTTTCTTTAATAACCTTTTCTACAAAGTCTATGTCCGGAAGGGTCTCCCCTGTGTCTATTTCAAAATGCGCTGCTGCCTTGCGCAATAGTGCATTAAGTGAAGGCTGGTCATCTATGGGGGAGGTGTTCCCAATAGGTGAGTCCTTGGGAGGAGAAGGATGAAAGACATCAGGGTCTGAGTGCACTGATGGGGATTGCCAAGGCTGCACTGATGGGGAGTGCCAGGGCTGTGAGGTAGCTGTATCTTCTTCAAAAGCTCCTGCGCTAGTGTAAGGGTCTTCCTCAAACCTCTCCTCCTCAAGTTCTTCCTCTCCACCTAAACACTCCTCATCTTCCTGGAGGTATTGCTCCTCTTCAGTGAGGTCATATGCACCTGTAGAAGGGGTAAACAGCCTAGGAATCTTGACCCTAGGGTCATCCTGGGTCCATTCTCTTGGTCTTTTGGGTGTGGGTGGGTTTTGGCTATCCAAAAACCTCTCCATCTTTTCCATACAAGAAAGGAGTCTTTCCAGGGTCTCATGGGGAACCCCTGAATAGTCTAGAGGGGGGAAATCAGTGTTTTCACCTTCAAAACGCTTCGAACGCTCCCACAACGTCGACGAAAGGTTTCCGTCGCCCTCAGAAAAGCCCTCCGGTAGTTCAGAAGTGCCTTTAGATGGATGGGGCAGTTCCTGGCTACTCTTGTGCTTTTTCAGCATTTCTATATCCTTGGGTGCGGTATTCGACGTTTGTTTCGTCGTCCGCTTACGTTTGTCCTCGGAAACAATTCTCGCCAGACTCTCGACGACGAGTTCGTCAGTCGAGGGTTCTGGAGTCGGCGTTGCCTGCGTTGCGCGTTGTTTTTCGACGGCCGCTCTATGGAGCGTTACGTCGGATGTTTTTGGGGTAGCGCCCGTATTAGATAAAAGCCCAATCGCTGGTCGCGGCTGCGTTTGCGGGTGGGGCTTGAGACCCTTGCGGTCTGAGGTCGACGCCGGAGTGCCCTGCGTCCCCTTCGGCGCTGGTGGATTCTTCGTCCTGGACGAAGAAGAGCCGTGGGTTGTGTGCTTAGGCCTATGGGGTCTGTGTGCGTCCTTGTCGCCGGGGTGTTCATCCCCATAAGCAGGGCGTGAGCCGAGCCCGTCGGGGCCGGGGACGGACGTCGAGGAGTGCGAGCGCTCCTTCTGGGGGTTAATGACTTCCGTAACGGACATCGAGTTATCACCCTCCTCGTCACTTTCTGTAACAGCGGCGGCGGGTGAGGAAACTGACTTCGACATCGCGTAGTCCGCCCACCTCTTAACTTTCCGTTCTTTAAGAGTTCTTGGTTTCAAGAGCTTACAGGCCGTGCAGCTGTCCTCTTTATGATCGAGGGGCAAGCAACGATTACAGAGCTTGTGTTTGTCCTTCCAAGTGTATTTGCCCCTACAGCGTGGGCAAAACTTAAAAGGTGTCCTCTCCATAGCTGAGGCAATAAAAACTGGTGATAACAACCCCAAGGGAAAGATAGGGGAGAAAGAAAGACATTCTCGACGAGAAGGTAAAAGTTCGAAACCCCCACTCTCCCTACTGTATGTTGGCCGGCGAGGCCTGGCCACGTGTTCGGCAGCGCCGAAGGATCTCCTCCGTCTCTTCTCCTCCGTCGAAAACTTGCTCGGCGGAGAAACAGCTTCACAGCTAACGTCGAGGGGAGGGATCTTTAACAATAAGTATATATTAAGGACCGAGGTCCGTAGTAATTGTTTAGCAATGTCTCTCTAGGAGCTCCGCGTAAGGCGACCATAAGCTGGGCGGAAAAAAACAATCTGAGGGACCTCGACGCGTGAGGGATTGTGGGTACAACGCACGTCACTATAGCGATAGTGTTACAGACACGCCTTGTCGACGTCCCCTTTTCGACTACGAAAAACAAAATGCAATACTCCGCAGTGACCACTGGATGTCGGACCTATGCACAGCATGTGATTCTAAGCAGATTAACAAACATCAGAAATATATATATATGTTACAGCCTATCTCACCAAAGCTGAGAAAACAGAGCTAAAAGATCTCTGGGATGACATATCATCTGACAAAACATTATCACAAAAATTGTACAGCTGTGCTATACAAATGTTCTCCCATACAGAATGCAGGTGCTACAAAGCTGTAGACTGTTTAACAGGTACAGACTTATATGGAAAATCTGAACACATTGTATTGGTAAACCTGGGCCAGCTTCATCCCATGAAAAAAAAGAGTACTAAAATCGTACCAAGAGATAGAAAACAAATGATCCCAAAAGCCAGGAATTTTTTTTTTTTAAAAATGAGTTAATTGACAAATACTACCAAAACAGAAGTACTGCTTTGGAAAACATGTGGACATTGCCCAAAACTACACCTACTAAAAAAAAAAAAGTCACAGCAAATGAAACAACTGGAAAATATTCACTCTCAAATTGTGAAGGAAGCCTAGTGAAACTCACAAAACCCAGTCTAATTAATCATATACAGTTATCATTTAAATCTCCACAGCATAGACAACTGTATTACATGGCCCTACTACAATTTTTTAAACCTTTGAGAAAAGAAGAAGAATTATTAGGTGACTGACTCATTTGAAGTTGCATTCAAAGCAAATGAAAGCAGTATAACGAATGTCAATTTCAAACAATACAAAGAAATGTTGGGCAATGAACACCAACAAGAGGATGAAATTGAAGCACTGCTAGATAAAGACACTCCTGAGGGCAGTCAACCTTCCCTTACAGGAAGCCAAGAACCACTTGGAGTACTACTCATTCTAAATGAAGAAGACATAGCCATGACTGAGGTAGAAAATACCAATTATCAACATAAACTATCTGAATAAGACTTTTCGGTGTTTGAATCACAGCTAAATGATGAAAAACTCACTGTTTATCTAGAAGTCACTCAAGAAATTGAACATGGTTTTAAACATGAAATTAAAACCTGTAGCTGTAAAAATTGTAAACCTTTGCTCCTGTAAGTAAGGAGTGAAGCTGATTCTGGTAAAATGTTCTTAATTAAAATAATCAGCACATTTCTACAAAACTAAACAAACAACAACCTTTCGGCTGTAATAACAACCGACACAGGTTTAGCTGCCTACAACATATGAGGTGGAACTTTAAACCAACTAAGGCTCCTCCCCGTAGAACACCAAAACAAATTAGAATACTACAAATTATCAGCAGAAGCTGCTACTTAAGTATGCAGAATTCTGAAACAAATGAACGTGCTCCTGATAGATGAAGTAAGCATGGTTTCCAAACTCATGCTGGCTTTAATTAATCTCAAAATGCAGAAGTCCTAAAAAGCATGTTTTCGAGACCTCCTGCAGTTAACACCAGTGAAAGGTAGGCCTATTTTCAGAACAATAGGACACAAACAATGCCGCAATACGCTCAGCAGCATTGGAAATGTAAATATCTGGCAACATTTCAACTAGCTCAAAATATGTGTCAGTCTGCAGACCTCACCTATGCTAACATTTTAAAAACGATTAGAACTGGTCTGCTTACTAAAGATGCAGAATCCATCTTAAATAGTAGACTAATCCATGATCTATATGGATGAAACTCATCTGGTTCTGATGTTATGGAACAATTAACTCAACAAAATCTAAAATGCATGTCCTTAATGCCAACCCTTGCAAGCTGTAGTCCATTCAACGAAACAATGTTGAAAAAATAAAGGCAACTCATACTGCATATCAGCTCCACAGACAAACTAGAAGTGCACGACATGACACTTCCTATGTGTCAACCAGCAACAGCACAAATGAATAGCTAAGAAAAATGTATCTCCAACACAGCTGGATTGGAGAAAATATTGACTTTGTTTCTAAACTGCAGATTCATTTTAAAATATAACCTTTATGTAGAACAATGTTTAGCCAATGGAGCAATTGGTACAGCATTTGGCTTCCAAACATATCCACATGACAACAAAATTCAGTTTGTCAACATCCACTTTGACAAACTTGCATAAGTTAAAACAATTGTCCACACAAAAGCAAGTTTACTGCTTTTCAAAGATAAGTACATACGCAGAGAGCCATTTTCTCTATCTGTTGCATATGCTGTCACTATTCACAAATTACAAGGTCTAACCCTAGATCAATCATTGATTGACAATGGCATCACTGTTTTAATAGAATGTAAGAGTCACGTAGCACTTTCACATCTGCATATATTCAATGGTCTATTCCTAGTTAACTCTGATGCATGCAAAGTCAACACTGACATTTCTTATGTCCTGGAATACAACAGACTACATTCACTATACACTCCCATCTAGATATGTACCCTGTACTTCAAACAAGGACACTTTTAACTAGAGAACTAATACAAACAGAATCTATAATAGATCTCTGAAAAATAACTCTAAAGAAACAAGGACCAACTCCTTCTGCATCAAAGAATACAACCACAAAACTGTCTGGTACAAAGTCAACTGCACGTCCATCAACAAACAAAGACATAAATGTTTCTTCACCATAAACATCTGCAGGCCCATCAAATGATCCACAAACAAAACTCTCTGGTCCATTTTAATTCATTCAGCAACACAACTTGAGTAAATTGTTATGCTAATGTAACAATCAATCTTCTTTTTCAATTTCCACCAATTGTTCACAACATTTACTTAAACGATTCAAACCAGTTGTGTTTGTAAATGCTCGTCCTTCATAGAAATGCGACAAATAATCCTGAAAACACTTACAGTGTCTCAGGTATAAGGCAAGAATTGGACTACTGTGCATGAATAGTACAATTTGCCATAAACACACAGGAAGATCCACATAAATACCTAATGCTTACTTCAAGTACTGGAAACCAAAATCCTCCCTATAAGTGAAATATTTCAGATTTCATACACATGGAAACATACATGCTCTCTCTGCAACCATGTTTCAAAAGAGCACATCTATAATGAATGATTTGTGTATCCATCCATACAAAATTCTGAATCCATTGAATTTCACCATCTTCTGCAAAATGCAAATCATGGCATATTATGCCCTTTTTGCAATTTAGACAATGGTTCCACAATACAAATTAACTCACATAGCCAGTATGTCATACTAATACTTCAAAGGTACAATGCAGATGGTACCAAAAATAACTGTAAATGTACAGGCTTCACACATGGCCCAATATCTCTTGGAAAGAAAACCTTTACAACAGTAGGCATAATTTACCACACTGGTGCCACAGCCACTTCAGGACATTATACTGCATATGTCAAAAAAAGAAGTGGCTGGTTTGGATGTAAGAACACCTCAGTTCCTCCAAATCACAGGTGACCAGCAAATCAACAAATGCCTACTTAATATTCCTTCAATCCAAATATAGTCACTAAATTGTACCACAATAAACAGTTAGAATACGCACAACAGGTATCTTACTACATCCATATTACTACAATAGTACTTTTAAAAGTCAATGTATGTATTTGCTATTCTGCAGAAAATAGGGGTGGGAGAAAGAATGTGTCGAGCGATCGGGGCGATCTACTCATGACCCACGGCGAGGGTGGTTGTAAATGGGAAGACGTCTAGGGAGTTTGGGTTTTTCAGAGGTACTAGGTAGGGATGTACCCTGTCAACCTTTCTATTTGCTTTGACGATGGAAGTGTTGGGGGAGAAAATACAAAAGGACATCCAGATAAGAGGTGTGGGGGTGGGGGAAGAAAGCCACTGAATAAGCATTACGCAGACTATATATTATTGTATCTCTCAGAGATAATGGTGTCATCCTAAGGCTACTCAAGATACTGGAAGAGTATGGCAGTGTATCAGACTTCAAAGTAAATTTGAATAAGTCAGAACTCCTTCCCCAGAACCGGGGAACAAATAGAAGAATAGGGAAGGGCTAGTGATACCTGTGGAAGATGACATCATAAAATACCTGGTCGCGAGAATACCCAGGGAACTGGATAATCTATACAAGCAGAATTTACCCCCACTACTGCACAGGCTCTTTGGTGAGCTGAGCTCACTTTCTCTTGGTTAGGAAGACTGAATGCAATTAAGATGATGCTTCTCCACAGGGTGTTGTATCTATATCAGGCACTGCCGTTAGAGTTGCCAGACTTGTATTTTTACAGAGCTGAAAAGAAGGATAGTGAGGTTTCTGTGGCAAGGGAAGAAACAAAGAGTAGCTTATAGAGTGCTGCTGCAGCCCATAGAAAAGGGTGGACAAGGTTCACCTGACATGCACACCTACTACAGAGCAGCCCAATTCAGAGCCCTGATCCCTCACCTGTGGGTGGACAAGCAGAAACAATGGCTGGGCATTGAGAGGAACCTGTTTAGGCCGGTCAGATTGGGGGAGTGGCTCTGGGTGCAGCAGAAAGTAGTCCAGAGAAGGGTGAAGGCACATGATATATGATATGGCATTCATAATGTGCCTAAACACAAGTGTTTCAAAGCTCAATGAGGCAAGGGAAGGGGAATAGAGGGAAGACAGAGATAACGATCTCACTAGGCCAGGTGATATTGAGATCGCACAAGTACAGGGGAGGGAGGAAAGGGAGAGTGCGGTGGGAAAGGGGAGGAGGCAGTACAGTACATAGGATGAACAGTAATAAATAAATAGAATAAATAAAAACAATAGGTTAAAGTGCAGCCAGCTTGTCGCAAGTGCAGGGGTAAGTGCAGACATCAGTTGTCGAGAGCTGGTGGGGACTATAAGGATACAGAAATAGCCCTCAAGTGTAGGCGTTACCTGGGAGGCAGAGCAGGTGTGCAGCTGGTGGGGGAGGAGACATGGGCCCGAATCAGAGGGTAGCCAGGTGTTCAGCAGGGGAGAGGAGGAGAGAAAGCAGAAGCAAAGAGGAAGGTCTTGAGGCACTTCCGTAACCAGAGATGGTTCTCCTCAAGTTTTATGGAGGCAGGGAGGCTGTTCCAGAGGGAGGCCCCAGCCAAAGAAAGAGAACTACCACTAACTTGTTGCTCGGAGAAGGGATGGACCCTGAGGGAGTTGGAGGCGTATGAGCGAAGAGCTCGAGGAGGAAGATATTTAGGAAAAGAGAGTTGAAGGTAGTGAGGCTCCAGGCCCCAGAAGGACTTGTGGACAATGCAGAGGGTTTTGAACTTAATCCTCACAGTCACTGGGAACCAGTGCAGAGATTTAATTCCTGGAGAGATACACTCCCTGGGCTTGAGGCCAAGTCTTGCAGTCCTGTTCTGGAGGAGTTGCAGAGGATGGATAGTAGACATATGCAGATTTAGAAAGAGGCTATTGCAGTAGTCCAGCCTAGAGAGAACCAGAGCTAAGGAGGCAGTGAGCTTCTGAGGGAAGGAGAGGAAATGAAGAATACAACTGAGGAGGTGTACCTGGTAGTGTGACTTCTTAGAGATGTCAGAGATGTGACTAAAGAAGGAGAGTGTGGAATCGAAGATGACCCCAATGTTTTTAGCCTCACAGGTGGGAGAAGGTAGAGGTCCAAGAGAGGCCATCCATAGAGCGATAGGAAAGGAGGGGGCAGGTGTGCCATTGAGGAGAATCTCAGTCTTACTGGCATTAAGGTAGAGATCATTGGCGACACACCACTTCTGGATAGCGAACAGACAGTCAGAGATGAGTGAAGGAGAGGAGGTGAAGAAAGGGAACCTGAAAATGAGCTGAGTGGTATCCGCATAGCACTGAAAGTTGGGGCAGAGAGCGACTATGCAGTAGGCAAGAGGTGCCAGGTATTGGTAAAACAGCCAGGGAGAGAGGTTAGACCCATGGGGAACACCACAGGTAGAGATAGAGATAGAGGAGAGGAAGGACCAAAGTTGGACCTGGGAGGGTCAATCAGAGAGGAAAGAGGTCAGCCAAGCCAGGGACTGATCAGTGACACCCATGTTATCACAGAGACTGCTGAGCAGAATGGCGTGGTTGACCGTGTCGAAGGCCGAAGCAAAATCAAGTAAGATGAGGACACAGGGGGAATTGCGAGCAGGTCTTCACGGATGTTCAGGAAAACAGTTTACATGCTTCTGACAGCTCTGAAGGCAGACTGATGGTCATGGAGACAACCAACAGATTCTGAGCTTTTACAGGAATTTGCCTAAGAAAGAAGTGATGGAGATTGGGCGATAGTTATCAGGGCAGGAGGGGTCGGCTAAGGGTTTCTTAAGAAGAGGGTGCACAAGGAAGTGCTTTAAGGGGGAAGGGAAGACTCCAATGGTGAAGGAGTGGTTGCCATAAAATACTGGGACCACTTTGCAGTCTGTGTAGGGTCAAAGGGTAAATGGCAGGAGTCACAACATGGCCTTCACTACTGGGTCACATATGGGCACCCCGAAAAGGGATCAGATCCCAGACCAAGAGAGATTCCAAGACTGGTTTGAGGCGGGGCTAGAAAGTGTAGGACAAGGGGGTTGGGGATGAATACCAAGTTGTTGGGGACAAACAAAAAATCAGCATGGTGAATCTCATAAATTGTAGGAAAATATTGTTCAAGTCTGTTCTGCTTGTGCTAATTCAGTAATAGAGTATATTTGAGTAAAAACGAAAATAAATGTAGTTAGAATACACCAACAGGTATTTAACTACATAAAACATAACCTCCATTGCAAAACATTCCAATTACGACATCACAATACTTATACGACAAAACATCTTTGAAACTGTAGTTACAACATGCCAACATATTTTTTAAGCATTCCCTTAATCACAACATACTGCAAACACACATACTATCAAACTTACACTCACATAATTGTAATCAGTTTTTTTTATTTTTTTTATCCGGTGTGGATGTTTTCCCAATGACCCATTGATCATTTAATGTCAATAATACAGCAGTGTGTCATACACTCATTTTGTACCAAACATAGTACTTAGAATGTACTGTTTATGAGGGTCTAAAAAAGTAAATGTATATGTAAAATTGCAAACAATCAAAGCGTTTAAACTATCCTGATTAACAAAATATGTTTTTTTTCCCCACAGAAATGAGGGATGAATTCTAGCTTCATAACGCTATGGAACTAAGAAACAATAACAAATATAATCAAATACATATTCTATAAGCACTATCCTCAGTTCTACTATAATCATAAGTACCATACACAATTATATAATTCCACCATATTATAAACATGTTATACTCCCACTACATTACCTATAATTACTATACACATATCACTTATGTGGTGATTCTGGCCATACTCTTACTACATTACCTATAATTACTATACACATATTACTACTGTGGTGGCCGTGGAAGACAGCCTACTACTTCCTGAGAAAGGAACATCCTTTCTCAGAGCATCATGGTGGTTGGATATGCTGTGACGGTGCATGGAGGTGGTCCCGTAGGAGTACTGCCCAGGTTGTCCGTGACTGAGAACAACGTTACACTCACTGCATTTCACCTAGCTAGCTTTAGCCTTTGGTACACCCCCAATTGTGGTTAAGAACTTTTACACCCATGATTCTCTCTGTGTGTTAGAGGTAGGCATTTCCTCTATGTCATCTTCTTGATACTCTTGATTGCTTTCTGAATTATTTTACTTCTTCCGTTGTCTAATCCCTCCAGCTCGTGGTAGTGGTGGCTCCTGTGGAGGAAGGATGGCAATAGCTGATGCCATTTTTGAAGAAAAATAGTTCTGCTAATATTCTTTCAAGCTTGTGCTGTGTCCTAGATTGCAAATGGATAATCAGTAAAAATAGGTGTGCAAGGGTGCATTTTCAGTTTAAAACTTCTTAAATCAGATGGAAATGCAGTTTCAAACTGTTCGCAAAGCAGAAACCCGTTCACGAAGTGCAGACACGTTAGCAAATGTGTCATCATTCTGAAGGCACGCCGAGGTCATGTGACACTGTCCAGAAATTCTGTGGTGATGTCAGATTTATGGGAACATCGGCAAACACCAAAACAGCAGACAAAGTTGCAAAAAGTGTGTAGAAGTGTTACAAATGTTGCTAGGTGGTGGGGAAAGCCACAGTTTTAAGTTAAAACTTTGTGCATCTGTCGGAAATGGGGCTATACTGGGGATAAGTATTATATTATTTTATTTATTTTATTTTTATTTATTTTTATTTTTAGTATTTGTATAGTGCGCTGCAACCCGTGGGCATAGGATGCATCTTTAAAAGCAACCATAACTCGCACCACCACTGTATGTATGATTATGTTCCTGTATTAACAACAACACTCCAATATAGTGTTTTGTTAAGATCAGTACCTTGTTTAATAAATTAAATAGCTCGGGATTGATCTCCCGATCACCCCTGACATCTTGTTACTAACATTATAAACACAACACCTTTAAAGGACTTTTCATCAAAATTCATTTCATATGTGATGTCATCAGGGGAAAGAACATCCAGAGCATTGGAGATAGAAAGATGCAGGTTAGAGATGGTTGTGTCCGAGTGTGAGTCAGCCACAGACGATGGAAGAGCAGAGAAAGCAGCAGCAATGGCATCCACTGACACATGATTCATGGGCCGTATGACCAAGAAGGTAGGTGGCTGTAGTGGGGTGGGGTAGGCTTTTCCTGAGAGTTTCATTTGATAGGAAATCAGAAAGTGGTTGGTCCAAGATAGAGGAGTGGTGAGAGGGCTTGAGAGGGTCATGACTGATGAGATGAGAACATCCAAGGTGTGCTCGGCAGAGTGTGTCGGACCAGAGGTAAGAATGGAAAGGGAGAGGGCAGCCTGGACAGGTGGACTGTAGATAGTGGCCACAGTCCGAGAGAGGCCAAGAGAGCTAGAGAGGCTGCAGACCAAGCATTCAAAGGAGAAGTAGGCCTGCATAGGAATGACGGAAGCAGGGACCCACTCTGGAGAGATCAGAGCTACTCCACCTCCGGGTCAGTTGGTACTGGGAGCCATCAGGGAAGACTGTGTCAAAACTTGTGACAGAGCTGGCCATGAACCATGTCTCGGAGAGATGGAAGATATCCAGGTCAAGTTCTTCAAGGAGGTGGCAGATGTCAGATGAGTGTTTGACAGAAGAGCAAGAGTTAAGAGTTGCAATGTTGCCACATTTGAAAGACTTCTGGTGTAGGATAAAGGCTTGAGGTAAGCCCAGCGGAGGAGGTCGAGGGGCCCATGAGTGGGCAGAGGTGGTAGCAGGAGGAGGCAAGTAGAGAAGAGGAGAGGTCAGATCATTCTGACAGGAAGAGGGCAACCTGACCAGGTGGCCTGTAGATGGTGGGCACAGTCAGATAGAGACCAGGATAGATAGAGAACCTGCAGATGAGGAATTCACAGGATGTGTAGGCCTGCACAGGAATGACAGAAGCAGGGACCCACTCCGGAAAGATAAGAGTAGCGACGTGGGGCAGGTTGCCACATTTGAAAGACTTCCAGGTGGTGTACAGGCTTGAGGTACGACCAGCAGAGGGGGTGGAGGGGCCTGAGAGTGGGCAGAGGTGGTAGCAGGAGGTGACATAGTAGACAGAGTGGAGGAGGAAGGTGCCAGAGAGATGGTAGAAGTAGGTGGCAGAGGAGACTGAGGGGTGCTAGGAGGAGTAGCAGGAGAAGAAAGGAAGTTGATAAGATGCGGGAGACGCCTATCAAAAAGGAGGGGATTAGGCTGAGGGACCTGGACCAAGACGTTGCCATTCATATAGGCATTAATGATGATCTTGGAGGAGTGGAAAAAGGCTAAGAGGGCCTCTCACCGAGTGCCACGATTAATGGGAGAGGAAGAGCCAAGACCATTTGAGGGGTCCATAGGGCTGGTGCCCGAACGACAAAGAGGATGTCAGTTAGAGTCCATCTGAAGGAAGCAATGATGTAGTTATCAACAATTTTATGTCTCCCTGGCGTGCTGGTGGCCAGGAGTATGGATTGTGCATGCAGCATGAGAAGTGTGCACCAAATAATGCACTGACATGGGCTGAGGGAAAACATGTATTCTTTATTTCACTTCCACGTCCGTCTGTCTCCTCCTTCATTGGCTCTGCCATTGTGATGAGGTCAGCCTCCGAATGGTTAACGGTGTCCTCCCTGGACACAACATGTTCCTCCCTGGACACAACATGTTCCCCTTTTGGCAAACAATATCCTTTACTCACAGCTCCTCGTAGATCTCTTCTATTAATTGTACTGGCCTCTTGATGTACCTCAGGGGTCTTACATGCATCTCCAGTTCTGGATTTGTCCTTGTGCCCCTTTCATGTTCTCCTCTGGGATCGTCCTGCTCCTCTTCAATTTCATGTCCTTGTTCCTTCTCTTCCTCTTCTTCTTCATGATACAACTTGAACTGTGACATATTTTGTGTAATCATACGCCCTGGAGATTGGGCAGTGACCATTGACCCCTTTATTTGAGAGCTCACCATGTGTGCGGGGTCAAACTTGGATTTGCACTTTCTCTCTTGCCTGCGTCGCACAAGCACCTGGTTTCCGGCCTGTATCATGGATGCGCGGGCTACTCTCTTCTCATCTGCGTACAACTTCATTTCCTGATTCTTGATTGGGTCTTCTTTCTGCAGTGTGAAAAGTTCATTTTCTCGCTGCTACTCTCAATGAGGAAGCCTGGTCTTCACTTTTCTCTGGAACACAAGCTCAGAGGGACATTTCCCCATCGTCCTGTGAAGGGAGTTCCTGTAATCTCTGAGCATGCTGACCACAACTTGATTCAACTATACCATGCTCAGTTTATTCTGCTGTAGTACCTTCTTGAGACTCCCTATGAACTTCTCCACCATTCCATTGGCCTGATGTCAGAGCAGTGTTATTTTCCAATGCCGGATATTCATTTGATCCATGAACTTTGTAAATTCCAAACTACTGAATGGTGGTCTATTATCTGACTTGAGAACCTCGGGGACACCCCATGCAGGGAACATGTTGTCCAGCTCGGTATTGCTCATGGATCGGCCCCTAATGTCTCACGGCATATGTTACAGAAGCAATTCCCATTTCTATGGCCATTGGTCTCTCCAGGAGATTTCTTCCTGGTACTTCTCCTTGAAGAATCTGTAGTTCCGCCATGGAGAGCCATCCTTTGTAGCTTACCTCCATTGTGAATGTCCGCAGGTGATCGCGGTATATGCCTCCCAGAACCTCTCGGAAGTAGAGCAAAGATACTCACAGCCATAAAAAGAAGGACTTGTTGTAGTCTGGGTCTGTGAGCACTTTCAGACGTTCCTGCTGGGAAAGTCATTCGTAATCATCACAGATCATCATGCACTGACCACCATATATGGGAATCGGAAATGCAAGATGCCTCCCAGAATTGAGCAATGGCAATTATGATTGCAAGATTTCAACTTCTCAATAATCCACAAGCCCTGTAGGGACTAGAATCCAGCTGATTTTATGTTGCATTACCCCCTTCCAGCGCACCGGGGTGAGTCGTCAATAGTACAAGAGTACGTTAACTTTCTTACCCAGGACCGCCAAAGCCACTCACCACAAGTACGCAACGGGAACACGCTCTCACAGAGAGAACACTACAGAAAGGGGGAGAGCACATCATGTCATGGAAGTGGAGAGAATCGGACGGTGAAGGTCGAAGTGGGATCAAGCAAGTAATGCATGCTTTCATAAATGTGAAGAAGGAGCTGGCACTGACAGCTGAGGACATTATAATGAGAGGGAGCCGCAAGGTCATACCGGAGGATCCATGACAGCAAGTGGAGGACCTAGAAAATGAGGGCCATCGGTGCATGGTTGCCACCAAGAGACAGATAAGGGAGACCATGTGGTTTCCCGGGATCGATGGCATGGACGATTATATGGTCAGAAGGTGCCACATGTGTCAGTGCAAGTACAGAACAACTCCCCCAGAGCCATTGAGGATGTCTGAAATGCCAGATTCTCCATGGATCCACATGGCAGTTGACTTCTTGGAACCCTTGGGATGCGGAAAATACTGGATGGTGTTGATGGATGAATTTTCTCGGTTTCCTCTTCCTGTTCATATGATCAGTACTACCACAGCTAGCACCGTCATTCCCAAGCATTGTGCATTTTCAGTGACTTTGAACAGGTTTGTTTGCGACCCACTGAAATACCTTGAGTGTGGACGGCATCAATGTGGGCTGGTGCGCCATCTTGCGAAATTCAGATATGCCCATGATATTTAACATGGCTCCAGCATCAATGATGAACTTAGCTGGATGCTGTCCTACCTTGATGTCAATGTCTCCTTCTGGGGCAGTGACGTCAGTCATCAGATATGAATGGTCTTGCTGATTTCTTTCTTGAGAGGGTGTGGACAATGGAGATTGGCCTGTGACTTGTCAGACATGGCTCACCAAATTCCTCATAACATCCGCTTCTCTTCTGGGCCTGGGCTGCTGCTTCCTTGCATGTGATTTGGAGGTGCGTTGCACACCCTTGTCATGTGATGTTCTCTCCTACAAATTGGACACCTCTGTCCAAATGGAGGACACTTTGCCCCTTCATCGTGCAGGAAATTGTAGGCGACACCGGTAGCATCTTCCTATGATCCCATATCTTTGTGCAGGTGGATTTACCCCTTTCACCTTGCCTGATTCGGTATGCTTGTTCTCTCACCAAACCCTTACCCGTCTCTATTTGTGCTGCTTGGGCATCCTCTCTCGCTTCTGTTCATGCAATTTGCAGGATGGTGGCGAGGGGAAGAGGTTCACGGAGCAGTTTCTTTCTGAAAGTGGATGGGAGGCATCCTACTATGATTCATAATCTGATAGCTTCTTCATTTGTAAACTTGTGAAATAAGCAATGGGCTACTAGCTTGCGCAGCCTGGTTGCAAAAGCATCCATTGACTCCCCATTCATTTGACTGGCCATATTAAACGTGTGCCTCTCATGGTCGATATTTCTCTGGGGGGTCAAAGTATGTGCTTAACGCTTTCTTCAGTCCCTTGTACGTGTTTACTTCCTCAGGTGGGAAAGTGGCAATGCTATGATATGATTGCTACGATATGATATTTATATATGATATCATTTATATCTTGCCCATACGCAAGTGTTTCAGAGCGCGACAAGGCAAAGGAGGGGGACAAGGGAGGAAAAAACAACAATCTTAAAGTGCAGGTGCAAAGAGAGAGGGAAGGGGGAATGTGGAAGGGGAAGAGGAGGAGTGGAAAGTGCTGAACAATGATGAGGTCCTTCACTTCATCTCCTACCAGGTTAAGGAGCAGCTTCCTGACAAACTTATCTGGAGGGGTCTGATCATGTGCAGCCATATAATTTTCAAATCTCCTGAGCCATTGTTCCCATATTTGAGCCAGAGCTAGCTGCCCCCCTGGGTGGTGTAATGCAGCTGCGCCGGGCCCTTTATAATCAGATATCTCATCTCTGGAGGCATCAGGTTGGCGGACTGCCTCATATGAGAAAGGTCACTGGGGCACTTGTTGGCGCTCACCATGTAAGAAAGGTCATTGTGGACACTTGGTGGAAAGGCAGGCTTCGTATACCATCCTTGTCACCAATTTTCATGTCTCCCTGGCTTGCTGGTGGCCAGGAGTATGGATCTTGCATGAAGCGTAAGAGGCACATGCCAAATAATGCACTGACACGGCCTGAGGGAAAACACGTATTCTTTATTTAATTTCCTCTTATGCACTGCCGTGTAACATGGCAGTCCCTTTACTGTGCATGTGCGCTATCTCCTCCTTCATTGGCTCTGCCTCTGTGATGATGCTCGGCCTCTGAGTGGTTAACTGTGTCCTCCCCAGACACGATAAGCGATAGGGAGGCCTGGGTTAGAGACCAGGATGTCCCTCGTGAACTTCTTCCTACCAGAATTAGTGAGAGGGATAGGATAGGAGATAGTGAAGCAGTTAGAGAAGATGGGAGAAACAGAGCACCACAGGGGGTGCAAGGAGGAAAGTAGGAGGAAGGCAGGAGTGAAAGAGAGAATGGAGAGATGCATAGCCTAGCGCCGCACAGTGCAGGATACACATAAGGGAGCAGGGGGTCACACAGACGGGAGCACAGAGGAGGAGCAGACATGTGATACACAACAGTAGAAACAGTACCCCCGGCTAGGTGGGGACCTAGAAAGTCGGTCAGAGCCGGAAGGGGCACATTTCACAGTACAACAGTAAGACAGATGAATGGGACCTAGAGAGTGGAAGAAAGCCTAATGGGACACAGTTCACAGCACAACAGTGACCACAGATAAAGGGACCTAGAGAGTCGGAGAGAGTCTAATGAGGAAGAAGGAATCAGAATGGCCAAATAAGAAGAATATGTAGCATAATTAATAGAGCATTACGAAATTCTATTTTGCTTACGGTAGCAAAAATCCTTGCATCATCCTGCATTTATTTGTGTGTAACCTCACAGGCATACGTTCAGGTAGGACTGATCCAGGTGTGTATCCCTCTTAAGTCCATAGGGTGAAGCGGCTGTTACTAATTTGCACTGTGTACTGTACAATACGTCACATTGTTTTTATATGTATGTGGATTGTGCAAGATCATTGCTCAAATAGGTTTATTTCATGAGTTTGCACATTTCATAATTAATGACAGGTTATTTATTATTCATCAGAGGGCCAATTCAGGTGTCCACTTTCTTTTTGCTATCTGCACTATTACTGTTGCAGAAGATTTAACAACAGCCTTCTCTTGAGCAGCACCTTCTCGCTGCTCCTTCCTCTCTCCTCCCTCATTTGCATATTCATCGCGTCAAACTTGTCCCAGAATATATTTGCACATGCTGTGTGTGAAACAGGCTGATTTTTCAGAGTGGTAATTGTACATCTCATCGTGTGTAAGCAGCGTGATAGAAGTACAGGAATCAATTCATTTATATTCAAGTGGGGCTTACTTGAAATTGTACCTATCATTTTCAGCACAAAAGCTATTGTAATGCTCTCAATGCATTTTTTTTCCAGAAAGGTAATTGATTTCTTATCATACCAAGAAAGTGATATCACTCGAAAACTGAGCACACATTTGGAATGAATAAGCAAGAATCTTCTTATTGAATAAACATGGCGTTCGTGATCAGCGGTACACCTTGTGCATAATAAGGCTAATTTACTGTACACAATATTACATTTTTGGTTTGCAAATGAGGCATTCTGCTATTGAGATTGCTCGAGAAATTAAGCATCAAGAGAGATAGAAAAACGTATCCAGCTCCAAACATAGACACAGTTTAGGATACAAAATAGACAGAGGGTGCTTTTTGTGTAATACCTTGCCTACAGTAGTTGATAATACACAGACGTAAATACATTGTCCATGGTTGCTGGTGAATGTGTTGGTTGAACACAAAAAAGTGACGTGCAGAGAGTCACTCTCGCTATAAGATGCATGTTGGGTGGTTTAAGTAGGACATGTAATTTCTGTTTCCAGCAGGGGCTGTGTGACTCTACAAGTCCTGTTATGAATTTAATTCATACTCTGCCATTCTGCCATTCTCCATCCTGGTGACCATTCCCTTCCCTAATAGGCTTATTATTTGCCTAACTCTTTGAATGCCAACCTTCAGTTGTTCCGAGTTTCTATTTGTCTACCTGATTTAATTTTGATGATTTGATTTTTAAACTTATATTGTGCATATCCCATGGTACCAAGTAGACCTGCATGTGGGCACATATGGTATAGATAAGCAAACAGAAACTGAGAGACATCATAGGTCATTGTTCAAGAAAGAACTTTTTGGCGTTTTCCTAAATTCACAAGGAATGTCAATTTCACGAAGGTCACCTAGCAACATTGATTGCCCCAAGGGACAGACCCAGATGGTGGGGCCACCAAGAAACATTGTCCCGAGGAACGAAGTGGGTGTGGATTGGGTGGAAAGGTGCAATTTTTGAAGAAAGGTAAGCAGGAGCCAATCCATGGGTACATTTGAAAAACAAATAGAGGGTCTTGAACAGGACCTTCTGGTGCACATTAAGGCAGTGAAGACTCCTAAAGAACTGGGAAATAGGATTTCCAAGGCAGGGAGAAAATTACCTTAACGGGTGAGTTCTGAGCAACCTTCAGCCGATGCATTTGTTTTTTTTTGGAATACCCATAAATAGGGCTTTTCAATACTCATGCTTGTTGTTGACTAATGCTCCAACAACCACTGCACAGTCTTTCTCTGAAATAAGGGGTAGAAGAGGCTTCAGCAATTTAAAATAGAAATAGGCCGCTGAAACAGTTTGATTAACCTGCAAGTTACAATTTAAATTTGGATGCTAAATGCATCCATGGTTCTTTACCTTAGATGAAAACATTGTTGCGATTTCAAAGAATGCTGGGCATGAAACACATTGTACGATACTGGCTAATTTGTTTCTTGGACATGATTACAATAATTTCACTTTTTGATCTGTTGCTTCCACTAGTTGTTTTAGCCAGACATACATTTGTGAATCATCAGCATATGAATGATATTGCAGGTTAAATTGGGCAGTGGAAGTATGTAAATATTAAATAGTAGTTGAGAAAGAGAGGATCCTTCACACTTGGCCAGTAGAGAGCCAGACAAGTGTGGGCCCAGCTTAACATGCTGGGAGCGATTCGTTGGAAAAGAGACAGCCATTTGACACCTGAGCCACTGTAGACAATCTCGAGATAAGAATATCCAACTCAACTGTATGAAGGCTGCCGTTAGATCCAGCATGATTAACATGCTGATATTTCCCTCGTCGGCAGCCCTCAAAATATCATTCCAAACCGAGACAATTGCAGACGGATGCACATCCAGAATCTCATTATTTTCCTGAAACTCTGGAGTTGCACAGTAACTATTTTCTCCAGAATCTTGGCAGGCCGAAGGAAAGCCAGCAACTGGTCAGTCATTTGAAAGTACTTTATAATCTAATGTAGACTTTGTTAGGAGTGGTGTAAGATATTTTGTTGGAATGCATCCCTGGACTAGTGAGCCTTTTACAGCTGATAGAATAGGCCCACTTAGTGCAGGCACGTGTTGTCTTGCCAGTTAGGATGGGAGGGGCTCATAATTAAAATGTGTTGGTTTAAGCCTACAAATAAGATTGGCGACTGCTCCATGTTGACCAAGCAAATGAGTGGGTAGTTGTTTCTGCTATAGATATTACCTCTGCATTTTGTGTGGTAACCTGTTTATCAACTGGCGGAGAGTCAATTCCTGTCTTAATTGCATTGATTTTGTACAGAAAAAAGACGTTAAATTAATTTGCCAGTATAAGTGACGAGGGAAGATGAGGAATGGTACATAGGAGAGGTAATGTTATTTATGGGTGTAAACAGAGTTTGTGATCTGTTTTTGGCAAGATCGATCTGCTTCTGTAAACATCAGGATTTGGCTGAAACTATACTTATTTAATATATATTCAGTGATGTCTTGGCCTCCTGATGGTGTTTACTGTCTCTTGTCTTTAACCATATTTTTCCTTCTTATGACAGTATTTTTAATAAGTCATTGTTCCATTGGTTATTTCTATTTATTGGTCTCTCAGTGCTTTTTATAGGGGTGATAGCATCACAGTGGTTTTGTAAAAGTGACATATGGGTCTGCTAAGTTTCAGAGCATGTAAATCCAGATTTAGGAGGAACCAGTCCACGTAGTAACTGAATGCTTGCAATCATATTTGTTTTGCCACATAAAAGTTGTACATAAGTACGCAAGGCTTTCCCAGCTTTTGTATGTGTTGCTGGTATAGCGAAAGCTACCACAAAAAGATCTGACCAAATAAGAGGAACATTTCCCTGATGAGACACATTGTTTCCTCCGATTATTACGGGCTCCAAACAGTGACCACCTGTGCGAGATGCGTATTCACTCAATAACTGAAGGTTGTGTGATTGTAAAATGTCTAAATTGGATGCAGCCCAGGTCATCAGGCTCATTACACCAAGATCGCCCAGGATGATCATACTAGAAATGCATAGTACTTCTGTACCTAAATAGGCAACTAAGCCATTTAGAAAAGAGCTGGCAGAGCACAGGGGTCTATATCAGAGAATCAGCTGATATGATTAAGTAGAAGAGAATACGATAAGTACAAGTGGAGAATTGGGGTCCCAAGTTAATGTTTGGAAATTAAGTAGCTCCAGGGAAGATTTTGTAACAATAGCAACTCCTCCTTTGTGGAGTTCTTTATTTAACCACTTGATTTGGAAATGTTCTGAGACCAGTAGGTGCAAATATTTAATGGAGCTGGCAGTGAACCATGATTCCATTATAAAAAGAATATCACTTTCAAGGAACTGATCAGCTTGATGAGTGCAGTGGTATTTTCAAATGCTGCCTGCAATAAAGGTTCTGCAGAATATGTGGGTGGCAAAAGATCACTATTAAAAATACTTAAATATCTGATCATATCAAGTACATGTAGGGTTAGTCAATCGCATAATGTAGCATCATGTTGTCACAATGATGTCAAGATGGCTATAAAACAGTACAATTTTAAACAAAAGCAAACATGTCAAATTGTGTATTCAAATGTTGTTTACAGTAGCGTACAGTAATGAAATACTACACAACAGCAAACATGATCACGCCTGTATCTACACATGAAGGAAAACCAGATAGAACCTCTTACCGAGTACTACATCATGAAACCATAAAGCATTTATTGACAGCACATGATTTTCTATACAATCCAGTTCAAACAGGCTTTTTTAACACTTGGTTGGTCAACAGTGTGATCCTCTACAGAAATCTCATGAGAACTCAGAATAAGGACAGCCCGCCTAATCCAGCAGCTGAGTACCTTGTACATATTAATGTTCATTCACACCCTTAGATTAACAAATAAATTGTTCTGTAGTGGAAGAAGAAGTTTCCTGAACAACTGCAGTAGTTTCCAATTTGGCTGAACACACAGGTAAAGTAATCCCAACTCATGTCTCAATCAGGACAGCCGTTCCCTGCAGCAAGAATATAACTTTTCTCCACAAAGCCCGAATTGGAGCACAACAAGCCTGTTTCCACACCATAATGTGAGAGGAATACACTTTCGATGGTAATAGTTTAAGATTTGGATAGCAGAGAAATGTTTGAATCTCCTATCAATTAGCCGTAATTCGGCTTCACTCACTGAGACCTGATTTCTCATGTTATTCCCATTCTGAGAAACCTGAAGGTACTCTCACAGCCACTCTCTGTGGATCTTCTGCTCAGGTGGACAGGGAAAGGCCATTCATTTTGGATGTTTACCCGGATGGTGGACACGCGAGGGAAGATCACCTAGGTAGAGGGTCATTGGGGAAAAGGGGCCGACAGAGAGACATGGTGCTCTCCCTTCTCCAACACTGACTTACCTGCCCTTCTCTCAACTTTCATGGGCTATTTCCATTCATGCCCTACCTTACCCTGTAAGCCTCTGGGATGTGATAACCCACTTATGCTCTGCCCTGCGGCATCACTGTGTGCTGATGGTGCCAGAATGATCAAAATGGCCGCAAAACCCCTATGCGTGCCAAAACCTATGGAAATTGCGCCTTACAACACGAAAAGATGGCTGCCAAATCTACCATGCATGTTGTCAGTGGTGGAACGGTGACCTCACTGCTGAAACATGTCACTGGGCTTCACAGCAAGTAAAAATGGAGACTGCATGAAAAGCAGTGTTTAACTGAAAGAAATCCAGAATCTTGTTTTCAAATCTTTACCTTGGTTACTGAAAATACAGAATGCCAGACCAAAATACCATCAAACATCCAATATTCTTGCTGGGTGTTACTAGTCACTTCATTCAAGAAATCATTATGAACATACAATGTCATGAAAAGCGGAATTTGTCATCAAAACATTCACTGCAAATGTGCCTGCCTGTGAAATCTGTCAAAATCTGGGCGCAGTACCAGCAGCCGCCTGTATGACAGCTGTCAGTAGATTGTATCATAATGATTTAAACTTGTACCATTGAAATCTAATGTCTGAAACCTAGGTGACCTGTTATTGAGAGAAACCTAGGTTGTAACTATTTAAATCCCATGGTTTAGAAGTGAGAATAAGTGTTCTAGCTGCGTGTTTGAAAATTGCAAGTTTGTTTTAAACCAAGAAAAATAAAGTAACAAAATGACATTGAATTTAAGCTGCCTCAAAGCCACCCAACCAGTTTGATAGCTTCCCACCATGAAGGCCAGGAAATCACACCTCTGTGAGGATTAGATCAGGGGAGGAGATCTTGGGCTGCAGGGGAAGAGGACAATGGACTTCCTCTGGCTGAAAGGATATGCAGAGTGTGAAGAGTCATACACGGCCTCTCCCAGAAGGAAGGGGGCGGAGATTGCTTCTGAGCTGCCAGAAGGAGAAGGAGGCGGGGACAAACCACCATTTGCTGTTTAACAAAGGCAAAAGTACATTTTAAAAAAAAACTGGTAAATTACTGTGCAAAATTGTGAAAAATATGTCAACAACAGATTTGTTAATGTGATTTCTGGAAGCACGGTTTAAGAGATGCCAGAACTCTGTGAGATGTTCTGGGAAGTAGTAGCGGAAAATATTTTTTTACACCAAATATTTATGCCAAAAGCACGAAACTTCATACTCTTATGCCCATATGCAATGTGCATAATTGTACACATTTCTGGATAAACTAGATATTGGGCCTCATTACGACCCAGGCGGTAAGGGGTTAACGGCGCCATAAAAGGTGGCGGCGCCGTTAACCCCTAACCGCCTAATTACGAGGTCCCTTTGTGGGTTCCCACATTAACGGCTGGTTTTACCAGCTGTTAAGGAAGGAACCCGCAAAGGGACTTACGAGGTAATTATGGTACCGCAATTTGCGGTACAGGAATTACCACCTTCCCCATTCCCTTTGAGCCCTATGGGGGCAAAAATGGGAATGGGGACGGGCCAATGGTGAATGGGGAATTGCCGCCCCGCCAACCTCGGAATGGGGCGGTAATTCTGCCAGCCACCATGGCGGAATCGTTAAAATACTGGCGGCAACCATGGCGCTACTAGCGCCATGGTTACTGCCTGGGTTGTAATGAGGCCCATTGTGTTCTGGCCAAAAAGCGCAGAATTCTGTCAAAAGCAGACACAAGATCCGACAGCAACGAGGTTTGGAAGAGTATCTGCCACACAAAATATGTGATTTATATATATTATTGTTATAAAGATTGCACACATGTAAATATGTATTGTACCAAAAGTAGGATTTATGTTCAAAGGAACAAGGGGAGGATTCTCTGACTCATAAACCCACATCATCATGGTGACACCCTGTTTTCTTCTTCAATCAAGGGAGAGAAGAGACTCTAGCCAATAGTCTGCCTAAAGGGGCGCGCTTAGGATAAACCAGCACACACCCCCTTTATCAACTGCATAAAAAGAGACAGCTGAGGACTTAGGAAGACACACAGATTCACCCACTAACCGAATGCTGGTGGAGCACCCTGAAAGAGAACCATCTATTTTCCTTGTTCCTGACTCCAGAAACTCGGCAAGCAGAAAGGCCCATTCCATTAGTTGAACCATTTTCAACTAGGCCTTGAGTTTCAAGAACCAGAAAGAATCCCACAAATCTAAGGCGAACCAAAGAAACAGCCGGGCTGTGCTGTAACTGCTTTCCTGCTAAAAGAATTATTACCAAAACCAAAATATCCCATCCAGTTGTGCTGTGCTATGACCAGAGAACCATTGCAGACCCGATCCAGTCCTGTGCCAAGCTGTGACCCGAAACATTGCAGATCCAGTCCAATCCGGTGTGCCCAGCAGTCTGTCCCAGAACCAGAATCCCTGACGGTTCTGTTTGAAACCCATATAGTGAGTATCCATAGATGGGACTGTGTCACTAGCATAAGTACTGTCCATAGTAATCCCCTATCCAAATCCATCCTATCTTGTCTTCAGAACCTGCATTGTTAGAAATCTTTTTGAATTGCCTGAACTCTCTATCTTATGCGTACTATTTACCTTCTGTACTAGTATTGTTAAAAATATCTTTGCGCTGATATATTTCATCTGAAGAAAGTATTGTTAAAAATATCTTTGCGCTGATATATTTCATCTGAAGAAGGCAAGCTCCTCGGCAGGCAGTCGCCTGATCTAGTGGCTGTGCTCCCGTGTGGTATTTGCTTCTTCATAGTCATCCCCTAGTGTAAAGAAATCATGTTTGTCTTTTAAAAGCGCATACCTGTTTTCTCATTCTTGGCCTATCTCAGAAAAATGACCTCCACTAAAATGTCCATAACTTTCTCAAATGCTAGAAACGAAATTCCAACTTCTGCTGCTTGTAGCTCACAGTCACTGCTTTCCTTATATAACCAAAAACTGCATCTAAAATCCATATAGTTTTCCCACAATCGCGATTACCGCGCACGGAAATGTTTGTCGCAAATTTTGGCTTAGGAAATTTCTATAACGTGTAAAACAGCTTTTCATTGCACCCGACCTCAGTTATTAGTGTCAAATAAGTGCTAGTGTTTGTCTGCAACTACCTAAAGCGGCTCCCATTAGAATTTAAACTATTTCAGCAATTTAAGCCATATTTAGTGTTTTACCCAATCCATTCTCAGGTAACTTTAAAACCATTTTGACAGTTTGCCCATCAATTCTGTTTCTCTCTCGTGTTGCTGGGGTGAAATTGGGATTGATATTTTGTTGGAATTCTGCATTCCTGAATACCTGTTCTCTCTTCTCCTATCTCTTTACATTGCCTATTGGCAGATTGAGGGGTGTGAAGGGGGAAGTAGTAACCACATTGCTATTTGATTTGAACACACACACAAAAGTATTATTTCTGTGCTGAATTCTTTTGTTCACTATTACTCCTTGTGATTAAAGAGATTGCTTAGTGTTGCATCACCCCATTGTTGATTATTGTATGTCCATTAAACACAGTGTGATAATATTGTTAATACATAAATAAATATATTAACTTTGCAAACCAGCCTGATTCCTGGTTCAGTGTGACCAGGGGGGTTCCAATAGAGGGGTGTGATATAAGTGGTGCATCATTCAGAATAAAATAACTTTTAGACACAAATAAATAAATAAGGATTTCAGTTGTGCATTACATGCTAGGCGTTGACTTAGGTGAAGTGCCAGATTGAAATCACTTACAAGCCCCCACCAAGTACTGAGTAGAGGAAGAAGCATCTGAGAGTAATACACACTTCCCATTACAAACACCACTCTAATAATGGGACAAAGAAGATGGTTATGAAGCCATCCAATGTTCTGGGTTGGGCATGTACCATTGATTGGATTAAGTATGGTCAGGCAAGACAAGCCAACAACTCACACCTGAGGCCCCTTAATAGGCCTCAGGTGTATAAAAGGGGTAGGCCAAAACATGCAGAAGGAGAAGGAGAAACTGAGACGCCATGTTGGGAAGAGATTTAGAGGTCTGGACACTGGCATCAATCCCGGAGGACCTTCCGCTGATGGGTGCAGGACCTGGATCCTTTGGACTGGAAAGCAGACAGCAGGATGTGCCAAAATGAAGATAGAGAGACAGAGAGACAGAGAGAGACGTCATCCGTTCCAAGACCCGGAGGTAGCTGCAAAAACAACCAGGAGCAGGGGAGATGAGGGCCAAGGCTATTATGACTGGCTGGACGTGAATGACGAACCTGGCAGTCTGCTTCCCCACTATGGAGAAGGTGAGCGAGAGCAACAGGAGCAGCTCCTGTGGGAAAGGAGAAGCGCCGGTGAGTGTCAGAGGACACGGAAAGACCAGAGCACCCCCCGGGACAGCAGGCAAGTGAGGGTCCAAGTGAATGTGTACCATATTGAATACTGAACGGAATTTAACCTACTAATTTAATATATTGAACACTGAACTAAATGGCAAGTGCTATTTACATAAGATCACAGCATATTGAGCACTGAACCAAACATTTGAAGATAACAAGTGCTGTTTGAATAAGATCATGACACTTTAAACACTGGCTGAACCTTTGAAATTAAAGAGACATTCTGAATGTCAGACTGTATGTAAGCAGCATGGTGGGCAAAACGAAAAGCATATGAACTATTGAACAATCATTTAAGTATTCTAATGAACAGTTTGAGAAAAGCCCACACGTCTAAAGTAAAGCAAAAGACTGATTCACAAGAGTCTTACAATAACAAAGTGAATATAAGTTTGAGAAGTCAGAAGCCGGAGGCAGAAGAGCCTGAAAAGGGGCCAAACAAGGTTAAGGGAACTCATAGTTGCGTGACCTGTAGTGGGTGGTCCGGCCGGTCTGAGAACTGCAGCTAGACCAGGAAGTTCCCCACAGTGAAGATCACAGACATCACAAATCAAGTTAAAAAGAAACTTAGCGTTCCTGGTTGCATGACCTGTAGTGGGTGGACCGTGTGGTTTGACAACTGTGCCTAGACCAGAGAGCCCTAAATGATGACAACCAAAGGACATTGGAAATGCTACCTGAACCAATTGGTAAAGCGAGTCAGATGGTGGGTCAAGTAGACCTATTGTTTTCTTGTATTGAACATTGGATGTGGATGAAAGCAGTACAAGTGATGCAGTGAAACCTTGGGGAAAGAGTTGAAAGAACTAAGAAACATGAATCTCAATACCTCCTTTTTGTCTGAACTATATACTGCATTGAAATCAAGATCTGATGCAACATTGCAGAGATAAGCAGCCATTGGAGCCCTGTTGAACTTGGGGTATGGGACCCAAGAAGAACAGCTGAGACTTTACTTTTCAACACTATTCTGTTGACTAAAACCCCACACCATGTTTTCTAAAGATGTGAGGATAAGCATAGGTTTTTGACACAGACAGACTTTTTATTTGGACTTATAGACACAGACGTCCCTTAGTATTATTTAGGAAGGAGAAATCCCTACCTTAGCTAATCATCCTGATATTTCAAATAAAACATTCTTTGAAACTTAAAATATGTTGTCTGTGTCATCTCTTGATACAATCCCTATCTCACACCATCAAGGAGTTTAGTCCGCTTGGAATTTATAAATACCTCAAGGTATTTAAATCTCAATACTCTCTCCAACCCTAGCACATTTTTGTTTTGCAGGCTAGGTGTAGTTAAGCATGAATTAATTTCAGTAAGGGCTTGTTGGAGTCTAATGGGAGTCAGGTCAAAATGGATATTATCATACGCATAAACTAAATATTTTAAAGCCAGGCAACCCAATTTTCTGAGGATTGACAGGATTACTCTTTAGGGATTCACTAAGGTCACTGATATACACATTAAACAAAAACACAGCTCACAAGCAACCCTAGCAAAGCCGACGATGAGCATTAATCAATTTTGTGGTATTTCCTGCCTTGTCTAGGCGTATTTTTATCTGAGCCTCAGAAGGCAAAGCTATCAGTATACTAAGAATTCCAGAGGGACACCCTTAATTCTCTAATGTGTGCCAAAGGACTGCTCTATTTACACAGCCCAATGATTGACTGATATCTAAAAATGCACAGTAAAGGGGACACTTTTGGCACTGTAAATTAGAAAACAATTAAACACAGTTCCCGTTCCCCCCTTTAAAACCTGATTAATCAACATCCAAACATCCTTTCCCCCTGGCCCAACTCTGAAGTTCCTGCAAAATTAAACTACCAAATATTTTACTTGCCGAGTCCAAAAGAGATATTGGCTGGTAATTTTTGGGTAGCAGTCTGTCACCATTCTTTTAAATTAAAATAATCGAAGCACCCCTCCGGGAATGGGGTACATAAATTAATGAAAGAATATTAGTAAACAATCCCCATAAAACTGAAGACCACAGAGGGATGTTGGTTTAAAAAGTAGCATTAGCTAGACCCTCCGGTCCCGGGGCCCTGGATGCTTTGCTTCCAATGATACAGGCCTGCACGTAGAGCAAGTCTACCAGCAAATGATCTTTCCAGTTTTCCTCGCGTTGGGATAGGCTCATGTTAGTGTCAACCAGTTAGTATTGTTTGGAAAAATGGCCTTCCCAAATTGTGGATGTGATTGATTGCATCTGAAGTGTACTTTGAGAATCTTGCATCTTAATGAGTCTCCAAACAAGGCTGAATCTTGTTTGCGAACTGCCTGTAGCATTGCTTCTGCATCAGCAGTTTACAATTGGGCCCAATAACATTTTAACCAATTCGTATACGCCTTCTTCAAGCGATTGGCTTCCCTTTTAACCTGTGTGTCGAATTTACTGATTCCTCTTATCGATTGTTGCAAAAGGCCCTTCTTTTCCAAAACCCCTTTGTTGACAGTGTGCCTATATATTTTATGCCTAGAAAGGGTTGAATCATCAGAAGCAACTATTACCAAACCCTTCAATAGGTACTGCACCACATATTCATAGGTGCAAAGGTCTAATAGTGCATCCTTTAGAGAAGTCTCAGCACCCAGGACCACATTGTTAAATCTAACGGCAATGCCAGGTTTCCACACCAGAGTATGCTTTCTAGGATTAACTTCTACACATTAACTCCTAGGAATTTCAAAGTGTTTCAAAGAATCAAGTTCCAATGTTAAAACAAGTAAGCTATGATCACTCTTTTGTGAATGCAAAACTTTGAAATACGAACATACACAATTCAAATCATGGGACAAGAAAATGTAGCCGAGGGTAGATTGGGTAAACTTTTTGCACCAAGTGTAATGTTAGGAATGTCGCCATCGACAGTCCCATTTCCAAATGATACCCCACATTCCTTGCAATTTGTCGAAACAATGAACCTCTCTCTTTTGCTGCCCCATAGGCTTCAATTTGCTAATTTAATTGATAATTCTACTGGTCCAAGTATTCAGAGTTTAAGTCTCCAAGAAAAATAACACTTGAAGGGCTTTCACCCCTAGGCTCTAAAAGCAAATTTGATATGCACTCCAGGAACCCTGATAATGTTACACTCTTAGGATTAAAATACAAATTTAAAACATAAGATAAGCAATTAATACCCGAGGATCTATTTACCCATGATAATGTGGTCAGCTAAATATCATCCCTATTGATGTCCACTTTTAGCATTTGAATGCCTACATTATTTTTAAGCACACACAATACACCTCCATGTGCGTCCCCGAACACCATTTATAGCATTTACACAGTAAATTGAAAAAAACATCCATTACAGGGGTATGCACTATGCAGTTTTCCTGGAGGCAGATCAGTGTATAATAATTCAGACCGTCTAGAGAGGAGACTAAATGTATCCAACCCCTACACTTACAGGAAATAATAGCTATAAGAGGAATTCATGTAGCTTTACCAAGTGTGGTGACTGCATGTAGCATATTTAAAATAGAACAGCAATCATATGAATGGCAGAGGTTTACAGAACCTACATCTATTACATTGCAGTCTTTTCCAAGGGAAGAGGCGATACCAATTTTCAAGGTAGAACACTGAGCCAACTTATTTTTTGGAAGACAGTATATGACTCTAAATCAATCAAGGTATCACAGCGTTTCCCACATTAAAAGTACACAAAACATCGAAACCCACAATAATAGAGCCCCAGATTCGGCTAACGCCACATTTCTCACCAGTTTAAGTAAACTTAATTTGTCTTCTGGAAGGAATTCCACCTGGGCTATATCCTTGGTTGTAATTAGGCTCGCTCCATGTGTCAGGAAGCATGGGGGAGACTTTCCAAATCTGATTATGTTGTTCGGGTGGCACATGCCCACGCAGATGGGGACACATCTGGAAGTTTATTAGCATTGTTCTGCAAGAATAAACACCCTAGGCCATTGATGAGGCTACTCCACAATGAGTGTGGGGCTCTGTGGTGAGCTCAACAGGTGATCAATGACATCTTCACCTCCTACTACACTCAACTGTAGGACATGACCACCAAGTCCCACAGGAAGACTTGGCTGAGGCCTTTTCATTGATCCACCTCTCGAGGCACACGGATGACCAAAGAACCTCCATATACCAACCAATTACCGTGAAAGAATTGGGCGAGGCAGTTACCTCCCTTTCTGCTTGTAAGATGCCAGGCACAGATGGGCTCCCCCCCACGGTTTTATAAAGCATATTGCTACACCCTAGTCCCAATACTCCTAAAGGGCTTTAGAGAAGCCTACGAAACTGGCATGCTCCCAACTGGCTTGAGAGGGACCTTGGTGATAAGCACCCCTAAATCAGGGAAGCCAATGAATAGATGTGATTCCTACGGCCCCTAGCTATGTTGAATTATGATGTGAATATACTTACTTCAGTGCTGGTGACACATCTCGGTAAAGTCATCTATGTCCTGGTACCTACAAAACAGACTACGTTTGTGCTGGGTTATAGCACAGCCCTGACCCTCCGTAGACGTCAACATATCATTGACCAAATAAATTCATGCAAATAACCTTACATGATGGCATCCTCGGATGCCATCAAGGCCTTCAATGCAATCTACTGGGAACGGTTACTTGCAGAACTTTGGGTTGTGAGAAGGATTGGTCTGATGGGTAAATCTCTTGTATACCTCCTCAACAGATAGACTGAAGTCGGGTAGAAAAATACTTGGAGTGTGGGATACATAGCATGGGACCCACCAGGTTTGCCCTCTTTCACCTATGTTATACATTTTAGCCATGGAAGCAAAAACATCTGATATCACTTTATGTGGATGATGTCCTGCTTTACCTGAGCGAACCACAACATAATCTCCCCATAGTACTTGACGTGCTGGACAGATTTGCTGAGCTATCCGGGATCTCCTTTAGTAAACAGAAGTCCTACCTCTTCCCTTTAGCTGGTCTCTGAGGGATGGATGTGGCCGCCTTATCCGTTTTGGCACTCCCATGGGAACCTTACTCCTTTCTGGGGATTCACATATGCAAAAAGGACACACACAACCATAACACGCTGCGGGTGGTTGATGGCCTTAAGAAATCCATGTCTTTCTGGTCCCGGCTACCACTGTCACTAATGGGAAGAATCGCCATAGTCAAAATGGTTGTCCTCCCTAGGTTTTTACACAGTTTCACAAATGTACACTATTACATTGGGGTTGCTTTCTTCTGCCTCCTTAATTCACTAATCAGAGACATAATGGCCCTCACTGTGTTATGCCTGCCTTATAATGATGTGTGTGTGCAACTGGCAAAGCTTTAGCTTGATTATCTAGCTCCCCAAATAAGCTTTGTCTCAAAATGGTTAGTGGATGTCCCCATGCCTGAATCTATGCTGTCCAGCTGCTGGTGGCTCCAGCCAGGCTTAAAGAAGCTTTATGAATCCTGGAGAGCTGCATGAACACCCTCAAAATGCTGGTTACACTGGGTAGGCAGATTTGTACCAGAGCGATGAAGGTACTCAAGGTGTGTCGACCCTACTCACCCAATGTACCCATGTTGGCTGATGTGTGCATGAACAGGAAAGTGCTGGGTGGAATGGGGTGTATATACATGGGGGGAAATGTATGAAAATGGCCAGTTTAGAGATATGGACAGCCTAGCACAAAAGTCAGATCTACCCATGGGACAGTTCTTGAGACACATGTAATTGTTGGGGGTGGTGAGACGTAGATGGAGTGAGTGGCCTGCTGAGTATGAGGAGATAGCGCTTTTGGCGTTCATGTACACACTAGAGGATAGCTGAGACCTGCGTCCAGGTTATACGGCTGCCTACTGGGTTGCACTAGCCTTAGGAACGCAGGCCTGTAACTGAGATGGGAGGCAGACGCTGGCTCTGTGATCACTGATAAAGAGTGGAAAGCGCACTTGGTTCCCTAGAAATGTGTCCCGGAATGCAAGGTTCAGATTATTACAAACCAACGTGCTTCACTGCACATACATGACCCCTAGTAAAGTAGCTAGATTCAGTAAAGATACACCGTCGACTTGTACCTGGTGCCATCACGACAGCGCAGACCTAATTCACATGCTTTGGAATTGCATTCAAGTACAAGCTTTCTGGTCCCAAATTGATCAGGCCTGAAAAGTGGCTGGTATTAGTAGATACTCTTGGAGCCCAATGGAGTGCTTACTTGGTGCATACTTCAGACAAGGTAAACACAAACATGTCATCAGATTCATGGACCTAGCATGCATAATTGCGAAACAACGAATTGCCATGTCATGGAAGTGTCCAAAGGGCGCCCAATATAAACTATGGCTCCTGGATTTTGAAACTTTGTGTGAGGCGGAATTGCACCTCGTCCATCATCAAATACTTGCAATATCTCTAAATCCTCCAGTTCCTGAATGACATGACAAGTATGGTGTAAGGTGATGGTACACTGAATGAATACACATTAGTCCAAATTTCACATGACCAAAACATTATTGCTAAAATGAAAGCCTGAAGTCATGAGCAGAAGCTGGGCTGAAACAATTCTGTTGCTTTGTACCCACAATGATCAAGTGTGCGTCAAGTGCACATGTGCAAATGGATAAGTTGCCAGCAGATCACTTGGACACACCCACCAAGGAGAGGTCATCAAAAGCAGAGTGTAGCGTAGGATGTTGCAGACCACATGTCTAGAGGGAAAAGGCTTTGCAGATGCATACATAGCTCAGTGACCTGTTAAAAAACCGTGCTCAGCTAGAGACTCGTGTATGCATAAACGTATTATTCAATCACGTGGTACATGCAATCCTCCTTATCCTTAACATCGATTGATCGTCGCTCTAGCACAAATATTTTCCCATAGTACTGATCAATTGATTTCAATTGGCAAAACATTCAATGAAAGCTTGGAATACTCACATGTATGCCTACAATGGTGGCATCCCTAATGCCACAACATCCATACTTAATTACAACTGGGTCTTGAAAGAATCCAATATATATAAAACTGTATTTAGCTGCCCGCCCCTCTGCCCTTCTCATGACGACCTTCATGTACAACACTTCGATTCCTGCCATGGTTCACTCTCTTTAGACCAATATACATTAATACAAAGATCCATAAATAATGACACATGCCTATTATCCAGAGGTGCTGCAATGCTGATTGTGTGGTACAGATGTGCTCCAAAGCCAGGTCCTACAGATGTTTCCCATGGCTCAGTACAGCACTGTGCTGAACATTCCTAAAACATCCGCTTTGTGCTAGGGATTGCATACAGACCGAGATCAATGGATTGAAAGGCAAAGAGAGTTCTCAACAAAGAATTGTCCACTTGAGGTGCTGGCCTACTATTGGCAACCTCTACATGTGTGCCGCCCAACTTGTCTAGTCCGATTTTTCTTTAGACTGTGCACTATTCTCACACCAATGGAAAGAGCAACACAAAACTCTACAGGTGGCATCACGGGCTGCAACACCTAAAAGACATAGGGCCTCATTACACGGAAGGCAGTAAGGGTTAGCGGTGACCGGTAAGGGTACCGGTGACCGTTAACCCTTACCGTTTTACTACGAGGTCCCTTTGCGGGAACCGACCTCAATGGCTGGTGTAGACCAGCCGTTAAAGTTGGGACCCGCAAAGGGACCCTGGTGCTAATTACGGTACCAAAATTTGCGGTACCGTAATTAGCTCCTTCCCCATTCCCATTATGCCCTATGGGGCAAAAATGGGAATGGTGAAGTACCATGTAGGAAGGGGGAATTACCGCCCCGCCAACCTTGGAATGGGGTGGTAATTCCCCTTTCCTCGATGGTGGTACCGGTATGGTACCGGCAGAAACCATGGTGCTAATAGCACCATGGTTTACCGCCTACCATGTAATGCGGCCCATAGACTCCCTCACATTGCAACACCCCGCTATAAGAGAGATGGTAGGTCCAATATTTAAGTGGCCTTATTTATGCATTGCATGCATGTAACTTCCAAACCTGAGGGTATCATGGCATTTGTACAGGAAAAACATTTTACACATAGACATGCGTGTGGTGGAGATAAGTGAATCCCAGAGAGATGCACAGTGATAAGGAAGTATTCATGCCCTGCTGGGTCAACAATCTGCTGAGCTACAGTGACTTCTTATCTAAACCTGCCATGGAAAAGATAGAAGCCAGTCTACCTGAAGGTGAACATTTCTATGTTGTAATAGCAATGATATACATATAAAGGTGGCCAACCAGCAAGTGCGATACTCCACAACTAGTGTCCGTGCCAAGGGAAATGTGACAGCCAAGATGTCACCAATGGACATTGGTGGAACTCAAGTGGGATTGTATGATAATGCCAACCAATCTGATTGACCCACTGAACATGCGCTTGACATTTACCAAATGGCATATAACACACTCTGACACAAACAAAAAATCATTGGCATACCCAACAGTTTGGGCTTTTGTGTAAGCTTGGGAAAGGCACTTTCCAGGCCCTGCCGTACTGGTATTACCTGGCCATTGATGGCAGCAGGTGAACAATGGTGCGAGTACCTATGCATCTGATAGCAGTGCCTGGCAAATGCATAATACTTAGATGCAAGCCAAATCTGTTGGCTGTGCCAATGCTCATTTTTGACAGGACTTCATTCAGTGAAGGACACACAGAGTGCTTATAAATCCAGTGGCTGAACACAGACCTGGTAAGGCATTTTTATTACACCGGTAGCGTGTTTACAGCTCCAATGAAGTCATTAACTCTCAGAAGACTGCTTTGAAAAAACACTGGCAGGCAATTTGAGTGCAAGGTTTGCAGGTAATGCTTGTTAAAGCGAGCTGACAGCGTTCCCATGAGGAGGTGTTTCAGGAGGGGAGAGGCTGGAACTGGGTGGCAACTGCCATATGGATTAGCATGGCCATGGGCAGTCAATGGGCGCGCACATAACCAAACAGCACTATCAAGCTTTGTATCCCTTCTCGTGCGCCTTTTCTTCCTAGCTGCCACTACATGGTAATAGTTGTGGTTTATAGGAGTCTCTGCCATCTAATGGATCAAATTAAAAAATGCTGCTCCGAGTGAAATGTTACATTTTATGGATGCCACGTGCCAGCATATGCGGCCACTTCTATAGTGGGTATATTGGCACCCAGTCACATTTCACACATTATGCTAAATCATAGCCGTCTAATGTTAAGGAAGGCCATCTTGAAACGAGTGTTTTGCTCTGAAGTTTCCCAGAGTCCTGTTCTTTTTTATGCTAATTGTGTGTGTTTTATGTTTAATTAACTCCCTTGCTGAAGGTTCAGTGCCTCTTTACACAGCAGTAAAATTGGAAATGAAATGCACTCAAGCATAATGAATTATGATAGCAATAACCAGAAGTCGAACACATAGGTGGCTGTTGAGTTGCTGAAGACGAAGCCTATGCGAGGACAGCGCGCGTTCACAGATGCGACCAGGCAGCCCTTAGCGGAGGAGTAACGTTAATTGCGGTCTTCATAGTGAGCGAGCTGTGTGAATACACTCTGCATCATGGCGAACGATTTCCAATGGGACCTGTATGTAAGAGTAATGCCGGCTTCTCTTCCCTCGGGAAAGACAGAATATTAAGGGCATGATTCCCAGAGCGTTTTCCAATGGGATTGCACCCTTATAAAACACTTCTCTGAATCAGGCCCTAATTAAATTGAAGTGTAGGGATGCAGAATACACTTGGCACAAATCTAGATCCTAGACTTAATCGCAATGAAAACATACATTGTGCTATGTAGCACAGCTTTAAGTATCAGTGTACATACACCAACTTGGAGGTGCGGCTGGGCAATGTGCCATTACCTTACCTGTGAATGATGTGATATCTTTGCAAATAGTCTAAGGCAAGCGCTAGTTCACAGATGTACAGCTTCACGGCTTCTTCGTTAAAATGCACATTCTGTTGCAAGTGATACCGTAAGTCTCCTCCGAGGAGTAAGTCTACTACCATGAACATGTCTTCTTCGTCTTGAAAGGAGTACCTAAACAATAAAATAGTAACAATGAAGGGTACATTCTCTTTCAGCATTAGCAAACTTGGTTCACCAAGACATGCGGACTGCAATAAGATCTACTAGCTATAGTTTCATTTAATCAAATGCTTATATATTTTCAAAACGACGTGTACACTAACATTCTGTATTCCCCAATCAACCATCCAGCTCTGCTTACACCAACTGCCAAAAAGCATATGTGAAGCACTTTCCCAAACTGAAAACCTGCTTCCTAAGAGGAACCCCCACCATCCCAAGCCCATGGAATTAGAGCTTCCAAATTCTACCATCCGCAACTAACAAACTGCTTCCCCATCAACGTCACATTTACTTTTTCATTCTATGTTTTAGAGCACAATTAACATCTATATTTCAGTAATATATATTTGTACAGTTCATATTATCACACATAAGACAGTGGTGTAGCGGGGGCCTTGCTGCCCCATGTCCACGGAAGCACCAGGTCTGGGGCTGACTCAGGCTGTCTGACTGCTTTGAAAGGGCAAGCTCCGCCATGGCCTTCACTGCGCACATCATACTGATGTGTGTAGGGGAGTGGAAGAAACTCTGGCTCCCACCCTCCATGCAGACTGGAACAGGAAGTTATTCAGTATGCTCAGGAAGTCATTACAATGTACACAAAAAAGGTTTAGGCCTCAGTCTGCCTAAGGCACCATCCCATCTGTTGCCCCACACCGTTCTTGCCTTCACTACCACCATTCCCACCAGTGATCAATCACGCAACCACCACCACACCCAAGGCTAACACCCAGGCCTTCACTTATGACCGCTCCGCCGCATCTAACTCACCAAAGCCTACCCAGAAGCATAGCAACTATGAAGAAAACCACTCCCTACCTGTATCAAGAAAATTTAGACGGGCTCGCCTAAGAGCAAGTACTCGGCAACAAGCTAACTACTACAATCCTATGACACACCATCAACCACCACACCCACTAAATCATCTCCAAGTGTTCTCCACTCCATGCCCAAAACCAACTCCAAACTAAGTACTACTCTGAGACTCATGACCACGAAAATAGAAGAAGAAATATACTAAAATCCCCCTCCACCCTCCAATGTGCACTTATAAACGCACATGCCATTGAAGTACATGACCTCATCACAGAATCACAGCTCGATAAACTAGTTGTCACTGAATCATGGCTCGACCAAGCCTCCGGCCCCCTCCTCACCATAGCCATCCATCCAGACTATACTATTCTCAGAACTGATAGGACCCACTCACACGGAGGTGGTGTTGCCATTATCGCAAAGACCAAACTCCAACTAAGATCATGCCAAATTGAAAGTCTAGTAGGCTATGAAAAACTGCTAGCCAAACTTCCCATAAATGGAAAAACAACCATCAACATAGTAATCATCTATAGAGCTCCTAATTCCAACAATCAGCCAGAGACAGATATGCCACTACTATTAGCGCCCTTCATCAAATCCAACACTAAATGTGTCCTCCTGGGAGATTTGATTTTAGGATTTGACGATAGCCATGACCACAAAGCAGAAGCACTACACTCCTCCATGAAGGATATGAGCTTTACACAGCTAGTGAACTCCCTCACCCACATCAAAGGAAAAACCCTTGATTGAATCTTCTTGCTCAACACAGACATCTCCATTGACTCCATAACCCCACTAGATTGGTCAGACCATCACAAAATTAAGTTCACCATCAACACTATTGAACCCCCTGTAACCACACCCAAAATCCTTAACTCTTATGAAACCAGAAATCTTAGTAAACTCACACCGGAAAAACTAGAACCATTGTTCTCCAAAATGCTTGACACACTGTCTATTCCCAATGACAATCCCAACACACTAGCTGAGGCCTACTACAACTGCCTCACATCCACTATCAACGCAGTAGCCCCTCTCACGACAAAAACCAAACACACAGAAAAATGATTGTGATTTTGGTTCAATGAGGAACTTGTCGCTCTAAGGAGAACAAAACGTGCCCATGAACACACTTACAGAAAGCATCCCACACCAAAAACTGTAACTGTAAAAGAACCTACAAAAAAGCCATCATCACCAATAAAGCCAAAGCCCTTAAAGCTCTGATCAGCAACACTGCATCTGACTCTAAAGATTGATTTGCAATCTTAAAAGAATTGGAAAATCCAGTCCAAGCTACCAATTGCACCAACGCCAGCAAAGAGTGGTGCACCACAATCCAAGATGCTCTTGCGGCCAAGATTAACTTACTACAAAACAAAATCCTAATCAAAAACAACTCCTAGTAGACAAACATGCTACCGATAATCACCTACCTACCCTTAATGAAAACACCAAACCAACATTTCAGTTCACTCCAGTCTAACAAGAACTAGTGCTCAACAGTATGTCGAAGCTTAAAGCATCCAATTGCAAGGGAGATTCCGTCCCAGCGAAAATAGTCAAATCATGCGCCCACACATTGACTCCCATCATAACTAAATTCATAAACCCCTCTTTTGACAAAAGCCTGGTTCCAGCCAGCATCAAGGAAGCTTGGGTCACCCCATTGCTAAAAAAAACAACCTCGACCCCGCTGTGCCCACGAACTGTAGGACAATAACAACAGTTCAATTTTTACAAAAAATCCTTCATAAAATAGCATATAATCAAGTCCAAGCATATTTGGAACAGAACCAGCTCCTTGGCACCAGACAATCTGGTTTCTGTCCTAATCATAGTACGGAAACAGCCCTCCTAGATCTCAAAATTCAAATGGACACCATCAGAGACTCAGGAAAACTCTGCATCCTCCTCCTATTGGATTTATCTGCAGCGTTCGACCTTGTAGATCACAACAAACTCTGCTCCACTCTAGCCAAAGACTTCAATTTTTCTAAGGACGCCACCACGTGGATCAAATCCTTCCTGGAAGAACGAACATCTAGAGTATTCATAGGCAAAGAAGCTGCAGATCCCATACCAGTCCCTATAGGCATCCCTCAAGGATCCTGCCTATCTCCCACACTCTACAATGCTTTTACAAAGCTCATTTTCTGAGCGCTGGACGATATGGGTGTCATATACACAAACTTTGCAGATGACACCCAGATCCTTATCCCCCTCTCAGGGAACTACATCCAAGATACGTTGACTATCAACAAAATCTACTCCATAATCCAAAACTGGATGGCATTAAATAGCCTCTGCCTTAACGATGAGAGGACAGATTCTCATCGTGGGTTCACATTCCAAAATAAATGCCCTTCATCCAGACTATGCCACCATCAACATAGACGGCACCACCATTCCGGTACTGAAACATATAAAAACACTCAGAGTTTACTTGGACTCTAACCTTTCCCTGACCAAACACATCAGCACACTCTCACCTTCCACATCCTACACTTCTAAACCTTTCTCCCTCATTCGCCAATTCCTGACACCTACCAATTGCATCACTCTAGCCAGGGCCTTGATCTTATCTAGACTTGACTATTGTAACATACTACTACTCGGTTCTTCCATCACCAATCTCAATAAAGTGAAACTGATACAAAATAAAGCTCTGTGGGCTGCCCTTGGAATAAGAAAAACTGACCGTATATCCAAAACCAGAAGATAGCACCATTGGCTGCCCATCAAAGCCAGAGGCATATTCAAAACTCTGTCCATCACCTTCAAATGCCTCCATGAAAATGCACCCATCTACTTAAATCATGCAATCACTAAAAAAAACAATTACCAGATCCCTAAGATCCAATAACAATTCACTATTGGCATACCCCGTTATAAAAACACCAGAGCAGGGGGAGCCAGTTTCCAATACCTAGCCCCTAAACACTGGAACTCTCTTCCGCTCACCATCAATAATGAGGTAACTCTCAAGAATTTCAAAAAACTGCTGAAAACTTGGCTATTTAACCAATACCAATAATAATTAGCCACCATAACATTTTGCAAAAAGGTCTTCATCTATGTATATGGTTCTGCTCTGTTAATAACTGTAATGACATGTTTTACTTTATGCCATGTATCTTTTGACAATACAACTGCGCCACACCGGCTACATTAATGTATGCATTTTTAAGCTGTCTGTAACCTCGCCGTGATATCCAAGGGTCTGGGCGAGTAAAGTATGCAATAAAATAAAAATTAAATAAATAAATATGATTGTGGGTGTGATTGTGTGTGAATGTTCTGGTAGGGTGCTCATGTGCAGAATGCAGTATAAGTAAATGTGAGAGAAGGTGTATGGGTGAGTAACTGATGAGTGCATAGGTATGAATGTGATTATCTATGTGTGTGAATGTTCTGGGCAGGTGCACATAAAGAGAATGTGGTGTGCATGTGCTGCTTGTGAATGGTTGTGAGAGAAAGTGTTTGGGTGAGAGACTGGTGGGTGAATGGGTCTGAATGTGATTGTGTTTGAATGTTTAGGGTGGGTGCGCATGTGGAGCATGCAGTTTGAGTGACGGGGACATGGGTATGTATGTGATTATGCGTGTGTCTATATGTGAGTATTCTGGCAGGGTGTCCATGTGGAGAATACATTGTAAATAGGATAGGTGTGTGTTTGAGTGAATGTGAGAGATGGTGAATTGGTGAGTGACTGGTGTGTGAATAGATATGAACATGATTGTTTTTTAATGTTCTGGGTGAGTGCTTGTGTGGAGAATGCAGTTTGAGTGGATGTGAGAGAAGTTATATGTATGAGTGACTGGTGAGTGAATGAGTATGAATGTGATTATATCAAAGTTCTGGGTCGGTGCCTGTGTGGAGAATGGGGTGTGAATATTCTGGGTACATGTGTGAGCGAATGTGAGAAAAGGTGTATGTATGAGTAACTGTTGGGTGAATGGGTATGAATGTGATTGTGTGTGCGAGGCATTGGGGGGCCCATGGACGACTGGAGCATTGTTGACATAATACTGGCATATATTGGTGGAGTCAGAAAGGACATGTATGGGCACATCCAGTGTGAAACTGTTTTTTAGAGTGGCATGTACTGGGAGGAAGGGAATGAAAATGTGTTGGGAAATTCTCCTGTGCATTGTTGGTGACTTGTACCTACTTGACATTTTCATGATTTACCCTACACAACCGATTGCAAACTGTCCGACTTTTTACCCACGTTATTACAGAAAGTGTGCTATGTAATGCCCCATGTTGACCAATTATCCCCAACAAATTCTGAGGGTGGTAAGCCCCTGAACGTGTTTTCCTTGGTTTGGGCTCCCTTGCTATGCTCAATCACTCTTGCATACTTGTGGCAAATAGTTGCACCCCTAAATTAAAATAAATCACCACCCAATACTAGTATCTGGTACATTTAGGTGCAAGAGGCACAGCACTGCCCGTTGTTTCTACACTAGTTTAAAGATTTACGCTTTGATTAAAAAAACAGACTTACATCTTTCAGCTAGCACAGTGTGTGCGTGCCACTGCAGCAGTGTGATGATCATGGGCATTTTGCATGCCTGGTGTTCCAGGCCAGCCCAAAGTCTGGCTCGTTCTGTGCTCACAGGGGGCAGCCACTGACCTCTGTGACATCTTAATGTTATGGAGGACTCTCCTAGCCCTGAGCTAAAGTTGTGGTAGTGCAGTGCCTTTCTAAATCTGGTAATGCTGGTAGAAATCATTATAATTTATAAGAAGAGGAGCAGGATAGACAAGAATACAGGACAATGCAATATTTATTAGAATAATCAAATGGAATAACTCCATATCCACACAGAAGTAACTGTGACATCTTTTAAAATGTGAAATGGAAAGATTTACATTTAGGTTAATTGTCATTAATTGCAGTAAAGTTAATTAGAGTGTTCCTTATTCATGTGAGTGAGTGACCAACGGTCAAACACTTTTTATGTTGCAGTGGATGCGAGACCACACCTTGGTTTGCTTACCAGCTCGATAGTCTACCTGTACAACTAACGATTGCTCTCTTAATTACTGGTGCTTGCTTGGGTCCTGTTCTGTCCCCTCTATGTTCCTGGGATCTTTGAAGTCACTGGGTTAAAGCATTGGAGGGCCCAAAATACAATGATCCTCACTTGGCTTTTGGCAGGTTCAACAAGGTAAGGATGTAGATCATGGGATCAAAAAGAATTTGTGAAATGAACTAGCCTAGCTCCTCAACTTGACTATGAACTGAAAAAGAATTACCAAAAGAATTACCAAAAAGCACTAAATACTTTAAGATTAGGAATGGCATAGGGTCCCTTTTAGGGATGTGGAAGGTGTATTGCACTCCCTAAAAGAGTGACCCACACCCCGAACAGAAGCAATATTGAAAACCCAATGAGAAATCCTGCCACCAATCAACTATCCGTTATCAACCTCTTTGGGCATGAATTTACACAGGCTGCTGAATCTGTGCTTATGTCTCCAGGAATATTTCTACAGGCAGAACAATGAACAAAAGGCAGGCCCAGACTATCTTGGCACAAAGACATCATCAAATTAGGCACTTCCTTATTGTCATAGCCTTAAGACATAAATCAACTTTCTCTGAAAATGTGGATATATGTCATGTCATTTATAACGCCAACAGAACCTTACCTCACAAGAAAGAAGGGCCATCAGAAAACCCAAAACAAAGAAGGAAATCACAATACAACCTGCAGACAAGGTTGAGCTGTGTGGTCATGGATACTTAGAAATATAAAGCAGAGACATACAGACAATGGGCCTCATTACACGGTAGGCGGTAAGTGAAAAACGATGCCGGTAAAGGATTAACGGTATCGCTAACCGCTCCTGCCAATTACGACCGGTCTATCCGCTATTAGCTGCACCACTAAGAACAGTGTCTCTAATAGCGGCAAGGTAGAAGGGGCACGACCCCTCATGTCGGCAATAGCGGCATGGTGGAAATAGGAGTCCATCACAAGCCATGCGGAAATGCTAATAGCGGAATGGAGTAGGCCCAAAAAGCCCATACCGGCATGGCGGAAATACCGGCATCGCGAACCACCCGTTAAGGGACATGTGCAGTGTTCCCAACTGCCACAGGTGGCCACAATCAGCACAGGTGGAGGCAATGGAGACTAGGGTAGCACAAAAGGGGCACACCACACCCCTTGCCACACCCCTTCCCACACCAAGATGATTCCAATACTAGCAGCATTACATGGGCTGGAGGACATGATTGCATTGTAGCACCAACAACAACAGGCCGCACAGAGGAGACACAGGAGGAGGAAGAGGAGGGCGAGACAGGCTCAGCAAGCCCCACCAGTGCACCTAGTCATACCACAGAGGCAGCCACCAATCACCAGAGCAGATACACACCCTGTACCGTCTGGACCGGGATACCATCACCACCATTGTGGACATGATACACAACGACATTGTGGGCCTCATAGACATCCGTACTGCCATCCCCCCCTCTACTGAAGGTGGTCACTGTGCTCCAGTTCCTGGCCACAGGCCACAGGGACCTACCAGCATACAGTAGGGCAGATGCATGTCATATCACAACCAGTATTCTCACGCACGCTGAACCAGGTGCTCGATGCCCTCCTGAAGCACACAAGTGAACGCATATCCCTGCCATGGACTGCCCAGGAGATCTCCAACACCAAAGTTGGCTTCTATTCACTGGCAGGTGTCCCAAGTTGCATCGGGGCCATCGACTGTACCCATGTGGAATTGGTGACAATGAGGCAGTCTACCGAAACAGAAAGCAATACCACTCCATCAACATCCAAATGGTATGTGACTCAATCAAGATAATCACACATTGTTGTGCCCGATATCCCGGATCAACCCATGACTCAATGGTCCTGTGGAACTCAACGATACCACGCTACATGGAGCGGCATGCTGGACAACGTTTGTGGCTACTTGGTGAGTAGCAGGGCAAGCACTTGGCACTGTGATGTGGTGTGTGATTGGTGGGTGGGAGAGATGCATACACCAACTGGGTGTGATTGGGGGGGTGCATACTCCAACTGGGTGTAATTGGGGGGGAGATGCATACTCCAACTGGATGTAATTGGGGGGGAGAGATGCATACTCAACTAGGTGTGATTGGGGGCGGGGGGAGAGATGCATACTCCAACTGGGTGTGATTGGGGGGGGGGAGATGCACATTCCAACTGGGTGTGATTGGGGGGAAGATGCATACTCCAACTGGGTGTAATTGGGGGGGGAGATGCATACTCCAACTGGGTGTGATTGGGGGGGAGAGATGCATACTCCAACTGGGTGTGATGGGGGGGAGAGATGCATACTCCAACTGGGTGTGAACATATGTCCAGATAAACAATGGACATACAGATTTACACCACTGTCCACCGAGGCAGCCCACAAATGGACCTGACAGAAAACCACATGCAAGTAGTAATCTGCACAACATAGTAATCAATACATAACGCCAAACATGCAATATCCATCCACATGCACATTGCACATCATACCATACCATCTATAACACAAAGCAGCAACATGCAGCCAAAATGGACATTGGAAATGTACGCTGAACAACATCACAACGGATATGCAGATTTGACTGCATACAATGGGATCTCCTGTAGCCATTGTACTGATCCACACCCGTACACCACTACTGAAGTGCCGCATCACAGCATGGTGACATCAACCTTGGGATGGCAGTACACTAGCTGTGTGGTACATACGTTGCCAGGACCAAGAGACACGAATTACTTGACCTCACCCAGTACATGCCAATAATTGCCGTAGGCATGCACGGTGCATGTCCACTTGCAAGGACTACCTCACCTACCCACATTACAGCTACTCTGATTGCCTCCATGCATGCAGGGATTTGTGGATGTCATACACAATGCAAAGTTGATGTGTGTGATGTGTACATGTTCCACTTGATGTAAACACTTACACATACCCATTGTTGCACCCATGCAGGTGATGCTGGCTATCCCCTGAAGAAGTGGCTCCTTACCCCTTACCCCTGTACGGAACCCACAGAACAGGCACGAAGAGGAATACAATCATGCACATACCCGTACCCGCGTGGTAATTGAGCAGACATTTGGCCTTTTGAAGACAGGTTCCGGTGCCTCAGCAGGTCGGGCGGGGCACTCCTGTACGGCCATGAGAAGGTGGTCAAGATCACCATGGCATGTGTCATGCTGCACAATATGTGTATCAGACGGAATGTGCCAATGCCCCCTGACATTGAACTGCAACCACCCGCTGAGGATGATGATGGGGATGAGGAGGAAGGAGACAGGGCTGCAGGTCATGCAGGTGGTGATGCCAGGAGGGACGTGCTGTGCACCAGCACCTGATCGACCAAATTTTCTAATACACACGGTTGAACTTTGTTGAATGGAAGTGGGTATTTGGCCACTGGGTTTTGTGGTGAACTGCACACTGGGCCCTGTCCAACAATAAAGCACACATACACAATGAAAATGTCCACTCCTGTGATTTCTCTTGACACCAGTGTGTTTTATGTATCATTAGTTAAAGAAGTGCATGGACCCAACTACGCAAACACCCTTTCACCCCTACCCCCACAACACTCCCAAAACACCCTTTCCCCCCTCCCCCCACAACACCCCCATGAATGGCTTGTACATCAGCGCTGCATAGCTGTACATGTGTCAGCAACATCTGGCTGGCCCTAGTTCCCATGCCACCGTTGGTGGGTTGAGAGGTTGTGCACCGCATAGCCCGCAAGGACCTGCGTCGGGGGCTGGTCTGACTTTAGCTGGCAGTGGATGAGGTGCACGGTTGTTCCGGTGCCGGTGGGGGGTTCTGCCTGTCCATTGCGTCTGCTATGCGTGTGAGGACCTGCCTCACAAGTGACATTTCCTCATATAGCCTGTTGGTGCTGGCTTCTATGGCCTGTCTGATGTCCCTTGCATGCTCCCTGCACTCCTCCCTCGCACGTGCTGCCTCATCCACATGCTGGCCAACCAGCGCAGTGATGTCCTCCTGCCGCTGTCTGATGATGGCACCCACCCCACAAGCAAGACACATGGCCACTGTGTCTTGCTTGTGGGGTGGGTGCCGCACCTTGTTCTATTGGTCCAGCATCAGGTGATGATACCGGTGGACTCCAGCATCCTGCCAGTATTTCATCACCAGGCTGGCATTGGCTGCTGGATTGTGGTGTGGGGTGTGGGCTCGGTTCTTTTGACTGCTGGGGGCTGGGTGTATGTTGTTGTATGGCCAAGTCACAAGTGTCCTCTACATCGGACATGGGTGCTGTGGCTGCTGCCTCACCGATGGAACTATTGGCTGCTGTCGGGGAGAAATTCTGCCGGGGTCGGCCGGGGCCGTCCGTAGACCTCCGGGCAGGGAGGCCCCAACTCCTCCCGTATATCCCAAAAGAGATAGAGTATGAGACACACGCAAGAAGCAAGGTGACTCTGCTGTTTATTAGACAAACCGGCAGGGATGGGTCAAGGATCGTACGCGTCCGTCCTGACACACACACAATCGTGGGGCTCGCAGGCCCTTTTTACCTTAGTATGACGCGCTACTTGCGTCACCTTAGAAAGTTTAGCAAAAAACCTATTTCCACTCTGGATTGGTTACTCGAGTGGTAGGGTTAGTATAGCATACATATAGAGAACGGTGTTAGTGGTTGAGGGTTAGTCAGGTGGTATACTTGGGCTGTCCCTTCAATTTGATACATGAAAATTGTTAGATGAAGACCTCTGAGGATTGGTCAATGTTAATGGCGTCAGTGATAAGAGCCCCATGTTCTGATTGGTCCGCTCGCGAGCCTCCCAGTCTGAGACTATCGCTGTTCCCAGCTCGCGGTGCACCTGTCATTTGCAACAATGTTTTACTATGGGTAGGTGTAAACAATGTGAGGATTTATTCATATGTTGGGAGGTCGACTACTCCCACTGCTGCAGATGTCCAATGAGTCTTTTAATTGTATCTGCCTGTGTCTTGAAACGTGGGATTCAGGCGTCTCCTTCCTCCTGGGCTTGGCATCCTGTCAGGTTTAGCTTTGTCACGTGAGGTGGGACCGTGTTTGAGGCAAAATTTAGCACAATTAATATTGTTTTTTCCCACTGTGTGCCTGGTTTATCTTGCAGGTGCGACCTTGGCGTCGGCTTGCGGCGTGCGAGATTGCAACATCGTGCCCTTGGCGGTGTGCTTTCGCCGGGCTCATTCTGCAGGGTCAGCAACCGAGCTCTTGCTCATTCAGTGTTCATGGAAGCTTTTGCTTGCGGCCTACTTGGGCCTGGTGCATAGGTGGAACCGTTTGATGTAGAGCGCTTTAAGTTACGGTATCATATTGCTCTATCCTCAGTATCGTGTCTCCGTTATATTCTTCATTATGGTACATGGTTCTTAGAAGAAGCGTGAGCAAGCCTTTTTAGATAAGTTCATTATGCGTCTTGCGTTTCTGCATTTTGAGAGCCTATGTGGAAAATAATAAAGATGCACGTCCGTGGGTATGTCTGTCGCCTACGTCATAGCACTGAGTATGTTCTTCGTGTGGATTGGTGTGGGAGTGTCCGGTGTGCATGTTTGCACAGGTGTGCTAACCGTTGGCTAGGTCGTCATGGCATCTCTAACGACGTGTAGGTTTTAGTCGAGTTGATCCATGCCGCAGGTGTCGGCATGGACAGGGCGGGCTGCTGGGCAGGTAGATGGGCACATCCGTATGTTCCTGTACCAGGGTATTTGGTCGTCTGGTAGGTAGGCAAACTCCTCTTGTGGCGGGTGTCTAGGCCGTGATCCTCTAGGCCAAGCGCGAGAGGGGAAGGGCGGGAGCCTGTTCTTCCATTCTCCCACTTCAGACCCCCCTCTGGTCGACTTGTCGACCACAAACATATCCTTTTCTTTATCTCCTCTTACTCTCCATATTTTAGTTATTCCTCCCAAATGTCCATAGTGGTTAACATGGTCTTCAAATGACCAATACATATATGCACAGGTTCCTCCAGGAGTGCAGTATACCCATTTCCCTATGTAGCTCCTTGGGTTTCTTGGGTTTTCGAGCTTCACTGATGGTGGGTCCAGGTGGTTGGTGATGATCTGGTTGCGCAACTTCTCTCTCTCTTTTATGATTGTGCCTGTGTGTTTGCCGTCATCTGTTGGCATCAAGAGGTGCATACCAACCATTTCGATCATCTCGTCTGTGGTGCGTGCCTTCCGGGCCTTCCAAAATCTTATTATGATCAGTGTAGCTCCAGCCAAAATAGTAAATCCAACTATAATCTTCAGTCCATCTGACAGCCAAGATGGCATCCATGACCATAATATTGAAAACCAGCTCTCATCCTTTTTCACACCTTTACTTTCATTCATCATTTTTGAGTGCATCTGGGCCAATTGTAAAACTGCTTCTGTCAGTGTACCATTGTCAGCATCGCTGGCAGGGATGAATGTGCAGCATGATTGTCCTATCTTAGCGCAAACTCCTCCTTCCATTGCTGTGAGGAGGTCCAGTACATATCTGTTCTGAAGCGCTACCATCCTCACAGCTCGCAGTTCCTCTTTTATTGCGTTGAATCCATTCACTGTAGAGTTAATTGTCATCATTAGTTCCCACCTAGTTATCTGGAGCCATTTTGCGTTTGCGTAAGCCTGTAGTCCCGGATGTATTATTGAGGAGAAGAACATTGCTGCTCTGCTGAATAGTCTGTGTTCTGGCGGAATTGAAGTGAGTGCTGTTTCCGACCTTCCCCACAGGTAATTTCCTGTCAGAGGTTCTCCTTGTCTTTTCTTCCTATTCAGGACGGTGTTGTTGCGTTGTTCCTGTTCTCTGGCCCCTTCTGAAGCTGTGCAGATCTCTTCTTCCTCTTGTTTCCTTCATCCATTTTGGGGAAATTCGCCATATTCACATGTTTCTGGGGCACCACTAGTGATGGTACATTAACGTGTACTATTGTGCATACACCATTCCACAGAGGGGGCAGTGTGTGGTATGCCTTGTCTCCACAGGCCCAGTAATGGTCCATTACTACTGCTGTTCCTGCTCCCCCCTCAGGTAACTCCATCACGCTTTCACAGTTGGTGTTGTATCCTACGTCCACTTCTCCTTTATGTTGGTAGCATACCTTAGGCGCAGTTAGCGGCAGTATTGTTATTGGGTCTTCATCCTTCTCCATCCACGTGAGCATGGGTACGTACTTGACCCAAGTCATCCAACATCTATGGTTGTGTCCATCAATAGTTGAAATATTTTCTCTTGTTACCATGTTGCTGCCAACCACTCCTATGTCCCATTTGTTGTTCATGTACACCTTCCCTGTTATTATCACCAGTGGTCTTTCCCAACATCCGTTTTTACCAGGGACTTCAGTGGCGTACCAATCACATGGTAGGTACTGTAGTGTTACTTTCTTTGTTTCTCCTTTTTCAGGACCACTTGTTATGTACCTGAATGCTTCAGCATGTAAACTGCTCTTGTGGTAACTCAAATAAGTCTTGAGGAAGTTGTTTTCATATGGATATGTATCTCGTGTTTTCCACACCAGTTGCACCACTGTCCCTTGAAATCTTCCTTTCGTTTGGAACAGTGCCAGGTATATTATACATCGTGCTAATTTTTCATCTATCTCCGTGGCAACAAATGTTCGAGAAGCGCTCATGGCGTATGGGATTAATGAGCAAACGTAGCAGCTGTCTTCTGTTGTCTGTTTACCTATGTGGGTCATGTGTTGGTACCATATGTTGTTTGAGATGTGTGCTGAATCTTGTATGTAGTTGTCAATACCTTTATTATCTGAGTATGTGCTGCGTTTAACTCTATTTTCCTTGTGTGGGATTTTACTAGTACCACCTGACGTAACACCTGTTGCAGCTGGGGGTGGGGGTGTATTAGGTTTGGGTACAGCAATAATATCAATAGCATAGCTGTACTGCCATACAGAGGCAGCCAAGAACCCGGTGATCATTAAAATCCCCATCAATTTTATTACAGATGCTAATTTCACCGGCATTTTGCTCTTACCTTGCTGCAGTCCGGCAGCTTATTCTTGCGACGTTACAGTTGCCCGTCTGAAAATTCTTAATATGCTTGTTATTAGTGTTAGTTGTCGTTTTTAAGCTCTCCCTATCAAGTAGTCATTCAGTGCCCAGGCGAAGAGCTGTTCCCACGCCAATCTAAGCGATCTATCTCTTAGGGCAGGCAAGTATGGTTGGAGGTGGGGCAGTGAATGTTCTATGGCCAATAGGAATGCTGTGTAGTAGACACGTACCCTCCTTTTTTTCAGATACGTTGGCCTTTTTATTTCATATACAAATTGGTGTGACAATTCTTCCAGGTAATTATCGTCTGAGGGTACCATCTACTCCTGGGCAGTGAATTGGTTAGTTATCTACTTTCTTAGTAGTACAATAATATGCTGTACCTGCATGTGCGAGAGAAAAGAAAGAGAACATTCAGGTGTTTACATGTGTATATGTGCAAAACAATGTCCTTCAGTTCAGTTATTACTACAGTGGGTAGGGGGTCAATGGGCAGAGGGTTTGGGGCTCAACTGGCGGAAGTCTCTTTATTCTTTGATCATGTAACCATGGGGTGGGCGGTATGGGGATCACCCCTTTCTTGTCTAGTAGTTGTCTCTGGGGAATCTGGGGGGTGGCAGGGTATGGGGACACTTAGGCCGTTAGTTGCGGTAGAAGTCTCTTCCTCCGTTGGTGACGCTGTTGTTGTTCTCCCAGTGGCCCTGTCGGTGGCGCTGGGGCGGGTCTGGAGTTTGTAGATCTTTACGTCGTGTAGATGGTTCCAGGCACGTTTGTCCTGTAGCTTTACTGCTCTCGTTGATACCTCCTCTACCAGATGGGGGCCAGTGAAGCGTGGGCTGTTCCACTTTCTGTTGAAATTGCGGAGTAGTACGTGGTCACCTTTAGCAACTTTGCACAGTCTTTCCTTTTCCAATTCTTTATCCGCGTCTTCTTGCTGATCGCTGTTAGACCCGCCCCGTGTGCGCTCGAGCTGTTGAGACACAAACACTACACTAGTAATCAAAGAAGACACATATTGGTACATTTCATCACCAAGGACATTTGCAGTAATCTCGTGGTCGGTAAATGCTCTTGATGTTGGCGTTAGGGGAAGGCGCATTTGACGTCCGGTAACCACCTCGTGAGGGGTGAGGTGGTGGTCGGAACCTGGTCTATTCCTTAGCTCAAATAGGGCTAATGGAAGGCAATACAACCAACTCTTCTTTGTTGTTTGCTGTATTTTTGCAATTGCCTCCTTTAATAGGCCATTCAGGCATTCACATATACCGTTGGCCTGTGGGTGGTATGCACATGCAAATTTATGCTTGATGTTCAGTAAGGATGTGATGTGCTGGAACATTTCGTTTGCGAAATGTGGGCCATTATCTGACCGCAGTACCTTGCACACTCCCCACCTGGGGAAGACCTCCCTCACTAGGAATTTAGCTGCTCTGAATGCATCTGGGTGTGAACAGGGCCCTGCTTCAATCCACCTCGGGAATGGGCATACTACTACAATCATATACCTATTTCCTTGACATACGTTGATCATATCAACATAGTCAATATGGAGATGTCGGAAGGGTCCCTCTGGCCGGGGTATAGTACCTCTTATCACCTTCAGAGTGTGACCGGCCGTAAACTGTTGACATGTGAGACAATTGCTGACAAAATTTGACACATGAGAATTTAACTCGGGGCAGAACCAGTCTTCCCTAATTCGTGCTGCAATTACTTCCTTGCCTGTGTGGGCTGGGTGGTGTAGTTGGCTCAGGGCGGTGTTCAATAGTGCCAGTGGTATTACAATCTTCCCAGTGTCACTCTGGCGCCATAGTGCGTCAGTTGGTGACATTGTGCATCCCCCTTTTACCCATATTTCTTTTTCTGCCATTGGTGCAGCCGCTTGTAGCTCCATTATCTGTGTGGCTGGGAGATGGGTGTACCCTTCTCTTATCAACATCTCCTTAGCCATTCCCCTCCCTCTCCCTCTCTCTGACTCTGTGGGGTTCCATATCTCACCAAAATATGCAGCATACTTCGCATGTGCGTCTGCAGCTGCATTCCCTTTTGAAATGTGGTCTTCACCATTGGTGTGTGCTGTGCATTTGACCAAAGCGAATTCTTGGGGGTCATTTATTGCTTCAATTAGTTTAGCCAATAGGAGGGCATGTTGCACTGGAGTGCCATCAGCTCTCCTAAACCCTCTTCTTCTCCATTTCGACAGCCCTGAGTGGACAGTGGACGTAACATATGCGCTGTCGGAATATATGGTCACTCGTTTGTCAAAGCTTTCCTTCAACGCCAAAATTAGTGCAATTAATTCTGCTGCTTGAGCGGAATAATGCTGTGGTAGTTGTACACATTTCATTGCCACACACACCGGTACCTCCATCATTTTTACCACTGCTGCCCCAGTCCTCCTTATACCATCCCTTTGGTCGATAGTTGATGACCCATCAATGAACAGGAGCTCACCTCCCTCTAGTGCGTTTTCTTCAATCTTTCTAGTACATGAGTGCATTTCAGTTATTTGCGTACAATCGTGGGCATAATCTCCTTCCTCAAGTACTTCTGCTAGGAACCTTGCAGGGTTGACCGTGCTACATCTAACAATTGATAGTTCAGCTCTGGATAAGATGATCTCATAACCTGATGCCCTTTGCGTGGTTAGGGTGGACTTAGGTTTATTCAATATTGCAAATAGTGCATGTTCCACAAACAGTGTAGTTGGGCACCCCATGGTGATTGCTGATGCTTTTTCTACCGCAAAAGCAGCTGCGGCGAGACCTTGTTCGCAAGGGAAATGACCTAACATCACAGGATCTAAGTGGCCGCTGTAAAATGCTACTGGTTTGTAGCCCATGCTTGTTTTTTGAGCCAACACTGTTTTCATTACGGCTGAGTCGCAATGTGAAAATATAAAGAATTGTCGCTCATAGTCTGGGGTTGCCAGTACCGGAGCAGTTGATATCGCATCTTTCAGTTCATCAAAAGCCTCTTTCATTTCCATTGTCCACCCCAACTTTTTCTCCCCTTTATTAGCTTCCTTTAACGCCTCAAGCAGGGGTCCTATGTATGAGCTGTAATCAAATACCCATGCTCTACTGTAGTTGCACAGACCCAGGAACTGCTGCAGTTCCCTCACTGTTTGTGGCACTGGCGTTTTTGAAATGGCCTGTGCTCTTTGTGGTGCAATCTTTCTTCCATGTTGGGATATGAGCTGACCAATGTAAAGTACCTGTTCTTGACAGTACTGTAACTTTTCCATGTCTACCTTGTAACCTTTTTCAGCCAATATTGTCAGCATCTTTAATGAGTCCTCTCTGCATGTTCTTTCGTTTGTACTGCAAATTATTATGTCGTCGACATACTGCAACACTGTGCTTTCCACTTCAATGTTACCCAAATCCATCTGTATTACTCTGTTGAAGATTGAGGGTGATTCGCAGTACCCTTGTGGCAATCTGGTGTGTTTCCACTTTGTGTTTCTGTAAGTGAAGCTTGTCAGATCTTGTGAGTCTGGGTGCAATGGTATTGAGAAAAAAGCATTTTTAAGGTCGATCACTGTAAATCGTGATGCTTCTGCTGGAATGCCACACAATATTGTGGCCGGGTTTGCGGCTATGGGGTATTCTGCTTCTACTATGTTGTTCAAGGGCCTGAGATCCTGTATGAAGCGCCAAGACCCCCCTCTAGCCTTGCGCACTGGGTATACAGCCGTGTTACATGGTGATTCTGAGGGGACCAATATGCCATTATCTATAAGGGCTGTTATGGTTTCATATATGCCCTCATCTGCCTCTTTTGATAGTGGGTACTGTTTCACTCTGGGGAGTATTGCACCTTTTTTCAATTTTATCCTTACCCCCCCTATACTTTTTATGCACCCCACGTCATAGGGGCTAGTAGTCCATAATGATGTGGGTACTTTTGTCATATCCTCCTCAAAGAAGGGAACTGGGGTGGATGTGGGTGCCTCAAGTGCCATTGCCATTTTCTGTGCCACTTGTTTGTACGCCACTCTTAGCCATATTGTAACGCTCACCTGATTCTCGCAGAGGCACCGGTCTTGACTGGGCGACTACCGTATCTTCAAAGGTGATGTGTAGCACCCGGTTGGCTCTTTGGGCTGGACCTCTGTGCACTGTATGCCTGACGTGTAGAGTAAGATGTCTGCAGATAGAAAATATGGGGTTAATGAACTGGGGTTATTGGGGTGTCCCTATCTCTTTCCTCTTCTCCTCTCTTGTAGACCCCCAAACGTTAACGCTCTCACCTTAGGTAAGTGAATGCCGAGCTCTCCATCTGCCTCGGGGCAGGGTGCTGTAACCAGTTTCTTCACTGGATAGGTAGCGCAGGCCTCTTGACTTCAGAGGACTGCTGTCCGTCGTTTACTGCACGAACGGTAAGTTTCGAGTCATTCAAATGTCTTTAAAGTCTTTAGTAATGATGTCTCTTGTTTTGCAGGGTTCCGGCGATGGCGGATGACGGGCTGAAGTGAATTGAAGATGGAGCCCGTGTGATGAATAGAAGCGCCTGGAAGCACGTAAGTAAGCGCTTGTTGCCTGCTTCACTATGCGCTTTAACTGTCTTTTTATTTTGCAGGTACGAGTTCGGAGCGGCTGCAGGGTGCCGGAATACCCACTGGATTAGATGTGGAAAGGAGTAATGGCACGTGAGTATTAAAGTTCCCCAATGTCTTTAAACGCACCTTGTTTTGTCTTTCAGATGCGGGATGCAGCGCCGAAGGCCTCCGGAGCGTGCGAAGAGTTGGTAAACTTTTGTCTTTCAGATGCCGGAATGCAGTGTGAAGACCTCCGGAGCGCACGAAGAGTAGGTAAGCCTTTGCCTTTCAGATGCCGGAATGCTAACCTGTTCTTTCTTGTCTTTATAGGTGTTGCTGAAGACTGGATTCAGGATGGTAAGCCTTTGCCTTTCAGATGCCGGAATGCTAACCTGTTCTTTCTTGTCTTTATAGGTGTTGCTGAACACTGGATTCAGGATGGTAAGCCTTTTTCCTTAGGCCCAGGACCGGATGCAGAAGACACGATGAGCGTTCTGCTGCAGAGGTTGCAGAATAACGCAAAGCAAGATTCATCCACCGGGTGTGGTTTAAATAGCCTCCTGTAGTGCTTAGGTGTCTCCTTCCACAGCCACGCCTAAGTAAGAAAAGAGTTCCTGGTAAGAAAAGAGTTCCTGCCTTCCAGAAGAGTTCCAGTGTTCTGAATCTAGGGAGTGGCTCCAGCCCCACCCAACAGGAAAAGTAGTTCCAAACAGAAGAGGATCAGAGGCTCAACTGGCAGGCAAGTAAGCAGCATGGTCTGCTGAAGGTAAGTCCACCCAAGCATTATGAGCCCGGCGCTTCCAGCGCTGGGACTGGGCATATTTATGAGCCTGGTGCCACTGGCGCCAGGACTGGGTCCAAAAGGTCCCAATTGGGACTGGTTGGCACTCGGAACCTGGGTTATGGATCTGCTTCCAAGGGAGTTGGGAAAACCCTGACCTTTTGGAAGCAGAGATCATGACAGTACCCCCCCTCAAGGCCCCTCCCAAACCGGGCTTCTCCGGGGGTTTTGGCTTGTCAGGAAATGTTCGGTGAAATCTTTTGATTAGGCGAGGAGCGTGGACATATTCAGCAGGTTCCCAGGATCTCTCTTGGGGGCCGTAGCCTTTCCAGTCAATTAGGTAGAATAGTTTAGATTTGGAGATCTTGGAGTCCAGAATGCTTTTGACTTCAAACTCGAGTTCTCCATCCACTAGGATAGGTTTTGGAGATTTGGTTAGTCGGGTTTGAGGCTGCACGGGTTTTAATAGAGAGACGTGGAAGACCGGATGTATCTTCATGTGCGGGGGCAAGTCCAACTTGACCGCTACTGGGTTTACTATGGTAGTGATGGAATAGGGACCAAGGTATCTTGGGTTGAATGTGCGTGGCCCTTTTAGAGATAGATATTTGGTGGATAACCAGACTTGATCCCCTACTTGATAGTGAGGGGCTTCCTTCCGATGTTGATCTGCTCCTTTCTTGTATTGTTCTTTAGCCCTTTGAAGGTGAGAAACAGCTTCCTTAAAGGCTTGGGTGATTGTAGAATGCAGGTAGTCTACTGCTGGTGTTTCAAGATCTTGGAGGGGATCCAACTCTGAGGTTCGAGGGTGACTGCCGTACAAAAGAAAAAACGGGATTTTCCCAGTTCCCGAATGGACAGAGTTATTGTAGGCATACTCGGCTATCCAAAGGATATCTTTCCAAGTTTTTTCAGTTTGTTGCAGCATGCAGTGTAAATACTGTTCCAGAGTTTGATTGGTCCTCTCGGTTTGTCCGTCGGTCTGAGGGTGGTGACTGGTCGATAGTCTCACATTAATTTGAGCCGACCGACAGCAACTTCGCCAAAAATGAGAAATAAATTGACTACCTCGATCCGAAATTAGAACCGAAGGAAAACCGTGCAGTCGGACGATGTTTTCGAGAAATTCTCGGGCCAGAGTTGCTGCTGTTGGCAAGCCTTTGAGCGGAATGAAATGCGCCATCTTGGAGAATAAGTCCACGATTACTAGAATCGTATTGTATCCGGAGCATGGAGGTAGATCGGTGATGAAGTCCATAGAAAGCGTATGCCAAGGGCGAGGTGGGATGTCAATAGGGCGTAAGAGGCCTGCTGGTCTTTCCTTTTGACTCTTGTTTTGGGCGCATACTCCACAGGACATTATAAAGTCTCTGATATCTTTTTTCCAAGACGGCCACCAGAAGTAGCGCTTGATCTTTTCTGAGGTCTTGGCTATACCGGGATGACCTTCCATTAAAGAGTCGTGATAACAAGAGATTACTTTTTTCTGTAAATCTGTGCTGGGTAGGTATAATCGTTCTTGGAAATACAATAAGTTGTCCTTTACTGCAAAGTCCTTTCCCTGCAGATGCCAATTCTGTATGTCTGCTGGAGTTACAAGTTGCCTGGCTTTATCCTTAACTTCCTCTATGGATTCTGTGGCGATTACACCCAGAATTCTTTGTTCGGGAATGATTGGTACAGGTTTAGGGTTGACCAAGTGTTCTTCCACTCCCATCCGAGAAAGGGCATCGGCTTTACCGTTCTTTGTACCAGGTCGATAGGTAATTATGAAGTCAAACTCGGCAAAGAATAATACCCAACGGAGTTGTCTAGAGGATTTGGCTTTTGCGGTCTTCAAATATTGCAGGTTTCGGTGATCCGTAATCACAGTAACGGTGTGTCGGGCCCCCAGCAGATAATGCCGCCAAGCCTTGAAGGCAGACTTGATAGCCAGAAGTTCCTTGTCAGTAATCGTGTAATTGATTTCAGGAAGCGAGAATTTGCGGGACCAAAATGCCACGGGATGCAACTGATTGGTTACCGGGTCCTTTTGTGATAGAACTGCCCCCATGGCAAGGCTTGAAGCATCAGTTTCCACGATGTAGGGGAGTTCGGGGCGAGGGTGTTTTAAGATTGGTGCAGAGATAAATTTAGTCTTCAAATCCTGGAAAGCTTGTTCCGCCTCGGTAGACCATTCAAAACGTTTGTTTTTCTTTAACAAGGCAGTGATGGGCTGGACTATTCGAGAGAATTCGGGGATAAACCTGCGGTAAAAGTTAGCGAAGCCTAACATGCTTTGCACACCTTTTACAGAGGATGGTGATGGCCATTTGAGAACTGCATCGACCTTCTTTGAATCCATACGCACTCCGCCAGGTGATAATATGAATCCCAAGAATTCAACTTCAGTCACGTTGAAAACACATTTTTCCAACTTAGCGAAAAGTTTGTGTTGACGCAATCTTTCGAGGACCATTTTCACGTGTTTCCGATGTTCAGATTCCGATGAAGAATAAACGAGGATGTCGTCAATGTAAACAACAACACATACATCTATGAGCTCTCTGAGGACATCGTTCATAAAATATTGAAAGGCGGCCGGGGCATTGCAAAGTCCGAAGGGCATGACCTGATATTCAAATAGCCCATACTTGGTGCGGAAGGCCGTCTTCCATTCATCGCCCTCTTTTACTCGTACCAAGTGGTAAGCTCCTCTAAGATCCAGCTTTGTATATATGCATGCTTTTCTGACTTGGTCCAGGAGTTCAGGGATCAAAGGTAACGGATATCTATTCTTAACGGTGATCTGGTTCAAGGAGCGATAATCGATACAAGTTCTAAGGTCTCCTTCCTTTTTTGGAACGAAGAACAAAGCTGAAGAAGCAGGGGACTTGGAAGGACAAATAAACCCATTTGCCAGGTATTGATCCAGGTATTGTCGAAGGTGAAGGTTCTCAGGCTCGGTGAGGGCATAAATTCTACTACAAGGAGGAGTAGATCCAGGTATCAGGTCTATCTGGCAGTCATAAGACCTATGAGGAGGTAGAGAGTTAGCCTGATCCTTCCGGAAAACATCTTGGTATTGTAGGTATTCGGGAGGTAACTGGGGAGTCTCTGAAGAAATTGCGGCCAGTGCAACACCAGGTGGAGGGTGACAAGTAGAGACACATTCTGGAAACTGGACCGTTCTTGCTCGCCAATCGATCAGAGGATTGTGTTTCTCTAACCAAGGTATTCCTAGAATAATCTGAAACTGAGGGGCCTTGATCACATCGAACACGATCTTCTCATGGTGTCCATCCTGACTTACTAGCGTCACCTCTTGAGTGGTATGCGTTACTGGCCCGGAGGCTATCTCCGTACCATCCACCGTAGTAATGACGTCCTTTACAGCCTTAGGACAAAGAGTTAGATTCATCCTCAAAACCATTTCATGATCCACATAATTGCCGATGGCACCGCTGTCGACGTAAGCTTCAATTGCATGTAATCGATCCGGATTATCAGAGCTAATGAGGACCATAGGTATCACGAAATGCGAGGTCACGGAACTGGTTTTCAGGCTCGGCAAGAGGACCTCTATTCTTGTCGGGCGAGGTCGTTTCCCTGCTCAGAGTTTGTAACTTTGGTAACTGCAGCTCCTACTGCCTTCTTGGCAGGTTTCACCGGACAGTCTCGAAAAAAGTGCCCTGAGTTTCCGCAATATAGGCATAATTGCAACTGTTTCCTCCTTTCCCGCTCCCTTTGTGTTAGAGGACCTTTCAGACCCCCTATTTGCATGGGTTCCCCGGAGTCTACTCCTTTGGAAGGAGTTGGCGGTTTGGAAAATACTCGAGCATCAAACTTGGAACGATCGGCCTTCCTGTTCTGCAGCCTGTGATCTATTTGAACGACCAAGTCTATATAATCCGAACAGTCTTGTGGGGGATTCACTACTTGGGCTAAAACGTCTTTGAGCTCTCCACGTAGACCTCTATAAAACAGCGTAATCCTTTTGTCCTCAGGCCATTGAGTTTCCACTATTAGTCTATTGAAAGATGCAATATAAGCCAAAAGGTCTTGATTACCCTGTCGCAACGAAAGAAGCTCATTGTCCAAGGCCTGCCCCTGTGAATGTCTTGCGAACAGTTTTTCCATACTAAGCTGAAAGGCTTGAAAATCATGGAGAACCGGATCATCTTGATTAACTAGAGGGATCGACCAGTCTACCGCATTGCCACTAAGGTACGAAAGTACAAAAGCTACTTTTGCTTGATCAGTTGGAAAGGCTGCTGGCCGGCATAAGAAGTGCAACCGGCACTGATTGATAAATACTGCAAACCTCTTTGGGTCACCAGAAAATCGTTCGGGCGGAGCCAGAGGTACATTCCCAGGTAGGTTGATCTGCACTGGATTCATAGAGGATGTTGAAGGAAGATTTGCCCCTGATGCGGGTAACGGGGTCTGTCCGGCTTGTGACTGTAGCACTTGTCTAGCAAGATTGTCTGTTCTCTCCTTGGAAATAATTAGTTCCCTTCTTAGAGCATTCGTTTCCTGACGAGCTGCATGCACTTCTGCCCTTAGTTCCCCAAGTACCCGGGCTAGGGGGTCAGTATCCGAGGTTTCCATAGCGCCTGGGCGAGAGTTTTGCGGTAGGCTTTGCGTTCTGTAACGCTCACCTGATTCTCGCAGAGGCACCGGTCTTGACTGGGCGACTACCGTATCTTCAAAGGTGATGTGTAGCACCCGGTTGGCTCTTTGGGCTGGACCTCTGTGCACTGTATGCCTGACGTGTAGAGTAAGATGTCTGCAGATAGAAAATATGGGGTTAATGAACTGGGGTTATTGGGGTGTCCCTATCTCTTTCCTCTTCTCCTCTCCTGTAGACCCCCAAAGGTTAACGCTCTCACCTTAGCTAAGTGAATGCCGAGCTCTCCATCTGCCTCGGGGCAGGGTGCTGTAACCAGTTTCTTCACTGGATAGGTAGCGCAGGCCTCTTGACTTCAGAGGACTGCTGTCCGTCGTTTACTGCACGAACGGTAAGTTTCGAGTCATTCAAATGTCTTTAAAGTCTTTAGTAATGATGTCTCTTGTTTTGCAGGGTTCCGGCGATGGCGGATGACGGGCTGAAGTGAATTGAAGATGGAGCCCGTGTGATGAATACAAGCGCCTGGAAGCACGTAAGTAAGCGCTTGTTGCCTGCTTCACTATGCGCTTTAACTGTCTTTTTATTTTGCAGGTACGAGTTCGGAGCGGCTGCAGGGTGCCGGAATACCCACTGGATTAGATGTGGAAAGGAGTAATGGCACGTGAGTATTAAAGTTCCCCAATGTCTTTAAACGCACCTTGTTTTGTCTTTCAGATGCGGGATGCAGTGCCGAAGGCCTCCGGAGCGTGCGAAGAGTTGGTAAACTTTTGTCTTTCAGATGCCGGAATGCAGTGTGAAGACCTCCGGAGCGCACGAAGAGTAGGTAAGCCTTTGCCTTTCAGATGCCGGAATGCTAACCTGTTCTTTCTTGTCTTTATAGGTGTTGCTGATGACTGGATTCAGGATGGTAAGCCTTTGCCTTTCAGATGCCGGAATGCTAACCTGTTCTTTCTTGTCTTTATAGGTGTTGCTGAAGACTGGATTCAGGATGGTAAGCCTTTTTCCTTAGGCCCAGGACCGGATGCAGAAGACACGATGAGCGTTCTGCTGCAGAGGTTGCAGAATAACGCAAAGCAAGATTCATCCACCGGGTGTGGTTTAAATAGCCTCCTGTAGTGCTTAGGTATCTCCTTCCACAGCCACGCCTAAGTAAGAAAAGAGTTCCTGGTAAGAAAAGAGTTCCTGCCTTCCAGAAGAGTTCCAGTGTTCTGAATCTAGGGAGTGGCTCCAGCCCCACCCAACAGGAAAAGTAGTTCCAAACAGAAGAGGATCAGAGGCTCAACTGGCAGGCAAGTAAGCAGCATGGTCTGCTGAAGGTAAGTCCACCCAAGCGTTATGAGCCCGGTGCTTCCAGCGCTGGGACTGGGCATATTTATGAGCCTGGTGCCACTGGCGCCAGGACTGGGTCCAAAAGGTCCCAATTGGGACTGGTTGGCACTCGGAACCTGGGTTATGGATCTGCTTCCAAGGGAGTTGGGAAAACCCTGACCTTTTGGAAGCAGAGATCATGACACATATTTCCACACTCATCATAAACACCATTTCACCTTCCTCCTTTTCTTCTGAGAACAGCTCCTCATCTGACACCTGGGTGAGTCTACATCCTTCTGCTAGTGCTATCACTGCCCTCCATGCTCTTCCTTCTCTGTCTTGGGCATGTACAGCAATGTAATCAGCTGTTGCTATAATGCTCTCAATGTCCACTGGAACCACCTTTGCTTCTAGTTCATTGACTGGTGTTTCTGGTCTGAACAAATAGGCTGCTGGCCTCCTCCAGATCTTTCCCTCTATCCCTGGCATCCATGCAAATGCCATGTCTGTCCCGTACTGGAAGAGTTCACCATCTACTGGCTCAGCCCTAATCGCTGTCTGTCCGCAGTATGCTTGCATAATCTGTCGTGCTGTGAGCATGTTAATTCGTGGAGTAGAGCAAATTATGCCGTCCTCCGTAAAGGAGATTGTCATATTCAACCTGTTCATGATGTCTCTCCCCAGTATATTTACTGGTGAGGCACTATAATATAAAAGTGGGACTGACATGTCATAATCTCCTATAGATAAGGGAATGTTATCAGTAAAAGGAACCAACCCTCTAGCCCCAGAGAATCCTTGGGTGTTCATGGCTTCGCCCGACATCTTAAATTTACCTTCCCTTATGCAAGACCGGGTCGCCCCGGTGTCAACAAGGAATGATAATTTTTTGTCACCTATCGTTACCTCTATGCGTGGTTCCTCCGCACTATTAGGTGTTACCGACAGGATGGGACACACCAAGGCCGTCTGTGGGCTGTCCTATTGAGGGTACAACGATTGACCATTTCCTGTGTAAGGGTTGTGTCCCAGGACCGTCACCCTACCCAGTTGTGTTTGTTGTGCTTGGGGTTGTTGTGTTATCGCTACCTGTTGTTGTGGCAGTGAATATGTCTGTGGCTGTTGTTGTTTTATTAGTTGTTGCTGTTCATTTCCCTGTTGCAACATCTGCTGTTGCTGTATGCCCTGCTGTTCCTGTGTGGGCCTTGGTTGTCCCTGTTCGCTCCATGATGGTGTACCTGGTCTTACTCTACACGTGCGTGACATGTGCCCTACTAATCCACAACTCCAACACACCGGTGGTTCCCTACTCTGCCATGGAAAGCTTCCTGTGTTGTCCTGGTATACTGGTTGCCCGGTGGGGTAGGAATTTCTAAGTCCTCCCACCTGCTGTTGTGTGTTATATCCGTATCCTCTCCCTCTCATAATTCCTCCTCTTCCCCTGTTGTAATTATAATACCCAGCTCCTGGCATTGAGTATCCTCCTCCCATGTTGGTCGTGTATGGTTGGAGTGGCGGCACCTGTTGTGTTATAGTCTGTGAGGGTGGTATTTGGGAGGGATCTTGTGCAGCCACTACTTGTGTGGGGCTTTGGGTCATTGTTGTAGGTGCAGTTATTAGTGCCCCTTCCATTGTGTATTTAGTAAGTTTTTTCTGTACTAGTTAAGCCTCTTCCGTTTTCCTGTCCTCTTCCTTTTGTTTCATTTTTCCTTGCCATGCCCTACAATGATGCACTATTGTCAGTTGTATTTCTGGCCATGCTTTTGCTTCCATTCCCACTACTTTCTTCAGTTGTTTCTGAACTCCTTCTGGGAGCCCTTGTACTAGTATATGATAAAATATTGCTGGTGTTTTGTCCCATTGTTCTCTAGTTTCCATGCGCCACTTCTCTTGGATTTCCTGGATATAATCAACAGGATCTTCGTTCTCATGCATCTTGCATGAGGTAATTGCTCCTATGTCTGATGTGTCTGGGTACTGTACCCTCAATGCCTGCCATAGTGCATGTCTGCAGTTTGCGAATGGTGCCCCATCATGCGATGTGTTTGCTATTGTTACCCCAGAGAATCCCGCTCTCTTCCAAATGTCATCCGCTGCATCCCCTAATGTCGATATTAGAAGGCCCTTTACATCTCCCACTGCCAGTTTCTGTCCTGCGGTGTGTTTTTCCATTTCATATATCCATTTACCCGCACCTCCACTTAATGATGGGAGCCTGCACTTTATATTCTCTTTGTCTGTATGCTTCCAAGGGACGTACTGTGGTCTAACCCCTCCCCTCTCCAGAAGTGGCATTAAATTGTGTCTCGTTTTACCCCTTGGGTTCCATAAAATCGAGTCCTCACACCCCTCCTCTTCTTCCCTCTCTCCTACATCGTCAATTTCGTCCGTATTTCCCCTGCTCGTAACTCTTTCTTCTCCATCTTTTCCCCTTCTTCCATCATTTCCTGTATTTAATGTGGGCGTGTGTATTCGTCCTTCCTGCCTGCGTCTAGGGAGGTCTCTAAGCCGACCTGCATAGGGTGTCAGTTCATTTGTGAAGGGCGCAAGTTTGATTGTACGTAATGAGCGTGAGGTGGTTGAGCATGTAGGGTTGGATGGGAGAGGGTGTGATGGTGACGGTGTGGCTTCATGTGTCTGTCTTTCCGCTATTCCTTGCTCTTCCTCCTCACTTCTCTCCAGTTCGTCCTTTCTCCTACAGATCCATGGTGAGTCTGTATTAGTCCGGGTGGTGTATAGTTTATCTAGGCTTTCCCTTTCACTGTTTCTTCCTTCCTTCTCCATTCCTTCTTCTTCCTCACTACAAAAGTCATTCATAAACGGCAGCCCCCACTCTGTCTTTTTCCCCTTGATTGTTACTGTTTTTAAGTCTATTAGGTCCTGTTCTCCCTTTTCTCCTTTGTCAACCGCTCCCCTTTGCGCTGATGTTGTTGCTACTTCTGTGTCTCTATATACATACCCCCTTACTTCACTTTCCCTTCTCCTATCTTCTCTTTCCCCTTCATTTCTCTCCTCCATCTCTCTACCAATTTCCTCCCTCTTCCTATTTAATTCCTCCATTACTTCACTACTCACCTTTTCCAATATCCTTTCATCCTCTTTCTTCCTTTCCCATCTCACCCTCTCCCTTTCTAATATACTCTCTATCACCCTCCCTTCTTCGTATTTCTTAGTCGTTTCTGATAGTAATCTCTTCTTCCACATTGCCATTTCTTTTTCTTTCTCTTCTTCTTCCCTTTTCCTCTCTCGTAGCACTGCTCTTGATACCCTTTCTGCTGCTGCTTTTACCCTTTCAGCTTCTCTCTTTTGCTCCTCAATTTGTTCCCTTATTTTTTCCAATTCGTTCTTACCTTCTTTCCTTTCCCTCGCTCTCTCTCTTTCCTCCCTCTCGAGCTGTTTGATCAGTTCATTCTGCTCATTCCTTAACTCTGCTAGTCGTTCTTCCAAAATCTCTTCCTTTTGACGTAACAGCTCTTCCCCTCTCATTCCACTCTCCCTGGTATTATCCACATCTATTTTCCTTACTACCTCCTTCTCTTCTCCTGTTAATGAACCTCGTAATTTTAATAGTATCTGCACAGCTACCCACTCATCATGTCCTATTTCCACAGTTTGTTCTTCTCCAGTCCTCCCCTCCCCTGCTGGCATCTTCCTAGGAGCCACATATGGTGGCGGGCTGTATGCCGGGTTCGAGTACCCCTCAGCTGCCCTTAACTGTCCTCTTTCTATTTCTCCTAATTCTCTTAAAGGGTACAACCCCCCTCCCTCTGTTTTCACTACCTTTGCTAGGGGTGTATCGTTGCTCTGTTCCTTTTTTATTTCATTTTCTTTTGGGTTATTATTCTTTTCTCCTCCCTCTTTTCCGTTCCCCGTGTTCTTTGGGTCTTCACTTCCCTTTTTCCCATTCTGTCCTTCCTCCTTAATCTCTTTTTCTTCCAGTGTTTCCCCCACAGTGAACATTCCATTTGGTCCTGGTCGGGACCCTTGGAACATCCTCCATAAATTAAACACCTCCACGTGGTTTGTCAACTTCTTCCCTTTGTATGTATTATGCAAATGGTTTAATAGTGAATGTTGGGTATATGGATCGAAGCTACCATTAGGCGGCCATGGTGTTATCATTTTGTTGTCCGTCCCCTATGTCCATTCTATGCTATACTTGATCAGTTTCTCCCTATGGGGTGACAGTGTTGTACATATGTGTTGTAGTGGGGTAGTGAGGGTGTTCCCCCCACCCTCCCGATCCCGTCCCGTATGACATTGTAGCGCTTCACTTGTTATCCTTCCCCTATTTGGTAGCTATTATCTTACTAACACTTACAATACACAGCCTTATACCTTTACCTGGCCCCGTAAGTTTGGGGACTTGCGATAGTCCGCTAAGGAAAATTATTAAAATATAGTATTTACATTTGTATATTTTCTTATTTCTTTCTTCCTTTACACAACACCCTTACGGCCCCCTGCGGCCGAGGCGCACGTAGCCCCCTGCGGCTGCGTACCCCTTGTGACGTTCTTATACAGTCGTCCTATTTTCACTTGCTCCTCCTCCTTCTTCTACACTTGCCGTGGCCGGCGTTCTCCGTGCGCCGCCACGTCCCCCGTTTCGCCTTTCCTCGATCAACTCATTACCGTTTATCTCCGTTTCCACTCCCTTACCACAGTTCTCTTCCCCACCACTCTCAGAAAGAAAGATGCCTTGTGCTCGGGATATCCTATGAAGGCCCTACTGGTGACGTCACCGATCTCTTCGAACTACTGGTAAATTCTTCATATATTCTTTGAGTCCAAAATACACTTGCAATCTACCCCCGTTAATCCTCACAGCTGTCTTCCTGTCACGCCTGGAACAAGGTAATCAATAATATAATCGGACTGTGCACGCTGCGTCGCCTCGCGTGTGATACGCCCCTCGACAGGAGGGCTTAACCAGCCAATTATCTTCCGTATTGGGCAACTAACTAGCTACCGCCTACAGGGAAACGTCATCTACCTATCGAGTTTCTTGCTCGAACAATAGGGATCCTCATCTACTCATTGATCAATAAATGCCAAATCGTAGGAAACCACACACACACCCCTACACGTAGTCGCGACCTAGGCCAATCAGTGTCTACGAGCGGCCGCACGTGATGTTTTCGTGCTCCACCTCCTTCTCTCGCGTAACGTAGCCGACTGCTCCCGCACTCGTTCGGCTACCATTCATTTCATTGCCTACACTAAATTGTCAAACCTTCGCCGCGCACCTGTGCAACACCTCCCGTATTTAATTCCTCCCCCCTCCCTCACAATTTCACATTGCTTGTTGTGCGTGGCATGCTCACCAAGTTCTCTTGATGCGGGGGCGCTCGACTGCGTGCACCCCTTTCAAGCGGCTCGACACCTCCCCTCGTCTGGACCACGTCTGGACACTCGCCAACCGCGGGCGGGATACTTCTCAACCGGCTCCCGAAGGCCAATATCCGGATTGCGCTGTCCGGTCTTCTCGCAGTTCCGCGATGGTCCTGTAGTCCTCAGAAGGGGGCAGTGGCAGAGGGGGCCGCGCCGCCGGGCCTCCTCGCAACGGGAGTACCTGGAAAAAATACGGGGTCTTTACCAGCATGGTGGTAGGGTCCTTACCGGCATGGTGCTAAGTTCGTGCCCGCGTACTCGTGATGCCACGTTATTAGTGGCCTACTTACTACACAGACACGTTAGTAGCACCATGCCGGTAAAGGCAGTGACTTACCGCCTACTGTGTAATGAGGCCCAATGTCTTGACCCAGAGTATTACCAGAAACTGAGTAATGACCCTGTCATGGATAGGACAAATCATTAAATCCATGCCAAGCAGTGTGAAGGAGCACCTTCAACATCCAATACCAAACAACCAGACCCATGGGACATGTGGGAAACCAAGGAATCTGTCAACCAGGTGTCCAGGACACGGCCATCACTTTTGGATCCAGTTCCTGGGGGTGGACCAGTGCAAGAGGATCAACTGGGTGAGTGGTCTTCGGGGAGTGGGACACCAGATGGAGAGACACAGTATCCCTCTCTTCCCTGTAACACCTTTCCTCCATAATACCAGATAGGATATGTAGGAATCTACCCAACCCCTGCCCCCCTTTTCCTACACAAACAAATTCCCACAGACAGCCTGCTTGGGGAGCAAAACGACTAAAACCCGAGCTGTATACCTGACATGTCCCAATACAATGGTCAGGTGAGATCAGGCAATTACTGACCGACACTCACAACTGACTTCCATTAAGCTTCCCCACACGGATAAAAGATGGAGCACGAAAGCGCACTCTGAGCAAGGTAAAGCACACAAGGAAACAGTAGTTTCGAGACGTCAGCTAAACGAGAGAAGAATGATGGCAAAACAGAAGGGGATCGCAAGGGGGGAAGTTCCTTTGAACTTTCTGACAAGAAACCGTTACTTTCAAGAGACTTTGAGATTGGAAAGCATAAGACTAGGAAACCAGGCTAAAGAATCTTGTATTGTGTGTCGGAGATACCCAGGGACCTCCCGCATCACTAATGAATGCGGGGAGAAGTAGCAGCCACCGTGGTACCATCCTTGGCTCCAAGAACAGTCAGTGAAATCAACATAGCCGGCGAGTTGGTGAGATCAGTCTGTATTAGTACAGAACCGGTCTGTGTTGAAGGCAAGGTTGCAAGCAGCAACATTGTCTGGTGAGCTCTGGAATGTGCATTGTTAAAATGCATGTGATAAAAGACACAAGTAGATTTGAACTGCCGATGAGTGAGCTTTGAAAAGCAAAATACGGTACTTTGACAGAGTGGCCCGGCACCGCGTGGATGCTCAATCAAAGGTCTCTGTAAGGTATCCAGCTGAGAAGTCAAGGTTGAAGAGTTGTATTAAGAAGAGAACAAAGAATTGTGAATCAAAGTGGTCCTGCGACGGGTCAAACAAAACCCCTCGCACAGTCGAAAGTCTTCATTTTTGATACAGTAAATGGAAAGTGAGATAAATTTGGTCCGAGCCTGGCGGAGGAATACCAATTGAAGATTTGTATGTTAAAGTGGGTCTGAGCCCAGCGGTGAAGGACCCAAGGTAAACAGTAAATCATCCGAGAAATTATGCATGTGAAAGTCCTGAAAGAAGTGGGTCTAAGCCCTGCGGAAGAGGAGCCGGGGGGGGGGGTGAATAACCCAAGAAGTTGTACATGTGAAATCCTAAGACTAAAGGAACTTTGGTGTTTGTTTGTCCCATCAGGCCCTCTGAAATAGGAGACTTTGAATGGCAAAGAGACTGGCACAGAAAACCCTTATGCTGAAGTTTTGAACTGCATCCTCTCGCTGGGAAAGCCCCAGTGTGTGGTAAGCTCGAGTGTGCTACCTTGTCCCATGCTGAAAACATGGGGAAGGGAAGCCAACAGCTCAAATATCCTGACATATCTTTTCATGAACACTTTTATTTTGCATAACATTGTTTCCCACAATATTTGTATTTAGAAGTAAGAATTAACAATAGGTTTATTAGTATAGGCCCTTATATTTTGTCTCGGGAGGATAGCTCTGGGGCAACACATTCACTTTGGAAGCAAGACGACGCGGCGCAACACAGGTTTGACCCTCTGGTCTGCGCTTAGAAACCTCTGGGTATTAAGCACATTGTAAAAGACACCACTACGACTGTGTTATTATTATTTGATGGCCGTAGCAGATAGGTGTTTTTCAAACCCAATTGAAGTTTAATAAACACTTGAACTGTGATCACTTGTGTCTGTTTTACTGTTTGATACCATGCCTCCCTTACAGACATGTGCTCCCAAAGATTCACAAAGCAGGAAATACAAACCGTTGAACCGTCTCTGGGGTCAGCACATTAACCAAAACCTCTGGTGATGGGCCCAAACATCTTTGTACAGCACACAACATATTGCCTGAGGAAGATGCAAGAAGTAAAACGAATACCACCAGATTCAATACTGGGCTCGTTGGATGTCTCCTCAGCTTATTCCGACATTCCACATGAAGATGGAATAGCTGTATGCCAGTGTTTACTGCACATCACAACCAGCAAGACAGACATTCCAAATAGAGCCATGACAGATCTCATGTTGTTCATAATTACACTTTCTGCTTCAATGGAAATATTCCCTACAAAAGGCTAGAATGGCCAGGTGCACAAGTACTACCCCAATATGCAGATTCTTTTCATGTCAGAACTCAAGCAGCAATTCTTACAACAACAATCCCAGGAGCCACTAACATGCATGCTCTGCATCAATAACTCTTTCTTTACTGGGACAGATGGTGAGGATTCTCTTGAACAATTCTATGAACCCCTAAATGTCTTTCAACACTGCATGGAGTACTGAAGAAGAGTATATATCTCCTGGACACCACCATTTATGTTGGAAATAATGGCCACCTAGAAAAATCTGTGTACAGGAAACCAATAAACAGGAGCAAATACCTTCACAGGACATGTTTCCATCCAAGCGACACAAAATTATCTATTATCTAATATCTATATCCAACACTAAGAAATATGATGCAAAGGGGAAGACAAGTGACAACCAACTTGCCACACAATCATTTCCAAAGGGGCACTCAGCCCGACAAATTGACAGGGAATTTGATCTGGCATTAAGAATATCCAGAATATCCAGAAATTACCTGCTTTAATACTCATATAGTGAAACCACCAAGAGAATACCCTTATTCGTCAAATGTCATTGAACACTAACACAACTGAATTTAATTGTTAAGGACCTACAATCAACATATAAGAGAGCTGGGGAGCTAAGGCGCCTTTTCCTCTTTTGTTGCATGCAACCAATCATAAAATAGAGCACAGTCCCTCACCAGAAGCACATTTCTACGGTATCAACGACAAATAAGACAGGGACCATTCGCACGTGATGTTAGGAGATACAAAACTTGCCAACACATCTGCACTGAATCAAGTATAACAACTCCACAGAACCAAACATTAGAGATACAAGGGACATGCAATTGCATATTTTCCAATGTGGTATACCTCATCCAATGCATGAAATGCCCACAAGGAAAGTATATTGGTAAGACTCTCAAGGCACTATGTCAACGAGTGAATCCGCTTATAAACACCATATTGAACTGCATTAAAAAACGGTTGGTCAACACTTTACACAGTATGGGCACACACTGAAATTCCTGTCAGTGATGGTACTGAAAGGTGGCCTCTCGAATATCACAGAAAGAAACAAATTGAGTATTTGATGTTTCTCAACCTGAAAAATGGTGGTCAGAACAAAGATGCTGAATTGAGGGCACACTATTGCTACTTTGAGCCTGTAACCCTTAAGGCAACCATATTGACAGTACTAGAAGATGACATGCTATTACCACCTCTCACATGTGACAGTAGGACACAATGTTTCAGAACCCCAAATGGGTAAGGACACAGGCATCATGAATGGCAATTTTTGAGCACAAATGATCGATACCCATTATGGAAAGAAAAGCATGCCCAGCTAACAGTAGAAATGTCCCCATTCTAGCATTGTATATTTGTATTTGTCACTTTGCTTGAAAGCCAGTAAGGCACTGTATAACCTGTGGTACAACTATGATAGATGTGGACATGGCACCTTAGGAGCTTAGGGAATATGTCTATGTCTGTATTGGTTCCACCATATGTAAAAAAAAAGTTAGCCTAATTAACTCTGCTCAACCTATTATGTGACCGTAGCACAGCATGGAAGATGTGAAAACATGTACAATGTACACATCTTTGAGAAAGTTTTGGTATTTCTTTGTCTGGTGGGACAATTAATTGGCTGTGGCTCCCAGGAATATGCCAATGCACCAATTAGTAGGAAAAATATGAGGCTGGTTGAGTCATTGGAAACTGAAGACCACTGCACATATAAAAAACGTAGATTGTGAAGGGAAGGTGTAAAATATCAAACCCTTTCCTTCTAAAACTATGTTTCTTCGAATGTATGATTTTAGTAGTCTTCTGCAACATTGTTGCTGTTTTTGTTTAATACTGGGTTCCACTTATTGGGTTTGCTGTGTTTAAGTGCTGTCTCCTTGAATTATTCTACTGTGAATCTTTGCCAATCCGATTTTCCTACAGTGAAACTCAATAACTTTGATTTTTCTACTGTGATACTTTGCTGCTTTGAAAAACCGTTACTTTAATTTGTACCCACTGTGAGATGTTGCCACTTTGCTTGCACTGGTCACTTTGAACTTTAGCACTGAGATTTCTGCGTCTGTGCATTCTACCACTTTTGAATTATGCTATTGCGAGTGTTCCTTTCTCTGAACTCTGCCATTTTTGAGATTCTGTCAATCTGAACCTTGCAACTTTTGCCTGCTCTCATCACTTTGAATTTTCTTCTGTAAGACTTTACCACTTTGAATTCTTGCACCGTGAACTCTTGCCACCCTGAACTTGCCCAATGCGAAATCTCTTCTTGCAAATTCTACCACTGACAGATCTTGCCATTCTGAATTATGCCACTGTGAGGCCCCCACTCTCTGAATTCTACCACTTCAAGTCTTTTTTTCGCTTTCAATGTGTCCACTGTACCTATATACTGTCCTGATTTCTGTCACTGTAATAATGTTACCCTCTGAATTTCCCCATGATGAAACACAGTCACTCTGTTCTCAGCCTCTATTAGATCCTGCCACTCTTTTGCACTGTACCACTGTAGACTTTGCCAATCTTGCATGTTGCCATTGTAGGATTTTCCTCTCTTGCACCTCACCACTTTGAATTTTGTCATTGCGAGATTCAGCAACTGCTGCAATTTGAGACACTCTGCCCCACTGGGATGTTCAGGTTGGCTGAACACTCTTAAAGCTGGTAAAACCCACCCAGCAATAGTTTGCCCCCTGGGATAGTTGCCTACAGGGACAGTTTGCCCCTGGGGATAATTTAAACCCCAAGGATAATTTGAACCCTCAGATAGGTAGCCCCCTTGGCCATCACACCCTGTAACATCACCTGCCACTGTGCCCAACTCTACTCCCACCACTATCTTGAAATAGACATACAAACATGGCTCAAACAAGAATTGTCCTCTGTGATGCCAATCGACAAGAAATACTAACCAAGGAAAAAAAAAACATCAATCATACAATCAAATCAAACTGGGCATCAAGATCTAAATAATAGAAAACCTGGGGCCAACCAGAGAGAAATAACCACAACAACAACTTGACCTGAAAGAACAGACAGAGTCAAAACAAGACACCTACACCCAACAGCAAGCCTGCACTGCAAAAATGTTTCATACCAGGAAAGACTGACATTAAGAAGGGGCCAAATAAGAACAAACCTGATGGAAGAAGACCAACTATCTCAAACCACCTCAACAGAGAGCCCACTAACACCAGGATTTACCTCATTCTGGAAGAGAGAAGTTTTCCCAAAAAAATACCAAAATCATTGTACTTGTTGCTCTACCTATCAACCTACTACCCCTACCCAACCAACCACAAAAACCATAAATCTACAAGAAAGGATGCTGAAAAGACACACAATCCACAGACGCATAAAGGAATGAATTGCATGCAACACCTCATTTATCACAAAGAAACTGGCGAGACTCAGAGCATCATCAACATGATAAGACAGACAACACCAAAGAAAACATCAATCCAAATTGCAATTTTCCAGATCTACTCAATAAAGAAACAGAAGCAACAAATCCCAATGCAGAGGTAAATTGGACCAAGACCAAATCAAATTACAAGGGCCACCTTCAAAGAATAAACAAAACCCAGAAACCAAAAGGATTCACTGCAAGTTAATCAATGCCAGATCAATGTAAAGAAAGACAACAGAAATATATAAACTCCTAAATGAGGAAGAAACACACATCCTATTACTCACTGAAACATGGCTAACACAAAATGCCAAATTTGTCGCAAGCAAATCCCTGCCTAACAGCTTCAAACTGAAACAAGCTAAAAGAGAAGGAACAAGAGGAGGAAGCTTCTCTGTTTCTTACAATTACCACCTAAAGATGGCAACAGCCCCACCACTAAACATCCCAAACTGTGGATCACTTCCCTTCCACTAAGCCTTGGACCAGTAAACTATCCTGCCATTCCTACCCATCTATCGATCACTGACATACAACCTTTCTTTCACAGAGCGATTTATGGAGTCCATCACCAGCATCACCATAAAATATAACCACCTAATGATAATAGGAGACTTCATCATCTGATTTGAGGATCAAAACACTATTGTGCCGAAATCACTAACATATCAACTAGCATTCATGAACTTACAGCAACTGGTCAAGGGAGCTACTACCCACATGACAGGACACACCCTAGAGCCAACCTTTTTAAAGAGATATCTGCTTACAATGGGACTCCAATGCAGATCCTGTTGTCCAACCACCAACGTAAATACAAGCTAACCTCCCAAAAGGACAACCGTTTCGGAAGAGGAACTGGAAATCCATAAATACAGTGTAGACCTAAACACCAGAAGATCACTGAAACACTTAAACTCTTCACGAAAGAACAAAAAGGCGAGATGGTTCAAACCTCATCTCAGAGCACTAAAACAAACTAACAGAAAACTGGGACAGGAATGGAAGAACTACAATCAGCAACAAACAAAAAAACTCATACCAAAAACAGCTATGAATATACAAAGCCAACATCCTCCAAGCAACAAAACTATACTTCACTGAACATATCACCAATTCAATCAAGACCCATTTCAGTATCATCAACGAGCTAAGTAAACCAACATCCTATACCAACACATCTACGCCCTCACAAAAAATAAGTGAACACCTGGCAAACCACTTAAAAAACAAAATCACAAGCATCCAGCATGTCATCAAAATCTGACCTAAAAGCACCAACACCACCACAATCCAACTGACAACTTTACCAACCAGAAGACTAATCTATCTTCCATCAATCTCGGCAGAATAATTCACGAGCCTAGTTAAGAAAAGCAACAGAGCAGGCTCATGACAGGCCCTTGCCCATCAGATATGTACAAGACTATCCTTAGCCAAACAGCAGCAGTAGAATACTTCAACATATTTAACCACTCACTGATATTAGGAAATGCACTATGAAGCTTCAAATCGGCATGCATCCAATCACTGGAAGACAGCTTGGGAAACACAGAATACCTAACCAGCTAACGAAATCAAACCACCCATACACGGCAAAACTCCTATGAAGGCTCCATATACAAACACATCTAAGAACATGTACAATACAATCGGACTCTAGACCAGGCACAAGTCAGCTTCAGGCCAATGAGAGGAACAGAAACAGCATTGCTGTCTATTTGGGATGGTCAGAAAACAAAGCCGGCTCCAACATTATCTGGGCACCAATACTACTAATCCTATCAGTAGCATTCAAAACAATCTACCACAAAACCCTCATAAAATGACTTGAAGAAATAGGAATCAGCGGCAGAGCTTTACCATGGCTAAAGTCTTTCCTGACAGAAAGACAGAATGGAAACCATCTGGCTAAGCCCCTTCAAATCAGTGCCACACAACACAACCTGTTTAGTCCCACAAGGTGTATCACAACCATGCCACTGCTCTTTAACATGATCCATGATCTACATGATACCTCTCCTCAATCTCATCAAAAAGACATGGACTGACTTGCTACATCTACACATAAAATCAGAACAAGTGAAGAAAATTAAAGATTGGATGAGCACCAACAGCCTTAAACTCAACCCAGACAAGGCAGAAATCACAATCACACCCAATAACCCATCAAAGGAACTCCACATTCCAAGCACTACAGAAATGGGAAATCAACCAGCACCCTCAAAAGTAATGACTTAACACTAAAACCACAAGTCAACGTAGTAGTAAGGAAGTGCTACTTCCACCTACACATAATCAAACACATATGACCCTCCTTGCCACCCAACATAGCACACTCACTGTCATCTCCCTCGTCATGTCATGAAGAGATTACACAAACAGCATCTATCTCTGAATGCCAGGTCAACTCATTAAAAAACTACAGCAAATCCAGAATGCAGCAGAAGGACTACTACTCATCAGAGAGAACCCATTCACCTATCACTAAGAACCCTATGCTGTCTTCCAGTGAGAAAAGGAACTTTCTTCAAGACACTCTGCATAACCCACAGAGCAATCCATAGCCAAGGAGCGTAATTCAATAAAGGAAAAAACTCTCCATTTAAAAACCAAATCAAACACTGAGAAGCAGCAACAACATTCACCGCAAACAAAACAATATTTGCAGTTGGAATTTGGTGGATCAGCAGTCTGCTGCATGTGTGCAAAGTTTTGGAACTCACTCTCGAAGGAAATATGAACAGCAGAAGAACACCTAACATTTATAAAATTACTTAAAAAATGGCTCTTTAACTCACTTAGCTAAAAAAAAAAACTCTGTTGGAGGGTAACTGCCAGCAAAGCACAAGAGTTGCACCCTAAACAACCTCAACCTAATGAACCAAATACTGGATACACAAAAATCACTTTTACACAGGCCCCTGGAGAAGTATCTGAGCCCTGTCATACCAACATAATCATCAAAGAGAAGGAGGCAGACGACCCCATCACCAACCCTACTAACAACCTTCCCATGTCTGTCATACTCACCCTCAAACACCGAAACAAAACACACAAATACCTTCACAGGAGCAGAAATCTTAAGCCACCACAAACTGCACACAATCTGCAATCCTCCTCGAAACAAAACAGAAAACAGAAACACAACCCACAAACACACTAACCACCACATACACACTGATACACAAAACATTGCCGAACCATTACTGACTAAAAAACAAACTCAGCACACAGTTACAGTTTTTTACAAACTGAAGTTTCTAAAAGCATCAAGGCTCTCTTGCGCTCCCCTCTCAATCCCACTAAATAAGCCCCATGAACCCAGCTTAATTTACAGATGTGCCAGAGTGCCTCGAGACCATGGAAATGGCAGAAGCATGCTGTATAAATGACAATAAACATAAGTGTTTAGATACATTACGCATTGCAAGCAAAACATTTTGTGAATAACATGCCTCTGTTTGAAACTTTCTTTTTGAGCACAAAAACTGCTTCTCAGTGATTATGTGTCTGTTCACTTTTAATGTTATGGCCCTTTGGAAAAAGGGGCCATGCAGAAGGGAATTCCTGGCATATTTTCTTCCTGCACCCAAAGTTGTTGAAAGTGGGAGTGGTCAGTTAACAAGTTACAAATTACTTCACTTTATACATGTGATGATCAAATGGAAAGTAAACCGGTTGGTAATAGATGAAATGGTTAGGCAGTCAGCATATATCGAAGATGCAGTAACATATTCAACAACAGAGATTAAGCACACCTTATTGAGTATCCTAAAGGAGGTGAAATAGATACAGGTGTGTGGTGTGTGTATCACATTCCCTCACATGAGTTCACAGACTTCAATGACGCATAATATATGATAGCATAACACTAAACAGAAAACAAAAAAACATATTACATATATTCCAGAATGACTTCTGCAAGCGAGGTATGGTATCACAAGTATAACACTGACACAAGCGTTACACGTTGTAAAACCTTTATTATCATTTTGGGGGTTGGAGAAGCTCCTACTCTGCCCTATAGCTAAAATGGGAGTAGTCTCTACCATTAAATAATAAAGAAATACAGTCCTAGTCAGTCTATGTCTAAACAAAATGTCCTATACTAACAAAACCTAATGCCTGCCCAATCTCTTATACAATAAGTGTGTAAAGTGGAATATGTATACAAAGGAAAGTCAGTGTTACAACATAAAGAATAATGTGGCCCGAGTAAACTCTCCTTTCCACGTTGGACAGCACAGAGTAAGGGGCCCCCTGTATACAGGATGACATACTCTGGCTCAGGTTCTCAAAACAAAGGCATTTCAAAATGTGGATCGAGGCCCGCGTGGCCTTCCACATTTAAGTCACTCATTCCAGCTTTCAAAAGTTCTTTCACAGTTCAACAAAAGTCCACGCAAGTCTCCGTCAGTCCCTCTCTCAAAGCAAAAAGTTCACTGATGTTGAAGACTAAGCACAAATGTTCATAGAAATCGTTCTCTTAAAGTAGTTTGTTTACTTTGCTGCTTTCTAACAATAAATCACATATTTCGCAAAGACTTTCGAGTGGGCTATTTCCTGTCGCCGGACCACTTGGCTACTCTGCATCACTGGCTTCAGAGTTATCGGTGAGTTAAAGTTCACCACAGGTCCACCTTTGTTTATTATTTATTTATTACATTTGTTACATGCCCAGACCCCGGGGTATCATGGTGTAGTTACATTAGCATAGGAAGTTACATAGTTACATTTGCATAGATATTCAGACTATCTTTGAATGGTGAAAACTGGATATAGTTTAACAGGGAGAGGCAAAGTAGAAATCATAACAGTGAAGAGCGATAGGTAGTAAGCAAAGTATTTTCATAGGGACACGTCTAGCTCCCAGAGGTATGTGGTATCTGATAAATTGGGAGGCTGATGAGAGCTAAGGGTGTAGATTGGTAGGGACGGCTAAAATTTGTTAAAGAGCGATGTTTTTAGGCTTTTTTATAATTTGAGGAATGAGCCTTCCTTTTTGATGTAGGTAGGGAGGGAATTCCAGTTTTTTGGGGCGAGGACTTGAAAGCTACTCTCTTCTTCTCTAGGGTATTTGAAGCGGGGGATCTCTAGGAGTTTGTCTTTATTGGATCTTAGTATTCTGTTGGAGCTTCTTTTCTTAATGGCATTGTTAAGGTAGATGGGGGCTTTGTTAGCAATGCATTTGTGGGCAACACATAGTATTTTTAAACAAATTATTGCCTTGATGGGCAGCCAGTGTGCTTCTCTCCTAATGTCGGAGATGTGGTCAGCTTTATTTTACCCAAGGCAGCACGTAGTGCTTTATTCTGCATGAAGTTAGTTGAGATTGACATTGGAAGTTCCTAATAGTAGTGCATTGCAGTAATCCAATTTAGAGAGTATTAGTAGCAATTATTTTTTGTGTCTCATCAGCACCTGTGCAACCTTCAATCGTGAGACTTGTTGCAACTTCAATCTTTTCTTAACATACATCGGCCTTTCATGTTGTTCGATAACTCACCGGTTGTGCCCACATTCTTTTCTTGTATTTTGTGGCTTAATTCACGAGTCAAGGTGAATACCACAGGCTTGGCCTCACCTACCCAACTCTGTCATTCACCCGGGACGGTCACTGGTGTCCTTGAACCACAATGCAGTCTTCTTGTCAGGGATTTGGTCTTCTCTGCGTATCTTTCACTGCTCTTCAGAGGCAATGATCTCCTGCAGGGATCTCCTGGGTTTTCCCACCCTTTTCTCTCATCCCGCAATCGGTCATTCTGATCCAGGGGATTCGCCTTCGCCCTGGAAGATCTGCTGCTTCTCATCTTCCACCTTGCTCACAGTGTGTCTCTATGTTCCTCTTTTTATCTGTGTGGGGAGAGTTCATGCTTAACAGATTTATATGATTAAAGTCAAGTGCCTGACTTTGCCTGACCAGATTAGCGGAACATGTCCAATGAGATATGTAAGGGTTAGCCTCTTTACTCTCAGTCGCCCTCTTCATAAGCCCAGTGTGTGAAAACAAGGAAATAATATGAGGCAGGGTAACCAAAAAGGAAACACACCAAACACAGGTTACAAAGGAACATACAAAGTACTTTATTTTATACTGAATCCAGTTACAAAAGAACAGAACAAAATTCAGATTGCTATCGACCCTCAGTACAACACAGCGAACTCCGGCGTGGTTCGGTGTGCTCAGTGAGTGCAAATATTCATTGAAACAGTCAGGCTTTTATACATTTCTCCAGCCTGTTGTCCAGCCTTTCTTCAGGTTAACCATTCCATAAATAAGTTACTTCTCTAGGGTCCCTTGCCAGGTCAAATCTAGTTAATCTTAGGTGTATACATTAACAAGAAGAAATGGTAATAATGTATGCTCTAGGCCTAACATTACAATGCAGGACTTAATTTATACAATATAGTTAAGTAGGTGTTCTCATTCAATTATAGATCAGTTTCGGTGATACAGGTAATCCATTGCACACAGGTCAGCAGAAGGACAAGGTCTCAGCTCATGACCCTAACAAGTGGCCTGCAGGCAAGTTATACATTAGCTGTACAGAGGTCATGACAATCGAGTTCTGTTCTGAATAACATAGGCTACCATTTTAGCTCACATGGTGACTTTATGGAGCAAGAAAACCTAAAATGGCGGCTTGACCCAAAATGACAGTTTACATGGTTTCTAAGGTCAGGACCTTGCAATGCGAGTTTATTCACATGTAGTTTATAAGCAGCTTGTTAGCAGCTTGGCGTAGGCCAATATACATATATTCATAGCAATAGGAGGCACGATATAATTTCTAGTTAGACAAACTCTCCTTTTGGCCTATGCCAAGTGGTAAACTACTTCTGATCTCCCTGCAAATAACTCCATGTGTCATCGTCCATACACCCTTAATAGCTGTCAGAAATATCTATCGCCATTAGATCTTTTACTAAGATCTCTTTCAGTACATACTCCTTAGAGGTTTTATCCGGGGCATACACTTTATGTCCTATTGTACCTATCGCCTGAGCGCAACATCCCCCTAGCATTGAACATATACTTGGTAGACATTGGATACAACAACAAAGAAATAGCAGAATTCCCAAAATAATTAGCAAGACTGAAAGCACTTTCCAACCCCAAGACCGCAAGAAGTCCCAGAACCAAGCGCTAAGATCCCAATTTCCCTCGGGAACATGCACTTCTGAACTAAGAATGTGCAGATTCTGTATTGCCTTAAAAATAGCTGGGGAGGAATCCGGTACGAAAACACAGCAAGCGGACCCCACTACTTTACATACTCCACCACGTTCAGCCAGAATGACATCTAATGCCATCCGGGTCTGAAGCGCTACCAATCTGATCGCTTTCTGCTCAAAAGTCATATTATGGAGTATATCTGTGGTCCGGTTGATGGTTCTCTCCAGTACTCTCGCTAGTTTCCTGATATCCTCGGAATTCGCTATCTGCCCAAAGAATGGAAGGAATGATTTCGCTACATCTCCTAAAACCTGTGCTGGAGTGTCGCCATTCTCGTCCCGCCGTGGACGAGCCTTCGAAACCTCTACAGTACTTGCTATAAACACCCCAGATAACAGGATTCCTAGATAACAAGTTCCCTGCCAATCCCTGGGCAACCATGGAAATGCTACATTACCGCAAACAAAATAGATAGGTTCGCCTACATACAAAGGTCTGTCTTCCCCAGTCAAATTTGCAACGTTGGCACAACCTTTAAAATCTCCCATTGACCGGGTGCCATTCCTCTGTATGCAGAAAGAAACTGAATCGGGGCTATGGTTAACAGTATAAAAAGGAGGCACGGCATCCTTATTGCCTATCGGAGCCATTTTAAAGGAAATCAAAGATTGGAAAGGACAAGACAGTCTATCAGAAGGCCTAATAGAAGCAATGTTGAGTTTACTCCTATTTGCGAAAAGCGAACATCCCAGGGGAGTCAGAACACGTTTCTCAAAACTATTCAAATTAGTGCCATCAAAGTTCCCCGAGATGCTATTGTTCCATCGGCCAAAGAACAGTGCTCTAAGTGAAGCATAACAAGCAGTTGTCAAAGGTAAAGGGTGAATATACCAACCTAGCCCCTTATCCTCATGTTGCGGTAAATGCGAGCAGATCCAACAATTGGTTCTGTTAAAGATTGCATGGGTAGCATTCATAATTAGAAGTAGAGTGTTATTTTGATAATTCCGTCTATGCAAAAGATCTCTAGGTGACAAGGTATGTAGTTGCACAGAAGGAGTGGGAACAACAATTATATTTTCAACAGGTAGGAAATCATTCAAAGGGTACATTCTCTCCAAATACCAAAACCCACAACCAACAGTTACTAAAAGTCCTGTGATTATCACCAGTAGACAACAAAACGTTTTCGGGGCCCCCATACATATCTGCTCATTGTCTCTCCTAGTCACATTTTTGTCCAAAAGTTCAGTACGAACGGTAGCGGATGCGGGCATTGTCGTCTTCAATCGAGAAACACCAATTGTTCGTTTGCTGGCGACTCCGGTCCCGCGTCTTCTTAATGTCTTTCCCACAACCCTTAGCCAGCAGAACCCTTTATGCAATTGGGCCAAAAAAAAGGCAAGCCCTCAAATTCTTTCAATTGTACAGCAAGAGTCGTATTGCAAACCTATCTCCTTGGGCGGAGATTATACTTCACAGTTTCCGGTGCAAAAGAATCAGCAGACAGGATGTCGTCACTTCCCACAGGAGGTGGCGAGTGAACGGAAGTTGGATCAGAAGATGGATGATCCACAAACGATGCAGTGGGAGAGCAAGGAGGCAAGATGGCCGTTTTGTCGGGCCTTACAACTTCCGGAACGGCCTCCGATACTCTCTCTCCACCGTCTGCCGTTTCGGGTACATTGGTTTCAATGTCGGAAAGGGGTTCTGCGTCTTCTGTATCGTATGGCACTGGGTGTGGGATCTGTTTGGTGTGGCTGCCGTGGATCCAGTGGCGACATCCTCCTACCCGCACCGCAGTCTGAGTGACCAGGAGCACCTGGTAGGGGCCCCTCCAACGTGGTGCGAGGCAAGACGCTCTATCGAAGGATTTAACGAGGATCCAATCCCCTGGTCGTAGACTGTGACCGGGGCCCTCGTACCTCACCGGCAATGCCTCTCGCACCTGGTGATAAATTGAAAACATGTTTTTAGTCAATTGGTTACAATAGTCGGAGAGAAGTACATTTTCTACTTCGCGCAATGCGCAGCTTTTAGGCAAACCCCAAATATTAGCAGGTCTCCCCATTACCACCTCAAAGGGAGAGAGCCCAGTCTTAGTTTGAGGGGTTGTCCGCATTGAAAGTAACACGATCGGTAAGGCGTCCGGCCATTTTAGTTTGGTGCCGGCACACGTCTTAGCGAGCTTGTTTTTTATGATACCATTGTGTCTTTCCACTAATCCGGCGCTCTGAGCATGTCTGGCCGAATGGAATCGTTTGTCAATTTTCAATGGCGTACATATCTGTAGAATTACAGCAGCGATAAAATGCGGACCATTATCCGACCAGATAACTCTCGGCAAACCGAACCGTGGGAAGAATTCCTTTAACATGGTATTTGCAGTGGTCATGGCTGTAGCGTCTTTAACAGGGAAAGCCTCGACCCACTTACTAAAGGCGCAAATGACCACAAGGACATATTTTAGATTGTTACATCACTCCATTTCAATAAAGTCAAAGTGAATCACTTCAAACGGGACAGAAGGAGGCCCAAAGCTACCTCTTGGAGTTGCTGTCCCCTTTCCCACATTGTGTTGTAGGCAAATCATGCAATTTTGGACATAATGCTGGGCAATTTTTGAAATCTTATCATTTACCCAGACTTTCTCTAACATTCTCGTGATCTGTTGAGCGCACACATGTGTGGGACCGTGTGCCATGGTAACCATCATTACTATATCGGCATTAGGAAGCAACCATTTCCCTTCAACCATGTCTACCCAACACCCAACATCATCGAGTTTCCCCAAGCCCTCAGCCCACCTCTTGGATTCTTCTAATGTGGCATCGGCTTGGATATCCCGTACAGACCCAACACCCTCATCCATTCCATAGGCATCTACAGTCTCGCTTGAAACATACATCTCCGTGAAGAGATCAGAGGCAGTTTGTCTAGCTATTTGATCAGCGAAAGCATTCCCTTTCCCTACATCATCTATAATCTTGCGATGTGCTGCGCACTTAATGATTGCTAACTGACTAGGGAGCGCAAGCGCTGAAAGCAATTGTACTATCAGGGAGCCATGTTGGATCTTGGTGCCATGCGAAGTTAAAAACCCTCTCTCTGACCAAAGTCTCCCAAAGTTGTGAGCCACCCCAAAGGCATACTGGCTATCAGTATATATGTTTACTGTTAGCCCTTTGGAAAGCTCACAGGCTCGAGTCAATGCTATAATCTCTGCGGCCTGCGCAGAGTTATGCGTAATTCTCTTGGTCTCCACAACCGTACTCAATGTGGTGACTGCATAAGCAAGCAGCTGTGGATGTACCATCCAGTAGTTTGAAGCAGGAGCCATCACAAAACAGCTCCCCTTGTGGGTTATCCAAAGGAGTGTCCCTCAAATCAACTCTGCCTTTTGTATCTTGTTCAGTAGTATACAGGCAGTCATGTGACTCTTCGTCACCGCAAACAGTATTTTGCGGGAAATGTAGGAGTTCAGCCGGATTAAGAACGCAGCACCTCCTAATTTGAATGTGGGGAGCAAACAAGATTAATTCATATCTTGTCAGTCGTGCGGAAGTGAGGTGTTGCGTTTTGGTTTTGTTCAATAGAATATCTACAGAGTGAGGCACCATCAGGGTTAAATCATGGCCTAGGACCATTCCCTCAATCTGTTTTACAGACGCAGCAGCAGCAGCGACAGCGCGCAAACATCTTGGCAAAGCGCATGCAACAGGATCAAGGGCGGAAGAGTAGTATCCGCATGGCCTATTCTTCCCTCCATGTTCCTGCGTTAATACAGCCAAAGCACATCCATCACATTCATGCACAAACAACACAAAGGCCTTCTCATAGTTCGGTGTGCCCAAAACTGGCGCCGAACATAATGCAGTCTTGAGCAACTCGAATGAATGTTGATGCTCCGTATCCCATGGCAATGGCGAAGAAATACCCTTCTAATATAACTGTGCAGAACCAATCTCTTAGTTAAAATAATATAATTCAATCTATTTTAATCTAACCAGAACTGCCTCCTAACTGTCACCTGTCATTTGCAAAGCTGTCACTTGTCATTTTCTAGCTGCAAGCTGTAACCTGTCGCTTTGAACTTTTAAAATTTCAAATCCGAAAAACTACCTTTATTTAATCGTCCGTATCTCTGGAACCGTTTGGGCTAGGAACTTGGTTTACCGCGATTTGCAATTTGGTTAAAAATCCAGCCACGTGTGAAAACAGCAGCTTCATTGCTTTCCTTTGCCAAAAATTCATTTAACCTGCTAGTTACTCCTAGATCCTTGCTAAAGTGAGCCTGAACTCATCCCAAGTATATTTCACTCACCGTGAACCTCCTAAAGGGAATTAAAACCATTTTCAGCATATTTCTCACTGCATTGTCACCATATTAAAAACATTTTGCCTGTGTTTCAAAACTCCTATCTGTTGTATAAGCTGCTGGGGGGGAATTGAACTGAATTCTATTTGATTGCATTCCTAAGAACTGTGTCATCTTCATCTCCGTACAGTGCATAAAAGGGGGGGTAAATTGTCCAAGAAAGTGATTACATTGTCTCTTGCTGAAATCCTATCAAGTTATTTTCTGTACTGCATTTCATTCCACATTGCATCCATTTGAAACCATAAAAGTATTGTTGCTATCGTATCCATCCTATAACCACTCATCATTGATTATAAAGAAGTGTGCTAGTGCCGGACTATCCATTATTGATTACTGCTCAGATTAAGTGTGATATTCAATGATTAATTTATTATAAAGTGTGATATATATATATTGTTTAAATTATCAAATAAACCGCTTAAACTTGTAAACAGAACTACTTCGTGGCTCAGTGGGGTCAGGGGGATTCCAAGAGAGGGGTGTTATATAGGGGTAGTCATCCAGAACGCATGAACTGGACGTAAAGATATATCAATAAGGGTTTCCATTCAGTATCCCAGACTAGGCATTGACTGCACATTGACTTGTGCAGATTAATACAGCGTGCCAGCTGACCACATACACATATCCGGTCGGATCACCACGCTGTGTTACGCTGTAAAGCACTCCTCAAAGGAACGCTCTAGGAAAAGGTCCGTTTTGCACAAATAAAATACAAACTTCTGTAAGTCAGGACAGAGACCAATTTCTAGAATGACGACCTTGGTAGATATGAAAATAGCAAGAGAACACTTCTTACATAAGCTATTTGTGAGAGGTGAGTGGACTCATCAGGACCAAACGGTCTGGTTGCAGGCAATCGCGCAACAGGTCACTGAAACAGGGTCAGATATATAGGGAGATCAGGGTCCCCTACATGTGGCCCTGAGTGAACTATACATGGCCCCGAAGGCCAAGGATGAGCACCACAAGATTGCCAGGGTAGCGGCATATTTATATTTACATATGGGAGCCAGGCAGGACAAATGTGCTGAAGGCCAAGATCTGGCGAGTAGGCAACTGCTGGCATTACAGAAGGCCCAATCTGATCTGGACTCTTCTGAGCAGAGGCTGCTCAGGAGCCAGGAGTCAGAAAATGACAGCAGACGGTACATCACTAAAATAAAGGAGGATATGGATGTGCTGCAACAGGAAAAGGCGGACCAGGATACCAGATTTCTGGCCTTGCAGAAGGAGTACCAAGAAGGTTTGGACTCCCTACTGCAGAGCCAGAAAAAGCTGGAGCAACAGTTAGACTTCAATAGGGCATGTGCTGAGCAGGTAGTCACCCTGCAAAGCCACCTAGATAGGGAGAAGGCAGAGAGCAATAAACTGATTTTGAAAGACCTGGATACCCAGGCAGAGTTTGACCAGGAGCGCCAGAAAACTGGTGCCTTCCAAAGGCAAAGGGACGACCTGGCAGCACAGATGCAGGCTCTTAGTCAGGAAAGGGATACCTTAGGCCAGGAAGTCTGCCACTTAAAAAGGAAAATGGAAGAAAATCACCTGGCCCTCCAGGGACTGGGTGACCTCCAAAAAGAACACCAGAACTTGTTAGAGCACACCAGGAAGGTGGAGGATGCTCTGGCAAGAAAGGAGCAGGCCAATAGGGACACAGCTCAGTAGGTAACCCTCCTGCAGCAAAGACTGGCCCAGTGCTCCAGGACCAATCAGGAAACGCAGAGAGAGAATGAGGCTCTCTGCCAGCACAATGATAGGCTCCAACAACAGGTAGCGATGCAGGAGAGACTGATAGAGTCTAGTAAGGCCTTAACTGAGGAACTGAAGGCGCAGGCTCTTGCATTGCAACAGGGAGCAGGGGCGGATAGAGACCAGGTTCGCTGGGAAAGGGAAACTCCTGAGCATAACCTCAGGAGCCCTAGTACCAGAGGCATTTATCTCTCTCAGTCCCTGGACTCTGCCACCCCCCTGTCCCCTGGCGCACATGAGCACCGGGCCACAGGGATGGCAGATTACTATCCAGCCAGAAGCATGGGGCTCATAGGCCAGTACCTCCCAGGAATGGATGGGCGGGCATCCGGGTATGGGCACCCAAGCACAGTGCAATTTAGTGGGGAACCCCAGGAGAATAGGCCCATTAAGGGCATCCTGAAAACTTCTGCCCAGTTAGGTCAGTGGGGGGGTACCCATCAAATCCTTGCAGCAAGGAGGAATCTGAAGACTCCTCTGAACGGCGCAGGACACAGGAGACCAGGTCCCCACATTCTGCCAGCCATTCCCAGGCTCGCAGAATCCGGGAAAAACTGGAAGATCAGACAGGAACCTCTGGGAGCAGTGCCTCTCAGTCAGAGGATGAATGGACAAGGGTTACCCGAACCAAAAAGGCCAATAAGGCAAAAAGGGCCTTGCTTAAGGACCCATTGAAACAGATTAAGGCAATCAGGAGTGTCATCGCGCCTTATCATAGGAACGCCAAGTACTCTGTTTGGGAACACTTGGAGCTCTATGAGCAAATGATGGAGACTTTCCATTTGAAGGATAGCAGTAGCTGCATCCAGTACGTCAAATGGACATTCTCCCCAGAATACTCCAGTTTCTTTGCGGGGCTGGAGGACCAAAATCATTTAAGATGGTCCACCTATAAGGCGGCCATCTTGAAACATTTTTCTGTTCACAGAAATCCTCAAGAGGCTCGCAAGGCAGCCTATAATTTGCAATGTGGGGAGGATCAGGCCCCACAAGAATTCGTGCAAGAACTGAAACGTGCCTTTGCGCAGACCACCAGAAGGGTGCGCACAGACAGCAGAGAATTTGTCAATACATTTTTCCATGCCTTTCCCAGATATATAATGACCCAGTTCGTGAGAGATTTTCATGAGAAAAGATCTTTAGACTGGGACATTGAACAGGCTACCCGGATCTATGAGGTGCAGAAGCCCATAGAAAATAAAAGCAATACCCAGAAAAATCCCAAAACCAACAGCACCCCTGCTGCTGCAAGGTGGCAGAGGTAAAGGTCACCCCCGTTTTGGATTTGGAGATGGGGGGGGCCTAAAAACCTACCTGCACCTAATAATGCTAGGCCCAGAAGGTCCTCGGGCCAGTCACAGACAGGGAGTGAAAGAGGTAGTCCCACAAATGAGGTCCCTCGCTTTCCTGACTATGTAAGTCCCCGTTACAAGGGAAACAGACCAATCCTGGGTTATGTGTGGACTCCTCCAGCCCAAGGGGGGGATCCAGCCAAGCACCTGACCCGGGGAACTTCCCTCCTAACTTCCCCAAGGAGGGCAGAAATTCTCCAAATCCTGGGCAGAACTTTTTCCCCAGGTATCCACCCAATTTCCAGCCCCAAAATCATCCATCCTTCTTTCCCCAAATCCCTGAGCCCAGACAACCTAATCCGGGAGAGGGGAGGCCAAGGGTGGAGGGGTACCAAAATATTCCCAACCAGGGGTACTACCAGAGAAGGGATAGCTACCCTTCCCGGGATCAGCCCAGGGGAGAAAATAGAGCCCCGTATCAGCCTGAGCGGGTTTCCCAGTTAGAGCGCCAGGTCCAAAATATGGCACGGGATCTGGGTCACATACTGAGGGCTCAACAGAACCCTCAGATGAGCATGCCACCGCAGAATGCCCCAAACTCTGGACCTGGTGCTCCAGAACAATGACGGGGGCAGCACCCCGATAACACACCGGTTCCCAGGGAGGAGGCACAAGGGGAAGGGGGGTGTAAAGCCTTGGAGGAAGCTTCCTTCCCAACTTGTAAACAGCCCCTGGAAAACCAGGAACCGGAAACAAAATCTCCTGCCCCTGAAAGCCCGCCTCCCAAGGAGCAGAGGGCGGGTAGGAGAAACAAAGGACCCAAACAGACCCACTTTGTGGAGGAGGTACAGGTCTTCCAATTTGAGGGAGAGGGATCCTCAGAGGATCCTGGGGAAAGGACCTTCTCCTTCAGAGATGGGGGAACTCCTCCCAAGGAAAAATGGATCCCAAGGGATGCCAATTCAGACTGGGGAGATATGGAGACTGAGCTACCGCCACCCATCATCTCATCCCAGAACCCACAATACCAAAATCCCCTGGTTCAAACCCATCCTGATGACTGCCTCCAAAAAGGGGGGGGGGGCGGCCCAGAACCGGAACCAGGGGAACCCACAATGGCTCTGATCTCCAGTTGCCAACTTTTTCTTTCAGATTCCCAAGGCTCTCCACAGAATTCTGCCCAAATTTCTTCTCTTGTAATGTCCAAAACCAGAAAGTTAGCCCACCAGTTGTCCAAAAATGTGCATTATCTGTGCCCCCTTGAGGAGAAGGAAGGAAGATATTATGCCCCGGTACAAGTACAGGGGCAGGGTACGATTTCAGCGCTGGTGGACACGGGATCTCAAGCTACCCTTCTGTCCAGAAGGGCCTTTGATGAACTGAATGCAGGAAGGGGAGGGAATTACCAAATTCCTCTCACCTCACTTCCTGGACAACTCCAGAACTTTGAGGGGAAGGAAATTCCCGTCGAGGGGACGGCAGATTTGGACATTAAAATTGGGCGACACAAGTTGAAACACCCGGTCATACTTGTGACTCCAGAGGGCACCCCTTGTTTACTAGGGAATGACCTCCTGAGAAGGTTGTCACCCCTAACAGATTGCGTAAACAAGGTCCTCTGGACCCAGACTAGCCGACCCATAAAATTAAAACAGAGTGTCAACCATGTTAGTTTAAACGGCACATGCCACATGGTTGAACAAAATTCTGACCAAGTAGAATTCCACTTCCAGAATAACCAAATTCCAGATGTGACAGTAATAGTAGTAGGACAACAGACTGGTGATGGGGGGTCCTCTCTATTTCTGAAAATCAACCTTCCTTCCAGTCTAAAGTGGTATTCCACGCTGGAAGGAAACACTCTGAAATTCTATACTAATCCACAATCAGAAACTCCCACTCCTATAGTCCAGAAAGATGTGAAATCAGCTCAGAGCCTGGCTGATATTCAGCAAATTGGAGAGCAGTTGTTCATCCCTGTTCAGTTAAACGATGGGAAGGACTCTGTTCTCGCCCGAGTGTGTGTGAGCAACGGTAAGAGCTTCATCAGCGAAGCCATGTTCCACCAACTCCCAAAAGATCCAGCCATTCCCACATTCAAACTGATAGACAAATGGGAAATGGACCTGGAAGCGCCTAATTCCAAACATATCCTGCCAAGCAGGTGTATGCTCAAAATCTCCATTGGCAACAAGAGCATAGTCCATAATTGTTGGGTTGTGCGAGACGTCACTGCCGCCTTTTACTTAGGCAGTGACATTCTCAATCGCTTTGCCATTAGTTTGGACCTAATAAACTTCGAAGCTTGGTCCCGATTAGCGGATAATCCCATGGGCTTTGATGATCCAGAAAAAGCATTCAGGTCAGCTCAATTGCTACCTTATGCAGTTGAAATTCAGATTAAAGAGGAAGTCACCATCCCAGAAAGGACCCGACAATTCTCCCTGGAAGTGAAAGTTAAAAGAGGACAACATTTGAAAAACCCTGATGCTTACATACATCTAAACACTTCTCTCCAACAGCAAGGGTTGGGGGTAAACCCAACTCCATTAGTCAACATAGAACATGACACCATTCTAATAGAGGTGGATAACAGCAACTTAAAGAGTATTACTCTAGCCGCAGGCACCATTATTGGAATGGCGGTTGATGACCGACATTTTTCCATCGATTTAGGAAATGAACTGTTAGGACCAATCCCCAAGGACTGTTTTGACAGTGACAGTGAGGACAATACAACACCAGACAGGATTTTTACCCGGCATGGGGGGAACTTCCTGGTGTACACTTCCTGCCCTTATGGTAAGGAAGATGTGACTTGTGACTTCAGGAGGGATGAGGTGATTTTCCAGGTCCATGAGGGTTGCCTTTCCCACCTGAAGCCTCCAGTCCAAATCAGCACTCTGACCAGGGACTTCTCCACCCAGCTGGAGGAGGCCGCTGAAATAGCCAAACCAGAAGTCTTTCCAGGCTTCAGGCAGATGGTGGAAGAGAGAGTCAACCTAGCTGATGCCTGTGTGACTCTGGAACAAAAGCAAAAGTTGAAACAAGTTTTCTTGGATTTCCAAGATCTCTTTGCGGTAGACTCATATGACTGTGGTCGCACTGACATCCACACAACAACAATTCCCACGGACCCTGGCATGACTCCAGTGTTTGTGAAGCAATATCGCTTGCCTCTCGCATCAATGGAGTCCCTTACTGAAATAATTAAGAACCTTGAGTCCAGGGGAATAATCCGTCCCGTCCACAGCACCTTCAATAATCCGGTGCTGGGAATATTAAAGCCAAACGGCCAGTGGAGACTCTGCGCTGACCTTAGGGAGCTCAACAAACGGGTCCATACTTCCCGATGGCCTCTTCCCTACATTGACCAAGGGCTGGCCCAGATTCAGGGGTCATAGGTATTCACTGCAATAGACCTGACCAATGGATACTGGACCGTGCCGGTCAATAGGGAGGACCAATACAAGCTGGCTTTTACCTTTGGGGGCCAGCAGTATAATTGGACCCGGACACCCTTCGGATACCTCAACTCCGGCAATGAATTCAACATTTTCCTACATAAGGCCATGCCCGACCTGGGTGCGAGGGGTAACCTGGCTTATGTAGATGATGTCCTCATCAAAAGTTCATCTGTGGAGGAACACATAGCGGAGATCCGTTATGTTCTGACCCAGTTGAGGGCCGCCGGAGCAAAACTTTCCTTTCAGAAAGCACAGTGGTGTAGAACCCGTGTTAATTTCTTGGGGCATGAGATTACTCCTCAGGGTCTCTGTCCCCAGGAAAAGAAAGTGGAAGCACTTCAGAAACTGAAAGACCCCGCAACTCTGCGGGAACTAAGGAGCCTCCTTGGACTGACTAATTACAGCAGAAAGTTCATTGAGGGCTACGCAGAGATCATCAGACCCCTGATTCATCTCCTGAAGGGGGGGGGTCAAGTGGGAATGGGGTCCAGAACAAGCCGAGGCGGTAAAACAACTCAAGAGAAGCCTCTCACAAGCGCCTTGCCTAGCTTACCCTGTCAGAAACAAGGAGTTCTTCCTGGAGACGGGGTTCTCTAATACGTGCTTGACGGCAGTATTATACCAAAAGCATGACAAGGTCAATAAAGTAATCTCCTATGCGAGCAAAACTTTATCCTCTGTGGAGGAAAAATTCAACGATTGTGAGAAGGCACTCCTGGCAACGGTGTGGGCATTGAAGAATTACCGCCCGTTTATCCATGGGGAACACATCATAGTGGAGACTCCACACCAGCCTCTGCAATATCTCCAAAGTGACAGAATCCGGGCCGGAAATGTAAGTAATTCCCGAATTACTTCCTGGATTCTGTCAATGCAAGGCTTTCCTGTGGAGGTCAGATATGGCCAAAATAAGAAGAGTCCCCTCATGCAAGGTCTGGCTGACTTGCATGATTGTGCCAGAGAAAACTGTCTCGAGGACGAAAGTCTAAAAATCAAGGACAACATGGAGGCATACCTTAATTCCCCCCACAAAGTCTTTGAAGAAGACAAGTGTGAGGGAATGCCCACTGTGTATGTGGATGGATGCTCTTACCATGTTGACAACAACGGGGAAAAATAACTGGTGGCCGGCGTAGGGAATGCATGGGTGAAGGAGTTCCCAGAACCCTCCGCTGGGTACAAAATTGGTCCCCGAAGTAGTCAGGTGGAAGAGTTGATGGCTGTGCATCAAGCCATCCTCACCGCTGTCCAACATCAACTCCACGAACTGGTCATAATCACAGATTCTGATTATGTACGGAACGGGTTCGTGGAGCACCTGGTTAATTGGAAAACAAGAGGCATGTTATGTGCTAACAACAAACCCTTAAAACATGGGAAGTTGATCCAAAACATTGACGATCTGGTCACCTCGAATGAGATGACCATCTATTGGAAAAAGATCAAGGGTCATTCCAAAGTAGAGGGACCAGACAAAACTGGAAATGACTTAGCTGATCAGCTGGCCAAAACCGGGGCCATCCAAGGGGATCTAACTGAGATTGAGTCCCTGTTGGGGGAAATCCAGGTCACTGCTATCACTAGGTCCCAGACAAATGCTCACAATGATCTTTCAATTGCACAATGGAGTAAGGAGACCCCTGATGCTGATTTGATTACAGCTCAGAAGGGGGATCCCATTATTGGTAAGTTTTACCAACACCTTGGGGACCCTGAGAACTTTCCCCTGACGGATACCGATTACATTGGGAAAGAGGACCTAAGAGTGTTGATGAAATGTCCAAAAATGTTCCGAATCCAAGACGGTTTGCTGGTAAGGAAATCCAAAGCTGGCCACGATCAGTGGGTGGTTCCTACCTCATTCCGAAGCCTGATGTTAAGTCACGCCCATGATGCGGCCACCGCCGGTCATAGGGGGTTTCACACAACACTGGAAATCTTAAGAGAGGTTGCATACTGGCCACACATGGGGCAGGACCTTGACCAATACTTGAAGGGGTGTCTTGTGTGTGCACAATTTCAGCCATCATCCCTCACGCACCGTGCACCCCTCCAAAAGAGGGGGATGACACTGCCATGGTCAGATTTGCAAATCGACTTTGTAGGCCCCGTGATTCGCTCTGCTAGAGGGAATAAGTACATGTTGACTGTGACATGCTTGTTTACCAAGTGGGTGGAATGTCTCACAGCCCCAAACTGCAAGGCAGAAACGGCAGCTGCCTTGATGATTAACCACATCTTTTCCCGTTTTGGTCTACCTCAAAGGATTGAGTCAGACAGAGGTAGCCACTTCACCAGTGAAGTGATGACAAAGATGTGGGAGATACTGGGGGTCAAAAGGAAGTTGCATATTGCTTACCGGCCAGCTTCTTCTACGGCAGTAGAGAGATATAACCAAACCATTGTGAGCATCTTAAAAAAGTTTGTGGCAGATTCTGGGCCAAGTTGAGATATCCGATTACCTCTGGTCCTAATGGCCATCAGATCTACCCCTCCATCTGCAACCAAAATGTCACCATTTGAGTTGATGACTGGGCGCAAGATGGTGCTTCCTCAGCATTTGCTCTACAGAGCCCAAGAGCAAACATTGATAAATGCCTCCACAACTCATGAGTATGTGGAGAATTTAAGGAAACACCTTCAACATGCTTTTGCCTTTGCTCAGTGGAATCTTGAAAGATCAGCTGAGAGTATGAAGACCCATTATGACCTGAAAACTTCCAGGAAGGAATATCAGGTGGGGGACCCGGTCTATTTATACAATTTCCAAAGGAACCAGGCCAAACAGCGAAAACTTTTGCCTACATGGAAGGGACCCTTTGAGATTATAGACAAGATCTCCCCTGTGGCCTACAAGATCCGCATCCCCAAAGGCGGTTTGGCAGTGGGGGAAGACAAGTGGGTACATATAAATCAGCTAAAGTGTTGCCATCCCAGGCACACTCTGCAACAACTGGAGGAATCCTCTGGAATCCTAGAGGGCACTGTCTCAGATTAATTCAGTTCTAACTTAAAATATCCTACATATGGCCTATCAAATTCTGTGTTTCTCAAGTTTGTGTGTTCCTGTCGCTTAATTTAAAAAAAATGTGCATGTTCATATCTGTTGAGTTCTAAAATATATATGCCACCCCACTATATCAATGGTGGGGGAGAAATGTCCATGAATAGGTATTGCCGCTCTTCCTTTGTCGTCCTAGGAGAAAGAAAACCTGGAGACTGGCCAAGGAGGACGATCCGGAGACCGGGAGCAGAGACGCAAGGGGCCCAGTGTACCGCCCAATACTCCCATCAGGACCGGCGAGGAGAACCGACTGATCCACCCCTGATGGAGGAAAGGATGCTGAACTTTGTCATCTGCGGAATTGGAAGAAGATGATGCGGACCTCCCAGCACGTGGGTCAACATCCTTAGCACCCGACATCCCCTCGACTCAATCCAAGTGCAGTCGGGCGGGGGGGTTTGTTGGGTGTTCTGACCCACGTTTGGACTATTATGCTACACCATTTGGTGCTGTGGGCTTAGGAAATCCAAGACGGCCGAAAAAGCCCACATGTGCGCCAGAATCTATGAAAACCGCGCAGTTTGTGCGCACACCAAAATGGTCGCCTGACTTGCCACCCCCGGTGCGGGTGTGCTGGGTCAGAAGAGCTATGAGTGAAATGGGGTGGCAAAGAGAAAAACAGCAGTGCCTGTTCGCTAGAAAGCACTTTAAAATCACCTTTTGTTTCTCTGAATGCCAGCTCAAAATGCCTATTTTCAAACATTGCAACGCATCCAAAAATCTCACTGAACACTAGCGGACATCTGGCAGAATGAAGTATGTGCGCATACTAAATCTTGGAAGATGAAGAGCCCAAAACAATGTTCATAACAAAACTGGCTGAGCTAAGCATGTCAGCAGCCTAACTGAAACTGGATTAAAACCACCAAAATCGAAATGTTTAAATTAACTGAGTGACCTACTTTTGAGTGTCACATAGTTTGTAACTGTTAAAATGTCATAGTTTTGAACTTAGAATCAGCATTCTAGCTGCATGTGTAAAAATTGTTAGTTTATTTGAATGCAGAAAACTGGGTAACTAGAAGTGACATTAGCTGGGGCCTGGCTTAAGGAACTGAATTCTGCCTGACATCTACCCCCACAAGAGTTAAAACCTGCTCAGCCACTCTTCCCCTTGCCAAAAGGAGTTGTCACCTCTCTGATTAGATTAGGGGTGGAGCAGCTACAGGGAGTTGAACAAAGGCCTGTCCTGGGCCCAGGCAGATGGTTTATTAGGGTAGTCGTAAATGGCTTCCTCTTGAACAATGGGCCTTCCAGGGCCCAGGCAGATGGTTTATTAGGGGGACCGTAAAATAGCTTCCTCTTGGCAGAAGCTGGGAGGGGCAGGGTCTCTGAGCTTGGCAGAAACTGGATAAACTGGTTTCTACACCATGTGACCTGGGAAACCACAACCCTTTGGGGCCAGAACATAAATCTAAAAAGATGGATCATTCATAGAGCGGACTTGTGAAAATTTTATAAGTGATATCATTATTCTTGTGATTTTTCTGTGCACATTTGAAGACGTGTTAGGACCCGGTGGTATGTTCAGGGGGGTTGTTAGCGGAAAAGAGGATATTACTCTAAATGTATGTATGTTAAAAATCTGACACTCCACCACCTAATGCCCACATGCTTTGCGAACATTTGTGTAAATGCGGGGACAAATCCAATATTGGTAACCCGACCAAAAAGTGAAATATGTTGCCATTTTTGAACCCAAGCTCCTAGAAACGACAGAATTGGAACAGGGGCTACCATCAGTAAATGCATGATGTGTGTATGCAATGCCAAACAACTGTCTATCGGGGAAGTATGTATTTGGATCAGATATAGATTGTGTGTAAAGTTGACAGGGGTGGGTTCTCTGTATCATAAACAGACCTCATCATGATGACACTTCATTTCATTCCCCCAATCAAGGGGAAGAGGAGGAAGTGGCCAAAGACAAGTGGAGAGGGGTAGGGCCTAGAAAGCTAGCCTCTCCACCCACTTTCAAAACACATAAAAGCAGACAGTCAGGACAGATAGGGACATTCTATTCCATCTGCTGCGGGACGCTCTGCCGGGAAAATCCATACTTTACCTCCATCAACCTCCAGAGAGCCAACATAGAGACTTCAATCTATCCACCTTCAGAGACCAAGACTTTACTTCAGAATTTGTAGCAGAGAGGTCAACTACAAGCTAAATCCCTCTTTAGCAGGCCTCAAATCATTGCCACTTCACAGCCAGGCGACCTGTTTGAATTCTTTGCAAGAACTCTTGCCATTTGCCAGAGAGCAGTGTTGTATCCAGAGAGAGACCAGCTGAACCGGAGACCGCTGTTAGCAGAACCAGAGAGCTGACCCAGATCACTGTGAAGTGCCGAGACCAGACCGGAGTCCAGTCCCAAACCTGACCAGATCCGTGGCGAGGCCTAATTCAAAAATATATTGTGAGTACCTAGCAGAACTGTGCAGAACCAATCTCTTAGTTAAAATAATATAATTCAATCTATTTTAATCTAACCAGAACTGCCTCCTAACTGTCACCTGTCATTTGCAAAGCTGTCACTTGTCATTTTCCAGCTGCAAGCTGTAACCTGTCGCTTTAAACTTTTAAAATTTAAAATCCGAAAAACTACCTTTATTTAATTGTCCGTATCTCTGGAACCGTTTGGGCTAGGAACTTGGTTTAACTTTCCTCTGAAGGCTTAGCATCTCAGCTTTTCAACGAGCCTAGAACCGACTTCCTACTCCTCATACCTTTGCCGTGATCACGATTCTCGCACTCGCGAAGTTTACCGCGATTTGCAATTTGGTTAAAAATCCAGCCACGTGTGAAAACAGCAGCTTCATTGCTTTCCTTTGCCAAACATTCGTTTAACCTGCTAGTTACTCCTAGATCCTTGCTAAAGTGAGCCTGAACTCATCCCAAGTATGTTTCACTCACCCTGAACCTCCTAAAGGGAATTAAAACCATTTTCAGAATATTTCTCACTGCATTGTCACCATATTCAAAACATTTTGCCTGTGTTTCAAAACTCCTATCTGTTGTATAAGCTGCTGGGGGGGAATTGAACTGAATTCTATTTGATTGCATTCATAAGAACTGTGTCATCTTCATCTCCTTAAAGTGCATAAAAGGGGGGGGTGAATTGTCCAAGAAAGTGATTACATTGTCTCTTGCTGAAATCCTATCAAGTTATTTTCTGTACTGCATTTCATTCCACATTGCATCCATTTGAAACCATAAAAGTATTGTTGCTATCGTATCCATCCTATAACCACTCATCATTGATTATAAACAAGTGTGCTAGTGCCGGACTATCCATTATTGATTACTGCTCAGATTAAGTGTGATATTCAATTATTAATTTATTATAAAGTGTGATATATATATATATATTGTTTAAATTATCAAATAAACCGCTTAAACTTGCAAAACAGAACTACTTCGTGGCTCAGTGGGGTCAGGGGGATTCCAAGAGAGGGGTGTTATATAGGGGTAGTCATCCAGAACGCATGAACTGGACGTAAAGATATATCAATAAGGGTTTCCATTCAGTATCCCAGACTAGGCATTGACTTAGCTGTAGTGTTGAATTGAATCCTCTTACAGTACAGGGAATAGCAAATCAATGTTGCCTAGGGTAAACACTGAAAACTGCAAAACGGACTCTATCTCTTTATAGAACCCTGTCGGATTTTTCCTAATGTCAGGAATAGTTTGTCTAATAGTATTCGCTTCCTGTCGTGAAAACGGGACGTGAACAAACTGCGATGCATAATGTGCAGGAATGTCCACAGCAGGTGTACCTGCTGCAGCAATAGCAGGAATCTCAACCTTTGGGACAAATGTCGGAGGAACCTCTCTCATAGGCAACTGAGATGTAGGCAACTCCGAACGCTTACTAAGCAACAGAGCTAAGTCGAGCGCTAAAGCAGTTGAAGAAGTGTCAAGTGAAAAAGCTCTCTTATAAATGTTCAATAACTCTGTGGGACAACTAACCTTTCTCTTTAAACATTCATCCTGCAGGTACTCTACCATTACCTGTATCACTTTCCTCTGCATTTCTAGCGTATATTGACTGTATGTGTCATATACCTCAACTGGAGTTATCGATATTTCTGAAATCCATCTAATCGCATCTTTTGTACAAATTCGCGCCTCCTCAGATGTCGATTTACGACACGGAAGAAATCATTTCTGTACATACATACTTTCTTCTTCGTCATCCTCATTCCGTAACCTTTCCAACTCCTTTCTATACTCAAATATCCTCTCAACATGCTCATGTACCTTCTCCACAGTGTCTCTTGAAAACGCTAAAGTATTCAGGTCCCTCAACCCTTGTGGGAGGTCTGCATTATTTAATTTACCCCACATTACACATAAATGAATCCCTAAACCTTCAATGAAAACATTTTTCCCAGGAAAATTCTCCATATTAGAAAGTGTGGCAAGAACATTAGCTCGATCATCTCTCTCCATACAATGCTTAGCCCATGCAAAAAAATCCTGTTTCTTTTCTGTAGGAACAGTATTACGAGTAACAATCCTCGACCCCGCACCCTGATCAACTACAAGCGGTACAGAACTACTTGGGAGTGAGGGTGCAGGCAAATACAATGGAGGTACTATTACTGGTGCAATGGGAAGAGGCAGAGGAGCAGGTGGAGGAACAACAACCGGAGGAATAGGAACAACAGGATGAGCAGGAAGAGCAGGAATAACAGCAGGAAGAGGTACGGCAGGAGGAAGAGGAACATACGGAGGTGGTGCAGAGGCACCAGGCCTTCGTTCATTTAACAATTTGTCGATAAACTCATCAGAAACATGAAGATCTTTAGAAGGATAGATTTTCTGAATACCGAGTGAGAAAGCCCTGTCCATATTCCTAACCGACTCAGACTGTTTGTCCTGATCATATAACAACGCCTTTTCAGCATTTGTTTTATGACGGCGCACATGTTTTTCCCTACTTTTAAGCTGCTGCAACGCTTCTCTTTTCCAATTTTGCAAAACATCAAATGCTGCAGGTCTGGCCTTCTTTTTTAACAAGACTGACTCTAAAGATTCAATACGAGGGATCTCAAAACTACCATTGACTGGCCACTGAAGTTCAGAGGCATGTCTGGTTTGTCTGTGCCAAATTTTATTAAATACTACACTTCCAATGCCATGCTTACAGTACATAGTACATGCCGGTGACCCCTCCTGTGGTGCCGGATGGCTAAATTCCAAAGATTGTCTATCGCTGCGGAATAATGCCCTAAAGCAGCTAGACAATTTCCCAGGCATTTCTCAAATACTCGCTGTTACCTGGTCAATAATTGTGTCTGCAGATACAATGCGCCAAATTCAAATTGTCAAGGTTAAATTAAGAGTCGGGTAACGACTCACCTGACCAAACCTAAGGAGGACCGATCGGTTTACAAAAGACTTACCTAACGATTTTTACCTTGTGTATGGTGATTTCAGCAAATCTGCCCGCCTCATAAAATTGACCCTCGTCAAGATGCCGTCTCAGACCACACGGCTATCGTCCAGGGAACGGATTGTGCAGCGCTGTTGAGGTGTCGCGTCTCGTTCAGTCGGGCCCGTTATGTCACACCGTCCGATCCCGGTCCGATAGCGTGCGTCAACCTTCAATAATCCGGCATCAATCTTGAGGGTCCCTATTCCGGGCGCCAACTGTGAAAACAAGGAAATAATATGAGGCAGGGTAACCAAAAAGGAAACACACCAAACACAGGTTACAAAGGAACATACAAAGTACTTTATTTTATACTGAATCCAGTTACAAAAGAACAGAACAAAATTCAGATAGCTATCGACCCTCAGTACAACACAGCGAACTCCGGCGTGGTTCGGTGTGCTCAGTGAGTGCAAATATTCATTGAAACAGTCAGGCTTTTATACATTTCTCCAGCCTGTTGTCCAGCCTTTCTTCAGGTTAACCATTCCATAAATAAGTTACTTCTCTAGGGTCCCTTGCCAGGTCAAATCTAGTTCATCTTAGGTTTATACATTAACAAGAAGAAATGGTAATAATGTATGCTCTAGGCCTAACATTACAATGCGGGACTTAATTTATACAATATAGTTAAGCAGGTGTTCTCATTCAATTATAGATCAGTTTCGGTGATACAGGTAATCCATTGCACACAGGTCAGCAGAAGGACAAGGTCTCAGCTCATGACCCTAACAAGTGGCCTGCAGGCAAGTTATACATTAGCTGTACAGAGGTCATGACAATCGAGTTCTGTTCTGAATAACATAGGCTACCATTTTAGCTCACATGGTGACTTTATAGAGCAAGAAAACCTAAAATGGCGGCTTGACCCAAAATGACAGTTTACATGGTTTCTAAGGTCAGGACCTTGCAATGCGAGTTTATTCACATGTAGTTTATAAGCAGCTTGTTAGCAGCTTGGCGTAGGCCAATATACATATATTCATAGCAATAGGAGGCACGATATAATTTCTAGTTTGACAAGTGTTTGCACAGAAAAGGGGGGAGTTGAGATATTGGAGAATCCTATCAAATAGGATTTAGCATGGGTACAGGAAAGGGGGAATACCGCGTCTCATCATAGGTTGCCTCACCCCCACCGCCTGATACCCCCCCACCCAGCTGATCCTCCTACACTGGTCCACCCCCAGGGTCTGGATCCAAAGGTGTTAGCAGTGCCCTGGCTACCTGAGAGAGAGAACCACAGGGACTATCAGGTGTGACACCTTTTGGTTTCTCACACGTCTCTTGACACCATAAGACCAGAGGCATGATTCTTTCCATTTATATTATGTGAAACATAACCAAATATGCATAAACGTTAACCCAATGAAAATATGAATATCAAATAGACAGTTAATTCAATGCCAGTTCATGCCTCATCATATTTCTAAAGCGCAGTGACAGCCAATATTAAAGAAACAAAAGAAAACATTGTTACTGGCCTAATTTTATCGATCAAGTAATACTTTGGCAAGCTTCCAATTATCTGTGAACTGGTTCTTCATATTATTTTTAGTCACTATAGAACATACTACTGCCTTTTTTGAAAGCAATACTTTTGAATAATTTTATAAAGTAGGAAGACCCCCCATTACCAGAGGAAAGCATTCTAAAATTATGACGAGGGGTAGCATTAGGACTTCCACAAATATCTTCTTAGTTATTTGTCTTCACAATTCCACTCAGAACGTTATTATTACTGGGAAAAGTACTGCAATATGGGTGTCGTCCATTGAACAAACAATAACATACACATGAAATGGATTGCATAGTATATATTACTTAACAAGTATATATTACTTAACATTTTAAAAATAAAAATCATTTTCTCTCGTTCCTCCTTTCAGTAACGTGAATGTTTAGAAACGTTAAAATGTCCCACCATGACTTCCTGTAATTTAGCATAGGATGCAGTTTTCCTGTTTTTTTAAATTAAGGGCATCTGATCCACCAAATATAGCTGGGCCAATTTCCTGACAATATATTCATTAACAACTCAAGAAAAAGCCATTTGCTTTGATAATTTCAAAACCTGTGAAGTCAAAACACATCTATTTATTATGTACTGCCATGCATCATTGAAAATAAAAATGAAATGTTATTTTAAATTATTATGTGGTACTACAAAGATCTCAGGGGCTGGGAAGTGGGGATAGGAGAAAAAGGGGAACGTCCTCATCTGCCATGCCCTCCAGCGCCACCAAAGAAACATTTTGCTCAGTGTTCTGTTTGTTCTTTGGACTGACTTGAATGTCTGGATACTTTGATTTTATAGACAATGAAGGACATTGTATTATATAATTGAAAAGAGTTAAACAGATACTGTAATTTTTATGTAAAGCAAGATCTACACATATTACAGTTTTATCTCTGTACATTATTACAAAACCAAAGGAACAATGTACCAAGCTAGTCATAAAAAGCGCAATTTCTGAATGTAAACCCTATAGATAAGTTGATTAGAGCTGTCCACACTCCAAGAAATGGAATCCAAGGCTTTTGTTCATGAGGACAATGAAAGTCAGGCACTGATGAAAACTGGAGCTTGTAATCAACTAATAAGGATTGCCGCTAGTAAACCCATGCCTAGATATTGGAATTAATTTCCACAGATTATGGGAGCTGAGGAAACGTTCTAATACATTACTCTAACCCATTCTCTTGTTGCTTTGTCTCCCTCATAGCCACTGAGTCCAGAACAAACCTTTGCTTTGCACTTGCATGGCAGGATTATCAAAAGGCCAATATAACCGTCTCTCTGTTGTTGTCGTTTTCCCACGACCCCCAATTTTCGTCTTGTGGTGCCTGGAAACACTTGTGTATAGGCACCATACAAATGCCCAGTAAATAGATAAATAAATACATGAATTCCATTGACTGTGTCACCACCTGCCGTTGAAGGCGGTCTATCCCTGGAACCTGCTAAACCCTCTCAAGGATTGATGTAAGCTCTTTCTTAAAAGAAAGGGAGACAAATGCATTTCTTTGTCAGTGTCTGGGCTTCAATAGCCCGTTTTCCTTTCTTCATACACACAGAACAAGGTTTATTTGGCACAATATTCATTCCATCTTGACTGCTACGGAAATTAATTAATTAATTTTTAATTGATTACATTTATAAAGCGCTCACACAGCCCGCAGGCATCGAGGCGCTGTTACAGGAATAGTTTTTTTGTCTTAGTTACGTATTTATAACGCGCTTAAACACCCAGAGGTTTCTAAGCGCGGACCCAGGGAACGAACCTGTGTTGCTTCATGTCGTCTTGCTTCCAAGACGCGCACGCTGCCGCTGAGCTATCCTCCCGGGACAGGGAAAGGGAGGCCAAGCGCAACACTGGATGTGTCAGAATAGAGTCAATTTCCAGTCTAGAAAGAACTCTTTAAATATGTGGGCCACAGCTTTATTTGCCACAGAAAAAAGGACCACCTAATCAGCAGGTTTTCAAATTCCTCAGTTGATCAATGGACACATGTGACAGTTGGATACATCTCCTTCGCCATTTATGGTAACATGGTGCCGAGTGAAGGCTATGCTCTTAAGAGGGGTATGATTGTGATCCAGTAGTGACCCAAACAACACAGTAATAAAGACCAAAATAAAGGGAATGTCCAATTAAGGTTGTATAAAGATAGATATACTTTAAACACACCCTCTGCAATAGAACCAGAACACTCTGTACAAAAATCCACCCCCAGTGGAAACACAGAGCGGATGCAACAGACTGAAGAAAGCAGCACTCTGAGTGCAGGAGTCATAGGCAAATTAACAACCACAAAAAGGATGTCTTTGGGTGAAAGAAGGTGTGATTATGACCTAACTAGCCTCTGGGTGTCAAGTGAACCGAGTGGGCAATTAATGTTCAACAGTACCTTGTTTCGGTTCTTTGATTAATTGACATTGTTGAACCCTGTTTCGTATGTTGGTGCAAGCAGAACAAGGTCATTTTGGATATGGTGGATCATTTGGGCCCAAGCAAAAAGCGGGTGTCGAGCAGGAGCAAATGTGGTCACTCTGTGTGGTTGAAGGGGGGCTTTCAGCAATGCAGGTTGGAGGGGTCATCACGTTCTCTTCAAGGTGGGGCCGTTCGACTCGGCAGGCTTCCGTCATTGAATTGGTGATCTGGATGCTCCAGTGTGAGGATTGGTGAAGTAGTTGTTCGAGGGCTAGTCATGGCCAAATTGTGGTTGTAAGGGTGGCAGGGTCAGCATGTGCCCTTTCAGTAGTTTGAGTCAGGTCCCAGCATTGAACAGTTGATTCAAGCTTTGCAAGTAACAGGTTCACCAAGGGCACAATGCAGGATCAGATACCAACAATACAGTTTGAATGGTTGGATGAGGGCAAAAGTAATTGCCGGAATATTCCTGTTGGTTCTATGGGTGGTAAACACAGTCTGGCTGTTTAGGTGCAGTAGAATGAGGAGCTTCAGCTGGTCTGATCCTCCGGATGCTGTGAGGCCCATTTAGGGGAGGGGAGCTCAAGCACAGTATGATTCCTTCATGGTCTACTCTCCTAGCTTTAGGAGATTCTGGCGCAGCGTGGCAGGTCCAGGTCCACAGCAAAGGTCACCCCAATGTGCCATGGGAGTGGGCAGGAAGCGAAGCTTTCCTCTGCCTTGGATGGCCCCTTCTTCACCTTCGGCGAAGGGCTTTGGAAAGTACTGCTCTCCCAAAAGAGAACCAGTTAATCCTTCTAAGGTGTTTTTCCAGAGTGAATTCAAAGAATGGGTGGGATACCCCTTCTTTTATTGGTAAAAGTACACAGGTGATTGGACTAAAGCTAGCTTGCTTTAGTGGTCCAGTCCCTGCTCTTGGAAGAAGTGGACTTTGCACTTCTGTTATCAAACCCAAAGTGCTTTTCTCCAGAAGAAGTGGAGGTAACAGGAAGGAGTGAGAGAGGCAGAGAGAAATACAATGGTGGACATCGCTTTCCCTTGAACAGAGCACCCCCTTTTCTTCCTACTAAGAACAAAGGCCTTTAGAGATGTAGCATCCTGGTGTGAGGTTATTCCTTTTGAACTTGTGTGATTACTGATGCCTGGGCCCACGACAGCAGTCTGCTGTGCGTCTGTGCGTCTTCTCTCGTGATGGGCGTTACCTGCCCTAACAAAGAAGAGGCATGGCCATTCACGTTCCTGTCATAATATTTGGCTGTCTCAAACTGTCTGGCAAGAATACATCTCACTGTTCATAGCAGAGCCAACTCACAGGAGATGGCATGTGTGATATCAATTCAGATGCGGAGGCCATGATAAGTGGCACTGTGAACTATTCCTAAACTCAGGCACAGCTCTACTTCAAAGTTTATCCTATCACCACCATGGGTTACTTATGATGATTGTAGTTTCGGTATAGGGCAGCACATCTCAACTGCTGCCCCTGTGCTGCAGAGACTTGGCTGTCACTGCAGCTATCAAATGGGCAACTGTGAGCTATGAACCTGCTGTGTGCACTATTATTATTATTGTTACTATTATTATTATTGAGCTCAGACCTAGCTTCAAGAAGCAATACAGCCCTTTATAGAGGTTTACACCAATACAGAAGGCTCTGTTTTCTGGTCCTTTCCTTGCTGCACTGGCAAATTTAAAGTCTGCAAATGTCCTGGCTTCTGATGGTGTGCTGTCTGCCGGAGATGCTGAGTTTCACTGCAAGGTAGCTGGGTGACTTGAGGCACACAGCCTAATAGAGGATGCAGCAAGACTTGAAGGTGATTTCTGCATGCAGTGGGAGCCAGTGAAGGTAATGAGAGCCAGGGTGATATGGTTGTATTTGCGTAGACCCTTGATGAGGCATGCAGCCATATGTAGGACACTTCTCAGGGGAATAAGGGAGGATGACGGGAGGCCTACATGGAGTACATTGCCCCCATCCAGGTGGGATAGGACCAGTGCTTGAATAGTGGATCAAAAGCTGTCCAGAGGGAGGAATGGCTTGGCTTTTTCACAGAAGTGAGAGCTGATACCAAGCTGTCTGAGTTTTCTTAGCTATGCGTGTTTTGAAGAAGAGGTCTTTGTCGATGTGGAAACCCAAGGGACTTGGCTGAGGAGGTGAGCTTGGGTGTGACATCCTCAGAGTTCATGGTTGACAGTCAGGTCTGTATTTCTGGTTCAGTGTTGTTTGATGTAGGAATTCGGTCTTGGGGGGGTGGTGAGCTTCAAGTATGCACTGGACATCCAAGAGAGGCAGGTTGTGAGTCTATGGGGTGATCTTGAGGTATATCTGGTTGCCACTGGTAGAGCAGTTGATGCAGCAGAACCCAGTTACACGCTATGCCTTTGTCATGGAGCTTATGCAAGAGAAATCTGATCAAAAGATCGTTTTCATTAATTTAATAAGAATCCCAAAAGCCAGGGCTTCTACACCCTTTCCAAATGTCAATCCTTCAGAGAACCTCATTAGAAATAGCAATCAAATTACTTTTACTCCACATATTCAAGAAAACAGCTATTTTGTGATCATAAAACGCAGATTGGGTATACATGGATATACATGTTTTATAAACCATAGACAATTGGAAATTAAAAGTTCAATGAAGTATCTTGCCTTTCCCATTTTTGACAAGTTCAATAAATATCAATACTGTGAATATTTACAGCAGAAGGTCAGTCTTCAAGTTGTTAAAATGAGAAAGGTGGAACAGAAATTTGGTAAATTATCGATCAGCCCGATAGTTCGATATTATAACCTGAAGGTCATCCCCAAAATAATCTACGGTTTGCAACTAGTTCCAGAGGGTATAATCTCGAACTACCTACATTTGAGGTGAAGATTTGGAAGACTATAATGTATTGCTTCCCAAAATCGGTCCCAGTTGATGCTATACGGTATGTCTTGGGCCTGCTATCATTAGGTTGTTTGGTGCTATGGCATCAACTTTCACTCTACAGAAGGTTCATATCAGATACCGGGCTAAATATGTATAGAATGTTAGGAGAGGGCCGCAGACAGGGGACATCTAAAGTAGAAACTCTACTAAAACTACAGATAACCTGCTTAAAAATAATGAAAAATTTGGATCTCTCTGTAAATATTCTCCTAAATAAACCATTACGTGTAAAACAGTTTCTACAATTTGTGGATTGGGCAGCAACTATGGATAGACTGGCCTCAACAAAGTTGTGTGCTCATTTGGTTACACATCAGAAGCAATTGGGCCAACCAGAGACATGCTTATCTAGATTTCCAAATAAGAACTGTCGAAATGGGTTTATGGGATTCCGGTTTAACATCTGTCCTACTGCAGTAATACTGGAAGTTAGAGAGTCTAGAAGAACCAGTGATATGCCTAGCTTGACGTCCCCTTGTAGATTTTGTGAACAACCAACCGAAAAGGAAATGTTAAGACATCTTCTTTTGCAATGTAAGGCTTTAAGGACAGAACGTATACAGACCTTTACATTTTTTTTTTACATAACTGAGAATGGGTAAATTTGGACCAGTTGTGGTGGGATATGCTGCATGGCACATCAGTGTCTCTTAACATTGCTTTGGTGCGTTTTCTCCCTTCAAGTTGTGGAATTTTTTCAATTGATTAATGTAAAACTTATGCCTGTAATGAAAAGTCTTGTGAAGAATAGTCCATTATGAAACTATTTAGTAACGGAAATAGGTCTGAAATAAGAATGGAAATGTATTGGGAAAATCTACTGTTACCTCCTGTTGATTTAAACAAAAGGAAAAGAGCTAACTTTGGTTAATGCGGCACTGCATTGCACCTAGAATGAAGTATTGAATATATTAAATATGATTATGATATTACATGATCAACTGTATATGTGATTGTATTTGATATGTTGTGATGTGTATTCTTTTAGGATCTAGGTATTAGTGAGGATCATAGAAAGCAGTCTGTACTAGGCACACGTGTGGAAATGCTAGAATTGAAAAGTTTCTTCCTTTTGTATTGAGAACTGTTTTATAGATTGCTTATATATATGTAATGAGAAGTTATCTTATCGCTCAAATGAATTTACTGAAGACATTTTTGAATTGCAAAGAAAAGTATCTCTATTTTCTTATTATGGTTTTAAAGAAAGGGTTTCTTTAAGAATATGTGTGCAAGGTCTAGGATGAATGTAAACCCCTTTTTTGGGCCTCCAAAATGTTCAAGATTTTTGGAGGTCTAAACTGCGTTCTAAGGCCTTTTTTGGCTGCCAACATTTTCTGGACTTTCTTGTAAAGGTATTTTCAAAGCCAATAAACAAATAAAATAAAAAAATAAAACAGTCAAGAATGTGAGGGTTATTTACACATTCCCCTTTTTTATTGCTGCATCAACTACAGAATAATCACATGTTGAAAAGGAATGAGACCAGTCCATACCCATATTGTGATGCTTTTAGAATCCTTGCAAACATTTGTGTTTTCTCTGCTCACTGAGAAACAATCTACCATCCCTAACACGAAAAACTGTGCTTTTGATTTTCAGTGATTTATACATTACTGTATTGGGAATATTGCCAGACTATTCATATACACAACATGTCTGCTGCATTAATACAAAAATCCAAGATCATAGTTTTAAAATTAGGGGTAGTCAAAAATCATGTTTGGAATCACATTTCAATAAAGTTCTAGTTAAAGTTGTGGTATATTTTACATTGATGCATTATCACTGACCACCTCCAGCATTATTTATTTAGTCATCACAACGGGAAGCTGATTTCGATGGTTACATGCCTTTTGTAATATTATTGTTATATTATTGTATGTCACTGTAATGGCTGTTACTTCCGTAAATATTTATCACTATTAGACTTCAGACTGTCAGTGATATTAGTGTATTGTTTCATGTAGTGAGATTTTTATTCTAGCTATATGTGCTTGTCTGAAGTACACGTGGGTCAGGCCAGCATTGCAGATAAGCAGACAGGTATGAGATTCTGCAGATAGATGGCATACACAACATGTGCACTGTTTAATAAATCTCTAGTTCTCCAAATTATGTTTTTACAAACTATTATAAGGAATAGTCCTGCCCAACTTTAGTTGTCTAAGCTGCTGAATCGCCAAATATTTGCAGTGATTCTGATGATATATATTCCTGGGCGAGTCGAAGGCCTCCTGACGTCACCTTCAAGGCAAATAAGTCACTACTCAAGAGGCTACTCTTCATCTAGCCTCTACCATATGCTACACATATATCACACTGTCAATATTACTTGCTCGTCACTTATACTGCCTGCCTAAAATGTATAACATATGCACATAATCTGTATTGATTCCAAAGGCGTCTTTGATGCTGTCTGTGCGTTATATAAATCCAAATAAATAAAAACCATATCCAACTCTTTCAGTGAAGTCATGTTGATAATTTTAATGCACAAAAAGGATTGCTGTCTTTCAAGGTTGTGCCTTCCCCTATATACATGTTTCATATGATATGACTGGACCATAAGGGAATTATTCTAAGAACATACTTGAAGGATAAGTCTACGAATATAGTAATTTACAATTTTTAGTTCCTGACTGTTACTGAAGAAAATCATGTGGCCTAGATATGTCAGGAAAGGAAAAAAGGGGGAGTCAAACATGTGAGGTCATCAGTGAAGTCATCAATGACATTTGTGATGTCATCTTTGATGTCCTGGGTGTTAGGCTTAGCAGTGCACGGTGGTGGCGCGAGTTATGGTTGCTTAGCTTACCATAACTGGCGAATTTCAGGGGTTTTTCGGTTTTACTTGGAACCATAACGTCCCTTTAACAAAGTTTTTTCACTGAATTTCATAGATTTTTAGTTGCGCAACTTAACCATAACGTCCCGTTAACGTTTTTTTACTGAATTTCATAGGTTTTTAGTAGAGCAACTTAACCATAAACTCCTTTAACAAACTTTTTTCATTAGCATGCAGACAATATACAAAGATGGAGTGTAAAAAGCAATTTCTCAGGGATGGCATTACACAGAATGTTGCAAAGTAAGAATTTATGCTTGTTCACAGTGAAGGTCAGCTGCTTCCATTTTTTGCTCGCGGGCCGGAGTGGCCCATGACTCGCACTATAAGGTTCTATTGTTTTTTGACCTTGACAGACAGGGATCGTGCCAAAAGACTTCTTTTGAAGGAGGGGTGCAAAAACGTAAGAGACGATAAGGATGAAATTTCTGAAACTAAACCGCTTTTATATATTATATCACTATGAGAAAGATTGTTGGCACAGACAGAGTCGTATTTAGGGACTGCATTACGCGTAGACAATGGAAAATGCCAATATAATGTAAGTAACCCTTTAGATTATTTTATACCGGAATATAATAACAATAGCGTGGCGTTAAAGCCCGGTCAAGTTGTACTTGTTCGTTCAATGTGGCATAGTCTTTTGTACCGCACACTATCACTGCTGAAGTGGTCCCCTGGTGCTCAGACAGCTCTGAAAAAGGCAGAGGAGAGAGGGTGGGTTAGTGGGAATAAGTTAACATACTCCGTTGCACTATCCTCGCTAGCAAATAGTTTCACGCCCTATTAAATAAAATAAATATTTTTAATGAAGATCGGCTCGTGAGACCAATTTATGTTTTTAAAACAGGTACATCCTTCCCTACTGTCAATGCCAGGATTTTCAGACCCCGGCGGACGGAATTTTTAACTGCCAGGTGCATCTACTTGTAAACAACTTCATGACCCTCACCATTTTATGGGACAATCGCCAAGGACCAATATGCCCTTACGCGGTACTAGCGGCTAGAAGCAACATACCAACCATTGTGGTGGTCTAATGCCTCGTTGTTGGAACAGCCTTCCAATTATCAGTGCGACAATAGTGCTTCTTTTATCATAAATCAACACCCTGTGTACCTCAAAGGAACAGCGCGTGACTGAAGATGAACTTTTGCGGATCGACAGCAAAGACAAATGCAAATCGCTGAATATTCTCGTAACAATTGGTGTCAAATAAAAGTACTTTACGAAATGTACAATCTTGCTGTTTGCTTTTAAATCAGTTTCATATTCCGAATTGTGGCGCGCTGTGTTGTGAGATGATCTGTGTTGTTTTCCGGGTTATGTGTAAAGTCGCGCAGGACTGGAGACGACTGGGCGAGTTTGGCAACGCACCCTGTAACGTCACGGAGAGAGACGGGGAATATGAATGCTTTGATAATGTCAGGCTTAGGAGCGGGAGATATGATTTAGTGTCGCAAAAGCAGGTCAGCCAGGTCGATGGGGTAAGTGATAGGATTATCACATAATGTCGGCGCACATCAGCCTGATTTATCGTTTGTTTAGTGGACAAAAAGTCGAGTAAGGCCCATAGGAAATTGTAATGTCAACGGACATAAGGAGGGTTCTTAGAACACTTTCAACCTGACAACGAACAATACGAACAGCGTTCTCAGAACACCCCCATTTTGTTTAATTGCAAACATTACCTCCACGTCCACTCTTCCTCGTCCCAGTACTTACTTCATGAGGCCCCTGCCTCCGACACAGGACCTTCTTCTATTTCATTAAATTCCTATAACTCCTCCCCCACATCCACATCACTCAGTTTCATATTACCAACCCGGAGCATGGGACCTTCCCTGCAGGTAGGGTGAGGAGGGTTGTCAGTACTGTGACGAGGAAGAGTAGGACTAGGAGTAATGAAGATTACCAGTAAGTAATCAGAGCATTTCAGGACACCGCGAGTGTTCTTAGAACACATTCAACTTGCCAGAATACAATACGGAGAGCGTCCTCAGGACACCCCCATTTTGTTTATGTACGAACATTTAAGGACACTGCAAGTGTTCTTAGCTCAATTTTAGCTTGCTTGCGAACAAAACGGACACATACTCCGTCCTCAGAACACCCCATCATTTAGTTTATATAGAAAATTTCAGAACAGCCATGTTGTCCGCAGACAAATCGAACACAACAAAAGTGTCTAGCACATAAAAAAAACAGAACATTGAACCTATCTCATACTCCCCCACCCTCCCCAAACATTCTTACACACCAACACACTCCACTAAATACAATTTTTAATCCAAGTTTCACCGCGCTGTCCGTGGTCGTCGGCGAATGCAAGATGGCGGGCGCCACAGAAACTCTGACGCGCTCCACGCCCCATGCCGTTCAATCAGCGAACACATCGGATGTCCGCAGACATCGCGCAAGCCGCTCGGCCAATCAGGGCACTGTCCGCGGAGCGAACCGGGAAGTCCGTCCGCAGAGCGAACGGAGATATCACTAATTTTTTTGCCTTACATTTTGTCATTTTAAAAAAAACTACTGGACGGATTTACACCAAATTTGAAAAAGCACACTTTCGGGACCAAGCCCCCGCTCCTGCCGCAAATTTGGTGTGAATCCGTCCAGCGGTTTGGGCTGTAGGCGTGCGCAAAGTTTTTTCCCATTATGTCTATGGGACATTATAAGCCACCCAAAAAATGCTCTTCCTATGGAAACCCCAACTTAACCATAACTACATGGACGCTACTGCGTCCATGTAATATATCCCAAGTATAGTGATAAAACATAACTTTTTTTCCATCCCTTCACCGGAACGTGTGGCACAACTACAGTGGTTTGACACCTGTAACCAGTTCTGTAAGTCCATGCTGACTTTTAATATTTTACAGAAGATGTTTTATCATCATTAAAAGTTATGTTTTAGCACTATACTTGGGATTGAGTGCTTGTAGTTTTTGGAAGCTGTGTGGCAGAGTTTGTGCTGTTTATTTAGTCACTTTCTTCATCCAAAACACAAGTGTATAATTTCCCTTGACCTATACAAGCACCCGCCAGAGCAGACTGAGCACCACTGTTAGGGAATTTGGACTGCATATATTAGTGCGCTTGTACCTTGGTTAAAGCCAGAGTAAACCAGGGCATGGGCAAATATGAAGCACCAATTTTAAATACATTCCATTATCTTTAACATTTAGAGAACGGGTGTAGTGAAACACCTCAGTTATGGGCACAGACCCTCTTTCCTACACATAACATTAATTTCCAGTGTCTTGAATAAATTGCCAACATCACCTCTGGAGAGGTGTTTTTCTGAGTTGAAAGAAATCATTTACCACACCATTAGTGATAGCTGCAGTCTGCCACACACCCAAACAAGATCCCCACAGACGCAAACACAATATAAATAGCTAACCAGCCAGGGTAGGTAGGTCAGCTAATCCCAACCAATCTATGACTGGATTGGCCAAGGATATAACAACGCTCACTGAAATGCTAAGAGGAGTTTGGCCTTGACATGAAAGTTTTACCGTAGGAACAAAACTCCACTGGCTGCCAAGGGTCAAACCCTGAAATACAGCAGAATGCGAGCGTTCCGTTTCTTGTCTTTCTAATCTACATGCATTAAGCAAGTGCTCTTTTCTCTGCTGATAATGGCTCAGATAAAGAACAGCCTGGGTCACTAAACCCCACAATGATAGGCTAAGCTTTTATGAAGTCTGTCTAAGAGACAGACAGCTGTGTGGTAGAAGAGGAAATTACAGCCCGTCCGTAAAGGTTAAATCAATGAACACCTGAATTACTTATAACCTAAAAACATTGTGCACCACTACCTTCTGCCTGCATAAGGAAGACCACATTGGAGAAACCATAGTCGCCCCACCCTGTGTATACCCCCGTTAGGCAAAGAGTGTGGTTATACTTCCCCATAAACCAGAGACTGGTGACACTTTCAATTCCCGATATCAAATGGGGAAGTGTGTACAAACACCACCCCCCAAATTGCTATGCCATAAGCTAGCCACAGGTCAGCTCTGCCTGAGCTAGGGCTGCAGTATGAAAAACCCAGGCAGTGGGTGGATTAAACGTGTCACAGCCTGCATGCACTATACATCCTAAGGCATATGTCACAACGGCAGTTGTTCTTAGCAGTAATCAGGATGGCTAGCGGACTACCAATATTCGCGTGTCGGGTCAATTACAATGTTCTTGGTGTTAGATACAGATATACTCATGTCAATTTCTCCAAAGTAAGGGACCATGTTATGTTTACAGAATTACTGTTTTAGGCTATAGGAGAAGGGAAGCAATACACGTGCTCTGTGGAGGTTGTGAGGAGAAGCCTTTCATCAGCAAATCAGAAGCTAGCCAGAGCAAATCAAAACAAGTCAAATAATACAAAAAACATATAAAAAACAGAAAGGAAATACAATGGGCACACATGAATGAAATCAAGGGCTGGTTTATGACAGGCAGACCAAGTCAGCCCTTAATAAAAAGTCAAAAGTTGGCCAGGTGGCCACTATGAGAGGACATTAGTGAACTAGCTTTTATCATCTGAACGATCTTGCCATCTCTACATGCTTTTGCTAACTTTCATTACATGTATGAACATGTTTTACTGGAGTGCCTGGTATAGAAGGCACGTTTTGCAATTCACTTTTTGTTTTAGAAAACCAGTACAAAAGTATACACCATTCTGTGAACTTAAAGGCATGGTCTAGTAAAATGTCCATTAAACGCACGCGAAAACAGGCACCAGGGAGCCGCCATTTTGTGATAATCCTATAACTTGCCGCATCGCCCTGGCTGACCTGCTTCTGCGGCACTAAATCAATTCCCCCGCCCCTGAGCCTGACATTATCCAAACATTCATATTCCCCGCCTCTCTCCGTGACGTTACTGTGCTGCATAGGCAAACGCGCCCAGTCGTCTTCTACGCGACTCCACACAGAACCCGGAAACCAACACAGACCATCTCACAACACAGAGCACCACAATTCGGAATATGAAACTGTACTTTAAAATCAAACAGCAACACGGTACATTTGGTAAAGTACATTTATTTGACATTAAATGTTTAGAGAATATTCAGCAATTGCCATATGAACTCCGAAAGCCATTTATTTTCTTTTATCTGTATCCACCATGGTACACAGGGTGTTGCTTTTCGTTAAAAGAAGCACTTTGGAAGCACGGTGAACCGCAAGGCTGTTCCATCAACTAGGCACTAGTCCATCGATATGTTGCTTCTAGCCACTAGTACAGCGTAAGGGCATGTGGGCCCTTGGCGATCGTCCCATAAAATTGTCAGTGTGCTCCAGTTGTTCGCACGAAGCTGCAGGTGTCTACTCTAAAAGCCATCTGCTGGTGTCTCAAACCGATGGCAGTAGCAGAAGGGGAGCAAATACCTGTTATGAAAACAAAAAAATTATAATTAGTCTCGCCAGCCGATCTTCATTAATATTACTCATTTTATTTATTACAGCCGATCAGAAACTATTTGCTTGCAAGGATAGTTCAATGGAGAATGTTCGGCTCTAAAATCAATGCGAAAAGTAACGAAATAAATCGAGGCCAACACACAATGATAAACGACAATTAGTCTACATGCGTGAGGAATTTTATGATATATGATATGGCATTTGTAACGTGCCTATACTCAAGTGTTTCAAGGCGCGACGAGGCAGGCGGGGAACAAGGGCAGACAGACAGCGATCCTACTAGGCCAGGTTTCTTTCTGATCGCGCATGAGGAAGAGGGGGGGGGTAAAAGTGCTGTACATGGTTTGTTGAATACAAATTAAATAATAGGGCCAGCTGGTGGCAAGTGCAAGGTAAATGCCGGGAGAAGGGGCTGAAGGATACAGAGACAGTCCTGTAGTGCAGGTAGGCAGTGCAGCGAAAAGTGGCTGGGCCAAGGACTGAGATCGGCGAGACCAGTGGACCTGCATACCCATGTGCCCACTACAAACACGTTTTCCTTGCTTTTCCTAGCTCTTCATTCATTCATTTATTCATGCATCCATTCATTAAATCTTCATTCCGGTATAAAAGCATGTAAAGATTTACTTACATTACATTTGAAATTTCCATTGTGTCTCTTCGTAATGCAGTCTGTAAAACGGACCGTGCTCTTGACAACGATTTTTCGTATACTGAACTAAAATGAAACTCGGTCTAGTTTCGGAATGTTCTGCCTTATCGTCTCTTACGTTATTGCGCACCCCCTTCAAATGTAGTTCTTTCGGCATGGTCCCTATCTCAAGGTCAAAAAACAATAGACCCTTATACTTCCAGTGCGACTTGTGGGCCTCATCTGGGCGCGAGCTGAAAATCAAAGCCGCTGTCCTTTGCATTCTTTATTTGCAACATCACGTAGTATAGGCATCTGTGAGAACTTGAGGTTGAGAATCCCTCTATGTAGTGCGCCTCAATGTGCAAATGCGAACTGGCTTCTCTCCCAAATGCCACGGCCCGCTTGGCGCGTTCTAAGTGCCCCAATTTTGTCCCCGTTGTCTGCGAGCTTTGCAGCCCAAATTGAGACATTTAATTTTTGGCGGAAGGTCAGGGAAAGTATAAAGTACCACAGGAGTTGAGTTAAAAGTGAGATTTATTGTTTGTTTGTTTGTTTTATTATTTGCAATACGCAAGCCTCCCCTCCGTTAACAGTGCGCAACAGTGGCAAGCATTTACATTTACATGAGATGAGACATGAGAAAAATATATACATACACATATATGAGGTGAATATAGAGAATTCAAAGATGACACCCAGCTTGTTCGCCACCCATGATGGTGAAGGTAGGGGTTAGGGTTACAGGTACACTGTACAATAACATTTATTGACAAAAAGACAATCGTATTGCAATTATTTAAACCGGGATTTGTACTTCACAACCAGCTGTGCTTCGGGTGGGCATGGCACAGTCGCAATGTTCGGTGGCAATGGATCACTGCTCTGCACAGAAACGTCCAAACTTCCATATCTGTGCTTCTCTAACACAGCAACAATAAGGCATTTCACAAAGTCGAACTGCATTTCATCATAGACTGGTTTGATCACCCACTGCTTACTTCGTTTTGAAAACAACTTAGTGTAGTGAGGCATCCTTACTTTACCCCTAGTCCTAGATTGTTCAAGTCCGACATTGCTGTTATGGGCCAAGACCACTAGTAGAGTGCGATGTTTCATGCCCGAAAGCTAAAATGCAAGCGCTTTGGCCTGTACTTTAGGCACATATTGTGGAACACCTCCAAATCTCCTGTGTGACAGAATTCTGTCAGTCCTCTCAAATCTCTTGATAGAGTTTTGTTGAAAACAATTTTCTCAATGGCTTTGTGTGTCGGTGAAGATGGAATCAACCACTTCTTCTTCCATGCCTCCTCTGGGGACAAAGGGCCATGTTCACATTGGTGGAAATATTGATTTGCTGTCCAGCGGTGAACGTTTGTACAGTGGTGCATCAGTGACCGCCATTTTTCAAGTAGTATTTCCACTGACCCTTCACAAGTTTTTGAGCTCCACCAAAGATGGTTGGTGATAGAATGGGACCACTGCAAAATACTTTCAAAACCTTTTTTTTTCCTGCAGCCGAGATTTTCTTACTGATTGATTTAGCAAGATGCCATACGTCAAATTGATGATTAATATGTGGGAACTGCTCTCTCATTGTCTTGGAAATTGAAACGTGTCTGTCCGTGGCTATGAGGTCGATGTGCATTCCCCTTGATTGTAGATATTCCACTGATTTTATAAATCCTAGTTTCTCCATGGCCACTGACGATGTACATTGTGTTACCTGCACGACCACCGAACTCCCAATTTTCTTACTATCCATGTCCTGAAAGTGGTAGGTGCAGTACTTGGCAGAAAATCCAGGGCTGTCGCACTGTCCATCGCCGGGTAGCCTGAATCGTTTGCCTTCGAATGTACTTGCTAGAGACAATTGTTCAATTTTCCAAGCATCACTAATAACCGGAAACAGATAATCACGTTGGTATATGTTGTACAGCGCTTTAGAAATGAAATGGAGTCCCACAAACTGAAAGAAAGCCTCTAACTTTCTAAAACTGGAGCCACTAAAAAGTGATGCAGCTGCACACAGTAGATTGCCTGCTGGCAGTTTCCCCAGCATTGGTTGTGCAGACCATGAGAACCTATGATTTAATCTACAGGCAGCATTTATTTTGACGTTACTGCCTTTTATTTGACGAGTCACATTAATCAATGGCTTCCCACATACTTTCCCTCTAATGGAATGCACACATTTCAGCATACTTATAATTTCCATTACACAACTGTCGAATACAATGTATTTGCTCTCTTTCATTAGAATGTCTTCCTGCGTCAACGTTGTTTCGGCCTTTGATGTTGTGGAGATTTCAACACATTGGAAAGTAATATCGCTGATATCAAGTTCTGATGCGTCTATGGATGCTGCAGCTGGTTCATTCTCTGTCATTTCGACATCTATTACTTCAACATTGATGGGAGAACACAACAATGTCGACAGGTTTTTGGGTGGCAAATTTTTGGCGGGTGTAGATTGTGTGAATTGATCTGCAACTACTTCAGAGCTATCGTCAATACATTCAATAACATCTTCTTGTGGTGGTGCGGTCGCACTGTAGCTATGGTCCAATGCAACTTTGCTGTAGTCTCCAAACACAGTTAATTTTTTGGACATGAGCATCTCGAGCCTGAACACGCCTCGCCTCAATTAATAGTTCCTCCATAGTGTACATGGTCTGGCAAGTAACATCTCTCATTCGCTTCACTGTCTGTGTATGTATAGTTCTGACACCCACGGGTAACTGGAGGAGAGATTGGAAAAGGGATGTTCAGTTTAAACACAAGATAAAGTGTAGTTCAATTGACTGGAAAAAAAACATAAAATAGTCCCCAGCACAAACATTTTTTTAAAGTTATTAACTGTTTGTAACTAACCTTTTTTTGTTTTTTTTTCTTTGCAACTTTTTGACTCGACCTTCAACATCTGCACGCTGTAGCTCCGATTCGTTTCTGCATGTCCTCCCTTCCTCTTGCGCTGCAACAACTATATTTTCTGTATCCGCTTAGACAGCACGGAATGAGGCTCCATCGTCTCCCTGAAACATAGTACTTTCATTACTATGTATCAAAATATTGTTAGCATAAAATACACGTGAGGACGAACACACGGGTACATCTCAATAGCCAAACATGATTTAAACATTGTGTGCAACAATCAAACGACAAGTATTCGACCAGTGATGATCTATTTCGATGGACCTGTCAGTATCCATACCTCTGGCTCTGCATGGACTGCCATGAATGGTTGTATTGGAGAGGAGGCATCCGCATCTCCCTGAAACACAGTACTTGCATTAGTATGCTTTTCAATATTGGAAACATAACACACACTTGGGGTCGACGGCACAGGTACATATAAAGAGATAACCACAAATGATGCATTGTCTAAAACAATCAAGGAAAATAGAAGTATGCAGATTTAATCGACTTATTTCTCCGATTCCTTTACATCTGCATCATCTAAATGGGATGTTGTGATTGTAGTGGAAGCTCCGTCGTCTCCCTGAAACACAGTACTTGCATTAGTATGGTTTTCAATATTGGAAACATAACACACACTTGGGGTCGAACGCACAGGTACATATAAAGAGATAACCACAAATGATGCATTGTCTAAAAGAATCAAGGAAAATCTAAATATGATCACATTTCATCGACTTATTTCTCTGATTCATTTACATCTGATTCATCTAAATTGGATGTTGTGATTGTAGTGGAAGCTTCGTCGTCTCCCTGAAACATAGCACTTAATAGGGAAGAAAGTATAGCAAATGGAATCACGTTATATGATCACGCATGATGGAGCTGTCAGTATCCATACCTCATGCTGCTGAAGAATATCTATGGATGTTGCAAATGTAGTGCGCACTTCCGAAAGCTGTTGCGCCGATTCGTGTACGCATGGTCCCGCTTCCACTTCCACTTCCCCTGAAATTACTTGAATGTCAGACTCTGCATCAAGTGCAGGGGTTGACGCTCCATCAACTGCCTGAAACATAGTACTTGCATTAGTGAGGATTACAATAGTGAAAACATAACACACACCTGGGGTCGACAGCACAGGTACATATCAACGGCTAACCACGAATGAAACATTGTGTAGAACAATCAAACAACAAGAATTCCAGCTCTGATGATGACGCTCGATGGAGCTGTCAGTATCCATACCTCCTGCTGGTGAAGAACATCTAGAAATGTTGTAGATGTGGCGGACGCTTCAGCATCTCCCTGAAAGACAGTACTTGCATTAGTATGGATAACACTAATTATAACTGAAAACAAACACCAGTGGACGATAACTAAGGTGTATATCAATTGGAAAGCACTAACCAAACATTCGGTAAAATAATTACACGATAGAATAAAACTATTACTTGACATGCATAAAACAAGTCTGTAGCGGATTAGCCTAGTAAGATTACCTGATACGCGCTAGAAGTGGTTGATAACTGCGACCACGTCAAGGATGTAGAATGTTCTTGCTTCAGATTCAAGGGATAGTCAAGAAGTTGTATAGGTAAATTAATGATTGATAATGAAATGCCAATATTAAAAATAGCCATGTAAGGCGACAGAATACTTGAAAAATGCTCAATACAGCACAGTTCCCTGTTCCCATATATATACATTGCGTTTGTGGGTTATGAAACGAAAAAGAATATATTGATAAATGTCATTATTCAAAAAAACTATACACTCATATCAATATTGAAATTATTACAAGGGATAGAACACCTACAATATCAATTAATCCATTCGGCTACCTACACACTACCGCAAGGCCTAAAGCTAAATCCGGACACTTGACTCACCGGTGGCGGAATGTGGACGAATAGAGTGGGAATAGCGTTTTCGAGCAATTTCTGTGTCGTTCGCCGTTTATTCTTCTTTGTTACCCAAGATGTTGTGTACATGTCCAAGGAAAAGTGCCGGCTGCCGGCTGCAGATGCGGTATTGATCACCCCTCTTGTCCTGTAAGACTTGTTGGACTCTACTTTCCAGCACATCCAGTGGATATCCTCAATGTCTGACCCATTCTCTTATTCGATCAACACTTTTCGGGAATACATGCATTGTAGTGCCTTCAGATTTCGCATGGGTCTTCGAAGGGCAACCGCTAATCGAACAGGCAGGCATTGTTGATAAATCTGAAAAGTAAATATCGACATTATTATACAATCTTCAAGAATAAAGATTTGATACAAAAGTAAATGAATCATACAATGATCAATGCAAGGTTTGTTTTGGTCGCAGGAACTATACCAGTTCATTATGTGCGGCTTAGTATTTGCATAAGTTGCAGAAATGTATAAATGATGTGACTAAAATCTGAACATGTGACTCGTCCCTTGGATGTTCTGTCTTGCACGAGAAGGAAACATGCTTACATTATAGACTGGACCCCCGAAGGATGCAATTCGATGACAATAGACACAGATGAAAATAAATAGATCTATTGATAGCATAGCAATGGAAACTCAGGTCAATAGCAATGAGACCCATGAACATAGCACTATTGTGTACTCTACTCGCAAATCGATAGAAATTTAAAAATCTGCCAAATATGACTAGGATACATGGCCTTACCTTGACCAACAAACAGTTGGATTCAGCAAGCAGAGCAGTATGTTGCAGGAGAATAGGTGGGTGGCCACAGGTAGCACACTTATGGGTTTGCTCTAAGCGGTCACAGAAGTTCATGGATAGCACGACGACGAGCAGATTAGCGTAGATCTCAGTGGTTGCCAGGTAGCACGTTCAGAAGTTGACTTGCAAAGCACAAAGATGTTCTCATGAGACATATCAAGTGGTTTATAAAGTATTAGAAACAGGGGTGTGTTTGTGAATTAATGACGTATGTATGCCGTGGTTTTAGGGGGGCGGCCTGTTTGAAGGGGAGACCTGGCTGGAGACACGGGGTCTGAGGAGGCCATGTGGGATACCTTTTGAAGTGTACATGATGTTTGGCACCTTGGCCGTTTGCGCCCGTCACAGCCCCCCATGCCAGCGCTCATCCCCGGGTGCGAACCGCCTTTGATAGAGGGGGGTGGGATGGATGGGCCTGGGGCGTGCAGATAAGGCACAGGAAGACTGCTGAATGGAGATACACTTATGTGGATTGCAGGGGGGCGACCTGCTTCAAGGGGAGGCCTGGCTGGAGACACGGGGTCTGAGGAGGCCATGTGAGCAATGGCCCCTTGGCATGGGATACCTTTTGAAGTGTACATGCAGTTTGGCACCTTGGCCTTTCGCGCCCCTGTCAGCGCGCATCCCTGGGTGTGAACTGCCTTTGATAGAGGGGGTGGGATGGATGTGCCTGGGGCGTGCAGATAAGGCACAGGAAGACTGTTGAATGGAGACACACTTATGTGGATTGCAGGGGGGTGGCCTGCTTCAAGGGGAGGCCTGGCTGGAGACACGGGGTCTGAGGAGGCCATGTGAGCAATAGCCCCTTGGCATGGGATACCTTTTGAAGTGTACATGCAGTTTGGCACCTTGGCCTTTCGCGCCCCTGACAGCCCCCCATGCCAGCGCTCATCCACTGGCGCAAACCACCTTTGATAGTATATTGTTGCTTATCAATAAGAAATGCCACATACCGGAGATTCTTGTGAGCACAGACCCACACTTCAACCGGTTTATTATAGTGGTCAAGACCCTAAGGCCTGTATAATCCAATGGTAATTGTTAGTATAGATATATGTGTGACTTTTATAGAGACATAACCTACTGAAAGACTTTGAACAAGTGTTATTTAGTGCATGCATTATCGAGAATATGTTATGTTAGCTTAGATAGATAGTGACCACCCTGCTTCACAGCGACCAGACCTTCACGTCTGACCAGACGTCCATCCTTGAATGGAGACACACTTGATTCATTTAAAAAATCAAAACAACCGTTGTTAAAATATATGTGGTGTTTTATTTTGTATCTTATTTTCATGACACAAAAATACAAGACTTTAAAGATTATACAGGTCGGGTTGCAGCACAGCGAGAGAAAATCCCCTGTACTGACCGCTGTCACTCAGGAACGTTTCTCTAATGGCACGAACGGCACAGGCGGGTATCACTCTTCGAACGCGGTGTCCAAGCCTCCCGTGGAGCCACCATGTAAAGGAACGATAGGCCACCTGCCTGTACCACCTGTGAAAAGGAATGAAACAAACTGTTTTTAAATGACCAAGATAAGTTTAATAAACGTTTGTTGTCAACGACAATTCTTGTAACTAATGGCATTCTGCACGGACAAATGCTATCTAGACAATGCACACTATTGAACGACTTACATGCGTTACAATGATATGTAGATGTAATTTTGGATATAGTAGAAGAACATGAAATAGGAGTGGCATGACAAGCAGAGTATACTTACTCGTTACTCGGATTACGAGGACGAACAGTTGCGCGAAGTTCGTGCATAAGCACCATCATTATTCTCAACACGGCCCGTGTGAGGCAGACTGCCCTGAAGTCTGGCAGCTCGGTGATGCATTGCGGTCGTGGCTCGCCTTCCGAAATGTAGGCCAGGCATCCCGAGTTTTCTCGGCAGCAGCAGTTCTCCTCCTCGGTTGGCATTAGCTCGCACCGATTGCATGTGCACCAGGTGGAGACGCCGTCCATGCGACTAGGCCCAGGCTCTTCATCTGTTGATTCGTCCTGCCAACTGCCGTCCGAATCCCCATCGTTTTTGCGTGCTTCCCTTTCCAGTATTTCCTCCTCGGTATACTCGGGCTCGTACATGTAGGGCATTATTGTAGCCATTGTGTGGTAAACAAAGTAAAATAATTTACCGAGATGGTACAGGTGTTCACACGGGCTACAAGCGGCGAAGGTAGCTGACCAGAGCACAGAAATGAGTCACAAAATACTCTAGGTAACACAGAGAGAGGAATGGTTTCGAAAATCTGCTGCTGTGTGTTGTGAAACGGTCTGTTTATACTTATTGAGGAAAGAGGCGTCCTGCCATTTCCATGGCGACACGTGCTGAAGCGCAGCGAATGTTGACACAAGACGTGCTTTGGCGTTGGGAAATGGGCGGTACGAGTCTGCTGATGTCAGGCTCAGGGAGGGGGATATGATTTAGTGCCGCAAAAGCAGGTCAGCCAGGGCGATGGGGGAAATGATAGGATTATCACAAAATGGCAGCTCCCCGGTGCCTGTTTTCGCGTGCGTTTAATGGACGAAAACTCGGGTAAGGTCCATAGGAAAGTTTTCTAAAATCGAGCCACTTAGGCTTAAAAAAACATGGCCGACCCGTAGGGACAATAATATTTTTTACTAGACCATGCCTTTAAAGGGATGTAGAAAGGTGGATGGCGCAATCATTTTCAGCAGTGTAATTCTTGTCTTTATTCAAGCAGACATGTTTGTGCTTGCATTAAGCATATTTTCGGGTATTTCTGCTGTGAACACGGTTTTGCTTTTTAAGGCACGTTCTCCGTCCCAGACACATGTTCTCCTGCTCAAAGTGTTCAGTCTGGCTGCGCCCAGACGCTAGCAACCATAATACCTTTTCATGTCTCTAATGCTCATGGTCTCCAGTCTCCAGTGTCCAGTGACTGCCTTCTGACTCCATTACAGGTTCACTCAGATTCCCAATGCTCCTTCCTCCGTTTCCTGTGTCCTTGCTGCAATCTTCTAGTCGTATGTACTCTTGTCCCCAGACTCCAGTAGTCCTGACTGATTCTGCAGTATTCCTGTTGATGTTCTCCATTGCCCATGTGTTTGCCTTCATTGTCTCCATTGATGAGGGTACTCTCTATATATATATTGTTCCTGCTCCAGGCCAGTGTCATGGTCAATGCTCCTGTTTCCTGTGTATGGTGCCCCTGTCACGTGTAGCTCTGCTTCATGCAGCTCCCAATTCCTCATGCTAGATCTTGTTGCTTTACTGTTGTGAAGTGCTTGGTTCTGTGATGGCTGGTGAGTGCTGGGTAAGGAAGGGAGATGTGTTTTGAAGTGCTTGGATGGATGGATGGATGGAATGTGTGAGATCAGATAGAATGCTGTGAGAATATTGATGTATGAGCGAGGCAATGTTTATGTGGGCTGGTTCCAGTCCAGAATGTTGGAGAGTTGTAAGCCTGGGTGAGGGAGCCTGCAGGTTCCTGTTAGCATCTTATTGTAACCTGATGCAGCTACAATAAAGCAACTGGTCAAGCAACTTACCTGATGGGTCACAGAGTGGCCTTTACATCATTTACTTGCCATTTTCCTGTATTGTACTCCTCATCTAGCTTGCTATTCCTCATTCCTAGTGTTGAGTCACAGAATATATTGTCCAGATCTTTGATTTTCTATTTGTACCCGTAACCCATCAAATTCATGATTGTGCTTCAGCTCTCTCTGTTGCAGTCTCTGCAATTTCTGCTAAATCTGCTTATTAATGGCTTGTATTGTTAAAGCCCTTGTGTTCAACACTTGAAATATCATCCGACACACGATTTACCCTTTGCGGGGATAAAAGTCCCATTGTCTCACCAAGGGATCATGGCTTGATTCTGATATTTTTTAAAATTGCCAAAAGGCTAAAGTGAAGCTAATGTTGCCTGTCCATCTTCTCCATGGGGTGGAAATAGACACAAACTTCACTGCTTATTCATAAGGTTTTGACTTGGTGACGCAATGCACTGTGCTCAAGCTTATTTTTGAATGCACACTCTTCACTATTTCACTGTTGGGAGTGAAGTGCTCTTGGATGTTCACCTTCGAATGAGAAGCAGTTGTGGGAGTTGGATTCAAATCCAAAATCTTCTAATGCCTTTTTTGATTGAATATTGTTCGATTTATTTCATTCTGTTGCTTCTGTCTGCCTGTTGCAATGTATGGTAGTACCACAACTCGGACACTATAGCTTATGTATGTTTGGAGCCGCAGCAGGGAGCACTAGGCCTAGCAGCATGGTGGGAAGATGCCATAAAAGGAATTGCAAATCTTTGGGATCTCTTGTGATCCACACCACTTTTTAGTTCTCTCTACACAAACAGTTAAGCCTTTTAAGTATAGAATTACAAGTTTAAAAATAAATCATGTTTCTTTATTTCAATATAGGCTACAACTCAAGATGTGTTTTTACACTTGTATTTTTTTTTTATTTGCATTAAGGGCTGAGGATTTTCGGACATGAGAGCTAACCTTCCACACAGTGCACATCTCAATATTATAATGGTGCCTCTAGTTAATGAGCGCCACTGTTCATGCCGCCTTTTTTAAGAGTGCTTACATTTGAATTTTGGTTGATGTGGTGTGAGAGCATCCGAATGATAGGATGGTGTTAAGCTTCTGCACAATACCTCCTGCCACCACTAACTTCTTGGAAGGTGTGTACACCTTATCAAATATGTGTTTTTCTTCTACCTGGAATGGAACATTTGAATAGCACTTATTAGGTGCCAACCATTGATAGCTGCACTTAAGGTGATTCTCTAATGGCAGGTGTGCATGCACCTTGCATTGCCCTCCTCCTCCAGTCACACCACATTAAAGGGACACACATTTTCATGATACACATACCTTGAGGCATGACAACAGATGCACCCAAGATAACTGAAATACCTTAAATGGATGATTTCCAAAATAAGGTGTTGTGCATGCCTTTTGAATTTTTAGTTAAATGTCAATAAACATTGCTTATTTCCAAGAAAACGTCTGATACACATAGTGTATATTTGTGCCAAAATGTGGCACAAAAGACCCACAAACTATATTCTAATATGCTGAAAATTATAATAAGATGAATGTATGCATGTCATTTAAAAATGGGCAATGATGCAAACACATCTTGAAAAAACTACTCTGTCTATTCTGAACTCTGTTTTCAAGACAAAAGGTCCAGAGGTCAGTTTTCTGGGTATTACCGACCAACCATTAATAGTACCAAATCCATTAGCTGAGCTTCACACCCTTTACATTCCAAATATTTACTAACAGCCTTCTACAAAGACGAGATCTCTATATAAACCTTCAACCTTAACCTGAGGAAGGCAATAACCCATCATCTATTATGAGTCTGCGTAATTGCCTCGGATGTCAGATAATTCATTCAGCACGTTTTTCTGTAAATTATGAACTCCAATAAACATGTAATGCACAGATTTGAAAACAAAGTAAATGGGTTCTTTTAAAAGGCGCAAAATAATGAAATCATAGTTTAGGCTATAACTTGAGTCATTTACTGAAAAACCAAGTAGAGATTTGAATTGAGCAAATCGCTCTGCATCATCTGCCCATAAAGATGATATAATATGTTGACATTATGAATGTGTCCATATTTGAACACATCAGTCATATTATCAGCTACCGAAACATGAGGTATGTCAACAAATTTAGCATGTTTACGTGATTCCTCATATACATGCCTCAATATTAGTTCAGGCCCATACAAGATATTATAAGAGAAAGCTATTTCATTTCAAATGTATTATAATGCTTGAGGGTATTGGAAGAATACTAGTCATTGGCACATGTTAAAACACATTACGCAAATCAAAGTAAAGGGGAGGATAGTTGGTATTGCCAGAGCATGGCTGAAATCTATCATTGGCCTCATCCAGTCAGAAATTGCTGCATCAAACAATGCTGCATGGGTGGAGTTTGTCAATTACTTGAGTCAAACAAACACAGGAAGTTGGGAGAGTTCTTAGAAAAACTCAAGAGGAAGGGAGACTGTCTGACAGGAGAGGTGCTGATGGGGTTCCCAGCTGTATGTAGATATTCAGAATCCTCATGACGAAGTTCTTTTCCACAGGAAGCCAAACGAAGAAGCCTTTCCCGAGATAGAACTGGAATGCCTGAGCAAGACCACTGATAGCAGCTAAAAGTCTTTTGGGTGAATCCTTTACAAATGATTTCACTACTTAATAGGGACTCGGCTTGTAAGGGACACTCTGTGGATGTATTCTTAAAATTGATTCTTTGTGATGCATGATTGCACAAAGCATATCATCCCCCAACAGCAGCCAGGTAATGATTAACCCACACACGTTCCCATTGTAGAGCATTCTATTTTTGTGACATTAACTGTACAATCAGCCCTAAACTAGTCTCGGGAGAATTTCTCAGGAGCAACGTGCTCGCGTTGGAAGCAAGACGACACGGAGCAACACAAGTTCAATCCCTGGGTCCGTGCTTAGAAACCTCTGGGTATTAAGTGCATTATAAAAAACCTTTCATATCATAGCAAAGGTATATGTGATGTCATCACTTGTAGATGGTGCCAGATAAATGTAGTAAACTAGTACCATGTTGTATGCCCATGAGCAGATATCCTCAAAACATCTCAGTTTTGTAATTCTATTTTGACCTCAGATTATTGAAGTAAGCATTACACATTAGAATTTGGGAAAAACAGATAAGTGCAAAGTTGAAAAACCATAGACAGAACTACTATTATGACCCATGCACTCAGTCTTTTCAATCAGCTGGGTCCCACATATTGGGCTCATATAAGGCCTCTTCTGGAACTGGGCTGACAGCTGCTTCTGTAGTCTGTGTCTCAGTGCTAAAAGGAAGTATACAACCACGCCCTCTGGCTCATTTGAACCACTCTTGTTTCCTTGCTAGTCAATCCTCACTAGTACATGTCGTTCATTTCACATTAGTTTCAATCAGCTTGGCCTCACCAAAAGGTCCTTGTCCTACTGAAATAACATGAGATTTGAACATATGGATACATTTCAAATGTTATCCATCTTGGAAAGGCCTCCAAGGAACAGTGTTGTCCTATTGCTGGTCAACCCACAGTACAACAAATCTGCAAAATGGTCAGCTTTCAAACTTCAGATTTAGAACCATGTTTATTACACTAGCAGTCACTTCACATCTGCTTCGAATAACTGGAATTTATGATTAAGCAATTTTTCCTTTTGTGTGGTCAGATTTTCAAGATAGTGAGAAATTAGTTAAATACATTTGATAATTATTTAGATAAACTGTACATTTTGTTATGTTGTTTTGCGAGAAAATGGAGATACGGTTTTCATAAAAATATCTTGAAAATAATGCAATATGTTTTACAAAGGGGTTCGATATATTTTAAAATATTTGCATTCCTTTTTTCAAAATAAAATGAGCATAGTTGATAACATTGTAAGAGGATTCAATTCAGCACTACAGCCAAGTTAACGCCTAGTCTAGAATACTGAATGAAAACCCTTATTGATATATCTTTAGGTCCAGTTCATGCGTTCTGGATGACTACCCTTGTATAACACCCCTCTCTTGGAATCCCCCTGACCCCACTGAGCCAAGAAGTAATTCTGTTTTGCAAGTTTAAAAGGTTTATTTGATAAATTAAAATATATATCACACTTTTTAATAAATTAATAATTGAATATCACACTTAATCTGATATGGTAAATATTAACAACGGAGAATCTGGCACTAGCACACTTCTTTAATCACTAATGAGTTGACATGAAATGGATAAGGTAGCACACTGGTAAATAGGAACAAAAGTATAATGTGGTAGAGGATGCTTTATGTAGGCTCAGGTGGATGCAATATTCAATGAATGCAGTACAGAAAATACGCAATATGATTTCAACCAAACAATGTAATCACTTTTCTCTGGCTACTCCCCTCCCCCCCTTGATGCAAGGCAAGGAAATGGAAGGAAAACACACAGTTCTCAGAAATGCAATCAACTGTAATTCAGTTCAATCCAGCAAGCTTAAACAGAAGTTTGAAAACACAGGCAAATGCTTTGATAGGTGCTAGCAATGAATGAGAAATATGCTGGAAACGCTCTTAATTCCCTTTTAGAGGTTCAGGATGAGTGGTATCTAGTTAATATTAGTCCAGGCTCACACTAGCAATGATGCAGGGATAGTTAGCAGGTTAAACGAATTTCTGGCAAATGAAATCAGGCAGCAGCAGTTTTTTTACATGTGAAGAAATTGCAAATCGCGGCAAAATTCGCGGATGCGCCGAGCGCTATTACAAAGGAACCGCAAGGACGATCTCTACCGTTTTGGGGTCCTAGGAAAGCCTGGGATCTCAGCTTCCAAATGAAAGTTATTGCAAGTCTCTAGCCCAAACGGTTGTGGAGATATGAGTAATTTAGTAAAGGTCGTTTTTGGTTTTGTAAATTTTAAACGCACACTTTTTCAAAATGACAAATTTTACTAGAAATGACAGGTGACAGATAGGAGGCAGTTCTACTTAGGTTAAATAGATTGAATTAGATGAATTTAAACTAAGAGATGTGTTCTGAGTTTTGCTAAGTACTCACAAGAGATTTTGAACAGGAAATCGACTTGGTCACGATCTTCAGTCTGGTCAGGTCTTTCCGGATTCTGCTCACAGCGCCTGGTCTGGTCTCGGCTAGGCACAGCACTGCTTTCTCTCTGGTCTGGTCTCTGCTAGGCACAGCACTGCTTTCTCTCTGGTCTGGTCTCTGCTCTGGATAGATTGAAGTCTCTAGTTTGGCTTTCTGGAGTTTGATGGAGGTAAGTATGGATTTTTCCGGCAGGGCTTCCAGCGGCAGATGAAATTGAATCTCTCTATGTGTCCTGACTCTCTGCTTTTATCTGTTTCTTGAGAATGGGTGTGTGTGTTGCATCACTAGACTTGCCCCTCTCATTCGTCATTGGTCAGGCTTCCATTCCTCCGCTTGATTGGCAAACTGAACTGTGAGTCAGATTGATGTCATTTTATGATCTCTTGAAACAACCTCCCTTATCATCTGTGCACCCAAATATATATATGATCAAAATCCATACTTCAGAGTTACACAGTTGTTTGAAATTACATATACATGGTGTGGCTGAATTTAGCCATGTCTATGTCCAAATCTGCTCATTCTCGGAGCTTGCATTCAAAGAGTGTACATAATTGACTTTTTTAACTGCTTTTTCAATTTCCGACATGGACCCAACTTTACATACATGTGTGCAGGGGGTAGGGACATTAACTGATGAAGTTTCAGATTTTTAACATGCACACATTTAGAGTAATATCCACTTTTCCGCTAAAACCCCCCTGAACATACCACCGGTTCCTACCACGTCTTAAACTGTGGGCAGAAAAATCACAAGAATTATGGTATCATTTATAAAATTTTCACATGTCCGCACTATGAATTATCCCCCTTTTTATAAAACCATATCCTTGCTGCAGGGGTGTGTCTTTTCAGGTCACATGGTACAGAAACCAGTCTTTCCAGTTTCTGCCAAGCCAGCTTGCTTCTCACAGGCAGTGCCCCTCCCAGCTTCTCCAGGAGGAAGCCACTTTTTATGACGTCTGTAATAAAAACCTTTGCCTGAGTGGAGAGGGCTTTGTTCACTCTCTGGCAGAGCACAGGAAATTCAATTATCAGATAGATGGCATATCCTTAGTGTGGGCAGCAAACGGAACATTGGCCTGGGAACATAGTTGTGACTCAAGTTTCACTCCTGATGGGATCCGTTGCTAGGCAAAATCAAGTTCCTTAAGCCAGACCTTCAGCTAACTTTTTGTTGCTTTTAAAATAACTTGTAATTTTACACATGCAGCTAGAATGCTGATTCTAAGTGCAAAACTATGACATTTCAACAGTTACAAAGGCATGTGACACCAAACATAGGTCACTCATTTAATTTAACATTTTCGATTTTGGTGGTTTTAAATCCAGTTGCAGTTAGGCTTAAGCTGCTGACTCCATAGCATTTTTGTTATAAGCATTGTTTTTGGGCTCTTCATTTCCCAGATTTTGTAGGCACACAAAACTCCATTCTGCCAAATGTCTGCTGGTGTTCAGTGAATATTTTGCACATGTTGCAAGGTTTGAAATAGGCATTTTGCTTGCCTTCAGAAAAACACACAGTGGGTTTTAAAACGCCGGCTTTTGGATAGTGGTGAGTACTGGTACTGCACCCATTTTTGGGATTTTCTTGGATTAATGCATTCTAAACAGGAATGGTTCTTACATGGTAGTAAATCCTTGCTTAACATTGTTTTGATGGGGCTCCTTACAGTAAGATGGTTATGTGGAACCCCACAAAAAGGGTTGAATCTTTAAAGTGGTCCAATGAGTCACGATTTCAGCAACTTTTTGACATCAGTAAAAGTGGATTTTGTTAACAAAGACCTTTCTTTACCCTGGTGGGTGGCAAGTTAGGTAACCATTTTGGTGTGCGCACAACTGCGCAGCTTTCCTGGATTTCGGCGCACATGTGGGTTTTCCGCCATCTTGAATTTCCTAAGCCCACAGCACCAAATGTTGTAGCAGGGTAGCTTAAACGTGGGTCAGGACACCCTACAAGCCCCCCCACTTGACTGCACTTTGAGTTTGGGTCGATGGGGAGTCGCGTGCCCAAGGGTTTTGACCCACGCACCGGTCTGTCCGCATAATCTTCTTCCTCTTCTGTAGATGGCACAGTTCAGCATCTTCTTCTCCATCCGGTCAGATCGATCAGTTCTCCTCGCCGGTCCTGATGGGAAGATTGGGCGGTACCCCGGGCCCGTTGTGTCTTTGCTCCCGGTCTCCGGATCGTCCTTCTTGGTCATCCTTCATGGTTTCATCTCTCCTAGGATGATAAAGGAAGAGCGGCAATATCTACTCATAGACGATTTTTTTTTCCACCACTGTTGAGATAGTGGGGCAGCATATGCATTTCATCGTAACGAAATATTACATTCTTATTTTGAAAAAAAAAAAAACAGCATCACTAGAGACAGTTTCATGTAAATCACAATATTTTAGAGACTAGATGTGGTATGTTTTATGATTGGAACTGAATTAGTCTGATACAGTACCCGCTAGGATTCCAGAGGATTCCTCCAGTTGTTGCAGAGTGTGCCTGGGATGGCAACATTTCAACTGGTTTATGTGGACCCACTTGTCTTCCCCCTCTGCCGAACCACCTTTGGGGATGCGGATCTTGTAGGCCACAGGGGAGATCTTATCGACGATCTCAAAGGGTCCCTTCCATGTAGGCAAAAATTTGCGCTGCTTGGCCTGGTTCCTTTGGAAGTTGTATAGATAGACCCGGTCTCCCACCTGATATTCCTTCCTGGAAGTTTTCAGGTCATAATGGGTCTTCATGCTATCAGTCGATCTTTCTAGATTCCGCTGAGCATAAGCAAAAGCATGTTGGAGGTGTTTCCTTAAATTCTCTACATACTCATGAGTAGTGGAGGCATTTATCAGTGTCTGCTCTTGGGTCCTGTAGAGCAAATGCTGCGGAAGCACCATCTTGCTCCCAGTCATCAACTCAAATGGTGACATTTTGGTTGCAGATGAAGGGGTAGATCTGATGGCCATTAGGACCAGAGGTAATCGGATATCCCAACTTGGCCCAGAATCTGCCACAAACTTCTTTAATATGCTCACAATTGTCCGGTTATATCTCTCTACTGCCCCAGAAGAAGCTGGTCTATAAGCAATATGCAGCTTTCTCTTGACCCCCAGTATCTCCCACATCTTTGTCATTACTTCACTGGTGAAGTGGCTACCTCTGTCTGACTCAATCCTTTGAGGTAGACCAAAACGGGAAAAGATGTGGTTAATCATCAAGGCAGCTGCAGTTTCTGCCTTGCAATTTGGGGCTGGGAGACATTCCACCCACTTGGTAAACAAGCATGTCACAGTCAACATGTACTTATTCCCCCTAGCCGAGCGAATCACAGGGCCTACAAAGTCGATTTGTAAATCTGACCATGGCAGTGTCATTCCCCTCTTTTGTAAAGGCGCCCGGTGTGTGAGGGATGATGGCTGAAATTGTGCACACACAAGGCAACCCTTCAGGTACTGGTCGAGGTCCTGCCCCATGTGTGGCCAGTATGCAACCTCTCTTAAGATTTCCAATGTTGTGTGAAACCCCCTATGACCGGCAGTGGCCGCATCATGGGCGTGACTTAACATCAGGCTTCGGAATGAGGTAGGAACCACCCACTGATCGTGGCCAGCTTTGGATTTCCTTACCAACAAACCGTCTTGGATCCGGAACATTTTGGGACATTTCATCAACACTCTTAGGTCCTCTTTCCCAATGTAATCGGTATCCGTCAGGGGAAAGTTCTCAGGGTCCTCAAGGTGCTGGTAAAATTTACCAATTATTGGATCCCCCTTCTGAGCAGTAATCAAATCAGCATCAGGGGTCTCCTTACTCCATTGTGCAATAGAAAGGTCGTTGTGAGCATTTGTCTGGGACCTAGTGATGGCAGTGACCTGGATTTCCCCCAACAGGGACTCAATCTCAATTAGATCCCCTTGGATGGCCCCGGTTTTGGCCAGCTGATCAGCTAAGTCATTTCCAGTTTTGTCTGGTCCCTCTACTTTGGAATGACCCTTGATCTTTTTCCAATAGATGGTCATCTCATTCGAGGTGACCAGATCATCAATGTTTTGGATCAACTTCCCATGTTTCAAGGGTTTGTTGTTAGCACATAACATGCCTCTGGTTTTCCAATTAACCAGGTGCTCCACGAACCCGTTCCGTACATAATCCGAATCTGTGATTATGACCAGTTCGTGGAGTTGATGCTGGACAGCAGTGAGGATGGCCCGATGCACAGCCATCAATTCTGCCACCTGACTACTTCGGGGACCAATTTTGTATCCAGCGGAGGGTTCTGGGGACTCATTCACCCATGCATTCCCTACGCCGGCCACCAGTTCTTTCTCCCCGTTGTTGTCGACATGGTAAGAGCATCCATCCACATACACAGTGGGCATTCCCTCACACTTGTCTTCTTCAAAGACTTTGTGGGGGGAATTAAGGTATGCCTCCATGTTGTCCTTTATTTTTAGACTTTCGTCCTCGAGACAGTTTTCTCTGGCACAATCATGCAAGTCAGCCAGACCTTGCGCGAGGGGACTCTTCTTGTTTTGGCCATATCTGACCTCCACAGGAAAGCCTTGCATTGACAGAATCCAGGAAGTAATTCGGGAATTACTCACATTTCCGGCCCGGATTCTGTCACTTTGGAGATATTGCAGAGGCTGGTGTGGAGTCTCCACTATGATGTGTTCCCCCTGGATAAACGGGCGGTAATTCTTCAATGCCCACACCGTTGCCAGGAGTGCCTTCTCACAATCGTTGAATTTTTCCTCCACAGAGGATAAAGTTTTGCTCGCATAGGAGATTACTTGATTGACCTTGTCATGCTTTTGATATAATACTGCCGTCAAGCACGTATTAGAGAACCCCGTCTCCAGGAAGAACTCCTTGTTTCTGACAGGGTAAGCTAGGCAAGGCGCTTGTGAGAGGCTTCTTTTGAGTTGTTTTACTGCCTCGGCTTGTTCTGGACCCCATTCAAACTTGACCCCCCCCTTCAGGAGATGAATCAGGGGTCTGGTGATCTCTGCGTAGCCCTCAATGAACTTTCTGCTGTAATTAGTCAGTCCAAGGAGGCTCGTTAGTTCCCGCAGAGTTGTGGGGTCTTTCAGTTTCTGAAGTGCTTCCACTTTCTTTTCCTGGGGACAGAGACCCTGAGGAGTAATCTCATGCCCCAAGAAATTAACACGGGTTCTACACCACTGTGCTTTCTGAAAGGAAAGTTTTGCTCCGGCGGCCCTCAACTGTGTCAGAACATAACGGATCTCTGCTATGTGTTCCTCCACAGATGAACTTTTGATGAGGACATCATCTACATAAGCCAGGTTACCCCTCGTACCCAGGTCGGGCATGGCCTTATGTAGGAAAATATTGAACTCATTACCGGAGTTAAGGTATCCGAAGGGAGTCCGGGTCCATGTGTACTGCTGGCCCCCAAAGGTAAAAGCCAGCTTGTATTGGTCCTCCCTACTGACAGGCACGGTCCAGTATCCATTGGTCAGGTCTATTGCAGTGAATACCTGTGACCCCTGAATCTGGGCCAGCCCTTGGTCAATGTAGGGAAGAGGCCATCGGGAAGTGTGAACCCGTTTGTTGAGCTCCCTGAGGTCAGCGCAGAGTCTCCACTGGCCGTTTGGCTTCAATATTCCCAGCACCGGATTATTGAAGGTGCTGTGGACTGGACGGATTATTCCCCGGGACTCAAGGTTCTTAATTATTTCAGTAAGGGACTCCATTGATGCGAGAGGCAAGCGATATTGCTTCACAAACACTGGAGTCATGCCAGGGTCCGTGGGGATTGTTGTGGTGTGGATGTCGGTGCGACCACAGTCATATGAGTCTACCGCAAAGAGATCTTGGAAATCCAAGAAAACTTGTTTCAACTTTTGCTTTTGTTCCAGAGTCACACAGGCATCAGCTAGGTTGACTCTCTCTTCCACCATCTGCCTGAAGCCTGGAAAGACTTCTGGTTTGGCTATCTCCGCGGCCTCCTCCAGCTGGGTGGAGAAGTCCCTGGTCAGAGTGCTGATTTGGACCGGAGGCTTCAGGTGGGAAAGGAAGCCCTCATGGACCTGGAAAATCACCTCATCCCTCCTGAAGTCACAGGTCACATCTTCCTTACCATAGGGGCAGGACGTGTACACCAGGAAGTTCCCCCCATGCCGGGTAAAAATCCTGTCTGGTGTTGCGTTGTCATCACTGTCACTGTCAAAACAGTCCTTGGGGATGGGTCCTAACAGTTCATTTACAAGATCAATGGAGAAATGTCGGTCATCAACCGCCATTCCAATAATGGTGCCTGCGGCTAGAGTAATACTCTTTAAGTCGCTGTTATCCACCTCTATTAGAATGGGGTCATGTTCTATGTTGACTAATGGAGTCGGGTTTACCCCCAACCCTTGCTGTTGGAGAGAAGCATTTAGATGTATGTAAGCATCAGGGTTTTTCAACTCTTGTCCCCTTTTAACTTTCACTTCCAGGGAGAATTGTCGGGTCCTTTCTGGGATGGTGACTTCCTCTTTAACCTGAATTTCAACTGCATAAGGTAGCAATTGAGCTGACCTAAATGCTTTTTCTGGATCATCAAAGCCCATGGGATTATCCGCTAATCGGGACCAAGCTTTGAAGTTTATTAGGTCCAAACTAATGGCAAAGCGATTGAGAATGTCACTGCCTAAGTAAAAGGCGGCAGTGACGTCTCGCACGACCCAACAATTATGGACTATGCTCTTGTTGCCAATGGAGATTTTGAGCATACACCTGCTTGGCAGGAGATGTTTTGAATTGGGTGCTTCCAGGTCCATTTCCCATTTGTCTATCAGTTTGAAGGTGGGAATGGCTGGATCTTTTGGGAGTTGGCGGAACATGGCTTCGCTGATGAAGCTCTTACCGTTGTTCACACACACTCGAGCGAGAACAAAGTCCTTCCCATCATTTAACTGAACAGGGATGAACAACTGCTCTCCAGTTTGCTGAATATCAGCCAGGCTTTGAGCTGATTTCACATCTTTCTGGACTATAGGAGTGGGAGTTTCAGATTGTGGATTGGTATAGAATTTCAGAGTGTTTCCTTCCAGTGTGGAGTACCACCTTAGACTGGAAGGCAGGTTGATTTTCAGAAATAGAGAGGACCCCCCATCACCAGTCTGTTGTCCTACTGCTATTACTGTCACGTCTGGAATTTGGCTATTCTGGAAGTGAAATTCTACTTGGTCAGATTTTTGTTCAACCATGTGGCAGGTGCCGTTTAAACTAACATGGTTGACACTCTGTTTTAATTTTATTGGTCGGCTAGTCTGGGTCCAGAGGACCTTGTTTACACAATCTATTAGGGGTGACAACCTTCTCAGGAGGTCATTTCCTAGTAAACAAGGGGTGCCCTCCGGGGTCACAACTATGACCGGGTGTTTCAACTTGTGTCGCCCGATCTTAAAGTCCAAGTCTGCAGTCCCCTCAACGGGAATTTCCTTCCCGTCAAAGTTCTGCAGTTGTCCAGGAAGAGAGGTGAGAGGAATTTGGTAATTCCCTCCCCTTCCTGCATTCATTTCGTCAAAGGCCCTTCTGGACAGAAGGGTAGCTTGAGATCCAGTGTCCACCAGTGCCGAGATTGTACCCTGCCCCTGTACTTGTACCGGGGCATAATATCTTCCCTCCTTCTCCTCAAGGGGGCACAGATAATGTACATTTTTGGACAACTGGTGGGCTAATTTTCTGGTTTTGGACATCGCTAGCGAAGAGATTTGGGCAGAATTCTGTGGAGAGTCTTGGGAATCTGAAAGAAAAAGTTGGCAACTGGAGATCAGAGCCATTGTGGGTTCCCCTGGTTCCGGTTCTGGGCTGCCCCCCCCTTTTTGGAGGCAGTCCCCAGGATGGGTTTGAACCAGGGGATTTTCTTGCGGTTGGTTCTGGGATGAGATGGTGGGCGGCGGTAGCTCAGTCTCCACATCTCCCCAGTCTGGATTTGCATCCCTAGGGACCCATTTTTCTTTGGGAGGAGTTCCCCCCTCTCTGAAGGAGAAGATCCTTTTCCCAGGATCCTCTGAGGATCCCTCTCCCTCAAATTGGATGATCTGTACCTCCTCCTCAAACTGAGTCTGTTTGGGTCTTTTGTTTCTCCTACCCCCCCTCTGCTCCTTAGGAGGCAGACTTTCAGGGGCAAGAGATTTCGTTTCCGGTTCCTGGGTTTCCAGGGGCTGTTTACAAGTGAGGAAGGAAGCTTCCTCCAAGGCTTTACACCCCCCTTCCCTTTGTGCCTCCTCCCTGGGAACCGGTGAGTTATCGGGGTGCTGCCCCCGTCATTGTTCTGGAGCACCAGGTCCAGAGTTGGGTGCGTTCTGCGCCGGCATGCTGATCTGAGGGTTCTGCTGTGCCCTCAGTATATGACCCATATCCCGCGCCATGTTTTGAACCTGGCGCTCTAACTGGGAAACCCGCTCAGGCTGATACGGGGCCCTGTTTTCTCCCCTGGGCTGATCCCGGGAAGGGTAGCTGTCCCTCCTCTGGTAGTACCCCTGGTTGGGAAGATTTTGGTACCCCTCCACCCTTGGCCTCCCCTCTCCCGGATTCAGTGGTCTGGGCTCAGGGAATTGGGGAAAGAAGGATGGATGGTTTTGGGGCTGAAAGTCGGGTGGATATCTGGGGAAAAAGTTCTGCCCAGGGTTTGGTCAATTTCTGCCCTCCTGTGGGAAGTTTGGAGGGAAGTTCCCTGGGTTAGGTGCTTGTCTGGATCCCCCCCCTTGGGCTGGAGGAGTCCACACATAACCCAGGATGGGTCGATTTCCCTTGTAACGGGGACTTACATAATCAGGAGAGCGAGGGACCCCATTTGTGGGGCTGCCTCCCTGGCTCCCTGTCTGTGACTGGCCCGAGGACCTTCTGGGCCTAGCATTATTAGGTGCAGGTAGGTTTTTAGGCCCCCCCATCTCCAAATCCAAAACGGGGGTGACCTTTACCTCTGCCACCTTGGCAGCAGCAGGGGTGCTGTTGGCTTTGGGGTTTTTCTGGGCATTGCTTTTATTTTCTATGGGCTTCTGCACCTCATAGATCCGGGTAGCCTGTTCAATGACCCAGTCTAAAGATCTTTTCTCATGAAAATCCCTCACGAGCTGGGTCATGATATATTTGGGCAAGGCATGGAAAAATGTATTGACAAACTCTCTACTATCTGTGCGCACCCTTCTGGTGGTTTGCGCAAAAGCACGCTTTAACTCCTGCACAAATTCTTGTGGGGCCTGATCCTCCCCACATTGCAAATTGTAGGCTGCCTTGCGAGCCTCTTGAGGATTTCTGTGAACAGAAAGATGTTTCAGGATGGCCGCCTTATAGGTGGACCATCTTAAATGATTTTGGTCCTCCAGCCCCGCAAAGAAACTGGAGTATTCCGGGGAGAAGGTCCACTTTACATATTGAATGCAGCTTTGGCTGTCCTTCAAATGGAAAGTCTCCATCATTTGTTCAAACAACTCTAAGTGCTCCCAAACAGAATACTTAGCGTTCTTATGGTAAGGCGTGATGACGCTCCTGATCGCCTTAATCTGCTTTAAGGGGTCCTTGAGCAAGGCCCTTTTTGCCTTATTGGCCTTTTTGGTTCGGGTAACCCTTGTCCATTCTTCGTCGGACTCAGAGGCACTGCTCCCAGAGGTTCCCGTCTGTTCTTCCAGGTTTTCCCGGATTCTGCGAGCCTGGGAATGGCTGGCAGAATGTGGGGACCTGGTCTCCTGTGTCCTGCGCAGTTCAGAGGAGTCTTCAGATTCCTCCTTGCTGTCAGGATTTGATGGGTACCCCCTCCACTGACCTAACTGGGCAGAGGTTTTCAGGGTGCCCTTAATGGGCCTACTCTCCTGGGGTTCCCCACTGAACTGTATTGTACTTGGGTGCCCATACCCGGATGCCCACCCCTCCATTCCTGGATGGTACTGGCCTATGAGCCCCATGCTTCTGGCTGGATAGTAATCTGCCATCCCTGTGGCCCTGTGCTCATGTGCGCCAGGGGACATGGGGGTGGCAGAGTCCAGGGACTGAGAGGTATGAGGGCCTCTGGTACTAGGGCTCCTGAGGTTATGCTCCGGAGTTTCCATTTCCCAGCGAACCTCATCTCTATCCGCCCCTGCTCCCTGTTGCAATGCAAGAGCCTGCATTTGTGCCTTCAGTTCCTCAGTTAAGGCCTTACTCGACTCTATCAGTCTCTCCTGCATCGCTACCTGCTGTTGGAGCCTATCATTGTGTTGACAGAGGGCCTCATTTTCCCTCTGTACTTCCTGGTTGGTCCTGGAGAACTGGGCCAGTCTTTGCTGCAGGAGGGTTACCTCCTGAGCTGTGTCCCTATTGGCCTGCTCCTTTCTTGCTAGAGCGTCCTCCACCCTCCTGGTGTGCTCTAGCAAGTTCTGGTTTTCTTTTTGGAGGTCACCCAGTCCCTGGTGGGCCAGGTGATTTTCTTCCATTTTCCTTTTTAAATGGCAGACTTCCTGGCCTAAGGCGTCTCTTTCCTGACTAAGAGCCTGCATTTGTGCCGCCAGGTCGTCCCTTTGCCTTTGGAAGGCACCAGCTTTCTGGCGCTCCTGATCAAACTCTGCCTGGGTATCCAGGTCTTTCAGGATCAGTTTATTGCTCTCCTCTTTCTCTCTGTCTAGTTGGATTTGCAGGGTGGCTACCTGCTCTGTGCATGCCCTGTTGAAATTGATCTGTTGCTCCAGCTTTTTCTGGCTCTGCAGTAAGGAGTCCAAACTGTCTTGGTGCTCCTTCTGCAGGGCCAGAAATCTAGTATCCTGTTCTGACTTTTCCTTTTGCAGCACATCCATATCCTCCTTTATTTTAGTAATGTACAGTCTGCTGTCATTTTCTGACTCCTGGCTCCTCTGCAGCCTCTGCTCAGAAGAGTCCAGATCAGATTGGACCTTCTGTAATGCCATCTGTTGCCTATTTGCCAGATTTTGGCTTTCAGCACATCTATCCTGCATGTCTCCCATATATAGGTACAGGTATGCTGCTATCCTGGCGATCTTATTGTGTTCCTCTTTGGCTTTAGGAGCCATATATAGTTCACTCAGGGCCACATGTAAGGGACCCTGATCTCTATATATATCTGACCCTGTTTCAGTGACCTGTTGTGTGATGGCCTGCAACCACACATCCTGGCCCTGTTCGGTCCATTCACCTCTCACAAATAGCTTATGCAAGAGGTGCTCTCTGGCTATTTTCATGTCTACTAAGGTCGTCATTCTAGAGATTGGTCTCTGTCCTGACTTACAGAAGTTTGTATTTTATTTTTGCAGAACAGAACTTTTCTTGGAGTGTCCCTTTTGAGGAATGCTTCACAGCGTAATGCAGCGTGGTGATCCGACCGGATGTATGTATCCCGTCAGTTAGCACCCTGTATTAAGCTGCACAAGTGGTAAATCTAACCCAACGTCTCGGCTCGAGCCCCCACTTTGTAAGAGGATTCAATTCAGCACTACAGCCAAGTTAACGCCTAGTCTAGAATACTGAATGAAAACCCTTATTGATATATCTTTAGGTCCAGTTCATGCGTTCTGGATGACTACCCTTGTATAACACCCCTCTCTTGGAATCCCCCTGACCCCACTGAGCCAAGAAGTAATTCTGTTTTGCAAGTTTAAAAGGTTTATTTGATAAATTAAAATATATATCACACTTTTTAATAAATTAATAATTGAATATCACACTTAATCTGATATGGTAAATATTAACAACGGAGAATCTGGCACTAGCACACTTCTTTAATCACTAATGAGTTGACATGAAATGGATAAGGTAGCACACTGGTAAATAGGAACAAAAGTATAATGTGGTAGAGGATGCTTTATGTAGGCTCAGGTGGATGCAATATTCAATGAATGCAGTACAGAAAATACGCAATATGATTTCAACCAAACAATGTAATCACTTTTCTCTGGCTACTCCCCTCCCCCCCTTGATGCAAGGCAAGGAAATGGAAGGAAAACACACAGTTCTCAGAAATGCAATCAACTGTAATTCAGTTCAATCCAGCAAGCTTAAACAGAAGTTTGAAAACACAGGCAAATGCTTTGATAGGTGCTAGCAATGAATGAGAAATATGCTGGAAACGCTCTTAATTCCCTTTTAGAGGTTCAGGATGAGTGGTATCTAGTTAATATTAGTCCAGGCTCACACTAGCAATGATGCAGGGATAGTTAGCAGGTTAAACGAATTTCTGGCAAATGAAATCAGGCAGCAGCAGTTTTTTTACATGTGAAGAAATTGCAAATCGCGGCAAAATTCGCGGATGCGCCGAGCGCTATTACAAAGGAACCGCAAGGACTATCTCTACCGTTTTGGGGTCCTAGGAAAGCCTGGGATCTCAGCTTCCAAATGAAAGTTATTGCAAGTCTCTAGCCCAAACGGTTGCGGAGATATGAGTAATTTAGTAAAGGTCGTTTTTGGTTTTGTAAATTTTAAACGCACACTTTTTCAAAATGACAAATTTTACTAGAAATGACAGGTGACAGATAGGAGGCAGTTCTACTTAGGTTAAATAGATTGAATTAGATGAATTTAAACTAAGAGATGTGTTCTGAGTTTTGCTAAGTACTCACAAGAGATTTTGAACAGGAAAGCGACTTGGTCACGATCTTCAGTCTGGTCAGGTCTTTCCGGATTCTGCTCACAGCGCCTGGTCTGGTCTCGGCTAGGCACAGCACTGCTTTCTCTCTGGTCTGGTCTCTGCTAGGCACAGCACTGCTTTCTCTCTGGTCTGGTCTCTGCTAGGCACAGCACTGCTTTCTCTCTGGTCTGGTCTCTGCTCTGGATAGATTGAAGTCTCTAGTTTGGCTTTCTGGAGTTTGATGGAGGTAAGTATGGATTTTTCCGGCAGGGCTTCCAGCGGCAGATGAAATTGAATCTCTCTATGTGTCCTGACTCTCTGCTTTTATCTGTTTCTTGAGAATGGGTGTGTGTGTTGCATCACTAGACTTGCCCCTCTCATTCGTCATTGGTCAGGCTTCCATTCCTCCGCTTGATTGGCAAACTGAACTGTGAGTCAGATTGATGTCATTTTATGATCTCTTGAAACAACCTCCCTTATCATCTGTGCACCCAAATATATATATGATCAAAATCCATACTTCAGAGTTACACAGTTGTTTGAAATTACATATACATGGTGTGGCTGAATTTAGCCATGTCTATGTCCAAATCTGCTCATTCTCGAAGCTTGCATTCAAAGAGTGTACATAATTGACTTTTTAACTGCTTTTTCAATTTCCGACATGGACCCAACTTTACATACATGTGTGCAGGGGGTAGGGACATTAACTGATGAAGTTTCAGATTTTTAACATGCACACATTTAGAGTAATATCCACTTTTCCGCTAAAACCCCCCTGAACATACCACCGGTTCCTACCACGTCTTAAACTGTGGGCAGAAAAATCACAAGAATTATGGTATCATTTATAAAATTTTCACATGTCCGCACTATGAATTATCCCCCTTTTTATAAAACCATATCCTTGCTGCAGGGGTGTGTCTTTTCAGGTCACATGGTACAGAAACCAGTCTTTCCAGTTTCTGCCAAGCCAGCTTGCTTCTCACAGGCAGTGCCCCTCCCAGCTTCTCCAGGAGGAAGCCACTTTTTACGACGTCTGTAATAAAAACCTTTGCCTGAGTGGAGAGGGCTTTGTTCACTCTCTGGCAGAGCACAGGAAATTCAATTATCAGATAGATGGCATATCCTTAGTGTGGGCAGCAAAAGGAACATTGGCCTGGGAACATAGTTGTGACTCAAGTTTCACTCCTGATGGGATCCGTTGCTAGACAAAATCAAGTTCCTTAAGCCAGACCTTCAGCTAACTTTTTGTTGCTTTTAAAATAACTTATAATTTTACACATGCAGCTAGAATGCTGATTCTAAGTGCAAAACTATGACATTTCAACAGTTACAAAGGCATGTGACACCAAACATAGGTCACTCATTTAATTTAACATTTTCGATTTTGGTGGTTTTAAATCCAGTTGCAGTTAGGCTTAAGCTGCTGACTCCATAGCATTTTTGTTATAAGCATTGTTTTTGGGCTCTTCATTTCCCAGATTTTGTAGGCACACAAAACTCCATTCTGCCAAATGTCTGCTGGTGTTCAGTGAATATTTTGCACATGTTGCAAGGTTTGAAATAGGCATTTTGCTTGCCTTCAGAAAAACACACAGTGGGTTTTAAAACGCTGGCTTTTGGATAGTGGTCAGTACTGGTACTGCACCCATTTTTGGGATTTTCTTGGATTAATGCATTCTAAACAGGAATGGTTCTTACATGGTAGTAAATCCTTGCTTAACATTGTTTTGATGGGGCTCCTTACAGTAAGATGGTTATGTGGAACCCCACAAAAAGGGTTGAATCTTTAAAGTGGTCCAATGAGTCACGATTTCAGCAACTTTTTGACATCAGTAAAAGTGGATTTTGTTAACAAAGACCTTTCTTTACCCTGGTGGGTGGCAAGTTAGGTAACCATTTTGGTGTGCGCACAACTGCGCAGCTTTCCTGGATTTCGGCGCACATGTGGGTTTTCCGCCATCTTGAATTTCCTAAGCCCACAGCACCAAATGTTGTAGCAGGGTAGCTTAAACGTGGGTCAGGACACCCTACAACATCCACGCCGTGTGTACTCACTGAGCACAACGCAATGTTTTCTGAGAATGATGTTTAAGCAATGCAAGACAGAATTAAACCCTTTCATAGTAGAGTTTGCATAGCAAAATGTCAGTCGGACTAGGCTGACATGCATATGGATATTCCTCCTCGCTCATGGAAAGGTATAGTGAGATTCAATGTGGTTGCAGACCTTCGAGCTATGTTCATTCTCAGTAAAGGGAAGTCCACATACTTGCACATTCTGTAAAACCTGGGGTTTAACCCTATGTCACTAAGGGTAATGCATACCTGGATGCTTTGCTGACTGTACTTAGAGAGGCTCTGCATCACCACGCCCATGATGTCCAACAAGGCTGAAACTATTTGGGGTTGCTTATGGTACTCTTGTTCAAAGTTGAATTGCCTTGCATGTTGTCGCTGGACTGCCCTTGTTGGTGTGAGCAAACTGATTCCAATCAATCAATATGTTTATTTTTACTGTCATTTTACAATCACAAAACCAAGCATAAATTAACATAAACACAAAACTATACCTACAATTATCAAATCTCAAGTTCAGGAACATATGCATATAATCAGTGCAGGTCTAAGTCTAGCTTGTCCATATGCCATAAACAAGGTTCATATATCATTTTTAAATTGCCATTGCATCCAAAACATTGTCAATACTAGCAACTTGCTTGCAAAACAATCAGTTGAAAAAATATATTTTAAATGTAACAGAGCCTTGTGGCTTCATCTAAATTTCCCATGCTAATTTCAGCAAACACATTTTACTTGAATCAACATCAAAGGCAATAGAAAAGAGTTTAAAATGATGGTCTATATGTTCCTTGTGTTTGCAAGCAAGACATGGGCAAGCCAAAAGGTATGGATATAAATACTTAAATGTGAACCTATCTCAGTGTTTGCTAAAACATTTTCACAACAATAGGCATTATCGCACATAGGTTCCAGATGTATATAGCTTGACTTAGTGTGTAAGGTGTTTAATCACTGGTATATGTATGCAATAAGTGACAAAAGGTTGTCTCAACTGCTCAATCTGCAGCAGCATTGGAAACATTCTGGGGAAGCATCCTATAGGCTTTGTTAGCCCACGTGACACATACACACCACAGCAAAACCTTTCCTCTCATGGCCCCCTCATCCGGGTAACTGACCAGTGTGGTGAATGTCAGTTGGCCAAACAAAACTATGCTTGCTTTATTAACGTGGATCACCCTCATCTTGCAAAATCAAAATTGGCATGGAGGGGGGAAACTGCAGGGAGCAATATTGCTCATGTTTGGGAAGTACATTTTTTAATTTCAACTGGAAAGGGAACCTGCTGATTGACGTTTAAAATGTCTGAGAATCACTGGCCCGAGGAGAATGTTTTCCCAGGTGCGCAACAGGTCACTACTTTGGCACATACCACTATGTTCACAGGGGTAATACTTTGCAATTACTGACCTAAATCAGCATTTTATCACCCAGCGAGAATCTTGATTACTAGTTTTTCCCTTGGTTTAATAGTTTACGCAATTGACTGTAAATACTACTACGACACAGTGTACCTTGATAAGGACTCAACTCTATGTAGATGGTACCTAGCTAGAAAATTCCTTGCAGTAACATGCCAGAGTACTGTGTCTTCCTACTCACCTACTTTATAAAGGGGTACAAATGACTGCTACTACGGGAACGATAGTAAAAATACCAAAACAAACGAAGGAAAGGGTGCGTGTTAGCTGATTCGAGGCTACCAGCTGTGCTGCCCTGTTTTATTACTAGGATTAGTCTTAAGACAGAGCCTTTGTGTTAGTGCTTTAGTGTAGATATTAATCTCCCCAAAATTTAAATTAGACAATCATCAATGATGGCATTACCCTTTCTGTTGCAAGAAAAACCCTTTCATCTCCAGGAGTACTAAAGCGGTATTCCATATTTTCAATGACACGATAATGAAAATGGACTGGAATGTCATTAAAATTAAATTATAATTACATAACAATCAAAATGTGCATTGTGGATCCATTACAAATCACAAAGTCATAGCATGGCACACTTGGCGAACGCACTCCTCTAGGAATCTTTGCTGCTTTTGAATAAATGTATAATCGATACATAGTCGCTTCACAGTACATCCAGCATCTGAAGCACCTTCTTCTAAAACCAGGAACAAATAGTAAACTATGCCCACTACTAACAACGCTAGCTGGGTGATACTGCTTTTAGGTCAGAGAAATACAATGGCATCCCAGAGTAAATAGCCAGGTTGAAGGGGACAGAGTGGGCAGTGAGGCATGGGTGTTTGGGGGGCACATGAGATGTACAGGGCCTGCAAAGGGTCACCTCTATTCACTTGAGTTGAGACTGAGGAAATATTTGGAGATCCCCATTATGATTATTCAGGCTACTTAGGAGATCCCGGTTTACAGTAGCCGAGACCGGTGTTAGGATGGAAATGAGCATATCCCACCCCCCTAGGCACTTTCAGGTGTGACACACCCCATACAAGGTGATGTAGTGTACAAGGTGGAGAAAACTGCACCATAAAACACAATATAGAAGCAATGTAGCGCCAATAGTAGCTGCGTAGCACTGGAAAACACATTGAACTAAACTCCATTTTGTAGTAGGCCGAATAGCACAGGCTTGTATAATCAAGCTGCACCCACCAAACTCTATCAATCCATCATTAAGAATCCGTGCAGCTAGTCTCACAGAAGTTCACTTGCCCCTTGTCCCTACACTGTTGCAAACATTTAATATTCTTCCCAGGAATGCACCTGCAAGAACGTGAGACAAACTTTTCGTGCCGCACCATGTCCACCCATCTCCACTAAACTGGCAATAGGCCTCTAACCTCCACCCAGTGAGCCCACAGCTGGGCACACACCAATGACTTGACCCCCAAACCTCTGCATTCCATGATAAGCAAGCAACCCTCCTGTCATAACACAAATCACGTGTCCATAAAAGATCCAAGCATGCACAACTGTATTTCTTTCAGCATAAAATACAGCCTTTGCAACACAAGGTACAAGGAGGGATAAATAAAAGATCAGATCCAGGGTGGAGACCTTGAGTGCGGGAAGTGAAGTATCAATGAAGCCCTAAATATGTGGGTCAGCCTGACTGTATTTTATCCTCCCTTCCCTCTGGCACCATTTCCCTTGCAGCCCAGGTGCATGCCACAGTGATGGAATAGGGAGTGTAGCATGTTAGTCTAGATGTAACTTTGAAGTATAAGAGTAGCCTGACCTTCTCCCAAGACTGAGATGCGCTCAGCTGACCCACATGGACCCATATTGATGGTGACAGAACTAACCATCGTAACCTGGAATCCCCTATGGAGCAGGCCCATCTATATACTGCCTATCCAATCAGTAACAGCAGTCCATACTATATACGATGAAGCCACAGGGCATTTTAAGTTTCTGCTTGTCCTTGGATTAGCCAGAGCGCTCTCGAGCAGAAGAGTCATTTGCTGATATTTGTTTTCTGTACAATTAAACCTTATTATCCTTGAAACGCTATCTCCTGGCCTATTTCCCTAGAGGGCCATCTTTATTCCGGAGTGTGCATAAAAAGGAACTTGCCTTCACCGGCATGGAAGGCAAACCCCTATTATGGTAATTCTGGCTATTTTGAAATCCCATGGCCCCAAGTCGAGAAAAAGTCAATTTGGACAAGCTTATAGCTACATTTTTGTGACAAAACTTTCAATGATGCAATTTAAACCTGGAGACAGCATGTTGAAATATGATGACTCATCCGCAGCCATCATAATTGCTGGTTTGTTGGTCTACTAACGAGTACAATCACTATAAGTAAGGCAATATATTCAGCAATTCATTGTCCTAGACCATTTAATGATGTGACTTGTTCCTTATCTCCAAATATGTGATTCCCAATTTGGGCCCTGTGAACATATGTGGGTGTAGGGCTGTTGCAGTCTTCCACAACTTTGATCTTCAAGCAGCAGGCCTTAATTGACTGTCAATAGCAATGCTATTCATTATTATATTTTAGGCCTATACCGGGGTGGGAAATGTAAACATAATTAAAAACACTTAACATTCTTACTCGGTGCACCTGCAACAGGGCGAGCCAGGTACTGACAAATGCAGGAGGAGGGCATTGTGAGTATAAAGCCTTCAGCCAACGACATGCCCACTAGTATGTGACTACATTCCCAGTATGCCCTCAACGTGGGAATTGTATAAATACAAAAAACACAAAAATGTCATGCACAAAGGAAACGTTGCAAGATGGTTTGTTTGATAAAATGTTTACATTTTCAATCTTAGGACATTGTAATTAGAACAATATATCTGAAATCTTTGATGACATATATAATTGGCTATATATAAATATATATATATATATATATATATATTCAGTAAAAAAAAACTTTGTTAAAGGGACATTATGGTTAAGTTGCGCTACTAAAAACCTATGAAATTCAGTGAAAAAACTTTGTTAAAGGGACGTTATGGTTCCAAGTAAAACCGAAAAACCTCTGAAATTCGCCAGTTATGGTAAGCTAAGCAACTATAACTCACAATGACATAACGCAAATGCAAAGCACCACAGTGCAGGACAACCACATGTGGACTGTTAACCCTAGCCATATCTTGGCAAACTTCTACCATTGCCTGCCAATTAAAACCAGGCACAGTGCTCCACTCCACCTCCACTCCTTTTACATCAAAATTCTTTCCTACATTCCTACATGTTGCATACTGCTCCAAACCATTCACAAACATATCTCCAAGCACTACCACCCTGACTTTCTCTACCTCTGCCATCTTCACTACACACAGCCTTTCTCAATACGAAGCAGAACCTCAACACCTGATTGGCTAAATACACTCCCAATTCATGCTCGGAAGCCCTGGATGTGGCATGTCCTGTCTGCAAACAGCTGCACTGTCGGCGGAGCACGTAAGTAACACCGGAGCAGCCCTTCTACCCTTTCCACTTCACTCTCTGCACTATTTCCTCATTGGCTACTGTTAAGCAGTCACACAACCATCCACCAATCACATGCACGACCTCTCCACCTAACTCGATCATCACAATTCAGCACTTTAGATGTACTGTTGATTACTCCAAGTACAATTGAGCTGTGACTGCAAAGCACCTACACCAACTACTAGTAGACTCTCCAACATTTCTACTTGCAGATTCATGCACATCCACATGCATGAACACAAAGTACAGGTATGGATATTTTTTGCACAGTACATCATACATGCCAACATTCCGACCCACCTGGGAGGCACATTTCCTCCGAAAAATCGGGAGACAAAATTTGTGTCATAAGAATGCACTGGGCAAAGATGTATTTTCGGCGGGAGAACGAGAATAACAATATTTTTCACAGAAAAATTGAGAGTCTCCCGACGAAATCGGGAGGATTAGCATGTATGCTACATGTACATCTCTTCTATAAATGCATTTAAACAGAGTAACTGCCACTTACCCTGTGTAACCTGTAAAACAAGCTTACTGTAATTTCTCCCATCTGCTATGATCAAGTGTCACTTGCAAAGTTGTCTGCTCTCCAAATTTGTATTTACCCATATTATTAACTGCAATGTGCAAACTGTTATTTTCTTCATTCATTCTATCATTTCTGTAACCACTGCCACATATTTAACCAAATGTCAACCATGATAGAATTTAATGCATTATAGTGCATAAGATGTACATACAATTTCCTTTCACTACAATCAGCATACTTCACATACATTCTATCATTTCAACTTCCTTTACAAATGACTATATCAGTAATCAGACACAACACACAGCTATCTAACAAAGTGCCATTTCATGTTAAAAGATGGGAGAAATAACAGTATAATTATGGAAAAAGGCTTTATAGTGTGTTATAAAATTACACGCAGCCAGGATGAGTACATGCATCGTTATTTATGCACACAGATAGCCAATATCATTTGAAAGGTTCACAGTTGAAACAACACCACTGCCTATACAACTCTTCTTCCAATACAGTACAGTGTTGTAAAGCAAGACATACAACATCTCTCCGCCCACCCCCTTCCCTTCAGTCTGCAACACAAGCACCAGGTCCTTCCTTGCAATCCTTACTTTATTTCAGACTCTCCCATCTCCAAGCACCACAGAATCACCCAGTACTTTAGTAATCACCTACTGAGTAATAAGCTGCTGACCCATCAAATCCTTCTGATTTATTTCCCACACCTTCATAAAACATACAGTGCATACTTTTCCAAACAGTTCTTGCCATTTCCCCTTTAAACATAGCAAACAAAGCATATGATTATTTCTTCTATCTCCTAACATCCACTAACACTGCCTTACAAAGCCAAGTGTTCTCTGTGCGCTTACTATTGTACTCATTTCTAAAGCACATTCAACTAACAGATTCTAAATAAAATATACAGAATGCACATAGGCAAAGAAAAGTGTGTGTACATGCTATGCACAGTTATCAGAAAGCACTACTACTGCAAAAACAAAGAAATCCATGTCTACATTAAGAACAGTGCTATTAACACACATATTGACTAACTTCTTTCATTCACAATTGTAGCCTTCCCAACCTGATGTAGCAGCCCATTGCACAATCACACACCTCTACATACAACCTTACATCATACTCAGACACTCATGCACACATACACTGCACAAAATCCCAACCCACACTTTCTTTTTTTCTCCAACAGACCCCAAAGAATGCCTACCAAAAAGCAACTCCATAGAAAGCAAAACAAAGGTAAATAAAATCAAACTAAAACTCTCCAAAATAAGCATGCACCTCTAGCAGAATGTGTACAAAAAGTTTAAAAAAAACAGCTAATACAGTCATTAAGCGGAACAAAACAAGCTTCGAGTATAGAAACTTTGCCTCCTCTTTCAAAATGTAAAACGAAAAAGAAAGTGATTAACAAGACGGCAGCTACCACTAGTGCCAATACTGCATCTATAAATCTTGATGTAGTGGCAAGTAAGCATACCTAAAAAATTCTTTTACAAATGTTCCACCACAGAGTCCTTCAGGACCTTATAAAATCAGGAGAGAAATCACGCACAACCCTTAAAACCTACCGTAGAAAATGAATCCTAGAAGCTCTTATAGACAGTGCAATCCTTCTCAAAAGGAAACTATTTATTTTAGTTTTAAACAGAAGGAAACCACTGACAAAACAAAGTACTAAACTACAAAAAAGGCTTCTCAATAAACATAATATCAACAAAGATAAATTCACAAACATCTTTGGAGGTAAATGGAGTCACACCACGAGCACAGAACCATATTTCAATGGAGAAGCATACAAACAAAAGCTAATAAGCCCAATTGCCATACATAGCAGTGGACGAGGGTATGGAAAATGTAATAATACCATTATGGAACAAGAAACGCTGCTCACAAAAATATCCCCAGAAAACTCAGTATCACCTGTCCATTCCACTAACCAATATGTCCAGGCTACAAATGGCCGTGCACATCAATGTGTAACATTGCCAAAAAATCTTTAAAATCTTTATGCCAGTTCCTCAATCAGTATGTGAAAGGAAAAGAAAAAATCAAAATTAAACTACTACACAATATGGACCCCTGTCCAGTGCGCAAATACATAGGACTACAAGGACATTCGTTAGCCTGCATTTGTGGACCTATTTGCAAAAGCACGTTCCACCATATCAAAATGATATCAACACATCATTAAACTATTAGACATCTGGTCCATAAACTGTACTATGCCAAAAGTCCTGCTTTAGCACTATCCAATTTAAATAACAATCTTGTACCTGGTACAGCCAAACAACTACTCGAAGAAATAGAGCATATCCAGAGAAAATATTTTGGAAGTGAAAGTCACTTACAAAATGCAATAGCTTTACAACAAAATAGCAACTACTGTACAGATGGCAACCTTCTTTTGGTTTAATATTATTTTTGTATGTGAAATTTTTGGCTAAGTGGTAGAGACACATGGTTTCCAAAGTGGTACTCCAGTTTGGGAAGTATGTGTCTAGTAAATTGTTTTTCAAAATGTCTTGGCTGTTGGGATCAGTTTTGGCTATTGTTTCTATGTCCTCCTATGATTTGAGAACTCTTTTTTCTAGATTTAGAAATATTCTTCTTCAATTAACACCAGTGAAGCTATTTTAAAACCTTAGGGCACAAACAGCGCCGTAAAACTCTTGGCAGCATAGGAAATGTGAACCTTTGGCAACATTTCCAATACAGAGAATTAACTGAAAATATGCAGCAGTCTGCAGACCTGACATACGCCAACACAATAAGTATTATAGTTGGTGTACTATCTCAAGAAGCACAAAAAATATAAAAACCAGTCACATCCATTCACTCTATGGCCATAACTCATGTGCTACGGATGTCATGGAACAATTTGCACACAAAAATGTCAATTGTATGTCCTTGATGCCAACTCTTGTAAGCTGCTAACTATTTTATGAAACAATGTTACAAAAAGAAATGCAAGCAATAGTTCAAATTGCGTCCACGGACAAACTGGACGTACATGTTATGACACTACCCATGTGCCAAAAAGCCACAACAAGGCTAAACACCTTGGAAATCTATCTCTGACACAGCTGGTTTGGAGAAAATATTGAAATGATCTTTAAACTGTAGAGTAATGCTTAAACGTAACCTTGACATGGACCAAGGGCTAGTTAATGGAACACTTGGTACATGTGTTGCCTTTCAAACATACCCATATGACAACAATATTCAATGTGTCAATATTCTCTTTGACAAATTATCTGAAGTTAAATGGATAGGATGCTCAACTGCTTCCTTCTTTTCAAAGACATGTATGTACGCAGAGAAAACTTTTCTGTAACTCTAGCATACGCAGTCACCATTCACAAATCACAAGCTCTTATCCTAGATAAAGCATTGATAGATATTTGTAGCACAGTCTTTAAAGAAGGCATGAGCTATGTAGCACTATCACGATAAATACACTTGACGGACTATTTCTAATCAACTTTGACGCAAGTAGAAAAAATGCTGATATTTCTTGCATTCTAGACTAAAATAGACTGCGTTCACTCTACACCCCCATCTAAAAACCTACCCTGTTCCACAAAAAGCAAAACGTTGTAAAAGAAAACTACTTCAAACTCAATCTATGCAGGATCTCACAGCAATTCCTCCAAAAAAATAAAAGAAGGTAACACTTCATCAAGGACCACAACCAAAGAAGAATCTACTGCTCAAAGTAACTCAACTACCTCTTCAAAGAAGCAACGCGCACTCCCAACAAATTACTTGGACACAGAACTGTCAGGTCCATTCAAATGTTCAAATACAACAGGTGTAAATTGCTATGCAAATGTAGCAATACATATTCTATTCCAATTGCCAGCAATTATTGACAACATTTACTTACACAGTACAGACCAATTGTGTTTGCAAATGTTAGTCCTTCATGAAAATGCAACCAACAATCCTGACAGCAGTGTTCATGGAATAAAACAGGAATTGGAGTACTGTGCCGGAATGGTCAAATTCACTATAAGCTCACAAGAAGATCCACAAGAATTTCTAATGTACTTGCTACAAGTACTAGAAAACAAAAACAAACCTATAAATGAAATCTTCTAGATTTCATACATGTGGAAACATACATGCACTCTTTGCAGGCATGTAGTACAAGAAGTTGTTCCTAATGAACGCTTTGTGTATGTATCCATACCTTACTGTGAATCCATTCCATTTCAGCAACTTGTACAAAATGCAAACCCTGGCAGATTATGTACTACCTGCAATTCAGATAATCGTTCCACCTTATAAATACAGACACATAGTGAATACATAATAGTAATGCTTTTACGTTATAATGCAGATGGTACCAAAAACAGCTGCAAGCTAACTGGATTCACATATGGTCAAGTATCACTTGGTAAGAAAACCTTCACAACAATAGGTATAATCTACCACACAGGGCCACAATCAATGCAGGTCACTACACTGCATATATAAAAAAAGAATTGTCAGCGGTTTGCATGTAATGATAGTACCATTACTCTAAAGCAGAGATTACCAGCAAATCTTGTAAACGCTTACTTAATATTCTTAAAACCAAAATGTAATAACTAATCTTTGTATGAACATAAACAAAACTAGAACTTCAAAACTATGACCAGTTAGAATATGCCAACAGGCATCTAACTGCCCCAATAATCTGCAACAAAGAAACAGATAAATGAATACCACTAACATTAAACAAAAAATAAACACATTATGACAACAGGTATCTAACTGACCCAAAAATCTGCAACAAGCCAACAGATAGATAAATGCCACTAAAATGGAACAAGAAATACACTCACAGAATACACCAACTGCTATCTAATTGCAACAATACTACCACCACATCCAACTGAAAAACCATACACCTATTCAATTCCAGCTATTGAAATCAATGAAAGGAATATATTGTACCACAAAGTAGAAAGATTTTTTTTTAAATCCAGCATGGATTCTTTTTCAACAGACCCAATGATTTAATCAACAAACACAGTAACTGAGCAAATTGCACAGTACACTGACTTGAACTATAGTGCGTCTAAACTACTAACTATGAGGGTCGACAAAATACAGAAATGTCTACTATGCAATGCAATACTCATTATAAACTACCTACACTAACATGTGTATTTTCTTTTATCATAGTGATTGAAAAAAAATGCATGCTCCAACTACCCATGTCATGGAGAAACTGCTTACAGCCACAAAAAGTCAAACAGTAAGTATATAGTGATTGGACTCACAAACACCACAGCATAACACACCCATTCATGCAAACACCTGACCATAAACCACAATCCAAAATGTTTGCTTCCATTGGTTTTTTATGCTGCAGCGCTTGTGGCCAAACACTACAATCTTGACTGCAAAAACTCTTCATACAGCCTCAACAAAGGAAACAGTACATATTTAATAATTAACCTCACAAACAACTCGACACAGCCATGCAAATGAACACCTCACCAATAAATACAACCCAAAATGCCTAGAGTCTTCAATGCCAACAATCTGAACACAATCCAACAAACAAACACACATCATCTCACTATCCTATAAACACTATTACACTACCACCAATCAGTACTTACATTTTTGAAAACATGTCCCTTAAGCAGCCCACATACCACAGTGTGGCCAGGGCCTAGCGTCTTGGGTGCATGGCCTACAGCCGTTTGGCCATGCACCCAAAACTCTAGGCCCTAGCCACAACCACCACAGCATAACACACCCATAGAAACAAACACCTACCAAATGACCACAACCCAAAAACATAATACATCCACCTCAAAACTATGCACTTCAATTAACAATCTAATAAATAATTGCAACCAACGTACACACTCTTCAATAGATACCCTCTTCACCCAAAGCTCTGCATCCAATACTCTAGGCCCTGGCCACAACCACCACAGCATAACACACCCATAGAAACAAACACCTACCAAACGACCACAACCCAAAAACATAATACATCCACCTCAAAACTATGCACTTCAATTAACAATCTAATAAATAATTGAAACCAACGTACACACTCTTCAATAGATACCCTCTTCACCCAAAGCTCTGCATCCAAGACTCTAGGACCTGGCCACAACCACTACAGAATAACACACCCATAGAAACAAACACCTACCAAACGACCACAACCCAAAAACATAATACATCCACCTCAAAACTATGCACTTCAATTAACAATCTAATAAATAATTGCAACCAACGTACACACTCTTCAATAGATACCCTCTTCACCCAAAGCTCTGCACCCAAGACTCTAGGCCCTGGCCACAACCACCACAGCATAATACACCCATCGAAACAAACACCTACGAAATGACCACAACCCAAAAACATAATACATCCACCTCAAAACTATGTGCCCAGTGGCGGTGTATCCCTGATATTTTCTGAGTGGATTCCTACCACTATCATTCCCACTCAGATCTACCACTCTTTCAAATGCCTTGTCTTTAGGATCTCAATCTCTCCTAGCCACTCTCTTACTGTTGCTACTCTCTATCGGCCCCCTGGTCAAATCTCCTCTTTTCTCTACGAGTGGGGTGACCACTCCTCCTCTCTTCTGGCCTCAACCACTCAACTCCTCTTCCTTGGTGACCTTAACATCCACCTTCATTCTCCCTGTTCTCCCTGTCCCTCATCTTTGCTCTTTTGCAACCTATGCGATTCCCTCTCTCTCTCTATCCTCCCCTCCGGCTGGACACATTCAGCCGGTCACACACTTGATGTCTTGATCTCCTCTGGCCTCCCCCTCTCAGTCCCTCTGACCACTCCTCTCTCCTGGAGTGACCATTGCCTGCTCTCCCCTCATCTCTCACTCTCTTCCCCCCAAGCCACAAGCCTACCCCTACACTGCCACCTACCTTCTCGGACATCCGTCCCAAGAAGCACGTGTCAGTTGAGGCTTTTGCTGACTCACACCCCGACACAGATCTATCCCTTCTCATTCCTGGTATGACTCTGACCTAGCTACACTTAAACATAAGTGTAGGGCGGCTGAGAGGAAATTGAGGACTTCTTGTTCATCCTCTGACAAAGTGGACTGTTGCCTGCTCCAAAGGCAATACCGACTCTCTGTCTTCACCAAGAAGAGAATCCACATTCAAGCACGTGTCGCTGCGGCATCTAACAACTCAGCTGAATTCTTTAAAATCTGCAAGCAGCTGACCAACCAAGCTGCAGTCTCTACCCCTCATGTTGTCTCCCAGGCACTTTGCAATGACCTTGCCTCTCACTTGATCTAAAAAACCCAGGAGATCCTGCTTACCCTCTCCACCCCTTCCACTTCCTCTCCTCTCCCCTCTCCATCTGTGCTTGCTGAACCTCCCTCTGCTACCCCACCTGCTTTCTCCTACTTTCCTCTTTTCACCCCGATGACGTTGCTAGACAAGTCCGATCTATGAAAGCCTCATCAACACAGGTCCATCCCTGTTCCTCTAAAACCATCAAGGACCATATTGACACCCTCGCTCCGGCCCTTGCTGATTTTTGCAACCACTCCTTTGCCTCAGGTTGTTTCCCCTCCCCCCTGAAGCACTCCCTTGTGCACCCTCTTCTTAAGAAACCCACAGCTGATCCTTCCTGTTCGGCTAACTATTGACCAATCTCCATTACTCCCTTTCTGGGCAAACTCGTGGAAAAGCTGGTCAACCATACCATCCTGCTCAACCCTCTCTGTGATAACCTGGGCATCACTGACCAGGCTCTGGCCTGGCTGACCTCTTTCCTCCCTGATCGACCCTCCCAGGTCATACTCGGGTCCTTCCAATCATCTATCGTCCTCTCTTCCTGTGGTGTTCCCCAGGGGTCTAATCACTCGCCCTGGCTTTTCAGTACCTGGCAACTCTCCCCCACTGCATTGCCATGTTCTGCTCAAATTTCCAGTGCTACGCTGATGACACTCAACTCGGCCACCTCCTCCCCTTCTCTCATCTCTGATTGCCTTACTGCCATTCAAGACTGGCCGCCAATGATCTTTGTCTGAATGCCAGCAAGACTGAGATACTCCTCATTGGCACACCTTATCCATCCTTTCCCCTCACTCTCTGGCCAGCCTCCATTGGCCCTCCTCCTACCCCCACCTGTGAGGCTAAGAACCTTGGGGGTCATCTTTTATTCTACACTTTCCTTCTCTGCCCACATCTCCGATGTCTCAAACAAATCTAACTTCCTACTGCACCTCCTCAGGTGCAGTACCTACTCTGCCCTTCCTCCCCTTCCCCCAGAAGCTCACTGTCTCCCAAGCTCTGGTTCTCTCTAGGATGGACTATTGTGAGAGCCTCTTTCTTAACCTACCTGGCTCTGCTCTCCACCCTCTGCAACTAATCCAGAACAGGACTGCCAGACTTGTCCTTGGCCTCAAGCCCTTGGATCGTATCTCTCCAGCTCTGAAATCTCTACATTGGCTCCCAGTGGATGCAAGGATTAAAATCAAAACCATTGCATTGTCCACAAAGCTTTCTGGGGCCTGGGTCCAAAATACCTTCAGCTATCCCTCTGCAAATATCACCCCTTTTGAGCTCTTCGCTCCTCTACCTCCAACTCCCTCAGGGTCAGTCGTTTTTCAAAGAAACAAGCTAGGGGTAGATCTCTGTCTTTGGCTGGGGCCACCCTCTGGAATAGCCTCTCTGCCACTCTAAAACTTGAGGAGAACCATCTCCGGTTCCGGAAGCACCTGAAGACCTTCCTCTTTGCTTCTGCCTTCGCCCCCCCCTTCCCTCTGATTTGGTCTCTCATGGCACCGTGCACCTGGCCACCCTCTGTCCTTCGGGCCCAGGTTCCTGCTCACCCTGCCACCCTCCCGCACTGCCTCTGGGCCACCCCTTTCTCTTCCTGCACTTATCTGACCTACCCCGTCTACTGTCTTAACTCAGCACTTGCCACTTTCAGGCAGCACTACCCTTTTTGTTGCTTTTTATTATTTACTTTATTTATCATTAATTCGGTTGTCCTTTTGCTCCTTACTTGCCATCTCTCCCCCCTGCTGGCTCTTTTCCCCTCCCTTCCCCCATGCACGTGCATGTTCTCAATGTCACTGGGCCTCGTAAGATTGTTGTTTTGTTCTCCCCTGCTTCCCTTACCTTGTCTTGTCACGCTCTGAAACACTTGTGTATGAGCGGGATATAAATAAAATATCAATTCAATTCAATTCACTTCAATTAAGAATCTAAAATATAATTACAACCAACGTACAAACTCTTCAATACATACCCTCTTCACGCAATGCTCTTCTAACGACCTAAAACCAACATCATACTAAACTCAAATAGCCAGTAGTGCGCCCACACAATCCAACAAACTAACACAAATCAAATCACTATGCTATAAACAATATTACACTACTACCAATCAGTACTCACATTTTTGAAAACATATTCCCTAAGCAGCGCACATACCGCAATCAAAATGTTTGGTAGCATTGTATCTTTATGCTTCGGATACGGCATACTGGACGGATTTTCACCAAATTTACAAAAGCACACTTTCGAGACCAAGCCGCCGCTCCTGCCACAAATCTGGTGAAAATCCGTCTAGCTGTTTGGGCGGTAGGTGCGGCAGAAATCTTTTCCTCATTCAGACTGTGGGGAAAAAACATTTTTGGAACCCCACCTATAACTTTGCCCCTCCCTATCAAACCTCACCAAACTTTGCAAAGAAATTCAGAGTGGGCCATATACTTTTTTTGGTGAGGATTCGTCCTGGGAGAGCAAAGTTATAAACCACACCAAAAGTGCTCTTCCTATGGTTTTAGCAACTTAACCATAACTACATGGCTGCTACTGCAGGCCATGTAATATAAATATATTTGCCTTGGGACCCAAACATGGACATTGTCTATTGTATAAACATATTGTCAAGAGATGGCAAATAAGTTTTGCAGAATGAAGTTACAAAGGTAGTTTTAGGCACAATATTACTAATTCATCAATGTTTAGTGTAAGAAGTTGATGGCTTTTGGAGTTATCAATGTGCGCTATTTCACATCAAGAGAGAGAGAGAAATGGAAGCATCATAGCTTATGGCTCAGGGTTGACCTGAAATAACTGCTTTGGTGGAACTATGGAAGACATTGATCCAGATCAGCTCGTGGAAAGTGGTGTGCCTATAGTCATAAAGGCCTGGGCAGACAGTTCAGTGTCAAATCTGTAGGGGGAGGGATTTACTCAGCAGCGGGTCATAGCTCTGGTGCCGTCATCAGAGTAAAGCGTCTAGGACTGAATTGGTAGTGTGGAAAAGAGGGTGCTCATCCACAGGCCAGTGGCACAGAGCAGAAAACAGGTCAATTGACTCTAATTACACAGGAAAGCAGATTAACATCACTTTGTTCCTTTCTCAAATGAAAGACAATAGCAATGATTTTCATCAGCGGTGACTTTGACTTCGCCTGAATTTTCATTAAAAAAAAGAAGACGCCTGAATTTTCATTAAAAAAAAGAAGAGGCAGATAATATTAATATGGCTTTGAATAATTCTGAACACCCTATCTTACATCCAATTGTGGGGCCACCACACTCCTCGATGATGCCCTTCTTATGTATATCATGGGGAATTATATTGTGAAACTCATTTCTGAGTTCCCCGTGGAGCAGAAATGAAGATGTTAAAGTCAGGCGTGGGGCAATTTCATTCACGCTCGGGGGGATTTCCTTTTTTTTTTTACTCCGGGCGGGACCGGAATTATGTTTTCACCTCCCTTTTGCCCTCCATCTTCAAAAACAACTTGGTTTAATGGCAGCATGAGATTTTCCTGCTGGCATAAAACCAATGATTTCTTATGGGATACGCCTGCTTTTCTCACCAAATTAAATCATTGTAAATGTTGCCTGTTATCTGTACACAGCAGGTGGCACTTACTCTATTTGTACTGCAAATTACAAATGAGAGGTTTGAAGACGCCTCTGTCATCACTGTACACTTCCCTTTTACACTGCAAACTGCAAATGATAAAGATTGACTGGAGGGGGCCTGTTTGCACATAAGTGCAAACATAAGCGGTCCCCTCCTGGCAATTTATGATTTTTATATAATGAGCTCCGGTGTCTGCATGCATGCAGAATTTTATAAAGAATCAATAGGTCAGGGATTATATATACAGGCCGATTCATGGAATTAATGTGCGCTGAAATTTTCGGCACAGGCGTGCGAAAGCGTGCGAATTGCAGTGCAAGTGCGAAAATCGCAGTGAAACCCGCGCACAGCGATTCATGGAAGTCTGTAAATCCCTGGATGTGCGCTAATATTCTGTGTGGCGCACGCTGGTGCACACATCTCCAAACAGCATGCCCTAAGCGCACAGCAAAAGCGTACATAGCGCAGCGCACACAACAAAAGTAGGCGGAACAGGGGGCGTAACACGCAGAATGGGGAACAACGCATGAAAATGTGGGCGTCACGGGGGAAGTACAGGAGGCAAATGCGCGGAACGCCCACCCGCGCGTCTACAACACGTATTCATGGAATCGAACGGGGCTAATGCGTGCGCCAAAAAAGACGTGCTAATCCGGAAACACGTACGCCAGCAGCAAGCAGGCGTACATGGACCCGCGCAGCATAAAAGTGCGTGCAAACAACAAACAAGCTCAGACGCCAAGATGAATATACCGTTCCTAGCAGCAGTGGTCGTGGGATACCGCAGGAGGAGGAGGAGGATAGGCCCAGAATTTTTACACCAAGAACCAGCCTTTTTGGGATGCCTGATGACCAGGTGTATGGGAGGTACAGGTTTCCACCTCACATAATACTCGACCTGGTGAGTGAGTGGGAGGATGACCTCACATCACCCACCTTGTGCTCCGAAGCACTCAGCCCCCTGGAGAAGGTCCTCAAAGTACTGCACTTCTTGGCCACTGGATCATTTCAGCGGACAAGTCCTATAGTGGGGGGTGTCACAGGCCACGCAGTCACGCTGCCTACACCAGGTGTTGGCCATCATGACTGCACGCCCATCAGTCCGCAGGCCCATATACCTGCCCAGAACACCTGCAGAAAGGCAGGCTGCCGTCCAGGATTTATACGGGGTGGCACAATTCCCCAAAGTGCTAGGTGCCATTGATTGCACCCATGTAGCTCTATGTCCCCCCAGGGCATCTGAGCACATCTATAGAAACCGCAATCACTGGCATTCCATCAACGTGCAGGTAGTATGTGATGCCAAGGGAATCATCACCTCAGTATATGCCAACTATCCAGGGTCCTCCCACGACAGTTTCATTTACAGAATGTCAACCCTAAACCGGACCTAGAAGCTGGGCGGCATGGCGATACATGGCTGCTTGGTGAGTATAAATGCCACTGCACATGCATGCATGTCCGATACTGAGTAATGTCACAACCCCACTAATGATACCCATCACCACCTCCCCAGGGGACAGTGCCTACCCTCTGAGCACCCACATGATGACGCCAATTCGGAACCCCACCACGCCACCCGAGGTAAGATACAACACAGCCCATATTGCAACCCAGGGCATAGTGGAGCGCACATTCGGAGTGCTCAAGTCACGCTTTCGCTCCCTTGACCGTTCTGGTGGGCAGCTGTTATACGCTCCCTCAGTAGTGTGCAGGATCATAGTGGCAGCATGTGTCCTGCACAATGTTGCAACACGCCGGGGCCTGCCGGTGGACATGGTGGTGCTCCCACATCCCCAACCACATGCACACCCGCTGCGCATGGGAGGGGAAAGGGCACGTGGTGAGGCAACCCGTATGCTGCTGGTGGCTAATTACTTCACATAAAATCACACCCCTGTGGAGTGCACACAGCCCTGGCACATACCAGCTGACAATCAATGATGATGACATGAGTGACACTCAACTGTCACAACCATACCATCCTGAGATTGGTCACCTAGAACTGTTACATTGTGTGCATTCCTACCTACCCAAACACCACCAATGCTGTGTCATCAAAAGACATACATCTGTGCTGATAAATTCATTACCCCTTGCTAAATACAACATGAGAACAGCGCCATGTCACCCAACCCCTCCCCAGCTCCACCACCAAACACACCATGGCATGTCATGCAATGTGAAAGCAAACAAAACAATGCACAAGACCTGACACAAGTGTCACAAAGTACACTGTCCCTAATGGAAACCGCCCACACACAATATGCTCCCAGTAATGTATAACTAACTGCTCACATTACCAAATACTTACCAGCAACACAATACAGCAACACAGCATGGAAAAATGCAAAAACATGACAGTACTAAGTTCAAGTAGTGGTAGTCTTACAACCTGAATACGCCAGCACATCGACCCCTTACAACTGTAGAGTGTTGCTGCCACGCAAATGTCTCAGTGTACTGCATACAACATGAACTGCATCTGCAAAGTAGACGGCCTTGTGAAGACATGAGTAAGGAACCTGCAGATTAGGAGGAAGACATGGATGCACAAGCACATATCAATACTCCATGCAGTGTACAATACAACAACAATATCCACTAGGGATGTCTACACAGTATTGACTACAGACTGCCCACACAGCTCATGGGAGCCCAACGTCACTGTGTAATTCATTGTCACTTGGTCACACCCTTTGCAAGCCCATGGAATCGGGAAGCAGGAAGGGTGTGTGTCTCACGAACCCAAGCATCTAACCCAAACTCAGGACAAGCCTGCATGTTCCCAGCTGGAATACAGTGGATGCCCACGGGAGCCACAGAAGGCAACACACTGTAAAAAAAAAAAATCAAAAATCAAAAATCAAAAATGGCCATGTGGGAGTCAGTGGGGTTGGGGGAGGCCACTCAGGTGGTTCGAGGACAGGGTGCACATCAACACCCACCTGCGTGGATGTTGCGAAAAAAAAAGTACCTCCATGGGCTCATGGCCTGCACGGCTATGTCATTGTGGGAGAACTGCTGTCGCTCTGCTCATCCACTGCTGCTGCATCAGGAGGCGGTGACACTATGGGAGGCAGCCCCCGCAAAGCCCTGGTATAGTCCTCTGTGGCAGCAAGCATGCGGGTCTGGAACGTCTGATTCTGGAGGATTAACGTGCTGAGATCCCCATGCAGCATATCACGGGTTTCCTGCATTTCTGCACGCGTGGCCTCGCGTGATGCCCGGATCTCCTCACATGTTGCATGCAGCTCAGCTGAGAGCGAACGTGTGAGCTGCTCCAGCTGCTGTTCTGCCCTTAAATTACTGGAAGCCTCAAGTGCAACCAGAGTCTGCCTGAGGTTATGTATTTCTACCCTCAGGGCTTCCCTGTGGCCCTGGGACTCTATTGATATGGATTTGTCTCCAGTGTGTCTCCAGTGCCGCCAGTCTGTCCCTGTTGGACGCCAACACGTCTTCCCTGTGTGATTGGCAAATGGAGTCTATTGCCTGCTGTTGTTGCTCCATCTGCCTTTCAGGGGGGATAATGGAAGTGGCCACCCTCTCAATTGCCTGAGCCATCATTTCTACTGATGCTGCCTGTTGGGTTGCCATACCGTACATGGAGTTGTCCCATACAGTATTGCCTGGTGGCGCACGGCCACCGCGTCAACGGGCACCACACCTGTTTGGGGCAAGGCGATCTGCACCTTGCTGTGCTGGTACTGCCTGAGGCTGCAGGACTGCATTCCTCCTCTGATCTGCTGGCCCAGGAACAGGATCATATGCTGTGGAGGGTGACCCTGCATCCGTAACCACCAAAGGCGGACCTACCAACACTGACATCCCCGTAGAGGGTTCTACCCCTGGTGCAGGTGGGTTGGACAGAACAGAATCCCTCCCAGAAACACTTACCTGCGACTGCGCATAAGTCTCATCATCCGATTCAGCACCTGAATAGAGGTCTGGGGAGGTGCACCCAGAGACACCCCTGGACAGTATGGTCTGCAGTAACATTGGGTTTTCACCCACCACCACACCACGTCCCCCACTGGTGCCCTGTCGTGCCTGAGATTCCTCCTGGGTCTGCACCATCTCCTCAACCTCAACAGCATCAAGTGCGTCATCACCTGCAAAAACATGAAAGACAACAAATGGAAACAGGCATGAGCACCATAGCACACACATAGGCCGTGACAAGCCAGAGATCCAGTACATGAATATCACATGTCCCACATGACTATAACCCTGCCATGCATGCACTGTCAGAGAGTTGGAAGTGGAGTCAAAAAGACAGACACTGGGGAGAGCAAGATGGAAAAGCAACATATTTGCAGCATGTTGGGTAGCACTGGCATCACACATCAGGCTGTGAGTGGCATGTCCAATACACATACATGACACATGCCACCACACAGATGTCATGTAGCATAGCCACGTTAAATTAAAAAACGACAGCAATATGTCAGTGAATGAGTACTGTCACACATCCATGTCACATCGACATGATGCGAAGATTAATGCTGAATAGTGTTGCTAAATATGCATGTGCCACACACTGAAACACATCCAGTGTCCAATAATACAGTCATTGTGGGCTGATCAATGGTTGGTCACTTCAACATTACAGGAAACATATGTCATGTTCCACATGCAAACAGGCCCTATTAAAAATTGTCTGCAGCCCAATACTCCATCAGCCTGAATGTTGTAATCATTAACATAACCAGGTAAAAATAGTGGCCCAGTGTGGGCTGCAAACAATGACCGAAGCATATCACATATGTTGCAATAGGGCAGAAAAATGCGTAGTAAACATGTGAGAGTGGAAATAATCAGCCTGAATGAACACTTACAAAATCTGAACAATGTAGTTGCAAGATGACAGTTGAAGGTAAAGTGCACTAATGTGGCCCTAATTGCCAACTGTGGGCAGAAGGGATACAGTCATAACCAAATCCAAGGCAAGTGAATGTATGGGAGGAAGCAAACGGGTGACCCATAACACTCAGGAGTACACACCCTCACCTGGCACTCAATCAGAACCCATCACCTAAAAAACATACACATGGATTACACACACACGCATGGGCACTCACCGGAAAATGCGTCATAATCAGGTACATCTCCCACACCTTGGATCTGTTCCTCTGTGACGAAGGTCCCAGAAACAGACTCATGTTCAGTGAGTTAGTTGTCCTCTTGTGGAGACCCACCACCAGTCACCAGAGTAGCGGCATGATTTGAGGCCAGCTTGTTCTTTGCTCTGTGTTTCAGGTCATTCCACCGCTTGTAGCAATCATCAGCTGTGCGCCTCACAAATCCAAGGGCACTTATGCGGTCCGCGATGGTCTGCCAGTGTGCCCTACGTTGACCAGGTGTGGTCTTGAATCCTGCAGTCACCAACATTTCACGGCTATGTGCCGACACATAGGTCACAAGTGCATCAAGGCTTCCTTGATGTTCCGGACTGTGTAGCCATGTCTGGGGTCTCAGCCTGTAGTGCCAGAGCACCCTTCTTCAAAGGTGCGCCGGGGCCACCTGTCCGACCACCAGATGAGGGTCCTGGAACACATATGCCCAGCGCTCCACGTCCAGGTTCTTGGGAGGCAGACCTGTCTGGAGTCGAGCGGCAAGTGTACATGCATATTGATAGGACGCTGTGCGTGTGGTGGTGTGCCAGTAGTGTGCAGGTTGCACATGTGTTTTCGTAGGGCCATGTAGGGATGTGTATGAACAGGGGCGTGAGGCTGCCACATGTGAGTCCTCTTAGGTGTGAGACACATCGATGGTGTATGTGTTGATAAGCATGCTGTGCAAATGCAGGTGTGGGAGCACACATGTTTGAATTTCTGTCTATGTACGTTGGCATGGTTGTGGTGTCGCACATGAATGGTGGTTCCTGCTGCATGTATCTGCACTGTGTACATGTGTAAGTGTGTGTATTTGACAAGTGTGCAACTGTGATGCAAAATGGATGCATGTAACATTGATATGTAGAAGTCTGAATGCCAGATGTGACATGTATGGTGATCGCATCACTGCGACAGTTGGAGGAGATGTAGACATTCATGTAAGTGTGGTGGCGTGTGTGCATGTCTAGTGCACTCCCTGTGTTTCATGTGATGTCAGGCTCACCTTCGGCTGTTCATGCTGTTGTATGTGTATGGATGTTGCTGCCTGGTGCAATATTGCTGTGGAAATGCTCATGTGTGTGAGTTGAAATTACATGTGTGTCGTGGAGTGTGATGCCATGTCTGAAGTTTGACACTGCCACTCATGTGCAACTGTCATGTGTGTATCAGTCCATTGTACAGTGCCCTGATGTCTGTGTTTCATCTCTCCCTGTCTGCAGCGTCAACTGATGAAGAGGGCGGAGAGGGTGCTGTGGAGCACTGTGGCAGGGATCGCACCACCTCATCTCATCGTTGAAGTGAGGAGTCTGGTGCCGCGTCCCAGGCTGCAGGTGCTGAGGGTAGATCCAAGAGGCAGAGGTCGGAAGTGGACTCCTCTGCAGCAGAAGGGGCAGCTGAGACCCCATAGGGTCCAACGGAGGAATGGCACAGAGTCATCCAGGTTGGTGGGGGGTTTGGTGGAGGAGGAGGCCACGGAAGGGACACACATGGGGTCTGGAGGTGGGGATTCCACTGGTGCTAGTGGTGCAGTGCAGGGGCAGGGACAGGAGGCAGCACCGGCAGCCGCGGAGGTGCCTGTGTGTAATCGTGCCCCTGATCCTTTCACGGCATCATCTGGCACCAGCAGGGATGCCTTCGTCCAGACCCATTTTCAGGGAGGGGATGAGCGCACAACAACTGGCCTTCCTCTCCCTGCGGACGTGGCTATCCGGGACCGTGTTGAGCCTGTCCTGGCTGGGATAGCGTTGCGTCAACGGGGCATGTGAGGTGACCTGCAGTCTTTTCGTGGAGAGACTGCAGGTCATCTTGTATGCCTCTTTGACCACTACTGGGACGGGTCACCGGTGCTGGATTCCTCTGTGTGCTGGACCTTCTTGCGACCCCCTCATCGCCTGAACCCCCTACGTGCCAGTCATCCTCCATGCCATGTTCCCACCCATGTATCACCTGGGTACCCTGTGGAGCTGCCCCTGACCCAGTGGCCAGGCTGGTGGAGGACACATCCCTGCCACAGTCGGGAGTTGGACGTCCAGCAGGGGTGGCCACCACGACAACTGCACCCCAGCAGGAGGAGGACATGCAGGCAGCAAGAACCAGGGCGCAGGCACAGGCACAGCAGCACCAACATGGTGGGAGCAATAATGGCTCGGGGCATTCAACATCGGAGGGGCAGGCATCGGCCATAGGGCAGGAGGACCCCGGATTTCAAGTGTCTTCGTGTGGCAGCGGTTGGGCCATGCCATAGATGCGGAGCGGGCGGAAGAGGCACGGCTCACAATGGTCAGGACGGAGAACTCCATGCGGAGGGCCATGAGGCGGGCTGAGTGCTCGAGGCAATTCGCAGGGAGTTGGAGGTGAACATGTCGTGGTCCCTGCAAATCCTCGGGGCCATGGAAGAGGACCGCCTCCAGGACATTGAGTGGGAGTTTGATGATGACCTGGCCCGGGACATCAAAACATGAGCTGTCGGACTAGCCCGCTGCCATTGTAAATAGTTAGATAGTGTTAGGTTTCCTTTATGTTTTTGTTTATTTTGGGCCGCTTGGTAAATGCACCACATTTTTGTATATAGTTCTTTATTAGGTTGTGTTTTTTGTAGGTTTAATTTCATTTGTTTGGCTCATGGACCCTGGATTGGTGATTTGTATATAGTTGAACAGTGGATGTTTTTCGTTTTTATTTTAATTTCACCATGGCGCAATGGATTTCATATATTTTTTTTCCCTTGGATTTGCTTTGTTGGACTGAGACTTTGGACACATTTTCATTTCGATTTCTTTGGATTTCATATTTTTTATTTTTTTCCGGACATGCTGCATTTTATTTCTTGTTCCCATTATTGAGTTTTTTTTCTCATTACATTCATGTTGCGTTCAATACATTTTTCTTTCATACTTCGATGTGTGCTATTCTCTCATTGGTTTCATGCATGTCATGATATGGGTTTTCACATTCACTTGCACCCATTGTGTGTGTGTGATGGACATGTGTTCATGTACATACTTGCCATTCGGGTTGCATCATATAATGGCCATTTCTCTGTGGGTGGATGCAATACTTGTTTGGGTCTTTGGGCTGGGGTGGCGTGGGGTGTGAAGTGGGTGGCCATGAAGCACATGATTGAGGATCGTCATGACGTGGGTGCTGGGGGACATGAGTGGGACATGTGTGGGGGTCTGCTGGCAGGTGCCCCGACTGCCGTGGGTGGGGGTGGTGGGGGACATGTGTGGGACATGTGAGGGGGCCTGCTGGCAGGTGCCCCTGACTGCTGGGGGGTGGGGGTGCTGGGGGACATGAGTGGGCCCCTGACTGCTGGGGGGTTGGGGTGTAGGACATGAGTGGGGGCCTGCTGGCAGGTGCGCCTGACTGCTGGGGTTGCTGGGGGACATGTGTGGGACATGTGTGGGGGCCTGCTGGTAGGTGCCCCTGACTGCTGGGGGGGGTGGGGGTGCAGGGGGACATGAGTGGGGGGCTGCTGGGGGGTGGTGGGGGACATGAGTTGGTGTTCACTAGTGCAAGGTGACATGTGGCTTGGCTGGGGGGCATGCCCATGGTGGATGGGCTGCCTGTGGGACATGACCAGGGGTGCAGGGTAGTCCCCTGTGGTGTGGGCTGCCTGCAGGGCCGTGGAGGGTGTAGAGGGAACACCTGGGAGGACCCACACTGTCAATTCACGTGTAGGACTCCCCGCGCACCCCCGAAATTTACGAACCCCGCTCTGACAGCAAAATCGCATGTGAAACTTCACGCAAAGCCCAGTTATTCACGTTCCCCCTCTCCAATTGCGTGGGAAATTTCCCGCGGACCCCAGGAATACACGTACCCCACTCGCACAGGGCATTTCGCGTGTGAAACTTCCCACGCACCCCCAAAATACATGTTCCCCTCTCCAATCACGGGTGAAACTTCCCGCACACCCCAGGAATAAACGTACCCCACTCGCACAGGGCTTATCGTGTGTGAAACTTCCTGCACACCCCAGGAATACACGTACCCCACTCGCACAGGGCCTATCGCGTGTGAAACTTCCCCCGCACCCCAGGAATACATATAACCCACTTGCCCAGGGCATTTCGCGTGTGAAACTTCCCGCGCACCCCCGAAATACACGTTCCCCTCTCCAATCACGTGTGAAACTTCCCACGCACCCCAGGAATACACGTACCTCACTCGCACAGGGCCCATCGTGTGTGAAACTTCCAGCGTACCCCAGGAATACACGTACCCCACTCGCAGAGGGTATTTCACGTGTGAAACTTAACGCGGACCCCCGAAATACACGTTCCCCTCTCCAATCACGTGTGAAACTTCCCACGCACCCCAGGAATACACGTACCCCACTCGCACAGGGCCTATCGCGTGTGAAACTTCCCGCGCACCCCAGGAATACACGTACCCCACTCGCACAGGGCATTTCGCGTGTGAAACTTCCCGCGCACCCCGAAATACACGTTCCCCTCTCCAATCGCGTGTGAAACTTCCTGCGCACCCCAGGAATACACGTACCCCACTCGCACAGGGCATTTCGCGTGTGAAATTTCCCGTGCAACCCCGAAATACATGTTCCCCTATCCAATCACGGGTGAAACTTCCCGCACACCCCAGGAATACACGTACCCCACTCGCACAGGGCCTATTACATGTGAAACTTCCTGCACACCCCAGGAATACACGTACCCCACTCGCACAGGGCCTATCGTGTGTGAAACTTCCCGCGCACCCCAGGAATACACATACCCCACTTGCACAGGCATTTCGCGTGTGAAACTTCCCGCGCACTCCCGAAATACACGTTCCCCTCTCCAATCGCGTGTGAAACTTCCCGCGCACCCCAGGAATACACGTACCCCACTCGCACAGGGCCCATCGTGTGTGAAACTTCCTGCACACCCCAGGAATACACGTACCCCACTCGCACAGGGCATTTCGCGTGTGAAACTTCCTGCACACCCCAGGAATACACGTACCACACTCACACAGGGCCTATCGCGTGTGAAACTTCCCGTGCACCCCAGGAATACACGTACCCCACTCGCACAGGGCATTTCGCGTGTGAAACTTCCCGCACACCCCGAAATACACGTTCCCCTCTCCAATCGCATGTGAAACTTCCTGCGCACCCCAGGAATACACGTACCTCACTCGCACAGGGCCCATCGTGTGTGAAACTTCCTGCGCACCCCAGGAATACACGTACCCCACTCGCAGAGGGTATTTCACGTGTGAAACTTCCCGCGAACCCCCGAAAAACACGTTCCCCTCTCCAATCGCTTGTGAAACTTCCCACGCACCCCAGGAATACACGTACCCCACTCGCACAGGGCATTTTGCTGTGAAACTTCACGCGCAACCCCGAAATATATGTTCCCCTATCCAATCACGCGTGAAACCTCCCGCACACCCCAGGAATACACGTAGCCCACTTGCACAGGGCCTATCGCGTGTGAAACTTCCTGCACACCCCAGGAATACACGTACCCCACTCGCACAGGGCCTATCGCATGTGAAACTTCCCGCGCACACCAGGAATACATGTACCCCACTCGCACAGGGCATTTCGCGTGTGAAACTTCTAGCGGACCCCCAAAATACACATTCCCCTCTCCAATCGCGTGTGAAACTTCCCACGCACCCCAGGAATACACGTACCCCACTCGCACAGGGCATTTCACGTGTGAAACTTCCCGCGCACCCCCGAAATACATGTTCCCCTATCCAATCACGGGTGAAACTTCCCGCACACCCCAGGAATACACGTACCCCACTTGCACAGGGCCATTCGCGTGTGAAACTTCCTGCACAACCCAGGAATACACATACCCCATTCGCACAGGGCCTATCGCATGTGAAACTTCCCACGCACCCCAGGAATACACATACCCCACTTGTACAGGCATTTCACGTGTGAAACTTCCCGCGCACCTCCGAAATACACGTTCCCCTCTCCAATCGTGTGTGAAACTTCCCGTGCACCCCAGGAATACACGTACCCCACTCGCACAAGGCCTATCGCTTGTGAAACTTCCCGCGCACCCCAGGAATACATGTACCCCACTCGCACAGGGCATTTCGCGTGTGAAACTTCCCGCGCACCCCCGAAATACATGTTCCCCTCTCCAATCACGGGTGAAACTTCCCGCACACCCCAGGAATACACGTACCCCACTCGCACAGGGCCTATCGCGTGTGAAACTTCCCGCGCACCCCAGGAATACACGTACCACACTCGCACAGGGCATTTCGCGTGTGAAACTTCCCGCGCACCCCCGAAATACATGTTCTCCTCTCCAATCACGGGTGAAACTTTCCGCACACCCCAGGAATACACGTACCCCACTCGCACAGGGCCTATCGCATGTGAAACTTCCTGCACACCCCAGGAATACACGTACCACACTCACACAGGGCCTATCGCATGTGAAACTTCCCACGCACCCCAGGAATACACATACCCCACTTGCACAAGGCATTTCGCGTGTGAAACTTCCCGCGCACCCCGAAATACATGTTCCCATCTACAATCGCGTGTGAAACTTCCCACGCACCCCAGGAATACACGTATCCCACTCGCACAGGGCATTTCGAGTGTGAAACTTCCCGCGCACCCCCGAAATACACGTTCCCCTCTCCAATCACGGGTGAAACTTCCCGCACACCCCAGGAATACACGTAACCCACTCGCACAGGGCCTATCGCGTGTGAAACTTCCTGCACACCCCAGGAATACACGTACCCCACTCGCACAGGGCCTATCGCGTGTGAAACTTCCCGCGCACCCCAGGAATACACATACCCCATTTGCACAGGGCATTTCGCGTGTGAAACTTCCTGCACACCCCAGGAATACACGTACCCCACTCGCAGAGGGTATTTCACGTGTGAAACTTCGCGCGGACCCCCAAAATACACGTTCCCCTCTCCAATCGCGTGTGAAACTTCCCACGCACCCCAGGAATACACGTACCCCATTCGCACAGGGCATTTCACGTGTGAAACTTCCCGCGCACCCCCGAAATACACGTTCCCCTATCCAATCACGGGTGAAACTTCCCGCACACCCCAGGAATACACGTACCCCACTCGCACAGGGCCTATCGCATGTGAAACTTCCTGCACACCCCAGGAATACATGTACCCCACTCGCACAGGGCCTATCGCGTGTGAAACTTCCCGCACACCCCAGGAATACACATACCCCACTTGCACAGGCATTTCGCGTGTGAAACTTCCCGCGCACCCCCGAAATACACGTTCCCCTCTCCAATCGCGTGTGAAACTTCCCGCGCACCCCAGGAATACACGTACCCCACTCGCACATGGCCCATCGTGTGTGAAACTCCCTGCGCACCCCAGGAATACACGTACCCCACTCGCACAGGGCCTATCGCGTGTGAAACTTCCCGCGCACCCCAGGAATACACGTACCCCACTCGCACAGGGCATTTCGCGTGTGAAACTTCCAGCGCACCCCCGAAATACACTTTCCCCTCTCCAATCGCGTGTGAAACTTCCCGCGCACCCCAGGAATACACGTACCCCACTCGCACAGGGCCTATCGCGTTTGAAACTTCCCGCGCACCCCAGGAATACACGTACCCCACTTGCACAGGGCTTATCGCGTGTGAAACTTCCTGCACACCCCAGGAATACACGTACCCCACTCGCACAGGGCCTATCGCGTGTGAAACTTCCCGTGCACCCCAGGAATACACATACCCCATTTGCACAGGGCATTTCGCGTGTGAAACTTCCCGCGCACCCCCGAAATACACGTTCCCCTCTCTAATCGCATGTGAAACTTCCCGCGCACCCCAGGAATACACGTACCCCACTCGCACAGGGCCTATCGCGTGTGAAACTTTCCGTGCACCCTAGGAATACACGTACCCCACTCGCACAGGGCATTTCACGTGTGAAACTTCCCGCACACCCCCGAAATACATGTTCCCCTCTCCAATCACGGGTGAAACTTCCCGCACACCCCAGGAATACACATACCCCACTAGCACAGGGCCTATCGCGTGTGAAACTTGCTGCACACCCCAGGAATACACGTACCCCACTCGCACAGGGCCTATCGCATGTGAAACTTCCCGCGCACCCCAGGAATACACATACCCCACTTGCACAGGGCATTTCGCGTGTGAAACTTCCAGCACACCCCCGAAATACAAGTTCCCCTCTCCAATCACGTGTGAAACTTCCCGCGCACCCCAGGAATACACGTACCCCACTCGCACAGGGCCCATCGTGTGTGACACTTCCTGCGCACCCCAGGAATACATATAACCCACTTGCCCAGGGCATTTCGCGTGTGAAACTTCCCGCGCACCCCCGAAATACACGTTCCCCTCTCCAATCACGTGTGAAACTTCCCACGCACCCCAGGAATACACGTACCTCACTCGCACAGGGCCCATCGTGAAACTTCCAGCGTACCCCAGGAATACACGTACCCCACTCGCACAGGGGATTTCGCGTGTGAAACTTCCCGCGCACCCCAGGAATACACGTACCCCACTCGCACAAGGCCTATCGCTTGTGAAACTTCCCGCGCACCCCAGGAATACATGTACCCCACTCGCACAGGGCATTTCGCGTGTGAAACTTCCCGCGCACCCCCGAAATACATGTTCCCCTCTCCAATCACGGGTGAAACTTCCCGCACACCCCAGGAATACACGTACCCCACTCGCACAGGGCCTATCGCGTGTGAAACTTCCCGCGCACCCCAGGAATACACGTACCACACTCGCACAGGGCATTTCGCGTGTGAAACTTCCCGCGCACCCCCGAAATACATGTTCTCCTCTCCAATCACGGGTGAAACTTCCCGCACACCCCAGGAATACACGTACCCCACTCGCACAGGGCCTATCGCATGTGAAACTTCCTGCACACCCCAGGAATACACGTACCACACTCACACAGGGCCTATCGCATGTGAAACTTCCCACGCACCCCAGGAATACACATACCCCACTTGCACAAGGCATTTCGCGTGTGAAACTTCCCGCGCACCCCGAAATACATGTTCCCATCTACAATCGCGTGTGAAACTTCCCACGCACCCCAGGAATACACGTATCCCACTCGCACAGGGCATTTCGAGTGTGAAACTTCCCGCGCACCCCCGAAATACACGTTCCCCTCTCCAATCACGGGTGAAACTTCCCGCACACCCCAGGAATACACGTAACCCACTCGCACAGGGCCTATCGCGTGTGAAACTTCCTGCACACCCCAGGAATACACGTACCCCACTCGCACAGGGCCTATCGCGTGTGAAACTTCCCGCGCACCCCAGGAATACACATACCCCATTTGCACAGGGCATTTCGCGTGTGAAACTTCCTGCACACCCCAGGAATACACGTACCCCACTCGCAGAGGGTATTTCACGTGTGAAACTTCGCGCGGACCCCCAAAATACACGTTCCCCTCTCCAATCGCGTGTGAAACTTCCCACGCACCCCAGGAATACACGTACCCCATTCGCACAGGGCATTTCGCGTGTGAAACTTCCCGCGCACCCCCGAAATACACGTTCCCCTATCCAATCACGGGTGAAACTTCCCGCACACCCCAGGAATACACGTACCCCACTCGCACAGGGCCTATCGCATGTGAAACTTCCTGCACACCCCAGGAATACATGTACCCCACTCGCACAGGGCCTATCGCGTGTGAAACTTCCCGCACACCCCAGGAATACACATACCCCACTTGCACAGGCATTTCGCGTGTGAAACTTCCCGCGCACCCCCGAAATACACGTTCCCCTCTCCAATCGCGTGTGAAACTTCCCGCGCACCCCAGGAATACACGTACCCCACTCGCACATGGCCCATCGTGTGTGAAACTCCCTGCGCACCCCAGGAATACACGTACCCCACTCGCACGGGGCCTATCGCGTGTGAAACTTCCCGCGCACCCCAGGAATACACGTACCCCACTCGCACAGGGCATTTCGCGTGTGAAACTTCCAGCGCACCCCCGAAATACACTTTCCCCTCTCCAATCGCGTGTGAAACTTCCCGCGCACCCCAGGAATACACGTACCCCACTCGCACAGGGCCTATCGCGTTTGAAACTTCCCGCGCACCCCAGGAATACACGTACCCCACTTGCACAGGGCTTATCGCGTGTGAAACTTCCTGCACACCCCAGGAATACACGTACCCCACTCGCACAGGGCCTATCGCGTGTGAAACTTCCCGTGCACCCCAGGAATACACATACCCCATTTGCACAGGGCATTTCGCGTGTGAAACTTCCCGCGCACCCCCGAAATACACGTTCCCCTCTCCAATCGCGTGTGAAACTTCCCGCGCACCCCAGGAATACACGTACCCCACTCGCACAGGGCCTATCGCGTGTGAAACTTTCCGTGCACCCTAGGAATACACGTACCCCACTCGCACAGGGCATTTCACGTGTGAAACTTCCCGCACACCCCCGAAATACATGTTCCCCTCTCCAATCACGGGTGAAACTTCCCGCACACCCCAGGAATACACATACCCCACTAGCACAGGGCCTATCGCGTGTGAAACTTGCTGCACACCCCAGGAATACACGTACCCCACTCGCACAGGGCCTATCGCATGTGAAACTTCCCGCGCACCCCAGGAATACACATACCCCACTTGCACAGGGCATTTCGCGTGTGAAACTTCCAGCACACCCCCGAAATACAAATTCCCCTCTCCAATCACGTGTGAAACTTCCCGCGCACCCCAGGAATACACGTACCCCACTCGCACAGGGGCCATCGTGTGTGACACTTCCTGCGCACCCCAGGAATACATATAACCCACTTGCCCAGGGCATTTCGCGTGTGAAACTTCCCGCGCACCCCCGAAATACACGTTCCCCTCTCCAATCACGTGTGAAACTTCCCACGCACCCCAGGAATACACGTACCTCACTCGCACAGGGCCCATCGTGAAACTTCCAGCGTACCCCAGGAATACACGTACCCCACTCGCACAGGGGATTTCGCGTGTGAAACTTCCCGCGCACCCCAGGAATACACGTACCCCACTCGCACAGGGCCCATCGTGTGTGAAACTTCCTGCACACCCCAGGAATACACGTACTCCACTCGCACAGGGCATTTCGCGTGTGAAACTTCCCGCGCACCTCTGAAATACACGTTCTCCTCTCCAATCGCGTGTGAAACTTCCCGTGCACCCCCGGAATACACGTACCCCACTCGCACAGGGCATTTCGCGTGTGAAACTTCCCGCACACCCCGAAATACACGTTCCCCTCTCCAATCGCGTGTGAAACTTCCTGCGCACCCCAGGAATACACGTACCTCACTCGCACAGGGCCCATCGTGTGTGAAACTTCCTGCGCACCCCAGGAATACACGTACCCCACTCGCAGAGGGTATTTCACGTGTGAAACTTCCCGCGAACCCCCGAAAAACACGTTCCCCTCTCCAATCGCTTGTGAAACTTCCCATGCACCCCAGGAATACACGTACCCCACTCGCACAGGGCATTTTGCGTGTGAAACTTCACGCGCAACCCCGAAATATATGTTCCCCTATCCAATCACGCGTGAAACCTCCCGCACACCCCAGGAATACACGTAGCCCACTTGCACAGGGCCTATCGCGTGTGAAACTTCCTGCACACCCCAGGAATACACGTACCCCACTCGCACAGGGCCTATCGCATGTGAAACTTCCCGCGCACACCAGGAATACATGTACCCCACTCGCACAGGGCATTTCGCGTGTGAAACTTCTAGCGGACCCCCAAAATACACATTCCCCTCTCCAATCGCGTGTGAAACTTCCCACGCACCCCAGGAATACACGTACCCCACTCGCACAGGGCATTTCACGTGTGAAACTTCCCGCGCACCCCCGAAATACATGTTCCCCTATCCAATCACGGGTGAAACTTCCCGCACACCCCAGGAATACACGTACCCCACTTGCACAGGGCCATTCGCGTGTGAAACTTCCTGCACAACCCAGGAATACACATACCCCATTCGCACAGGGCCTATCGCATGTGAAACTTCCCACGCACCCCAGGAATACACATACCCCACTTGTACAGGCATTTCACGTGTGAAACTTCCCGCGCACCTCCGAAATACACGTTCCCCTCTCCAATCGTGTGTGAAACTTCCCGTGCACCCCAGGAATACACGTACCCCACTCGCACAAGGCCTATCGCTTGTGAAACTTCCCGCGCACCCCAGGAATACATGTACCCCACTCGCACAGGGCATTTCGCGTGTGAAACTTCCCGCGCACCCCCGAAATACATGTTCCCCTCTCCAATCACGGGTGAAACTTCCCGCACACCCCAGGAATACACGTACCCCACTCGCACATGGCCTATCGCGTGTGAAACTTCCCGTGCACCCCAGGAATACACATACCCCACTTGTACAGGGCATTTCGCGTGTGAAACTTCCCGCACACCCCCGAAATACACGTTCCCCTCTCCAATCACGTGTGAAACTTCCCGCGCACCCCAGGAATACACGTACCCCACTCGCACAGGGCCTATCGCGTGTGAAACTTCCCGCGCACCCCAGGAATACACGTACCACACTCGCACAGGGCATTTCGCGTGTGAAACTTCCCGCGCACCCCCGAAATACATGTTCTCCTCTCCAATCACGGGTGAAACTTCCCGCACACCCCAGGAATACACGTACCCCACTCGCACAGGGCCTATCGCATGTGAAACTTCCTGCACACCCCAGGAATACACGTACCACACTCACACAGGGCCTATCGCATGTGAAACTTCCCACGCACCCCAGGAATACACATACCCCACTTGCACAAGGCATTTCGCGTGTGAAACTTCCCGCGCAGCCCGAAATACATGTTCCCATCTACAATCGCGTGTGAAACTTCCCACGCACCCCAGGAATACACGTATCCCACTCGCACAGGGCATTTCGAGTGTGAAACTTCCCGCGCACCCCCGAAATACACGTTCCCCTCTCCAATCACGGGTGAAACTTCCCGCACACCCCAGGAATACACGTAACCCACTCGCACAGGGCCTATCGCGTGTGAAACTTCCTGCACACCCCAGGAATACACGTACCCCACTCGCACAGGGCCTATCGCGTGTGAAACTTCCCGCGCACCCCAGGAATACACATACCCCATTTGCACAGGGCATTTCGCGTGTGAAACTTCCTGCACACCCCAGGAATACACGTACCCCACTCGCAGAGGGTATTTCACGTGTGAAACTTCGCGCGGACCCCCAAAATACACGTTCCCCTCTCCAATCGCGTGTGAAACTTCCCACGCACCCCAGGAATACACGTACCCCATTCGCACAGGGCATTTCGCGTGTGAAACTTCCCGCGCACCCCCGAAATACACGTTCCCCTATCCAATCACGGGTGAAACTTCCCGCACACCCCAGGAATACACGTACCCCACTCGCACAGGGCCTATCGCATGTGAAACTTCCTGCACACCCCAGGAATACATGTACCCCACTCGCACAGGGCCTATCGCGTGTGAAACTTCCCGCACACCCCAGGAATACACATACCCCACTTGCACAGGCATTTCGCGTGTGAAACTTCCTGCGCACCCCCGAAATACACGTTCCCCTCTCCAATCGCGTGTGAAACTTCCCGCGCACCCCAGGAATACACGTACCCCACTCGCACATGGCCCATCGTGTGTGAAACTCCCTGCGCACCCCAGGAATACACGTACCCCACTCGCACAGGGCCTATCGCGTGTGAAACTTCCCGCGCACCCCAGGAATACACGTACCCCACTCGCACAGGGCATTTCGCGTGTGAAACTTCCCGCGCACCCCCGAAATACACGTTCCCCTCTCCAATCGCGTGTGAAACTTCCCGCGCACCCCAGGAATACACGTACCCCACTCGCACAGGGCCTATCGCGTGTGAAGCTTTCCGTGCACCCCAGGAATACACGTACCCCACTCGCACAGGGCATTTCACGTGTGAAACTTCCCGCACACCCCCGAAATACATGTTCCCCTCTCCAATCACTGGTGAAACTTCCCGCACACCCCAGGAATACACATACCCCACTAGCACAGGGCCTATCGCGTGTGAAACTTCCTGCACACCCCAGGAATACACGTACCCCACTCGCACAGGGCCTATCGCATGTGAAACTTCCCGCGCACCCCAGGAATACACATACCCCACTTGCACAGGGCATTTCGCGTGTGAAACTTCCAGCACACCCCCGAAATACAAGTTCCCCTCTCCAATCACGTGTGAAACTTCCCGCGCACCCCAGGAATACACGTACCCCACTCGCACAGGGCCCATCGTGTGTGACACTTCCTGCGCACCCCAGGAATACATATAACCCACTTGCCCAGGGCATTTCGCGTGTGAAACTTCCCGCGCACCCCCGAAATACACGTTCCCCTCTCCAATCACGTGTGAAACTTCCCACGCACCCCAGGAATACACGTACCTCACTCGCACAGGGCCCATCGTGAAACTTCCAGCGTACCCCAGGAATACACGTACCCCACTCGCACAGGGCATTTCGCGTGTGAAACTTCCCGCGCACCCCAGGAATACACGTACCCCACTCGCACAGGGCATTTCGCGTGTGAAACTTCCCACGCACCCCGAAATACACGTTCCCCTCTCCAATCGCGTGTGAAACTTCCTGCGCACCCCAGGAATACACGTACCCCACTCGCACAGGGCATTTCGCGTGTGAAATTTCCCGCGCAACCCCGAAATACATGTTCCCCTATCCAATCACGGGTGAAACTTCCCGCACACCCCAGGAATACACGTACCCCACTCGCACAGGGCCTATTACGTGTGAAACTTCCTGCACACCCCAGGAATACACGTACCCCACTCGCACAGGGCCTATCGTGTGTGAAACTTCCCGCGCACCCCAGGAATACACATACCCCACTTGCACAGGCTTTTCGCGTGTGAAACTACCCGCACACTCCCGAAATACACGTTCCCCTCTCCAATCGCGTGTGAAACTTCCCGCGCACCCCAGGAATACACGTACCCCACTCGCACAGGGCCCATCGTGTGTGAAACTTCCTGCACACCCCAGGAATACACGTACCCCACTCGCACAGGGCATTTCGCGTGTGAAACTTCCCGCGCACCTCTGAAATACACGTTCTCCTCTCCAATCGCGTGTGAAACTTAGATGGATAATTCATAGTGCAGACTTGTAAAAATTATATAAATAACACCATCATTCTTGTGATTTTTCTGTGCACATTTTAAGAGGTGTTAGGACCCTGTGGTATGTTCCTGGGTATAGTAGCGAAAAAAAGGTTGTTACTCCAAATGTATGCATGTTAAAAATCTGACACTTTATCATCTGAAACCCATATCCCTGGTGCACATTTGTGTAACATCTGGAAAGGTTTAGAGGTCGTTATCTGGATGAAAAGGGGTGAATTCTGTCATAAGTGGACACAACATCGTACAAAGACAGGGATCGGATGGTTTGGTGCTACAGAAAATATGTTAACTGGACCTATAATATTAGAAAATTGGTACTTAGATAAATATGTATTTGGGTCAGAAATAGATTTGTGTGCAATCTGACAAGGGGAGGTTCCTCTGACCATAAAAATACAGCATCACTCTGACACTCCATTTCTTTCCCCCAATCAAGGGAGAGAGGAAAGCTTGGCCAATTATAAGTGAGAGGGGCAGGCTTAGCTAGGCCCAGGCACACACCCATTTTCAAAACACATAAAAAGAGCCACTGAAACCCAGGTAGGGAGATTCACTTTCCACTTTCTTGCGGGACGCTTTGCCGGGAGACTTCAGACTTCAGATCCGGAGATCCAGACTTCAAATCCATCAATCTCCAGAGACCAGAAATTAACTCCAGAATTTGTAGCAGAGAGGCCTGAATCCACAAGCTGAATCATCTTCAGCAGGCCTCAAAACCCACCAAACTATTCAACACCGGCGGGGCGAGCTGTTTGAATTCTTTGCCAAGAACTTTTGCAAGAACCTGTAGCAGTATCCAGAAAGCAGTGCTGTATCCGGAACCAGAGAGAACCAGAGACCAGATCGCTGTGAAGAACTGCTAGCAGAAGTTCAGCCAATCCTGACCCGATAGGTGACAAAGTCGCATTCCTGTACAAAATCTAGTGTGAGTACCCAGCTAGCACTGTGCCAAAACCAATCTCTTAGTTTAAAATAATCTAATCCAAACTATTTTAGCCTATTAGAACTGCCTCCTAGAATCGTGTCATTCTGTCATCTTTAAAACTGAAAACTGTCATCTGTCATTCTGAGCTTTAAAATTTCCAATCCGAAAAACTGCCTTTACTAAATCGGCCGTATCTGCGGAACCGTTTGTGCTAGGAACGAGATTTAACTTTCATCTTAAAGCTAACCGACTTCCTACACCTTATAGTGCCTCCGTAATTGTGCTTGACGCACGTGACTACATTTGCCGCAATTTGACATTTTGCTTAATTTCAGCCACGTGTAAAAATATTTGTCTTTGCTTTCCATCCCTGAAATCTGTTTTCAACCTAATAACCATCCCTGAATCATTGATAGGGCTGGCCTGAACTGATTCAAAGTATCTATCACCTACCCTGAACCTCCTATAGGGAATTAAAAGCATTTTACGCATATTTTTCACTTCTTTGCATACCACATCAAAGTATATTGCCTGTGTTTCAAACTCCTACCTGTTTTCATCTAAGCTTGCTAGGGGGGAACTGAATTATATTTGATTGCATTCCTGAGAACTGTATGCTCTCCTTTTCATCTCCTTGCCTTGCATAAAGGGGGGGGGGTGAATTGTCAAAGAAAAGTGATTACATTGTCTTTTGTTGAAGTCATATCGAGTTTATTTTCTGTACTGCATTTTCATTCATCATTGCATTGTCCTTGAAGCCATAAAAGCATTCTCAGCTACTTTATCCTCTCTGTATCACTTCTAAGCCATCACAAATAGTGTACCACTGTAACATTATCCATTGTTGATCACTATCATCCTCACAAGTGTGCTATCAAATATTAATTAACTATAAAAGTGTGATAGATATATATTGTTTAATTTTCAAATAAACCTTTTAAATTTGCAAAAACAAACCTACTTCTTGGCTCAGCGGGGTCGGGGGTATTATACATCAATAAAGGCTTCCATCAGCATCCAAGACTAGGCATTGACTTAGCTGTAGTGTTGAATTGGAGTCGCTTACATGTGACAGTGGGCCACAGGTGTGCTTTGATCAGGATAATATACACTTAAAACCGTGCTGTGTGCATGGTATGTGCTGGCAAAGTGGTACTATGTGTAGGATAAAAGTGAGCAGTCCATATCCTAGGAGTGAGGGCTTGGTTGTGTGCCTTTAGTTTTGACACATGTTGAGTTCATAGTTGATCATATGGGCTGATATCCTGTCTATTTTAGTTGAGGGACATGTTTACTGTTTTAGTCCTCATATACATGTCAAGTTGTATAGAGGTTAAGTGCCTGCAACCTCTTCCTTGCATGAGGACATGCAAATCTACCTCTCTTCCCTGAACTCTCTCAAGTGCACTCTTGATAGAGCGAATAGGTAATTCTACCTAACCCTCATTGACTCTCACTCCAACCATCCTCATCAGCTAAAGGGCACCCTAAACTCAATCCTCACTTCTCCTATGTCTTTGACTATCAACTACACTCTCACAGCTAATGACCTAGTTGAGAACTTTGCTGCAAACCATTTCAGAATTAGAGACTCTCTCCTGACCTTACTTGCACTCCCTTACATTTTTAACTGTGTCTACTCTAACATCATTCTCTGCCTCTATCCCACACTTTAGTCATACTAACTGACAAAGTGTTATCTCCACTGATGAAGACTAAGCCCTCATGTGTCCTTTCAGACCATCTTGCTCCTCAGTTAGTCAAGCCTATTGCCCCTTTAGTGGCCTCTCATCTCGCTGAACTCTTCAACTTGTCTTTCAGCCCAGCTTGCTTTACCTCTGTTTTTTAATACAGCCATGGTCATCCTTCTCCTAAAAAAAACAAGGCGATGACCCAAACCTACCGACTAAACTTCTCCCTGTGTCTCTCCTTCCGCACTATTTTAAAGTGCTTGAAATGGTTGTGTTGAACCGTCTAACCAATGTCTTAGACATCGACAACCTTCAAAAGCCCCTAAAAGTAGGTTTTCAGCTCCTGTCACTCCATGGAAACTGCTCTCATGATTGTGTCCAACGTCATCACCTCTGCTAAGCACTCCAACCTATCCTCTATTTTAATACTGCTTGACCTGTTTACTACCTTTAACACTGTTGATTACTATTTTGACACTGTTAATTGCGCTATCCTTAATACTCTCTCTCTTCTTGTGATTCATGAACAAGCCCTTGCCTGGATTGAATACTAACTTGCACCCCACCAATTCTCTGTCTCATGGAGCAACAACAGCTCTCAACTCACTCCTCTATCCACTCCTCTTTACACTTCACACCTCAGCTCTTGAGTCACTAATCTCTTCCTTTGGGTTCTTGTACCAACTGTTTGCAGATGTCACCCAAATCACCTTCTCTTTTCCTGAATGTGCCTCTAATCTCTCCAACAAAATGTGCAACTGTCTCTCTGCCATTAAATATTGGATGGCTTTGCACACTCAGATGTTAAATTCTACCAAAATAGTGGTGCATTTCCCCTGCAAAAGGCACTCTCTCATCTCTTCCTCTGCCTGTCCAGTTGCCACCTCACACTCTCACTCACTCTTCTTCAGCTAGAAACCTCACCATCTTCTATGACCCTTCTGACACCTTCCCAACATTTAATCTCCAAAGCTCGAACAGCAGCTTGCCTCAACTTCCTAAATATTAGAAAAATCAGGCACCTCCTTCCATTCAACACTGCCAAGCATCTCTTAACCACTCATGTCTGGACTACTGTGTCAGCATTTCTTTGGGCTCCCCAAATATGCTTTCTGTCCTATCAACAAGATAATTAACTCTGCAAGCTACCAGGACTCTCGTTGAACTCCCCCAATTCACACCTACTTCCTTGTACCATCATCAGGCTGGATAGCTGATGATGCAAAACAGGTCCAGATTTAAATTTCTTCTCCTGGTTCACAAATCTATCCATGGTAAGGCACCACTGTATATATCCGCCTCTGTTCAACTCTATAAGCCTTCTCGTAATCTCTGCTCTGCCTCCTTAACTACCCCTGTGGCTCCTCACCCTCCCTGTGCTTCCTCTCACTTACATTCATTCTCTCTTCTTCTTCTACTTGCATGGAATTGTCTTCCCCTGGAAATCCGAGAAACAGTCCACATGGATTTGTTCAAAACCAAACCTGAAGCCTACCTCCTCGTCTCCAAGTTACCCCCCTAACCTATCCCTCGTCTGCCTTCCAGCTAACATTTTTCCCTTGCCACTAACCTGCCTCTCTTGCTCACTTATTCTGCCTCCACTCTATCACTTCACCCATCATGGTCAAATCCCGAGTACAGCTGCCCATAACGCGTACCTGCACTAGAAAATGTCAAATGTCCTTAATCTATGAATGTTATGTTATGTTGATTTGTACTGTGCACCGCTACCACCCAGGGACAGTCTCCAGGCGCTCTTGTATGTCCAGGTATGTATTAAATATTCCATTTACTCCCCTCCACAACCTGTTCAGACTGGCCCTCAAACTCACTCCATTGTACCTAGCTCACTGCCTCCTGTCAAATCTGATTTTGTATCTATTGTACAGTGTTTTGTGATCAAAAGAGCATTGTTCCTCCTGTGTATATAAATGAAAAAATAAATAAACACACTTCTGAGTGACCCTAGCATTGCTATGACATAGACGAACAAAATAACCTTTGCTTTTTCACTGAATCATGAATTGCTTTTTTCAGCCTCCATCTTATTCAAAAGTTAATATTCTGTAAAACATTGTATTTTAGAGATTTCAATTAGGTGACTGTTAGGTGGTCATTGGCCACAAATAATGCACTATTCAGTGAATTTGTCTGCTTTAATAATGCCAAAGTGGAGCTCAATTGGGAATCAAACCTGTGCACTCAGTGTTACTTGATACTTTCTAGAAAAACAAAGGTACAGCTTGTATACAGGATGACTTTGCGTTCCAAAACCCAACCCATAGCTTCGGAGAAGTTTTTCAAACAACATATTGTAATAATGGGTAATTCTGCACATTGTGCCTCATTACAAGTCCAGCGGTAACCCTTCCCGTACTGTTAAGGTTTTAATAAAGATTCATGCTTTCAATCGCGCAACATCTCAGCTGGGAAATGGCCTCACAATCCTTAATATGATCCTCAATCTCAAATGCAGGCGCAGGTACACTTGCGCGTAGGATTTTCAGCACGTGTGTGGGGTCGCATGTCGGATTTCGGGGTGAGTATACTCAATCGAGGTTCCAATGTAACTTAGGAGGTGTGCATAAGCAGTGTAGCAGGGTGAAGGAAAGTTTTAAGGAAGTCTGCCTGCATATTTCCTGAGTTATTGCTGAGTTACCATTTTTCATACGCATGTTGTTAGGGTGCAGGATACTGCTACAGGGGACTCTGCACAGTGTCCCTGATTCACAGGCCTGCTTAAGGGGCACCCCACGCACTGTTTGAAGGGATTGTGTATTCGTGCCGGGGGAGATCGCAAAGGTAACTTTTCTGGATGCTCATCCTTTCCGTGTGGTTGTGTTTGAGGCGTTCCAGGGACGACTTGTGAATATGGTTACTCTGCGCTGTAAATTCCATGAATACACAGGGCGCACATGTTTCTTTCTTTCTGCAAGCAGGCTCACGCAGTGTCCTTCTTGGTGTGGGGCCCTTGTAGGATTTCTGCGCTCATTTCCACCCATACACTCCATTCCGAGTACCACTGTAAAATCTGAATTTTGGTCACAACCCCCAGAAGGAGGGGACTAAGGGTGATCTCATCTCTCTTTCCCTCACTTGGAAGCTCCCCTTTTGTTAAAGCCCATCCTCCCACATCATGCATATTTACAGTAATTTCCAGAAAACAACAGCAACCTACTGTGGGGTGATAATTTGTGCATTCTTCATGTGGAATTATCAACCACTGACAGCAGAAATATTTCCAGTTGTTGAGTTGACACAAGAGCATGACTGATTCGTTCTGCAAATGACAGCTGATGCCAAAAATGAAATGATTTGCTTGGCAGACAATGTGTATATCATGTCCCATGAAGCAGAAACGAAGTGATATTTGATAGTATAACTCGGCCATCTGATGCACAACAGCGCACCAGAGAATGCATTATTGATAATGAACAAAATAAGGTAAAAACAACCTAGTTAACGTGGGTGCCTCTGTTTCACGGAAAAAAGCTATCAGTGTGCGGGAATCTCAGCAAGTAAAGGCGGCAGCATTCTTTCTATGTGTACATTCCATCGATGGACATATATATTTTAGGTGCAATTAAAACCATCTTCAATATACGTATAATAGGAACTCCCTAAAGAAGAAACACCATAGAGAATAATGTTCTGCCAGTTGATGCACTGAGCAGCACTGTAATTTCGCTCTGTTATACGTGCTACCCATCGTAGTTGGCGCTGCTAAATGAGTTGTAAAAACACAACGGGCCTGATTTACAAAATGTTTAAGAATGGAACTCTCCCACTGAAAAACACTTTTGTTAGTCTGGCCCAATAAGTGGAGGGCATTGTTCTTGTTGTTTGAGCACCAAAATAGGATAGCCCTGACGGTACAAATTCAAGGCCAAGCAAACAGTACTCTCAGCCAGAGCAGGTGAGAATGAATTGTAGGGGGTGGGATAATGTGCTCGCACCTTTTAGTGATTACACCAGCAGGCATATACAGAAACAGTTCACCGATGCAAGATCAATTGTGTATTGAATTAGCACTTGGGTCCCATTGCAAACACGCTCGTTTAATGCATTTTTGAATTACTGCAAAGCTTGCCCTAGTAATAAAACTGTATCCTATTACTAACCGGGGAAACATTGCAATGATGCGAACATGTATTGAAATAATAAAACATTTTCATCAAGTCCCTTGTAGTAATATCTTTGAAAATTGCAGGTGTACTAGATTAAAATGTCTGTGATATGGCCCCTGCTCTACACTTTAAGGAAGGAAGGCTAGTTTAGGCACTTGATCTTCTTAACATCAGTCCAGGGCTGATGGAACTCGTGGTGATATTTAGTCTTGGTTTCACTTACTGGAATATTTCTGACCTAGCAATACCCCTTACTGTTAATAAACTGTCAGGAACAAACAGTCTACCTGTAGTATAGGGAGTGACTGCCATTCCTCCATTAACTCTTGCATGAGTTAAAACTCCTTCAAGAAAAACCCGAAAAAAGCCGTATTGGTGGCCAATGTGACTACTGAACTGTCTTCTGACCACGAACCGTTCCCCCTTGTCCTAGACCACCTATGACAAAATGAATTTGAGGGTGAGAGGGAAGCAAACAAAATTAATATTTTTAATAGGCATTGGAACATTCAGAATGGGCAAGTGCTATACGTTTGGAAGTACAACAAAGAACAAAGAGGTATACAAAACTGATTACAATATATGACATAATGATTGTACCTGCCTGACGGTCGTTGCAATAGTGCAAGAGCTATACATATAATAGGAGAGTCGGGATGGGAAGGGTAAGGTAACGAAACAAGGAAGTGAGAGGAAAAAGAACTGCTGTGAACATAAAGGAGGAAAGTGGGAGGAGGGAGGAGAGAGTTAGAAGATGATAGGGCAGATGGAGGGTGCAAATAGTAAAGCAACACGATTCGAAGTCCATGAGTACACACAGATGCATACAAGATGGAGGGTGCAATGAGTAAAACAACATGCTTCGAAGTCCATGAGTGCACACAGAAGCATACAAGATGGAGGGTGCAATGAGTACAACAACATGATTTCGAAGTCCATGAGTGCATAAAGATGCATACAAGATGGAGGATGCAAAGAGTAAAACAAGATGCTTAAGTCCATGAGTGCACACAGATGCATACAAGATGGAGGGTGCAAAGAGTAAAACAACATGCAACAAAGTCCATGAGTGGAGAGTGCTGAGATGTAAAGCACCATTTCAGGTTGCTGTTAGAGGCAGGGGCTGCCAGAAACCGTGGAGACTTGAGAGGCAGTACAGGAATTATCTGACATCATCTAAACCATGTTTCTCCAAGATTGGTCATTGACCACAAGAATTTTGTCTGGATGACAATTGACTAGGTAAATGTAAATAACTACTATGTATATTATAATATCCTGAAATCATCGAGCACACGGTCTTGAGGTTTTGACTTAGAGACTAAAGACCAAATCCAAACAGGGTCTTGAAGCTGCTAACCAATCATTCTTAACTATTTTGGACTGCAATCTGCTACAACAAAAGGATAGCTGAAATACAGAACAAATACCATTGGTTGTCAGCTATCATTCAGCAAGTACACACATGAATAGGATTGTTAAGGACAATCAATATTTAGAAGGGATGAGGATCTGAGAGACATTTTACAAGAAGCTCCTCTGATTAGATACAATCCGCTGAGAAAACTAGCGCAGTCTCTGACCAGGAGTATTTTTCCACTAACCCATGAAAATGTTAGGCAATGCAAAATGTGGCAATACATTTCCATCAAATCTGCCACAACAGCCACACAGAACCAAACCATACAGATACTCTCAACACCCATGTATACCTCAGCCTATGGGGAAAATGCACACAAATAAAGTATGTAGAGAGATCTGCCAGGAATTGTGTAAAAGGATGTAGCTGCATAGATGTAGTATCTCAAAGCACAAAACAGAAGCATCAGTAGGACGACACATCTGACAGGATAAGCACACTTTGCAGGGTGCATCATTGATTATTTGAAAATACGACTATTTAAATGTCGCATACAGAAGATGGTAAGAAACGAAGTACTTGAAGAGGCTTAACTTAAAAAAAAAACACAGATCCTAAAATAGATATTATTTTTTTTTATTTTTTTATTGCATTTATCAATTTTATGATTTTGCAAAGTGGTTTACTTCATTTTCTCTTCACTTCTGTGTACTTTAGTTTCAGTTTCAGTGTAGACGTTTTATGTCGTTTTTGTGCATTCATCCAGTGCAGCTTTTCAAATTTTTGTCGTTGCTATGGACCACGAAGTTCTTGACCCACTCATTAAGTGGGCCCACCACACTTCTTCGTCGTATTGGGAGAAAGGTTCAAGTAGGGGGCCAAGAAAAGCTTTTCTCCATTTGGTGGTCTTTGGGCATTTTAAGAGAAGATGTTTCACTGACTTCTTTTCAGATTCGTTTTTGCACAAGCAACATTGATTTGTAGCAGAAAGGCCCCTTATTGCCCGGATTTCGTTGATTGGGAGTAAGTTCAACCTTGCCCTAAGTAGGGTTGAACGTAGAGCTTTGCCCGGAAATCTTTTGAATATTTCGAGCGTAGCATCCAGTTTTTTAGGTTGAGGAGACAGGTGGTTTAGGAGTTTGTTTTTTTCAGCCGTAGTGTGGGTTTCAATCCAGTCTTCTTGGTCCATTTAATTTTTTACTTTGGTAGGGTTGCCGATCAGTGTCTCTTCTGAGCAGGCAATGTTGTCCAGGGTGGCTCTTTGTTTGAATGCCCATGTGGTCAGCATCTTGCACGTATTGTTGAGCATTTCAGTATTTATCAAGTTGTAAAGTGGGGGGGATTCCTGCATGAGTATTTTCCTGAAGAGTGACATTTCTCCTGCCTCTTTTGCTGCTTCCAAAGATCGGAGGCCTAGTTTGCGTCTAATGCCTGCGATTGGTGTTGAATCCGGTAATTGGAGGACCCTCCGCCAGAAGTATCCCTCCAGTTTGGCCCATATCGCAGTGGGGAGAGTGGGTTGTGCTTCTCCTCCGTAGACCAGGCAGGGGACCATCTTTCCTTTGTAAAATTTCAGGACCGGTAACAGAGAAAACCGTCCATACTTTCTGTCGATGATCTGTGCCTGAGTTGTCAGTTTACGAGTTTTTCCCACAGATGTTTTTGCGCTGCGACTTCTGATTTGGAGCTATCCATCATCACACCAAGATATTTAAAGTGTTTTACGACCTCTAAAGCGGCTTTTTCAATGTGCCAGATCGGCTTCTTTTTTTGCCTCTTCCTGGATGGTTTTTCCAGTATCAGAATTTTCGTCTTTTCCTTATTAATCTCCAGGTTGTTTGTGGATATGTAGGAAGCCAGATTGTCTAGTTGTCTTTGTAGACCAATTTCTGTCTGGTCGAGAAGGATTATATCATTGGCATAAAGAAGTCGAGCTAGAGGCGTTTGGCCGATTTTTGGAGGGAACGATCTTGTTTGGTTTGCGCTTTCTTTGTAGTCCCCCAAAAAAGAGATGAACAAAGCAGGCGCCAGGGGGCATCCCTGCTTGACCCCTCTGAATGTTGGAATGACTTCAGAGAGTAGACCTTGGTGGTTCAGTTTAACTCTTATGTAGGTTTTTGTATGGAGAGCTTTGATGGGCTCCAGTAGGGACCCCAGGCAGTTCCAGGCCGACAGTTTGGACCATAGTAACTCTCTGTCGTCTTGGTCAAAGGCCTGGGTCAGGTCTATGAAGGCTAAGAAGACTCTTCCAGGGCCTTCCATAAGTTTGCTCTTCAAGATGCTGAGGATCAGAATGTTGACTTGGGTTCCGAAGTTTTTCATGAAGCTGCTTGAAAAGGGTTGTTGCATTCAGCCGATTTAGTCCAGGTTTGAAAGTTCCTTTGTATGAGCGAGCCATAGATCTTTCCAATGGTATCCAACAAAGCGATTGGGCGGTAGTTCGCCGGAGCCGACCTGTCACCTTTCTTGTAAATGGGGGCAAGAACTGAGGTAGACCAAGAGACTGGGATTGATCTGGACAAGGTACAGTTTTGGAAGACTTGACTAATAAAGGTGGCCCATTCAGACGGGTGGTTTTTCAAGTCGATGTTTGTGATTCCGTCGGGACCCGGAGCTCTTGATGGTTTTAGCCTTTTTATTGCTGCCGTAATGTCTTCAATATCAGAGAAGTCTGCCCAAGGAGTAAGGTCTAATGGTGTGACTGTTTTGGGAGCATTTCCCTTGGGGAGTTTGAAAGTGGACGAGAAATGAGCTGTCCAGGCAGACTCTGCGACACAGTTTGATGTCGAGGACGATGTCTGTTTGTCGTTCTTTTTTATCAGTTGCCAAAAAGCTCCGGAATTTTTGTCTGCTAGTTTCTTTAGCATTTCTTCGGCGTCTTTCTGGTATAGAGCTGATCGGTGGAATCTTAGCCAGGATTTGTAGTTTTTTTGCTCTAGCGAGTAGATTTTATTTGCGTCGCTCGTTTTTAAATTTGCCGCTTGTCTCTTCAGTTTCCTGAGCTCTCGCCTTTTGGGTACTAGCTCTAAGTTGTACTCGTGCAGCGGGTTTGTTGCAGCCTTCCTTTTTTTTTGTGCTTTTGAGTAATATGGAATCAGCAGCGGTTGGTAGTCTGCTACATAAATTGTACCTCCAGATTCTCTATATTCCTGCCGTTCGTAATTTCTCGTCAGATCTCTAATCCTTTCACTCGTAAGTCTGAGTCAGTTTCCTTGGGCTGTGGGTTCTGGGGCTTCAGACAGGAGTATTCTTATGCTATTCTCCGATGGCCAGCTGATTTTCAGGATGTTGTGATCGCTCTCAGTTGTTCGCAGTGTTTCAAATGAACCCAACCGTGCTAGCATGGCCTCAGATGTGAAGATATAATCTATAGTCCCCTTTTGTGCACCCCTTTCCCAGGACGGGATAGGATTTTCTGGTAGGAGAGTTTCCTCAAGGGTATGGAGGTTTCTGGTGTTCATAAGTGTCTGCCATTTTTCCCCACGGGACTCGGCCTTGATTTTTTCTCTCAGGCGGATGGTTTTTTGTCACTTTTTTGGACAGATCGCATTCAGGTCGCCGCTTATTATGATTTGTGCTTCTTCATATGATGATAGGATTCCGTCGATCTCTGTTTCGATGATATTGAGAAATTTCTCTTCGGTGATGGACTGTGGGTTCCAGTACGTAGTGATTATGGCTAGCAGTTTGGTCTCCTTTTGGTTTTCTTTTCCAATTTTATGTTTCTCTGACCTGGCTTCAGAAGGGGGAGCCCATTCCACAAGCACCGCTAGGTGGTTTTGACTTGCGGCCAGACGTTTCTTAATTGTGAGACCGGTTCCGTTCCGAACTGCCACCAAAGACCAGAGGACGGGCGACCCAGCCGACCCTTACTAGCCGCCGCGACCATGACGGAAAAACCATCGATTCCAGGTTTGTCAAGGAGCCATGTTTCTTGAAGTGTAATGATGTCGTATTCGGCGAAGTTCACTTCGCCTGGTCTAGTAAGGTGATTGAATCCTCTTGTGTTCCAGGACATCATTGTGATATCAGAACAAACTTTAGTCTTTGTGTGGTGTGAAGCTGCTAAAATTGAGAGTTGCGTTGTGTCTCTGGTTAGCAGGCTCACCTGGGTTGGTTGCTATTTTTTCGCTGAGGACTTTGGTGCTTTGGGCAGCCACGCTAATAATTGTTTTATGGGAGCAAATGATGACAAAATATTTGATGATTGTGAAGGTGACTGTGGGCTCGTCTCTTCGTTTGTAGTGGCGCTCATGAAGTTTCTTGGGGGTTTAGGTAGGCCTTTTAAAATATGGCTTGTGGTGCATTCTTCTCTTTCTATCGCCGATGAGATATGGCTTTCTTTTCTTTTTGAGCCTAAGCCCTCTTTGGCTGAGTCATGTGAAGGAGCAGTCTGTTGGCTTGTAGATTTGACAGGGTCGCGAGAATTCCAGTTTGTTTTTTTTGCAGACTGATTTTTGGCATACTCCGTCTTCGTCGCGTGGTTATAATCCTTTTCCGCTGAGCTGGACCATTCTATGATGGTATACCCGCATTTACGGAGGTCGCTAAAGTCGTCTCTTGAACCTCTCTTTACCGCATGAACTTTGACATGGAGGAATACCTTGGCTCTGCGGTCTTTGTGGTAAGGTTCCACTAGCGAGTGTTTCAGAATTTTTAAAACCGTTCCTCTGTTTAATGTTATTGCTTCTGAATTTTGTGGGGTCTGTTCGATCTTGAATATAATAGACGGAGGAAAGTTTTGCTGTGGTCTGTGGACTCGTGAAGAGAATTTTTGTCTGTTGGGACTGTTTGGCTTATTCCGTCTTCTTGAGCTGTCCGGACTTCTTCTGCTTCTTGGTTTCCGGTAGTCAATGTCCCTTACTTCCGCCTCTTTGTGGTGGTCTTTTGTTGAAGGTGGACGGTTTCTCATTTCTTGTGGGCCTCTCGGAATTCTACGGGAGTTAACTTGTGACTCTTCCTCCCGAAGTCCACTCTGTCGCCTGCGTTTTTTTGAGAGTGGAGATTTGGGCATAATGCCTTTGGTAGGCTTTTTTTGTTTTTCAAAGTGCCAGTTCTGTGGATCTGCAGCATTCGACGGTGATGAGTGGGTAGTTAAATTCATAAAGTTATCATCTCTAAAGAAGTCTTCCGTTGTAGTTGGGGACTTACATGGGTTTACCGGGATAGAAGTTACCATCTGTTGAGCATCCGATGGTATAGGTCTCTGCGATGCGTTTACCTTGTGGGCTTTTATTTTTGGCCTGACTGAAGGGCCCGTTTGGATCAACATGGGCTGTGAGTCTCTTTGTGTACGGGATTCTGTGTCTTTGTCGGTCTGCAGCGGCGCCTTTGCTGGATCTACCCTGTTTGAGGGCGTTGATACATCTTCCCTGGTTTTCGAATGGTTCCTGGATTCCTGCAATTTTGCTGGTTGTCCTTTTGGTTGTTGGTGCTGGGTACTGGGTCCCCAAGCTCCTTTTTCCGTCAAAGGTACTGTGGATGGGGCCGGGAGCACAGGCAAGAGCTGGCTTTTTTTTTGTTTGTTTTGAGGAACAGATGAATTGGTTGAAGACGACTTGTTTTCCAGCACTCGTTGATTAGATGTCAGCTGTTGCCCAAATAGGAAGGCAGTTTCTGTTTGGGATCATTGATCGGTTGAGTCTCTGATCTCGATGGGTCTCTGATTTGACAGCTTCGGTGTAGAGGGCGGTCTAGAAGACATGAGCAGAATCTTGTTGAAGAGTTCAGAGTCTAACTTTTCTTTTGCTGCGATATACCCTTCCAGATAAATCAGTTTCGTGTGGGTCATTGCGAGCAGGGTTGTTTGGTCTTTTAGAGAGTCACTTATTGCCTCGTATAGCTTGCCAAACGGGGCTAAAGCGATGGTGATAGCGGACATGAGAGTTGTTATGTCTAATCGCTTGGGAGGTGATTCTTTCTGAGTTTCATCTTGATTAAGGTCTCCTAAATTGCTGTTTCTTCTTGGTGTTGCTCGGGGCGGTGTCAGGGTGGGGGTCGGATTTTGCTCCCGTCTCTTCTCCCTTTCTCTCCAACTTAAATCCTTGTTAATTGGAGATAAGTTCGCTGATTGTGGAGGGAAGCTTATGGGAGAACTTGACTGGTTTCCCGTTGCTTTGCCCTGATTAGGGGACGCGGAATAAGGATAATTTTCAGCTAGAGGGGCGCTTGCTCTCTCCGCTTGGCCCATGTTAGGCGAAAGAGATTGCAGCAGCAACAGCGCAGTCGGGAAAGGCAATGACAAAGGGGACAATCTAGGTAAATTCTGAGTGTCAGCCCCCACAGTTTTACAATTAAAATGGTCCGTGGACTTCTTCAGAGTTGTTGGCATTTCCGGGCTGGTGGGGTTGTTTGTGACGAGAATGTCTTATTAACCTCTCCTTCGCACGGCAAAGTAGGCAAACTATTTGTTTTATTAGGCTGGTTGAAGCCTATTAGGACTGACGTATTTTGGGTTTGAGCTGTAGAGTGCTCAAAGGTAACTTCAAGTATCTCAGCATCAGTGAGTTCTTGTAGGACATCATATTTTCTTTTCCCTTGGCTGACAAAATATTCCTTCAGGGAGTTACATAGCACTGTTTTGGACAAGGACTTCAAGGCAGATGTTTTTTTTTCTTTTTTTTTTATTGTTCTGGGTGTTTTGCTGGGTGGATTTTGATTTTTTTAGCACTGCTGAGTGTGTCGCCTTAAATCCAGGTCTAGATTGGCAATTTTTTTTTTTCTTTGGAGGCGGGGTCGCAGAAAGCGAGGTAGAAGACTCCATGGTCTCCAGTTCTTCGATATCGCCGTCTGTTTGGACGTTTGATTCCGAAAATGTGGTTCTGTTCTTTCTGACGTTTCCAGTTTCTTTTTTTCCGAGCCCCTCTTAGCTCCGCGTTTGCCTGGGGGCAGAGCCGCATCCTCGGAGGCGTGGAACATAGCCGCCGTCCGCCTCTGTTCCGATGACGTTCCCAGTCTCACCACTCCTTCCTGCGCCGCTTGTGTGACGGCGAGGGCCAAGATCGGGAGGTCGACCGGGAGCTCTGCGTCGTCAGGTGTTGGGTCTCGAGCACCAATGGATGGCGAGGAGGACACGGTAAGTGTCAGATGATTTGAGGGCTCCAGCCCATTGTCTTGAGACAGTTTGGTCATCAACCCGGCCGGACAACTCGAACCGGCAGGCATAACCCTCGCAGTCCGCCCTTCGGCGGGCTGCACTGGGGACGAGCCGGGAGTTTGTGCCGCCAAGGGTTGTGCTTGTTTTGAAGGCATGGCCTTTGCTGCATTCATGATGTCTCTCGATGTAGCTTCATGCTCGAGGTTTGTCGAGCTACTCGGGGTGATAGAATCAGCCATGCCCGAGGTTACTTGATCAGGGGAGGTCTGGGAGGGAGGGGTAGGGGACCCCCCGGGCCATAGAAGTACCAGCAGATAAGAGCCCGCAGTTGATATTCCCTGGGATGCGTACATCTTTAGGTGCTTTGGGCTCCTTGGTGAGAGATAGAATCAGGGGGGGGGCAGCCCCGAGACCCCGGAGTTAATCGGGGTGAGAAGGGCCTGGTTGAGTCAGGTCTGTTGTTAGATACACTAGCGCTCCGCATCCAGCGCCGGTCTTCCTCTCGGTCCTGGTCCCGCGGAGGTTTTCGAATCATAGTAGCCAGGCTGCTTGTCCTGCCCACGGACTGCCACAGACTGCAGCTACTCAACTCTGCTGCCAACTCCGCGGCCGCTCCGCAGTTGTAGTGGGGTTTTATGGTCCGTCCACTTAGACTGGATACTGCAACTGAAGAGAGACTTCGTCTCTGTAGAGGAGGACAGAGTAGACTGCCACAGACTGCAGCTACTCAACTCTGCTGCCAACTCCGCGGCCGCTCTGCGGTTGTAGTGGGGTTTTATGGTCCGCCCACTTAGACTGGATACTGCAACTGAAGAGAGACTTCGTCTCTGTAGAGGAGGACAGAGTAGACTGCCACAGACTGCAGCTACTCAACTCTGCTGCCAACTCTGCGGCCGCTCCGCGGTTGTAGTGGGGTTTTATGGTCCGCCCACTTAGACTGGATACTGCAACTGAAGAGAGACTTCGTCTCTGTAGAGGAGGACAGAGCAGTTTGCCACAGACTGCAGCTACTAGATATAGCATTAATGAAACAATGTGGCCAACATCAAGCACTGCGCTAGCAAGGTAATCAAATCAACAACGCTAGAGGTCAACACTCCAGTATCACATCCCACCAGGAGATGTTGAACAGGACTGTTCCGGAGCCTTATTTGACAAGGACATACAGCATCCACAAAATGCAAAACATGCTCTGCTTCCAAGTGTGTGTGTGATTTTAAAACTTTTACTTCAAACTGTTTCTAAAAGAACATCGTCATTTTTGAAAGATACTGGATCCATCTTTAGGACGCCTCTGCTTAACTTTGAGAACATATTGTGATTAAATGTGTCATGTAAATATGGTTTGTTTTCTTAGAATGCACCTATCAATGATACTCATCATAGACTGTTTTCAATGAAAACTATTGTGCTATTCCCTTCTTCCAGCAGTTGCATGGCCTTTTCACAAGGCCGCCCTGTCAGACCTGCAGTCCATGTATACTATTCTTTTAACCAGTGGAGTGTAAACTGTGAGTGGTTTGGATTTGTTTGGCTTTGAGAATGAACTGACTAGTGGGTATTTCTTTTCCAATCAGTTCATTCTGTAGGACCTGATGAAGATGATTGCAGGACTTTGAAAATGAATGTTGTCAATGACTATCCAGAGGAAAATTTCAGGTGATACTGTTGATGATATACATATGGTAAATTATTTTTCACTTGTCTGGAAATTAACAATCTTCAAAGTATGTACCAAAATGTTCATATTTACCAAATATCAGCCAATATCCTATCATCACATCCTATAGGAAAACGTATTTTCTAACATGCAGTGTGCATAGTATGTGTACTAGTGCAAGCACCAGAGGTCTTAAAATCATAAGGCCTCATTACAAGTTCAGAAGTGGAGTAAATAACATAGTATATCTGTTACTACCACTTTTGTGGGTGGTAATGTATTACTACTGCTTTTACTGCACTTCTAAAGAGACTTGGAATGTAGGAATTGCTGATAGCATGATGCTGGTGGTACATGCCCTGCTCCTATTATCAAGGAGGTGTCACAAAAACTAGCCCCCTTCCTCACCACCTTTATAAACTCTTCGTTTAAGACGGGTATTGTCCCAGATAACCTTAAGGATGCTTGGGTCATCCCCCTTCTTAAAAAGCCTACACTGGACGCAAGCAAACCTACCAATCACAGGCCTATCACTACTGTGCCTTTCCTGCTTAAAATCTTAGACTGTGCAGCTTACCTACAGATCCAAGACTACTTGGAATCCAACAAACTCTTGGGCCTCAGACAATCGGGTTTTCGACCCAGTCATGGAACCGAAACTGCCCTTATTGACTTAAAAACCCAAATTGAAGACCTGAAAGACAAGGGGAAGCTGGCCCTGCTGCTTGATTTATCGGCACCTTTCGACTTGGTAAACCACCAAATCCTTGGTTGACAACTTAAATTGGCTGCACACTTCTCAGACAAAGCTAGTCATGGATCAGTTCCTTCCTGGATAATAGATCCATGAGGGTCTTCTCCCCCACTGCCACCGCTGAACCCTCACCAGTTCCTTGCAGCCTTGCTGGGTACTCCAAGGATAATGTGTTTGCCCAACACTTTACAATGTGTCTACGCAACCTCTTTTTGATATTTTCAATATCTGGGTGTCACCTACACGAACTACGGGGATGACACCCAGATATTCATTCCCATTACCGGGGATCACACAGCTGATACACTAGCTATAAACACAATCTATGAAGTCATCCAAGCCTGGATAGCTCAAAACGAACTCTGTCTCACTGACAAAAAGACAGAGCTCCTCATCTTGGGCTCTCATCACAGACTCAACAGACTGGACCCCTCCTTTAATTTCTTTGTCATTGACGGGAATACCATTAAAGTCTCTAATGATATGAAAATGCTAGCCATCTATCTTGATTCCACCCTATCCCTCACCAGACAAACAAATGCAGTATCTTCAGCTTCTGCCTACACTTGCAACTTCATCACAGCTTGCCGACCTTTCCTCACCTCGGCCAACTGTACCACACTAGACAGAACTTTAGTTATGTCGATCATTGACTACTGTAATGCCCTCTACCTAGGCATGAATCAATGCAATCTTAACAAGCTTCAGGTCACCCAGAACAACGCCATCAGAGCCACATCACACAACCCTAGAAATCAGCACATATCAGACACTTAAGGTGCAAGCGCCTAATTACCTGGCCTGCCGTATTGCCTACCACACTTCCAACTGACCACTCAGAACCGGCCAGGCTAACTGTCTCTCCATACTTCGCTATAAACTTCAGAAATCAGGTGGGGCGAGCTTCCTTGTCCTCGCAGCGAAACTCTGGAACTCACTACCTAATCCTATTAGAGCTGAACCCTCTTTCCACACCTTTAAGAGCAAGGCCAAAGCATGGCTGTCCACCCAAGACCCCCCCTAACTCCTCCCGGTACTAACTAGCCCGATATCCACCACCCCGCTCTCACAGCATCTACATTGTAAATTACACATATGCCCACTTAACGTGTATATATTCTCTGTCTAGTGACATGTACTGTTTATTGACACAATTTTGTATATGCCTGTAATGTGTGCCTATGTCAACATGTCCTGTAACCTGTGCTGATATGCTTTGTTTACTGACACTGCTTTGTATATGCCTGTAACTTATGCCTAGATCAGTATGTCCTGTAACCCAAGTTATGCAACTGGATGCCTCAGGGCCAGGCGCACTATACAAATAAATAAAATACAAATACAAATACATCCTCCACTTTAAAGCCAGAAATTGGCAGATTTACTGCACAGAAATTCCATTTGCAGTGCCTCTCCCAAAAATCGCCATGGAGCCAAAAGGACTCCCAAAATGGGGATTTACACCATCATACAAACACTTGTAATACAATGGTAATGTATTTAGGTCGAGTGGAGGTAACGGTAACCAATTGGCAGTAAATTGTGTGACAAATCTGGCGATGTCGTCACTACTTTCCCAGGGAAAAAGTACCCTCATGTGGCCAGGGAAATGCAGAAGCTAACTAATCCCCCACCTTCGGGGTGGCTTTCTGGTCGAGGACCACATTAGGGAAGACAATCCTTGGTGGGGCGGAGTAGACAGGCATTTCTGTTTTTTTAGTCTCTGGTAACACCCACTTGCCTCCCAATTCCTGTATAGCATACTGTAGTGTGAGTGTAGAACCTCCAGTCATGACCAATCACCAATTGTATTTACATCCCCCTTTGCTTGATAACACTGAGACCGGGCAGAGGAATGGATTAATGAAGATCACTGGAACCGGAAAGCAAACACTGTTCTCTAATTCTTGGTAACGGTTAACAGGTGTCTGGACATTTAAAAACATCACACCTGAAGAGAAGGAGAGACTCCCGATGTCGGTCAGGGCTCAGAAGGAGAGCAGGCTGCAGTGGGGAGCGGAGAAGGTGCTGGAGGTGCCGTCTGGTGATGCCTGGAAGAGGAAGGTTCGCTGTGCTTGTGCCACAGACAGTAGGAGCTGTCAGATGAAGAAGGAGACAAAGCAGGAACCGGAACACAGATGGGGCGTCCTCCTAGCTGGCAAGCAAGCCATAGCGAGAACTGTGAGATGCGAAAGGCGCAGAAGCAGATGATGAAAACCAGTGAGCCCAGAAAGTGAGGTTGCGACGCTTGGGATGCTTCATGGCGGGTGCTGCATACCATTGATGAACCTGGTAAGCCCAAACAAGGGAGCTGGGATACTGGGATTGAGCAAAGAGACTAAGATGAATGAAAAAGGATTGGAGACCCAAAATATGAAAAGTCTTGGAAATGTATCAAACACAATGTTATTACTGGTGGGAAGTGTGAGTCTGGGAGTGAGTCTTGGACCCACACCCAAATACTGAGCCAATTAACCAGGCATGCAGTGAGTCTGGGCCCTCACCCGAGTGATGAAATATGAAAATAAGAAATCCCTGGCAGGATAATAAACCAGGTACATACCAAGTGAGGAAATGAAGTCCTGGCATGATAACAAACCAGGCATACATTGAATCTGAGACCCACACCCAAATGCCAAAATAAGAAGGTCCTTTCAGGAGAGTAAACCAGGCATACAGGGGGAAAGCAGTTCCCCCAATGTGTGGAATCTAGGGAAAAGGAGTCTCCCTCCCCTTATTGCTTTGTTAAAGTCAAGAAAGCTGAAGGGGTGAAGCAAACCCCTTGAGTCACTTCTAGGTAGCTCTTCTAAGCCTTGATTCATGGTTGTTAGCATTGTACATGTGTTTATTTGAATCACTGTAGAGTTGATCATAATTATTTTAACTTAGCTTTTCATACTGTGAGGACATTTTCTGTTTTATTTTTGTGATCCAACTAGAATCAAATCAGTAATGAGACTTTTTTTGGGCATTCTATTTACATTGCCTCAGGTTCAGTCCCGTGGCGCATGTATAGCTTTGCGTGCACTTGAAACTAAAAGTCCCAGCAGGATTGTAGTACGGCACTGAATTTAGTGAATCTTCAGGCGCGTCAGCACCAGTGTGTGAGGGTTAAGCAAGTCTGCGCAAGGCTGTGCTGGATGCGCTGGCACTGGCGCTTCTGACAGATTATTTTCTCTCCTTTTCACTTTTATTGGAATCATGCCGGAAATAAGTAGAGACTTCTCCTCTACCATGATTCAAAATCACGTTTTCACCAAAAGGCACTAAGTCTCTGGCTGAAAATACCATACCAAAAGGGATATTGGGCATGTTTCCATGATACAATTTTAATATCAGATCCCTGAATAAACATGCACTTGATGTTAGAGATTATTTGTCAGGACTCCATTGGGCCTAATATCAATTTAGCTACTCCTCCTGGTTACATTTTCTCTGGACAGAATAGAGATGGTGGTAAGGGAAGAGGGGTAGCCATTTTGGCACGTGCTACGCACACATATTATGCACGCTCTACTTAAAAAGCCTGGGTTGGATCCCAAAATACACTCCGACTTTAGACCTATCTCGAATGCTCCCATTTTGCTCAAGGTGCTGGATAAAATGGCTACCTCCCAATTTCAGGCTTTTCTGGAGCAGTCTGAAGCACTTCAATCTAAGCAATCAGGCTTTAGATCCTGTTTTGGCACCGAAAGTGCCTTGCTGAATATGCAATCTGAAATGCTTCACATCATGGATGACAGCAAGGTTGCGCTGCTGATGTCGGCAGCCTTTGACCTTGTCGATCATTATACATTCCTGGTGAGCTTGACAGGGTTAGGTAATTATTCAGCTGAAGCAATTACCTGGATTAAATCCTTTTTATCAGGTCTAGTTTCAAGGATTATCTGGGGTATTGCACAATCATCAGATGAATTGCTAAAATGTAGAGTGTTGCACGGCGCATGTCTGTCTCCCTCCCTTTTTAATGTCTTTTGCCTCCCTCTTTGCGACCTCTGAGAAGCATTTTACCAATTATGCTGATGACCCTCAGCTTGTATTTGAGCTGAGTGGCAACCACACCAAAGATTTTGAGAGGATAAACATGATCTACACCAATATATGGAATTGGATGACTAACAATGACATGTGTTTGAATGCTATCAAAACCGAGCTTATGCTATTTGGCTCATCCCAGGCCAGAGCAAAATTTGATAGCGAATACACAGGCTTTATTATTGAACAACATCTTATTAAGGTGGTGGACAAAATTAAAACACTGGGTGTCATGTTTGAATCATCTTTGAACTTGGATACCCATATTGCTAACGTTGCCAACAAAACCCAATACTTTCTCAGACTCTTGTGATTAATTAAGACATATGCCTCAGAGTTAAACTGCACTACCTTGGTTCACGCACTTATAGCACCTATATTAGATTCCTGCAATTCGCTCATGGACTAAGACACCTGCAGGTGCTTCAAAATGACGTAGTGCAGATCAGCAAGAATGTTTCCAGGCACAAGCCTATTTCTGCCAATGAAGGAATCTGCACTGGCTGCCTGTAGAAGGATACATTCAGTTTAAAGTGGTGACCTTGATTCACAAATACCTCTATGGTAATGCACCCGGTTACCTGAAAGTAGGCACAAATGTTTACTGTTCGGGGAGAATCACAAGATCTAGTAACAGGAGCAAAAGAGTGAGAGGCTTAGGTAGGGGTTTTGCTGTTCAAGCCACTAAGAGCTGGAATGAACTCCCTAAACACCTGGGTCTGGATGAAAATGGACCGAGTTTCAGAAACAAATCTAAAAACTCTCCTCTTTGAATACTGTGCAAGTGACTTCTTTCTTCTGCTGCTGTTGTCTCGGTTTAATATGTTTGTCTTCTGCCCACTTTCTCCCCCGTGCCCTGATGCCCGTGGACTCCAGCACATTAAAAATGCGTAAATAAATAAATAAATTGAGCATGTGTATTGTGAAATTGTGAACTCTGTAAACTGTGGAAAAGTCAAGGAAACTCAGGGGAAGAAGCACATCCCTTGAACCTGTGAATTGTGAAACTGAAGTCTGTAAACTGTGGAAAGTCAAGAATGATCAGAGAAAGAAGCACATCCCTTATGGATGTGAATTGTAAAACTGTGAAACATGTGAATTGTGGAAAAGCTAAGAAATCTAAGGGGCAGAGGCATACTCCTTGATCCTGTGAATTGTGGAGCTGTAAACATCTCAAGGGAAGGGTCATACCCATTTAGATGGTAGAATGGTATAACCCAAAAGAAGATCGAGAGAGAAATGGTATACCTTGAGTTAACGAAGTGTTAAACCGAAGCAAACTCAGGGGAAGAGTCATCCCTCTTGAGATTGTGGTGTATGGTAATGTGAAAGTGAAGAACGTTGAACAGAGAAATCCAAGGGAAGGGTAGAACCCATTTAACAGGTAGAACTGTGTTGGTTTCTTTTACACTTTGGAACCTTATGTTGGAACTTTGGAAAGGACCTGCAGGTGATCAGCTAAAAGACGTTTTCCCCTTTACGTTATATTGAGTTTAGTGTGCGAGGGTCAGGTCAGGATTTTGGACACAGGACGTAAAACTTGTTTTTTCTGACATGTTATAATTGTTATATATGTTTTTATTAGTATTTCGTTTGATGTACCTAAGAAGATTATGCCGAAAAAGGGTTTGCAGCAACAATTCTGACACCAAAGTTACATAGTTTTTTTGAGGCAGGGAAACAGCTCCTAGAATTGAGGATAGGTAGGATATCTAATTTTATCCAAAAAAGTCTTTAGCAATCACCATAATGCCACTGTGTCCGAGTGTTACTCTTGATCCCTTACAATTGGTAGATTCACTGTAATTTAGTTACGCCAAACCATTATCAACATATGGCATCTCATAGTTAAATGGACGTTAGGCAACTATGAACAGAGGTGTAAAGTCTGGAGGGGCGGTATCTGCACTTTTTCCCAATATGGTAAACACACACAACACTCCAGCCAAGGCTCTTAATTTGGTTGCAATGGATGATCAGTCAGAATTAGGCTTTCAGGAGGTGATGCAGGTTGCTTCTTAAGTACAGTGTCTCGCCAACACCCCACAAAGGAATGTCCACAGACTATGTTAGGTGATAATACAGTTTCTTTGTATAAAATAAGGTTCAGTAATATATTACAGGGCCTGCGGTAGCACCCCTGTAGTTATGGTTAAGTTGCTCTACCCACAGGAAGAGCACTTTTTGGGCAGCGTATAACTTCGCCCCCCATGAACGAATCCTCATGAATCTTTGCAAAAATATTATATGGCCCATCAGATAGAACCTGCCAAGTTTGGTTTGGTTAGGTTTCATTAAGGGGAGGAAAAGGAATAGCCGAGTCCCAAAATCTGTCGTTTTTCCCATAGATGCAATGTAAAAGAAAATGTGTTCAAGCATAGAGTCCAAACCGCTGGATTGATTTTCACCAAATTTGCAGCAGGAGCGTCAACTTGGTACCGAAAGCGTGCTTTTGAAAATGTGTTGTGAATCAGTCCAGTAGTTATTTTTAAAATGACCAAAAAGTTGATAAAAAATAATTTGTGATATCTGGTTTCGGTCCGCAGACTCACTTCCTACTTCTTGGCTCAGCGGGGTCGGGGGTATTATACATCAATAAAGGCTTCCATCAGCATCCAAGACTAGGCATTGACTTAGCTGTAGTGTTGAATTGGAGTCGCTTACATGTGACAGTGGGCCACAGGTGTGCTTTGATCAGGATAATATACACTTAAAACCGTGCTGTGTGCATGGTATGTGCTGGCAAAGTGGTACTATGTGTAGGATAAAAGTGAGCAGTCCATATCCTAGGAGTGAGGGCTTGGTTGTGTGCCTTTAGTTTTGACACATGTTGAGTTCATAGTTGATCATATGGGCTGATATCCTGTCTATTTTAGTTGAGGGACATGTTTACTGTTTTAGTCCTCATATACATGTCAAGTTGTATAGAGGTTAAGTGCCTGCAACCTCTTCCTTGCATGAGGGCATGCAAATCTACCTCTCTTCCCTGAACTCTCTCAAGTGCACTCTTGATAGAGCGAATAGGTAATTCTACCTAACCCTCATCGACTCTCACTCCAACCATCCTCATCAGCTAAAGGGCACCCTAAACTCAATCCTCACTTCTCCTATGTCTTTGACTATCAACTACACTCTCACAGCTAATGACCTAGATGAGAACTTTGCTGCAAACCATTTCAGAATTAGAGACTCTCTCCTGACCTTACTTGCACTCCCTTACATTTTTAACTCTGTCTACTCTAACATCATTCTCTGCCTCTATCCCACACTTTAGTCATACTAACTGACAAAGTGTTATCTCCACTGATGAAGACTAAGCCCTCATGTGTCCTTTCAGACCATCTTGCTCCTCAGCTAGTCAAGCCTATTGCCCCTTTAGTGGCCTCTCATCTCGCTGAACTCTTCAACTTGTCTTTCAACCCCGCTTGCTTTACCTCTGTTTTTTAATACAGCCATGGTCATCCTTCTCCTAAAAAAAACAAGGCGATGACCCAAACCTACCGACTAAACTTCTCCCTGTGTCTCTCCTTCCGCACTATTTTAAAGTGCTTGAAATGGTTGTGTTGAACCGTCTAACCAATGTCTTAGACATCGACAACCTTCAAAAGCCCCTAAAAGTAGGTTTTCAGCTCCTGTCACTCCATGGAAACTGCTCTCATGATTGTGTCCAACGTCATCACCTCTGCTAAGCACTCCAACCTATCCTCTATTTTAATACTGCTTGACCTGTTTACTACCTTTAACACTGTTGATTACTATGTTGACACTGTTAATTGCGCTATCCTTAATACTCTCTCTCTTCTTGTGATTCATGAACAAGCCCTTGCCTGGATTGAATACTAACTTGCACCCCACCAATTCTCTGTCTCATGGAGCAACAACAGCTCTCAACTCACTCCTCTATCCACTCCTCTTTACACTTCACACCTCAGCTCTTGAGTCACTAATCTCTTCCTTTGGGTTCTTGTACCAACTGTTTGCAGATGTCACCCAAATCACCTTCTCTTTTCCTGAATGTGCCTCTAATCTCTCCAACAAAATGTGCAACTGTCTCTCTGCCATTAAATATTGGATGGCTTTGCACACTCAGATGTTAAACTCTACCAAAATAGTGGTGCATTTCCCCTGCAAAAGGCACTCTCTCATCTCTTCCTCTGCCTGTCCAGTTGCCACCTCACACTCTCACTCACTCTTCTTCAGCTAGAAACCTCACCATCTTCTATGACCCTTCTGACACCTTCCCAACATTTAATCTCCAACGCTCGAACAGCAGCTTGCCTCAACTTCCTAAATATTAGAAAAATCAGGCACCTCCTTCCATTCAACACTGCCAAGCATCTCTTAACCACTCATGCCTGGACTACTGTGTCAGCATTTCTTTGGGCTCCCCAAATATGCTTTCTGTCCTATCAACAAGATAATTAACTCTGCAAGCTACCAGGACTCTCGTTGAACTCCCCCAATTCACACCTACTTCCTTGTACCATCATCAGGCTGGATAGCTGATGATGCAAAACAGGTCCAGATTTAAATTTCTTCTCCTGGTTCACAAATCTATCCATGGTAAGGCACCACTGTATATATCCGCCTCTGTTCAACTCTATAAGCCTTCTCGTAATCTCTGCTCTGCCTCCTTAACTACCCCTGTGGCTCCTCACCCTCCCTGTGCTTCCTCTCACTTACATTCATTCTCTCTTCTTGTTCTACTTGCATGGAATTGTCTTCCCCTGGAAATCCGAGAAACAGTCCACATGGATTTGTTCAAAACCAAACCTGAAGCCTACCTCCTCGTCTCCAAGTTACCCCCCTAACCTATCCCTCGTCTGCCTGCCAGCTAACATTTTTCCCTTGCCACTAACCTGCCTCTCTTGCTCACTTATTCTGCCTCCACTCTATCACTTCACCCATCATGGTCAAATCCCGAGTACAGCTGCCCATAACGCGTACCTGCACTAGAAAATGTCAAATGTCCTTAATCTATGAATGTTATGTTATGTTGATTTGTACTGTGCACCGCTACCACCCAGGGACAGTCTCCAGGCGCTCTTGTATGTCCAGGTATGTATTAAATATTCCATTTACTCCCCTCCACAACCTGTTCAGACTGGCCCTCAAACTCACTCCATTGTACGTAGCTCACTGCCTCCTGTCAAATCTGATTTTGTATCTATAGTACAGTGTTTTGTGATCAAAAGAGCATTGTTCCTCCTGTGTATATAAATGAAAAAATAAATAAACACACTTCTGAGTGACCCTAGCATTGCTATGACATAGACGAACAAAATAACCTTTGCTTTTTCACTGAATCATGAATTGCTTTTTTCAGCCTCCATCTTATTCAAAAGTTAATATTCTGTAAAACATTGTATTTTAGAGATTTCAATTAGGTGACTGTTAGGTGGTCATTGGCCACAAATAATGCACTATTCAGTGAATTTGTCTGCTTTAATAATGCCAAAGTGGAGCTCAATTGGGAATCAAACCTGTGCACTCAGTGTTACTTGATACTTTCTAGAAAAACAAAGGTACAGCTTGTATACAGGATGACTTTGCGTTCCAAAACCCAACCCATAGCTTCGGAGAAGTTTTTCAAACAACATATTGTAATAATGGGTAATTCTGCACATAGTGCCTCATTACAAGTCCAGCGGTAACCCTTCCCGTACTGTTAAGGTTTTAATAAAGATTCATGCTTTCAATCGCGCAACATCTCAGCTGGGAAATGGCCTCACAATCCTTAATATGATCCTCAATCTCAAATGCAGGCGCAGGTACACTTGTGCGTAGGATTTTCAGCACGTGTGTGGGGTCGCATGTCGGATTTCGGGGTGAGTATACTCAATCGAGGTTCCAATGTAACTTAGGAGGTGTGCATAAGCAGTGTAGCAGGGTGAAGGAAAGTTTTAAGGAAGTCTGCCTGCATATTTCCTGAGTTATTGCTGAGTTACCATTTTTCATACGCATGTTGTTAGGGTGCAGGATACTGCTACAGGGGACCCTGCACAGTGTCCCTGATTCACAGGCCTGCTTAAGGGGCACCCCACGCACTGTTTGAAGGGATTGTGTATTCGTGCCGGGGGAGATCGCAAAGGTAACTTTTCTGGATGCTCATCCTTTCCGTGTGGGTGTGTTTGAGGCGTTCCAGGGACGACTTGTGAATATGGTTACTTTGCGCTGTAAATTCCATGAATATACAGGGCGCACATGTTTCTTTCTTTCTGCAAGCAGGCTCACGCAGTGTCCTTCTTGGTGTGGGGCCCTTGTAGGATTTCTGCGCTCATTTCCACCCATACACTCCATTCCGAGTACCACTGTAAAATCTGAATTTTGGTCACAACCCCCAGAAGGAGGGGACTAAGGGTGATCTCATCTCTCTTTCCCTCACTTGGAAGCTCCCCTTTTGTTAAAGCCCATCCTCCCACATCATGCATATTTACAGTAATTTCCAGAAAACAACAGCAACCTACTGTGGGGTGATAATTTGTGCATTCTTCATGTGGAATTATCAACCCCTGATAGCAGAAATATTTCCAGTTGTTGAGTTGACACAAGAGCATGACTGATTCGTTCTGCAAATGACAGCTGATGCCAAAAATGAAATGATTTGCTTGGCAGACAATGTGTATATCATGTCCCATGAAGCAGAAACGAAGTGATATTTGATAGTATAACTCGGCCATCTGATGCACAACAGCGCACCGGAGAATGCATTATTGATAATGAACAAAATAAGGTAAAAACAACCTAGTTAACGTGGGTGCCTCTGTTTCACGGAAAAAAAACTATCAGTGTGCGGGAATCTCAGCAAGTAAAGGCGGCAGCATTCTTTCTATGTGTACATTCCATCGATGGACATATATATTTTAGGTGCAATTAAAACCATCTTCAATATACGTATAATAGGAACTCCCTAAAGAAGAAACACCATAGAGAATAATGTTCTGCCAGTTGATGCACTGATTTCGCTCTGTTATACGTGCTACCCATCGTAGTTGGCGCTGCTAAATGATGTTTGTGTTTATTGCTACTAGTTGTAAAAACACAACGGGCCTGATTTACAAAATGTTTAAGAATGGAACTCTCCCACTGAAAAACACTTTTGTTAGTCTGGCCCAATAAGTGGAGGGCATTGTTTCTTGTTGTTTGAGCACCAAAATAGGATAGCCCTGACGGTACAAATTCAAGGCCAAGCAAACAGTACTCTCAGCCAGAGCAGGTGAGAATGAATTGTAGGGGGTGGGATAATGTGCTCGCACCTTTTAGTGATTACACCAGCAGGCATATACAGAAACAGTTCACCGATGCAAGATCAATTGTGTATTGAATTAGCACTTGGGCCCCATTGCAAACACGCTCGTTTAATGCATTTTTGAATTACTGCAAAGCTTGCCCTAGTAATAAAACGGTATCCTATTACTAACCGGGGAAACATTGCAATGATGCGAACATGTATTGAAATAATAAAACATTTTCATCAAGTCCCTTGTAGTAATATCTTTGAAAATTGCAGGTGTACTAGATTAAAATGTCTGTGATATGGCCCCTGCTCTAAGGAAGGAAGGCTAGTTTAGGCACTTGATCTTCTTAACATCAGTCCAGGGCTGATGGAACTCGTGGTGATATTTAGTCTTGGTTTCACTTACTGGAATATTTCTGACCTAGCAATACCCCTTACTGTTAATAAACTGTCAGGAACAAACAGTTTACCTGTAGTATAGGGAGTGACTGCCATTCCTCCATTAACTCTTGCATGAGTAAAAACTCCTTCAAGAAAAACCCGAAAAAAGCCGTATTGGTGGCCAATGTGACTACTGAACTGTCTTCTGACCACGAACCGTTCCCCCTTGTCCTAGACCACCTATGACAAAATGAATTTGAGGGTGAGAGGGAAGCAAACAAAATTAATATTTTTAATAGGCATTGGAACATTCAGAATGGGCAAGTGCTATACGTTTGGAAGTACAACAAAGAACAAAGAGGTATACAAAACTGATTACAATATATGACATAATGATTGTACCTGCCTGACGGTCGTTGCAATAGTGCAAGAGCTATACATATAATAGGAGAGTCGGGATGGGAAGGGTAAGGTAACGAAACAAGGAAGTGAGAGGAAAAAGAACTGCTGTGAACATAAAGGAGGAAAGTGGGAGGAGGGAGGAGAGAGGTAGAAGAGGATAGGGCAGATGAAGGGTGCAAATAGTAAAGCAACATGATTCGAAGTCCATGAGTACACACAGATGCATACAAGATGGAGGGTGCAATGAGTAAAACAACATGCTTCGAAGTCCATGAGTGCACACAGATGCATACAAGATCGAGGGTGCAATGAGTACAACAACATGATTTCGAAGTCCATGAGTGCATACAGATGCATACAAGATGGAGGATGCAAAGAGTAAAACAAGATGCTTAAGTCCATGAGTGCACACAGATGCATACAAGATGGAGGGTGCAAAGAGTAAAACAACATGCAACAAAGTCCATGAGTGGAGAGTGCTGAGATGTAAAGCACCATTTCAGGTTGCTGTTAGAGGCAGGGGCTGCCAGAAACCGTGGAGACTTGAGAGGCAGTACAGGAATTATCTGACATCATCTAAACCATGTTTCTCCAAGATTGGTCATTGACCACAAGAATTTTGTCTGGATGACAATTGACTAGGTAAATGTAAATAACTACTATGTATATTATAATATCCTGAAATCATCGAGCACACGGTCTTGAGGTTTTGACTTAGAGACTAAAGACCAAATCCAAACAGGGTCTTGAAGCTGCTAACCAATCATTCTTAACTATTTTGGACTGCAATCTGCTACAACAAAAGGATAGCTGAAATACAGAACAAATACCATTGGTTGTCAGCTATCATCCAGCAAGTACACACATGAATAGGATTGTTAAGGACAATCAATATTTAGAAGGGATGAGGATCTGAGAGACATTTTACAAGAAGCTCCTCTGATTAGATACAATCCGCTGAGAAAACTAGCGCAGTCTCTGACCAGGAGTATTTTTCCACTAACCCATGAAAATGTTAGGCAATGCAAAATGTGGCAATACATTTCCATCAAATCTGCCACAACAGCCACACAGAACCAAACCATACAGTGCACACAAATAAAGTATGTAGAGAGATCTGCCAGGAATTGTGTAAAAGGATGTAGCTGCATAGATGTAGTATCTCAAAGCACAAAACAGAAGCATCAGTAGGACGACACATCTGACAGGATAAGCACACTTTGCAGGGTGCATCATTGATTATTTGAAAATACGACTATTTAAATGTCGCATACAGAAGATGGTAAGAAACAAAGTACTTGAAGAGGCTTAACTTAAAAAAAAAACACAGATCCTAAAATAGATATTATTTTTTTTTATTTTTTTATTGCATTTATCAATTTTATGATTTTGCAAAGTGGTTTACTTCATTTTCTCTTCACTTCTGTGTACTTTAGTTTTAGTTTCAGTGTAGACGTTTTATGTCGTTTTTGTGCATTCATCCAGTGCAGCTTTTCAAATTTTTGTCGTTGCTATGGACCACGAAGTTCTTGACCCACTCATTAAGTGGGCCCACCACACTTCTTCGTCGTATTGGGAGAAAGGTTCAAGTAGGGGGCCAAGAAAAGCTTTTCTCCATTTGGTGGTCTTTGGGCATTTTAAGAGAAGATGTTTCACTGACTTCTTTTCAGATTCGTTTTTGCACAAGCGACATTGATTTGTAGCAGAAAGGCCCCTTATTGCCCGGATTTCGTTGATTGGGAGTAAGTTCAACCTTGCCCTAAGTAGGGTTGAACGTAGAGCTTTGCCCGGAAATCTTTTGAATATTTCGAGCGTAGCATCCAGTTTTTTAGGTTGAGGAGACAGGTGGTTTAGGAGTTTGTTTTTTTCAGCCGTAGTGTGGGTTTCAATCCAGTCTTCTTGGTCCATTTAATTTTTTACTTTGGTAGGGTTGCCGATCAGTGTCTCTTCTGAGCAGGCGATGTTGTCCAGGGTGGCTCTTTGTTTGAATGCCCATGTGGTCAGCATCTTGCACGTATTGTTGAGCATTTCAGTATTTATCAAGTTTTAAAGTGGGGGGGATTCCTGCATGAGTATTTTCCTGAACAGTGACATTTCTCCTGCCTCTTTTGCTGCTTCCAAAGATCGGAGGCCTAGTTTGCGTCTAATGCCTGCGATTGGTGTTGAATCCGGTAATTGGAGGACCCTCCGCCAGAAGTATCCCTCCAGTTTGGCCCATATCGCAGTGGGGAGAGTGGGTTGTGCTTCTCCTCCGTAGACCAGGCAGGGGACCATCTTTCCTTTGTAAAATTTCAGGACCGGTAACAGAGAAAATCGTCCATACTTTCTGTCGATGATCTGTGCCTGAGTTGTCAGTTTACGAGTTTTTCCCACAGATGTTTTTGCACTGCGACTTCTGATTTGGAGCTATCCATCATCACACCAAGATATTTAAAGTGTTTTACAACCTCTAAAGCGGCTTTTTCAATGTGCCAGATCGGCTTCTTTTTTTGCCTCTTTCTGGATGGTTTTTCCAGTATCAGAATTTTCGTCTTTTCCTTATTAATCTCCAGGTTGTTTGTGGATATGTAGGAAGCCAGATTGTCTAGTTGTCTTTGTAGACCAATTTCTGTCTGGTCGAGAAGGATTATATCATCGGCATAAAGAAGTCGAGCTAGAGGCGTTTGGCCGATTTTTGGAGGGAACGATCTTGTTTGGTTTGCGCTTTCTTTGTAGTCCCCCAAAAAAGAGATGAACAAAGCAGGCGCCAGGGGGCATCCCTGCTTGACCCCTCTGAATGTTGGAATGACTTCAGAGAGTAGACCTTGGTGGTTCAGTTTAACTCTTATGTAGGTTTTTGTATGGAGAGCTTTGATGGGCTCCAGTAGGGACCCCAGGCAGTTCCAGGCGGACAGTTTGGACCATAGTAACTCTCTGTCGACTTGATCAAAGGCCTGGGTCAGGTCTATGAAGGCTAAGAAGACTCTTCCAGGGCCTTCCATAAGTTTGCTCTTCAAGATGCTGAGGATCAGAATGTTGACTTGGGTTCCGCAGTTTTTCATGAAGCTGCTTGAAAAGGGTTGTTGCATTCGGCCGATTTAGTCCAGGTTTGAAAGTTCCTTTGTATGAGCGAGCCAAAGATCTTTCCAATGGTATCCAACAAAGCGATTGGGCGGTAGTTCGCCGGAGCCGACCTGTCACCTTTCTTGTAAATGGGGGCAACAACTGAGGTAGACCAAGAGACTGGGATTGATCTGGACAAGGTACAGTTTTGGAAGACTTGACTAATAAAGGTGGCCCATTCAGACAGGTGGTTTTTCAAGTCGATGTTTGTGATTCCGTCGGGACCCGGAGCTCTTGACGGTTTTAGCCTTTTTATTGCTGCCGTAATGTCTTCAATATCAGAGAAGTCTGCCCAAGGAGTAAGGTCTAATGGTGTGACTGATTTGGGAGCATTTCCCTTGGGGAGTTTGAAAGTGGACGAGAAATGAGCTGTCCAGGCAGACTCTGCGACACAGTTTGATGTCGAGGACGACGTCTTGTTGTCGTTCTTTTTTATCAGTTGCCAAAAAGCTCCGGAATTTTTGTCTGCTAGTTTCTTTAGCATTTCTTCGGCGTCTTTCTGGTATAGAGCTGATCGGTGGAATCTTAGCCAGGATTTGTAGTTTTTTTGCTCTAGCGAGTAGATTTTATTTGCGTCGCTCGTTTTTAAATTTGCCGCTTGTCTCTTCAGTTTCCTGAGCTCTCGCCTTTTGGGTACTAGCTCTAAGTTGTACTCGTGCAGCGGGTTTGTTGCAGCCTTCCTTTTTTTTTGTGCTTTTGAGTAATATGGAATCAGCAGCGGTTGGTAGTCTGCTACATAAATTGTACCTCCAGATTCTCTATATTCCTGCCGTTCGTAATTTCTCGTCAGATCTCTAATCCTTTCGCTCGTAAGTCTGAGTCAGTTTCCTTGGGCTGTGGGTTCTGGGGCTTCAGACAGGAGTATTCTTATGCTATTCTCCGATGGCCAGCTGATTTTCAGGATGTTGTGATCGCTCTCAGTTGTTCGCAGTGTTTCAAATGAACCCAACCGTGCTAGCATGGCCTCAGATGTGAAGATATAATCTATAGTCCCCTTTTGTGCACCCCTTTCCCAGGACGGGATAGGATTTTCTGGTAGGAGAGTTTCCTCAATGTTATGGAGGTTTCTGGTGTTCATAAGTGTCTGCCATTTTTCCCCACGGGACTCGGCCTTGATTTTTTCTCTCAGGCGGATGGTTTTTTGTCACTTTTTTGGACAGATCGCATTCAGGTCGCCGCTTATTATGATTTGTGCTTCTTCATATGATGATAGGATTCCGTCGATCTCTGTTCCGATGATATTGAGAAATTTCTCTTCGGTGATGGACTGTGGGTTCCAGTACGTAGTGATTATGGCTAGCAGTTTGGTCTCCTTTTGGTTTTCTTTTCCAATTTTATGTTTCTCTGACCTGGCTTCAGAAGGGGGAGCCCATTCCACAAGCACCGCTAGGTGGTTTTGACTTGCGGCCAGACGTTTCTTAATTGTAAGACCGGTTACGTTCCGAACTGCCACCAAAAGACCAGAGGACGGGCGACCCAGCCGACCCTTACTAGCCACCGCGACCATGACGGAAAAACCATCGATTCCAGGTTTGTCAAGGAGCCATGTTTCTTGAAGTGTAATGATGTCGTATTCGGCGAAGTTCACTTCGCCTGGTCTAGTAAGGTGATTGAATCCTCTTGTGTTCCAGGACATCATTGTGATATCAGAACAAACTTTAGTCTTTGTGTGGTGTGAAGCTGCTAAAATTGAGAGTTGCGTTGTGTCTCTGGTTAGCAGGCTCACCTGGGTTGGTTGCTATTTTTTCGCTGAGGACTTTGGTGCTTTGGGCAGCCACGCTAATAATTGTTTTATGGGAGCAAATGATGACAAAATATTTGATGATTGTGAAGGTGACTGTGGGCTCGTCTCTTCGTTTGTAGTGGCGCTCATGAAGTTTCTTGGGGGTTTAGGTAGGCCTTTTAAAATATGGCTTGTGGTGCATTCTTCTCTTTCTATCGCCAATGAGATATGGCTTTCTTTTCTTTTTGAGCCTAAGCCCTCTTTGGCTGAGTCATGTGAAGGAGCAGTCTGTTGGCTTGTAGATTTGACAGGGTCGCGAGAATTCCAGTTTGTTTTTTTTGCAGACTGATTTTTGGCATACTCCGTCTTCGTCGCGTGGTTATAATCCTTTTCCGCTGAGCTGGACCATTCTATGATGGTATACCCGCATTTACGGAGGTCGCTAAAGTCGTCTCTTGAACCTCTCTTTACCGCATGAACTTTGACATGGAGGAATACCTTGGCTCTGCGGTCTTTGTGGGAAGGTTCCACTAGCGTTAGATCTGACGTAGTCAAGTGTTTTAGGTTTTTGGAGTGTTTCAGAATTTTTAAAACCGTTCCTCTGTTTAATGTTATTGCTTCTGAATTTTGTGGGGTCTGTTCGATCTTGAATATAATAGACGGAGGAAAGTTTTGCTGTGGTCTGTGGACTCGTGAAGAGAATTTTTGTCTGTTGGGACTGTTTGGCTTATTCCGTCTTCTTGAGCTGTCTGGACTTCTTCTGCTTCTTGGTTTCCGGTAGTCAATGTCCCTTACTTCCGCCTCTTTGTGGTGGTCTTTTGTTGAAGGTGGACGGTTTCTCATTTCTTGTGGGCCTCTCGGAATTCTACGGGAGTTAACTTGTGACTCTTCCTCCCGAAGTCCACTCTGTCGCCTGCGTTTTTTTGAGAGTGGAGATTTGGGCATAATGCCTTTGGTAGGCTTTTTTTGTTTTTCAAAGTGCCAGTTCTGTGGATCTGCAGCATTCGACGGTGATGAGTGGGTAGTTAAATTCATAAAGTTATCATCTCTCAAGAAGTCTTCCGTTGTAGTTGGGGACTTACATGGGTTTACCGGGATAGAAGTTATCTGTTGAGCATCCGATGGTATAGGTCTCTGCGATGCGTTTACCTTGTGGGCTTTTATTTTTGGCCTGACTGAAGGGCCCGTTTGGATCAACATGGGCTGTGAGTCTCTTTGTGTACGTAATTCTGTGTCTTTGTTGGTCTGCAGCGGCGCCTTTGCTGGATCTACCCTGTTTGAGGGCGTTGATACATCTTCCCTGGTTTTCAAATGGTTCCTGGATTCCTGCAATTTTGCTGGTTGTCCTTTTGGTTGTTGGTGCTGGGTACTGGGTCCCCAAGCTCCTTTTTCCGTCAAAGGTACTGTGGATGGGGCCGGGAGCACAGGCAAGAGCTGGCTTTTTTTTTGTTTGTTTTGAGGAACAGATGAATTGGTTGAAGACGACTTGTTTTCCAGCACTCGTTGATTAGATGTCAGCTGTTGCCCAAATAGGAAGGCAGTTTCTGTTTGGGATCATTGATCGGTTGAGTCTCTGATCTCGATGGGTCTCTGATTTGACAGCTTCGGTGTAGAGGGCAGTCTAGAAGACATGAGCAGAATCTTGTTGAAGAGTTCAGAGTCTAACTTTTCTTTTGCTGCGATATACCCTTCCAGATAAATCAGTTTCGTGTGGGTCATTGCGAGCAGGGTTGTTTGGTCTTTTAGAGAGTCACTTATTGCCTGGTATAGCTTGCCAAACGGGGCTAAAGCGATGGTGATAGCGGACATGAGAGTTGTTATGTCTAATCGCTTGGGAGGTGATTCTTTCTGAGTTTCATCTTGATTAAGGTCTTCTAGATTGCTGTTTCTTCTTGGTGTTGCTCGGGGCGGTGTCAGGGTGGGGGTCGGATTTTGCTCCCGTCTCTTCTCCCTTTCTCTCCAACTTAAATCCTTGTTAATTGGAGATAAGTTCGCTGATTGTGGAGGGAAGCTTGTGGGAGAACTTGACTGGTTTCCCGTTGCTTTGCCCTGATTAGGGGACGCGGAATAAGTATAATTTTCAGCTAGAGGGGCGCTTGCTCTCTCCGCTTGGCCCATGTTAGGCGAAAGAGATTGCAGCAGCAACAGCGCAGTCGGGAAAGGCAATGACAAAGGGGACAATCTAGGTAAATTCTGAGTGTCAGCCCCCACAGTTTTACAATTAAAATGGTCCGTGGACTTCTTCAGAGTTGTTGGCATTTCCGGGCTGGTGGGGTTGTTTGTGACGAGAATGTCTTATTAACCTCTCCTTCGCACGGCAAAGTAGGCAAACTATTTTTTTTATTAGGCTGGTTGAAGCCTATTAGGACTGACGTATTTTGGGTTTGAGGTGTAGAGTGCTCAAAGGTAACTTCAAGTATCTCAGCATCAGTGAGTTCTTGTAGGACATCATATTTTCTTTTCCCTTGGCTGACAAAATATTCCTTCAGGGAGTTACATAGCACTGTTTTGGACAAGGACTTCAAGGCAGATGTTTTTTTTTCTTTTTTTTTTTTATTGTTCTGGGTGTTTTGCTGGGTGGATTTTGATTTTTTTAGCACTGCTGAGTGTGTCGCCTTAAATCCAGGTCTAGATTGGCAATTTTTTTTTTTCTTTGGAGGCGGGGTCGCAGAAAGCGAGGTAGAAGACTCCATGGTCTCCAGTTCTTCGATATCGCCGTCTGTTTGGACGTTTGATTCCGAAAATGTGGTTCTGTTCTTTCTGACGTTTCCAGTTTGTTTTTTTCCGAGCCCCTCTTAGCTCCGCGTTTGCCTGGGGGCAGAGCCGCATCCTCGGAGGCGTGGAACATAGCCGCCGTCCGCCGCTGTTCCGATGACGTTCCCAGTCTCACCACTCCTTCCTGCATCGCTTGTGTGACGGCGAGGGCCAAGATCGGGAGGTCGACTGGGAGCTCTGCGTCGTCAGGTGTTGGGTCTCGAGCACCAATGGATGGCGAGGAGGACACGGTAAGTGTCAGATGATTTGAGGGCTCCAGCCCGTTGTCTTGAGACAGTTTGGTCATCAACCCGGCCGGACAACTGGAACCGGCAGGCATAACCCTCGCAGTCCGCCCTTCGGCGGGCTGCACTGGGGACGAGCCGGGAGTTTGTGCCGCCAAGGGTTGTGCTTGTTTTGAAGGCATGGCCTTTGCTGCATTCATGATGTCTCTCGATGTAGCTTCATGCTCGAGGTTTGTCGAGCTACTCGGGGTGATAGAATCAGCCATGCCCGAGGTTACTTGATCAGGGGAGGTCTGGGAGGGAGGGGTAGGGGACCCCCCGGGCCATAGAAGTACCAGCAGATAAGAGCCCGCAGTTGATATTCCCTGGGATGCGTACATCTTTAGGTGCTTTGGGCTCCTTGGTGAGAGATAGAATCAGGGGGGGGGCAGCCCCGAGACCCCAGAGTTAATCGGGATGAGAAGGGCCTGGTTGAGTCAGGTCTGTTGTTAGATACACTAGCGCTCCGCATCCAGCGCCGGTCTTCCTCTCGGTCCTGGTCCCGCGGAGGTTTTCGAATCATAGTAGCCAGGCTGCTCGTCCTGCCCACGGACTGCCACAGACTGCAGCTACTCAACTCTGCTGCCAACTCCGCGGCCGCTCCGCAGTTGTAGTGGGGTTTTATGGTCCGTCCACTTAGACTGGATACTGCAACTGAAGAGAGACTTCGTCTCTGTAGAGGAGGACAGAGTAGACTGCCACAGACTGCAGCTACTCAACTCTGCTGCCAACTCCGCGGCCGCTCTGCGGTTGTAGTGGGGTTTTATGGTCCGCCCACTTAGACTGGATACTGCAACTGAAGAGAGACTTCGTCTCTGTAGAGGAGGACAGAGTAGACTGCCACAGACTGCAGCTACTCAACTCTGCTGCCAACTCTGCGGCCGCTCCGCGGTTGTAGTGGGGTTTTATGGTCCGCCCACTTAGACTGGATACTGCAACTGAAGAGAGACTTCGTCTCTGTAGAGGAGGACAGAGTAGTTTGCCACAGACTGCAGCTACTAGATATAGCATTAATGAAACAATGTGGCCAACATCAAGCACTGCGCTAGCAAGGTAATCAAATCAACAACGCTAGAGGTCAACACTCCAGTATCACATCCCACCAGGAGATGTTGAACAGGACTGTTCCGGAGCCTTATTTGACAAGGACATACAGCATCCACAAAATGCAAAACATGCTCTGCTTCCAATTGTGTGATTTTAAAACTTTTACTTCAAACTGTTTCTAAAAGAACATCGTCATTTTTGAAAGATACTGGATCCATCTTTAGGACGCCTCTGCTTAACTTTGAGAACATATTGTGATTAAATGTGTCATGTAAATATGGTTTGTTTTCTTAGAATGCACCTATCAATGATACTCATCATAGACTGTTTTCAATGAAAACTATTGTGCTATTCCCTTCTTCCAGCAGTTGTATGGCCTTTTCACAAGGCCGCCCTGTCAGACCTGCAGTCCATGTATACTATTCTTTTAACCAGTGGAGTGTAAACTGTAAGTGGTTTGGATTTGTTTGGCTTTGAGAATGAACTGACTAGTGGGTATTTCTTTTCCAATCAGTTCATTCTGTAGGACCTGATGAAGATGATTGCAGGACTTTGAAAATGAATGTTGTCAATGACTATCCAGAGGAAAATTTCAGGTGATACTGTTGATGATATACATATGGTAAATTATTTTTCAGTTGTCTGGAAATTAACAATCTTCAAAGTATGTACCAAAATGTTCATATTTACCAAATATCAGCCAATATCCTATCATCACATCCTATAGGAAAACGTATTTTCTAACATGCAGTGTGCATAGTATGTGTACTAGTGCAAGCACCAGAGGTCTTAAAATCATAAGGCCTCATTACAAGTTCAGAAGTGGAGTAAATAACATAGTATATCTGTTACTACCACTTTTGTGGGTGGTAATGTATTACTACTGCTTTTACTGCACTTCTAAAGAGACTTGGAATGTAGGAATTGCTGATAGCATGATGCTGGTGGTACATGCCCTGCTCCTATTATCAAGGAGGTGTCACAAAAACTAGCCCCCTTCCTCACCACCTTTATAAACTCTTCGTTTAAGACAGGTATTGTCCCAGATAACCTTAAGGATGCTTGGGTCATCCCCCTTCTTAAAAAGCCTACACTGGACGCAAGCAAACCTACCAATCACAGGCCTATCACTACTGTGCCTTTCCTGCTTAAAATCTTAGACTGTGCAGTTTACCTACAGATCCAAGACTACTTGGAATCCAACAAACTCTTGGGCCTCAGACAATCGGGTTTTCGACCCAGTCAAGGAACCGAAACTGCCCTTATTGACTTAAAAACCCAAATTGAAGACCTGAAAGACAAGGGGAAGCTGGCCCTGCTGCTTGATTTATCAGCACCTTTCGACTTGGTAAACCACCAAATCCTTGGTTGACAACTTAAATTGGCTGCACACTTCTCAGACAAAGCTAGTCATGGATCAGTTCCTTCCTGGATAATAGATCCATGAGGGTCTTCTCCCCCACTGCCACCGCTGAACCCTCACCAGTTCCTTGCGGCCTTGCTGGGTACTCCAAGGATAATGTGTTTGCCCAACACTTTACAATGTGTCTACGCAACCTCTTTTTGATATTTTCAATATCTGGGTGTCACCTACACGAACTACGGGGATGACACCCAGATATTCATTCCCATTACCGGGGATCACACAGCTGATACACTAGCTATAAACACAATCTATGAAGTCATCCAAGCCTGGATAGCTCAAAACGAACTCTGTCTCACTGAAAAAAAGACAGAGCTCCTCATCTTGGGCTCTCATCACAGACTCAACAGACTGGACCCCTCCTTTAATTTCTTTGTCATTGACGGGAATACCATTAAAGTCTCTAATGATATGAAAATGCTAGCCATCGATCTTGATTCCACCCTATCCCTCACCAGACAACCAAATGCAGTATCTTCAGCTTCTGCCTACACTTGCAACTTCATCACAGCTTGCCGACCTTTCCTCACCTCGGCCAACTGTACCACACTAGACAGAACTTTAGTTATGTCGAACATTGACTACTGTAATGCCCTCTACCTAGGCATGAATCAATGCAATCTTAACAAGCTTCAGGTCACCCAGAACAACGCCATCAGAGCCACATCACACAACCCTAGAAATCAGCACATATCAGACACTTAAGGTGCAAGCGCCTAATTACCTGGCCTGCAGTATTGCCTACCACACTTCCAACTGACCACTCAGAACCGGCCAGGCTAACTGTCTCTCCATACTTCGCTATAAACTTCAGAAATCAGGTGGGGCGAGCTTCCTTGTCCTCGCAGCGAAACTCTGGAACTCACTACCTAATCTTATTAGAGCTGAACCCTCTTTCCACACCTTTAAGAGCAAGGCCAAAGCATGGCTGTCCACCCAAGACCCCCCCCTAACTCCTCCCGGTACTAACTAGCCCGCTATCCACCACCCCGCTCTCACAGCATCTACATTGTAAATTACACATATGCCCACTTAACGTGTATATATTCTCTGTCTAGTGACATGTACTGTTTATTGACACAATTTTGTATATGCCTGTAATGTGTGCCTATGTCAACATGTCCTGTAACCTGTGCTGATATGCTTTGTTTACTGACACTGCTTTGTATATGCCTGTAACTTATGCCTAGATCAGTATGTCCTGTAACCCAAGTTATGCAACTGGATGCCTCAGGGCCAGGCGCACTATACAAATAAATAAAATACAAATACAAATACATCCTCCACTTTAAAGCCAGAAATTGGCAGATTTACTGCACAGAAATTCCATTTGCAGTGCCTCTCCCAAAAATCGCCATGGAGCCAAAAGGACTCCCAAAATGGGGATTTACACCATCATACAAACACTTGTAATACAATGGTAATGTATTTAGGTCGAGTGGAGGTAACGGTAACCAATTGGCAGTAAATTGTGTGACAAATCTGGCGATGTCGTCACTACTTTCCCAGGGAAAAAGTACCCTCATGTGGCCAGGGAAATGCAGAAGCTAACTAATCCCCCACCCTCGTGGTGGCTTTCTGGTCGAGGACCACATTAGGGAAGACAATCCTTGGTGGGGCGGAGTAGACAGGCATTTCTGTTTTTTTAGTCTCTGGTAACACCCACTTGCCTCCCAATTCCTGTATAGCATACTGTAGTGTGAGTGTAGAACCTCCAGTCATGACCAATCACCAATTGTATTTACATCCCCCTTTGCTTGATAACACTGAGACCGGGCAGAGGAATGGATTAATGAAGATCACTAGAACCGGAAAGCAAACACTGTTCTCTAGTTCTTGGTAACGGTTAACAGGTGTCTGGACATTTAAAAACATCACACCTGAAGAGAAGGAGAGACTCCCGATGTCGGTCAGGGCTCCGAAGGAGAGCAGGCTGCAGTGGGGAGCGGAGAAGGTGCTGGAGGTGCCGTCTGGTGATGCCTGGAAGAGGAAGGTTCGCTGTGCTTGTGCCACAGACAGTAGGAGCTGTCAGATGAAGAAGGAGACAAAGCAGGAACCGGAACACAGATGGGGCGTCCTCCTAGCTGGCAAGCAAGCCATAGCGAGAACTGTGAGATGCGAAAGGCGCAGAAGCAGCTGATGAAAACCAGTGAGCCTAGAAAGTGAGGTTGCGACGCTTGGGATGCTTCATGGTGGGTGCTGCATACCATTGATGAACCTGGTAAGCCCAAACAAGGGAGCTGGGATACTGGGATTGAGCAAAGAGACTAAGATGAATGAAAAAGGATTGGAGACCCAAAATATGAAAAGTCTTGGAAATGTATCAAACAGAATGTTATTACTGGTGGGAAGTGTGAGTCTGGGAGTGAGTCTTGGACCCACACCCAAATACTGAGCCAATTAACCAGGCATGCAGTGAGTCTGGGCCCTCACCCGAGTGATGAAATATGAAAATAAGAAATCCCTGGCAGGAGAATAAACCAGGTACATACCAAGTGAGGAAATGAAGTCCTGGCATGATAACAAACCAGGCATACATTGAATCTGAGACCCACACCCAAATGCCAAAATCAGAAGGTCCTTTCAGGAGAGTAAACCAGGCATACAGGGGGAAAGCAGTTCCCCCAATGTGTGGAATCTAGGGAAAAGGAGTCTCCCTCCCCTTATTGCTTTGTTAAAGTCAAGAAAGCTGAAGGGGTGAAGCAAACCCCTTGAGTCACTTCTAGGTAGCTCTTCTAAGCCTTGATTCATGGTTGTTAGCATTGTACATGTGTTTATTTGAATCACTGTAGAGTTGATCATAATTATTTTAACTTAGCTTTTCATACTGTGAGGACATTTTCTGTTTTATTTTTGTGATCCAACTAGAATCAAATCAGTAATGAGACTTTTTTTGGGCATTCTATTTACATTGCCTCAGGTTCAGTCCCGTGGCGCATGTATAGCTTTGCGTGCACTTGAAACTAAAAGTCCCAGCAGGATTGTAGTACGGCACTGAATTTAGTGAATCTTCAGGCGCGTCAGCACCAGTGTGTGAGGGTTAAGCAAGTCTGCGCAAGGCTGTGCTGGATGCGCTGGCACTGGCGCTTCTGACAGATTATTTTCTCTCCTTTTCACTTTTATTGGAATCATGCCGGAAATAAGTAGAGACTTCTCCTCTACCATGATTCAAAATCACGTTTTCACCAAAAGGCACTAAGTCTCTGGCTGAAAATACCATACCAAAAGGGATATTGGGCATGTTTCCATGATACAATTTTAATATCAGATCCCTGAATAAACATGCACTTGATGTTAGAGATTATTTGTCAGGACTCCATTGGGCCTAATATCAATTTAGCTACTCCTCCTGGTTACATTTTCTCTGGACAGAATAGAGATGGTGGTAAGGGAAGAGGGGTAGCCATTTTGGCACGTGCTACGCACACATATTATGCACGCTCTACTTAAAAAGCCTGGGTTGGATCCCAAAATACACTCCGACTTTAGACCTATCTCGAATGCTCCCATTTTGCTCAAGGTGCTGGATAAAATGGCTACCTCCCAATTTCAGGCTTTTCTGGAGCAGTCTGAAGCACTTCAATCTAAGCAATCAGGCTTTAGATCCTGTTTTGGCACCGAAAGTGCCTTGCTGAATATGCAATCTGAAATGCTTCACATCATGGATGACAGCAAGGTTGCGCTGCTGATGTCGGCAGCCTTTGACCTTGTCGATCATTATACATTCCTGGTGCGCTTGACAGGGTTAGGTATTTATTCAGCTGAAGCAATTACCTGGATTAAATCCTTTTTATCAGGTCTAGTTTCAAGGATTATCTGGGGTATTGCACAATCATCAGATGAATTGCTAAAATGTAGAGTGTTGCACGGCGCATGTCTGTCTCCCTCCCTTTTTAATGTCTTTTGCCTCCCTCTTTGCGACCTCTGAGAAGCATTTTACCAATTATGCTGATGACCCTCAGCTTGTATTTGAGCTGAGTGGCAACCACACCAAAGATTTTGAGAGGATAAACATGATCTACACCAATATATGGAATTGGATGACTAACAATGACATGTGTTTGAATGCTATCAAAACCGAGCTTATGCTATTTGGCTCATCCCAGGCCAGAGCAAAATTTGATAGCGAATACACAGGCTTTATTATTGAACAACATCTTATTAAGGTGGTGGACAAAATTAAAACACTGGGTGTCATGTTTGAATCATCTTTGAACTTGGATACCCATATTGCTAACGTTGCCAACAAAACCCAATACTTTCTCAGACTCTTGTGATTAATTAAGACATATGCCTCAGAGTTAAACTGCACTACCTTGGTTCACGCACTTATAGCACCTATATTAGATTCCTGCAATTCGCTCATGGACTAAGACACCTGCAGGTGCTTCAAAATGACGTAGTGCAGATCAGCAAGAATGTTTCCAGGCACAAGCCTATTTCTGCCAATGAAGGAATCTGCACTGGCTGCCTGTAGAAGGATACATTCAGTTTAAAGTGGTGACCTTGATTCACAAATACCTCTATGGTAATGCACCCGGTTACCTGAAAGTAGGCACAAATGTTTACTGTTCGGGGAGAATCACAAGATCTAGTAACAGGAGCAAAAGAGTGAGAGGCTTAGGTAGGGGTTTTGCTGTTCAAGCCACTAAGAGCTGGAATGAACTCCCTAAACACCTGGGTCTGGATGAAAATGGACCGAGTTTCAGAAACAAATCTAAAAACTCTCCTCTTTGAATACTGTGCAAGTGACTTCTTTCTTCTGCTGCTGTTGTCTCGGTTTAATATGTTTGTCTTCTGCCCACTTTCTCCCCCGTGCCCTGATGCCCGTGGACTCCAGCACATTAAAAATGCGTAAATAAATAAATAAATTGAGCATGTGTATTGTGAAATTGTGAACTCTGTAAACTGTGGAAAAGTCAAGGAAACTCAGGGGAAGAAGCACATCCCTTGAACCTGTGAATTGTGAAACTGAAGTCTGTAAACTGTGGAAAGTCAAGAATGATCAGAGAAAGAAGCACATCCCTTATGGATGTGAATTGTAAAACTGTGAAACATGTGAACTGTGGAAAAGCTAAGAAATCTAAGGGGCAGAGGCATACTCCTTGATCCTGTGAATTGTGGAGCTGTAAACATCTCAAGGGAAGGGTCATACCCATTTAGATGGTAGAATGGTATAACCCAAAAGAAGATCGAGAGAGAAATGGTATACCTTGAGTTAACGAAGTGTTAAACCGAAGCAAACTCAGGGGAAGAGTCATCCCTCTTGAGATTGTGGTGTATGGTAATGTGAAAGTGAAGAACGTTGAACAGAGAAATCCAAGGGAAGGGTAGAACCCATTTAACAGGTAGAACTGTGTTGGTTTCTTTTACACTTTGGAACCTTATGTTGGAACTTTGGAAAGGACCTGCAGGTGATCAGCTAAAAGACGTTTTCCCCTTTACGTTATATTGAGTTTAGTGTGCGAGGGTCAGGTCAGGATTTTGGACACAGGACGTAAAACTTGTTTTTTCTGACATGTTATAATTGTTATATATGTTTTTATTAGTATTTCGTTTGATGTACCTAAGAAGATTATGCCGAAAAAGGGTTTGCAGCAACAATTCTGACACCAAAGTTACATAGTTTTTTTGAGGCAGGGAAACAGCTCCTAGAATTGAGGATAGGTAGGATATCTAATTTTATCCAAAAAAGTCTTTAGCAATCACCATAATGCCACTGTGTCCGAGTGTTACTCTTGATCCCTTACAATTGGTAGATTCACTGTAATTTAGTTACGCCAAACCATTATCAACATATGGCATCTCATAGTGAAATGGACGTTAGGCAACTATGAACAGAGGTGTAAAGTCTGGAGGGGCGGTATCTGCACTTTTTCCCAATATGGTAAACACACACAACACTCCAGCCAAGGCTCTTAATTTGGTTGCAATGGATGATCAGTCAGAATTAGGCTTTCAGGAGGTGATGCAGGTTGCTTCTTAAGTACAGTGTCTCCCCAACACCCCACAAAGGAATGTCCACAGACTATGTTAGGTGATAATACAGTTTCTTTGTATAAAATAAGGTTCAGTAATATATTACAGGGCCTGCGGTAGCACCCCTGTAGTTATGGTTAAGTTGCTCTACCCACAGGAAGAGCACTTTTTGGGCAGCGTATAACTTCGCCCCCCATGAACGAATCCTCATGAATCTTTGCAAAAATATTATATGGCCCATCAGATAGAACCTGCCAAGTTTGGTTTGGTTAGGTTTCATTAAGGGGAGGAAAAGGAATAGCCGAGTCCCAAAATCTGTCGTTTTTCCCATAGATGCAATGTAAAAGAAAATGTGTTCAAGCATAGAGTCCAAACCGCTGGATTGATTTTCACCAAATTTGCAGCAGGAGCGTCAACTTGGTACCGAAAGCGTGCTTTTGAAAATGTGTTGTGAATCAGTCCAGTAGTTATTTTTAAAATGACCAAAAAGTTGATAAAAAATAATTTGTGATATCTGGTTTCGGTCCGCAGACTCACTTCCTACTTCTTGGCTCAGCGGGGTCGGGGGTATTATACATCAATAAAGGCTTCCATCAGCATCCAAGACTAGGCATTGACTTAGCTGTAGTGTTGAATTGGAGTCGCTTACATGTGACAGTGGGCCACAGGTGTGCTTTGATCAGGATAATATACACTTAAAACCGTGCTGTGTGCATGGTATGTGCTGGCAAAGTGGTACTATGTGTAGGATAAAAGTGAGCAGTCCATATCCTAGGAGTGAGGGCTTGGTTGTGTGCCTTTAGTTTTGACACATGTTGAGTTCATAGTTGATCATATGGGCTGATATCCTGTCTATTTTAGTTGAGGGACATGTTTACTGTTTTAGTCCTCATATACATGTCAAGTTGTATAGAGGTTAAGTGCCTGCAACCTCTTCCTTGCATGAGGGCATGCAAATCTACCTCTCTTCCCTGAACTCTCTCAAGTGCACTCTTGATAGAGCGAATAGGTAATTCTACCTAACCCTCATCGACTCTCACTCCAACCATCCTCATCAGCTAAAGGGCACCCTAAACTCAATCCTCACTTCTCCTATGTCTTTGACTATCAACTACACTCTCACAGCTAATGACCTAGATGAGAACTTTGCTGCAAACCATTTCAGAATTAGAGACTCTCTCCTGACCTTACTTGCACTCCCTTACATTTTTAACTCTGTCTACTCTAACATCATTCTCTGCCTCTATCCCACACTTTAGTCATACTAACTGACAAAGTTTTATCTCCACTGATGAAGACTAAGCCCTCATGTGTCCTTTCAGACCATCTTGCTCCTCAGCTAGTCAAGCCTATTGCCCCTTTAGTGGCCTCTCATCTCGCTGAACTCTTCAACTTGTCTTTCAACCCCGCTTGCTTTACCTCTGTTTTTTAATACAGCCATGGTCATCCTTCTCCTAAAAAAAACAAGGCGATGACCCAAACCTACCGACTAAACTTCTCCCTGTGTCTCTCCTTCCGCACTATTTTAAAGTGCTTGAAATGGTTGTGTTGAACCGTCTAACCAATGTCTTAGACATCGACAACCTTCAAAAGCCCCTAAAAGTAGGTTTTCAGCTCCTGTCACTCCATGGAAACTGCTCTCATGATTGTGTCCAACGTCATCACCTCTGCTAAGCACTCCAACCTATCCTCTATTTTAATACTGCTTGACCTGTTTACTACCTTTAACACTGTTGATTACTATGTTGACACTGTTAATTGCGCTATCCTTAATACTCTCTCTCTTCTTGTGATTCATGAACAAGCCCTTGCCTGGATTGAATACTAACTTGCACCCCACCAATTCTCTGTCTCATGGAGCAACAACAGCTCTCAACTCACTCCTCTATCCACTCCTCTTTACACTTCACACCTCAGCTCTTGAGTCACTAATCTCTTCCTTTGGGTTCTTGTACCAACTGTTTGCAGATGTCACCCAAATCACCTTCTCTTTTCCTGAATGTGCCTCTAATCTCTCCAACAAAATGTGCAACTGTCTCTCTGCCATTAAATATTGGATGGCTTTGCACACTCAGATGTTAAACTCTACCAAAATAGTGGTGCATTTCCCCTGCAAAAGGCACTCTCTCATCTCTTCCTCTGCCTGTCCAGTTGCCACCTCACACTCTCACTCACTCTTCTTCAGCTAGAAACCTCACCATCTTCTATGACCCTTCTGACACCTTCCCAACATTTAATCTCCAACGCTCGAACAGCAGCTTGCCTCAACTTCCTAAATATTAGAAAAATCAGGCACCTCCTTCCATTCAACACTGCCAAGCATCTCTTAACCACTCATGCCTGGACTACTGTGTCAGCATTTCTTTGGGCTCCCCAAATATGCTTTCTGTCCTATCAACAAGATAATTAACTCTGCAAGCTACCAGGACTCTCGTTGAACTCTCCCAATTCACACCTACTTCCTTGTACCATCATCAGGCTGGATAGCTGATGATGCAAAACAGGTCCAGATTTAAATTTCTTCTCCTGGTTCACAAATCTATCCATGGTAAGGCACCACTGTATATATCCGCCTCTGTTCAACTCTATAAGCCTTCTCGTAATCTCTGCTCTGCCTCCTTAACTACCCCTGTGGCTCCTCACCCTCCCTGTGCTTCCTCTCACTTACATTCATTCTCTCTTCTTGTTCTACTTGCATGGAATTGTCTTCCCCTGGAAATCCGAGAAACAGTCCACATGGATTTGTTCAAAACCAAACCTGAAGCCTACCTCCTCGTCTCCAAGTTACCCCCCTAACCTATCCCTCGTCTGCCTGCCAGCTAACATTTTTCCCTTGCCACTAACCTGCCTCTCTTGCTCACTTATTCTGCCTCCACTCTATCACTTCACCCATCATGGTCAAATCCCGAGTACAGCTGCCCATAACGCGTACCTGCACTAGAAAATGTCAAATGTCCTTAATCTATGAATGTTATGTTATGTTGATTTGTACTGTGCACCGCTACCACCCAGGGACAGTCTCCAGGCGCTCTTGTATGTCCAGGTATGTATTAAATATTCCATTTACTCCCCTCCACAACCTGTTCAGACTGGCCCTCAAACTCACTCCATTGTACGTAGCTCACTGCCTCCTGTCAAATCTGATTTTGTATCTATAGTACAGTGTTTTGTGATCAAAAGAGCATTGTTCCTCCTGTGTATATAAATGAAAAAATAAATAAACACACTTCTGAGTGACCCTAGCATTGCTATGACATAGACGAACAAAATAACCTTTGCTTTTTCACTGAATCATGAATTGCTTTTTTCAGCCTCCATCTTATTCAAAAGTTAATATTCTGTAAAACATTGTATTTTAGAGATTTCAATTAGGTGACTGTTAGGTGGTCATTGGCCACAAATAATGCACTATTCAGTGAATTTGTCTGCTTTAATAATGCCAAAGTGGAGCTCAATTGGGAATCAAACCTGTGCACTCAGTGTTACTTGATACTTTCTAGAAAAACAAAGGTACAGCTTGTATACAGGATGACTTTGCGTTCCAAAACCCAACCCATAGCTTCGGAGAAGTTTTTCAAACAACATATTGTAATAATGGGTAATTCTGCACATAGTGCCTCATTACAAGTCCAGCGGTAACCCTTCCCGTACTGTTAAGGTTTTAATAAAGATTCATGCTTTCAATCGCGCAACATCTCAGCTGGGAAATGGCCTCACAATCCTTAATATGATCCTCAATCTCAAATGCAGGCGCAGGTACACTTGTGCGTAGGATTTTCAGCACGTGTGTGGGGTCGCATGTCGGATTTCGGGGTGAGTATACTCAATCGAGGTTCCAATGTAACTTAGGAGGTGTGCATAAGCAGTGTAGCAGGGTGAAGGAAAGTTTTAAGGAAGTCTGCCTGCATATTTCCTGAGTTATTGCTGAGTTACCATTTTTCATACGCATGTTGTTAGGGTGCAGGATACTGCTACAGGGGACCCTGCACAGTGTCCCTGATTCACAGGCCTGCTTAAGGGGCACCCCACGCACTGTTTGAAGGGATTGTGTATTCGTGCCGGGGGAGATCGCAAAGGTAACTTTTCTGGATGCTCATCCTTTCCGTGTGGGTGTGTTTGAGGCGTTCCAGGGACGACTTGTGAATATGGTTACTTTGCGCTGTAAATTCCATGAATACACAGGGCGCACATGTTTCTTTCTTTCTGCAAGCAGGCTCACGCAGTGTCCTTCTTGGTGTGGGGCCCTTGTAGGATTTCTGCGCTCATTTCCACCCATAGACTCCATTCCGAGTACCACTGTAAAATCTGAATTTTGGTCACAACCCCCAGAAGGAGGGGGCTAAGGGTGATCTCATCTCTCTTTCCCTCACTTGGAAGCTCCCCTTTTGTTAAAGCCCATCCTCCCACATCATGCATATTTACAGTAATTTCCAGAAAACAACAGCAACCTACTGTGGGGTGATAATTTGTGCATTCTTCATGTGGAATTATCAACCCCTGATAGCAGAAATATTTCCAGTTGTTGAGTTGACACAAGAGCATGACTGATTCGTTCTGCAAATGACAGCTGATGCCAAAAATGAAATGATTTGCTTGGCAGACAATGTGTATATCATGTCCCATGAAGCAGAAACGAAGTGATATTTGATAGTATAACTCGGCCATCTGATGCACAACAGCGCACCGGAGAATGCATTATTGATAATGAACAAAATAAGGTAAAAACAACCTAGTTAACGTGGGTGCCTCTGTTTCACGGAAAAAAAACTATCAGTGTGCGGGAATCTCAGCAAGTAAAGGCGGCAGCATTCTTTCTATGTGTACATTCCATCGATGGACATATATATTTTAGGTGCAATTAAAACCATCTTCAATATACGTATAATAGGAACTCCCTAAAGAAGAAACACCATAGAGAATAATGTTCTGCCAGTTGATGCACTGATTTCGCTCTGTTATACGTGCTACCCATCGTAGTTGGCGCTGCTAAATGATGTTTGTGTTTATTGCTACTAGTTGTAAAAACACAACGGGCCTGATTTACAAAATGTTTAAGAATGGAACTCTCCCACTGAAAAACACTTTTGTTAGTCTGGCCCAATAAGTGGAGGGCATTGTTTCTTGTTGTTTGAGCACCAAAATAGGATAGCCCTGACGGTACAAATTCAAGGCCAAGCAAACAGTACTCTCAGCCAGAGCAGGTGAGAATGAATTGTAGGGGGTGGGATAATGTGCTCGCACCTTTTAGTGATTACACCAGCAGGCATATACAGAAACAGTTCACCGATGCAAGATCAATTGTGTATTGAATTAGCACTTGGGCCCCATTGCAAACACGCTCGTTTAATGCATTTTTGAATTACTGCAAAGCTTGCCCTAGTAATAAAACGGTATCCTATTACTAACCGGGGAAACATTGCAATGATGCGAACATGTATTGAAATAATAAAACATTTTCATCAAGTCCCTTGTAGTAATATCTTTGAAAATTGCAGGTGTACTAGATTAAAATGTCTGTGATATGGCCCCTGCTCTACACTTTAAGGAAGGAGGCTAGTTTAGGCACTTGATCTTCTTAACATCAGTCCAGGGCTGATGGAACTCGTGGTGATATTTAGTCTTGGTTTCACTTACTGGAATATTTCTGACCTAGCAATACCCCTTACTGTTAATAAACTGTCAGGAACAAACAGTTTACCTGTAGTATAGGGAGTGACTGCCATTCCTCCATTAACTCTTGCATGAGTAAAAACTCCTTCAAGAAAAACCCGAAAAAAGCCGTATTGGTGGCCAATGTGACTACTGAACTGTCTTCTGACCACGAACCGTTCCCCCTTGTCCTAGACCACCTATGACAAAATGAATTTGAGGGTGAGAGGGAAGCAAACAAAATTAATATTTTTAATAGGCATTGGAACATTCAGAATGGGCAAGTGCTATACGTTTGGAAGTACAACAAAGAACAAAGAGGTATACAAAACTGATTACAATATATGACATAATGATTGTACCTGCCTGACGGTCGTTGCAATAGTGCAAGAGCTATACATATAATAGGAGAGTCGGGATGGGAAGGGTAAGGTAACGAAACAAGGAAGTGAGAGGAAAAAGAACTGCTGTGAACATAAAGGAGGAAAGTGGGAGGAGGGAGGAGAGAGGTAGAAGAGGATAGGGCAGATGAAGGGTGCAAATAGTAAAGCAACATGATTCGAAGTCCATGAGTACACACAGATGCATACAAGATGGAGGGTGCAATGAGTAAAACAACATGCTTCGAAGTCCATGAGTGCACACAGATGCATACAAGATCGAGGGTGCAATGAGTACAACAACATGATTTCGAAGTCCATGAGTGCATACAGATGCATACAAGATGGAGGATGCAAAGAGTAAAACAAGATGCTTAAGTCCATGAGTGCACACAGATGCATACAAGATGGAGGGTGCAAAGAGTAAAACAACATGCAACAAAGTCCATGAGTGGAGAGTGCTGAGATGTAAAGCACCATTTCAGGTTGCTGTTAGAGGCAGGGGCTGCCAGAAACCGTGGAGACTTGAGAGGCAGTACAGGAATTATCTGACATCATCTAAACCATGTTTCTCCAAGATTGGTCATTGACCACAAGAATTTTGTCTGGATGACAATTGACTAGGTAAATGTAAATAACTACTATGTATATTATAATATCCTGAAATCATCGAGCACACGGTCTTGAGGTTTTGACTTAGAGACTAAAGACCAAATCCAAACAGGGTCTTGAAGCTGCTAACCAATCATTCTTAACTATTTTGGACTGCAATCTGCTACAACAAAAGGATAGCTGAAATACAGAACAAATACCATTGGTTGTCAGCTATCATCCAGCAAGTACACACATGAATAGGATTGTTAAGGACAATCAATATTTAGAAGGGATGAGGATCTGAGAGACATTTTACAAGAAGCTCCTCTGATTAGATACAATCCGCTGAGAAAACTAGCGCAGTCTCTGACCAGGAGTATTTTTCCACTAACCCATGAAAATGTTAGGCAATGCAAAATGTGGCAATACATTTCCATCAAATCTGCCACAACAGCCACACAGAACCAAACCATACAGTGCACACAAATAAAGTATGTAGAGAGATCTGCCAGGAATTGTGTAAAAGGATGTAGCTGCATAGATGTAGTATCTCAAAGCACAAAACAGAAGCATCAGTAGGACGACACATCTGACAGGATAAGCACACTTTGCAGGGTGCATCATTGATTATTTGAAAATACGACTATTTAAATGTCGCATACAGAAGATGGTAAGAAACAAAGTACTTGAAGAGGCTTAACTTAAAAAAAAAACACAGATCCTAAAATAGATATTATTTTTTTTTATTTTTTTATTGCATTTATCAATTTTATGATTTTGCAAAGTGGTTTACTTCATTTTCTCTTCACTTCTGTGTACTTTAGTTTTAGTTTCAGTGTAGACGTTTTATGTCGTTTTTGTGCATTCATCCAGTGCAGCTTTTCAAATTTTTGTCGTTGCTATGGACCACGAAGTTCTTGACCCACTCATTAAGTGGGCCCACCACACTTCTTCGTCGTATTGGGAGAAAGGTTCAAGTAGGGGGCCAAGAAAAGCTTTTCTCCATTTGGTGGTCTTTGGGCATTTTAAGAGAAGATGTTTCACTGACTTCTTTTCAGATTCGTTTTTGCACAAGCGACATTGATTTGTAGCAGAAAGGCCCCTTATTGCCCGGATTTCGTTGATTGGGAGTAAGTTCAACCTTGCCCTAAGTAGGGTTGAACGTAGAGCTTTGCCCGGAAATCTTTTGAATATTTCGAGCGTAGCATCCAGTTTTTTAGGTTGAGGAGACAGGTGGTTTAGGAGTTTGTTTTTTTCAGCCGTAGTGTGGGTTTCAATCCAGTCTTCTTGGTCCATTTAATTTTTTACTTTGGTAGGGTTGCCGATCAGTGTCTCTTCTGAGCAGGCGATGTTGTCCAGGGTGGCTCTTTGTTTGAATGCCCATGTGGTCAGCATCTTGCACGTATTGTTGAGCATTTCAGTATTTATCAAGTTGTAAAGTGGGGGGGATTCCTGCATGAGTATTTTCCTGAACAGTGACATTTCTCCTGCCTCTTTTGCTGCTTCCAAAGATCGGAGGCCTAGTTTGCGTCTAATGCCTGCGATTGGTGTTGAATCCGGTAATTGGAGGACCCTCCGCCAGAAGTATCCCTCCAGTTTGGCCCATATCGCAGTGGGGAGAGTGGGTTGTGCTTCTCCTCCGTAGACCAGGCAGGGGACCATCTTTCCTTTGTAAAATTTCAGGACCGGTAACAGAGAAAATCGTCCATACTTTCTGTCGATGATCTGTGCCTGAGTTGTCAGTTTACGAGTTTTTCCCACAGATGTTTTTGCACTGCGACTTCTGATTTGGAGCTATCCATCATCACACCAAGATATTTAAAGTGTTTTACAACCTCTAAAGCGGCTTTTTCAATGTGCCAGATCGGCTTCTTTTTTTGCCTCTTTCTGGATGGTTTTTCCAGTATCAGAATTTTCGTCTTTTCCTTATTAATCTCCAGGTTGTTTGTGGATATGTAGGAAGCCAGATTGTCTAGTTGTCTTTGTAGACCAATTTCTGTCTGGTCGAGAAGGATTATATCATCGGCATAAAGAAGTCGAGCTAGAGGCGTTTGGCCGATTTTTGGAGGGAACGATCTTGTTTGGTTTGCGCTTTCTTTGTAGTCCCCCAAAAAAGAGATGAACAAAGCAGGCGCCAGGGGGCATCCCTGCTTGACCCCTCTGAATGTTGGAATGACTTCAGAGAGTAGACCTTGGTGGTTCAGTTTAACTCTTATGTAGGTTTTTGTATGGAGAGCTTTGATGGGCTCCAGTAGGGACCCCAGGCAGTTCCAGGCGGACAGTTTGGACCATAGTAACTCTCTGTCGACTTGATCAAAGGCCTGGGTCAGGTCTATGAAGGCTAAGAAGACTCTTCCAGGGCCTTCCATAAGTTTGCTCTTCAAGATGCTGAGGATCAGAATGTTGACTTGGGTTCCGCAGTTTTTCATGAAGCTGCTTGAAAAGGGTTGTTGCATTCGGCCGATTTAGTCCAGGTTTGAAAGTTCCTTTGTATGAGCGAGCCAAAGATCTTTCCAATGGTATCCAACAAAGCGATTGGGCGGTAGTTCGCCGGAGCCGACCTGTCACCTTTCTTGTAAATGGGGGCAACAACTGAGGTAGACCAAGAGACTGGGATTGATCTGGACAAGGTACAGTTTTGGAAGACTTGACTAATAAAGGTGGCCCATTCAGACAGGTGGTTTTTCAAGTCGATGTTTGTGATTCCGTCGGGACCCGGAGCTCTTGACGGTTTTAGCCTTTTTATTGCTGCCGTAATGTCTTCAATATCAGAGAAGTCTGCCCAAGGAGTAAGGTCTAATGGTGTGACTGATTTGGGAGCATTTCCCTTGGGGAGTTTGAAAGTGGACGAGAAATGAGCTGTCCAGGCAGACTCTGCGACACAGTTTGATGTCGAGGACGACGTCTTGTTGTCGTTCTTTTTTATCAGTTGCCAAAAAGCTCCGGAATTTTTGTCTGCTAGTTTCTTTAGCATTTCTTCGGCGTCTTTCTGGTATAGAGCTGATCGGTGGAATCTTAGCCAGGATTTGTAGTTTTTTTGCTCTAGCGAGTAGATTTTATTTGCGTCGCTCGTTTTTAAATTTGCCGCTTGTCTCTTCAGTTTCCTGAGCTCTCGCCTTTTGGGTACTAGCTCTAAGTTGTACTCGTGCAGCGGGTTTGTTGCAGCCTTCCTTTTTTTTTGTGCTTTTGAGTAATATGGAATCAGCAGCGGTTGGTAGTCTGCTACATAAATTGTACCTCCAGATTCTCTATATTCCTGCCGTTCGTAATTTCTCGTCAGATCTCTAATCCTTTCGCTCGTAAGTCTGAGTCAGTTTCCTTGGGCTGTGGGTTCTGGGGCTTCAGACAGGAGTATTCTTATGCTATTCTCCGATGGCCAGCTGATTTTCAGGATGTTGTGATCGCTCTCAGTTGTTCGCAGTGTTTCAAATGAACCCAACCGTGCTAGCATGGCCTCAGATGTGAAGATATAATCTATAGTCCCCTTTTGTGCACCCCTTTCCCAGGACGGGATAGGATTTTCTGGTAGGAGAGTTTCCTCAATGTTATGGAGGTTTCTGGTGTTCATAAGTGTCTGCCATTTTTCCCCACGGGACTCGGCCTTGATTTTTTCTCTCAGGCGGATGGTTTTTTGTCACTTTTTTGGACAGATCGCATTCAGGTCGCCGCTTATTATGATTTGTGCTTCTTCATATGATGATAGGATTCCGTCGATCTCTGTTCCGATGATATTGAGAAATTTCTCTTCGGTGATGGACTGTGGGTTCCAGTACGTAGTGATTATGGCTAGCAGTTTGGTCTCCTTTTGGTTTTCTTTTCCAATTTTATGTTTCTCTGACCTGGCTTCAGAAGGGGGAGCCCATTCCACAAGCACCGCTAGGTGGTTTTGACTTGCGGCCAGACGTTTCTTAATTGTAAGACCGGTTACGTTCCGAACTGCCACCAAAAGACCAGAGGACGGGCGACCCAGCCGACCCTTACTAGCCACCGCGACCATGACGGAAAAACCATCGATTCCAGGTTTGTCAAGGAGCCATGTTTCTTGAAGTGTAATGATGTCGTATTCGGCGAAGTTCACTTCGCCTGGTCTAGTAAGGTGATTGAATCCTCTTGTGTTCCAGGACATCATTGTGATATCAGAACAAACTTTAGTCTTTGTGTGGTGTGAAGCTGCTAAAATTGAGAGTTGCGTTGTGTCTCTGGTTAGCAGGCTCACCTGGGTTGGTTGCTATTTTTTCGCTGAGGACTTTGGTGCTTTGGGCAGCCACGCTAATAATTGTTTTATGGGAGCAAATGATGACAAAATATTTGATGATTGTGAAGGTGACTGTGGGCTCGTCTCTTCGTTTGTAGTGGCGCTCATGAAGTTTCTTGGGGGTTTAGGTAGGCCTTTTAAAATATGGCTTGTGGTGCATTCTTCTCTTTCTATCGCCAATGAGATATGGCTTTCTTTTCTTTTTGAGCCTAAGCCCTCTTTGGCTGAGTCATGTGAAGGAGCAGTCTGTTGGCTTGTAGATTTGACAGGGTCGCGAGAATTCCAGTTTGTTTTTTTTGCAGACTGATTTTTGGCATACTCCGTCTTCGTCGCGTGGTTATAATCCTTTTCCGCTGAGCTGGACCATTCTATGATGGTATACCCGCATTTACGGAGGTCGCTAAAGTCGTCTCTTGAACCTCTCTTTACCGCATGAACTTTGACATGGAGGAATACCTTGGCTCTGCGGTCTTTGTGGTAAGGTTCCACTAGCGTTAGATCTGACGTAGTCAAGTGTTTTAGGTTTTTGGAGTGTTTCAGAATTTTTAAAACCGTTCCTCTGTTTAATGTTATTGCTTCTGAATTTTGTGGGGTCTGTTCGATCTTGAATATAATAGACGGAGGAAAGTTTTGCTGTGGTCTGTGGACTCGTGAAGAGAATTTTTGTCTGTTGGGACTGTTTGGCTTATTCCGTCTTCTTGAGCTGTCTGGACTTCTTCTGCTTCTTGGTTTCCGGTAGTCAATGTCCCTTACTTCCGCCTCTTTGTGGTGGTCTTTTGTTGAAGGTGGACGGTTTCTCATTTCTTGTGGGCCTCTCGGAATTCTACGGGAGTTAACTTGTGACTCTTCCTCCCGAAGTCCACTCTGTCGCCTGCGTTTTTTTGAGAGTGGAGATTTGGGCATAATGCCTTTGGTAGGCTTTTTTTGTTTTTCAAAGTGCCAGTTCTGTGGATCTGCAGCATTCGACGGTGATGAGTGGGTAGTTAAATTCATAAAGTTATCATCTCTCAAGAAGTCTTCCGTTGTAGTTGGGGACTTACATGGGTTTACCGGGATAGAAGTTATCTGTTGAGCATCCGATGGTATAGGTCTCTGCGATGCGTTTACCTTGTGGGCTTTTATTTTTGGCCTGACTGAAGGGCCCGTTTGGATCAACATGGGCTGTGAGTCTCTTTGTGTACGTAATTCTGTGTCTTTGTTGGTCTGCAGCGGCGCCTTTGCTGGATCTACCCTGTTTGAGGGCGTTGATACATCTTCCCTGGTTTTCAAATGGTTCCTGGATTCCTGCAATTTTGCTGGTTGTCCTTTTGGTTGTTGGTGCTGGGTACTGGGTCCCCAAGCTCCTTTTTCCGTCAAAGGTACTGTGGATGGGGCCGGGAGCACAGGCAAGAGCTGGCTTTTTTTTTGTTTGTTTTGAGGAACAGATGAATTGGTTGAAGACGACTTGTTTTCCAGCACTCGTTGATTAGATGTCAGCTGTTGCCCAAATAGGAAGGCAGTTTCTGTTTGGGATCATTGATCGGTTGAGTCTCTGATCTCGATGGGTCTCTGATTTGACAGCTTTGGTGTAGAGGGCAGTCTAGAAGACATGAGCAGAATCTTGTTGAAGAGTTCAGAGTCTAACTTTTCTTTTGCTGCGATATACCCTTCCAGATAAATCAGTTTCGTGTGGGTCATTGCGAGCAGGGTTGTTTGGTCTTTTAGAGAGTCACTTATTGCCTGGTATAGCTTGCCAAACGGGGCTAAAGCGATGGTGATAGCGGACATGAGAGTTGTTATGTCTAATCGCTTGGGAGGTGATTCTTTCTGAGTTTCATCTTGATTAAGGTCTTCTAGATTGCTGTTTCTTCTTGGTGTTGCTCGGGGCGGTGTCAGGGTGGGGGTCGGATTTTGCTCCCGTCTCTTCTCCCTTTCTCTCCAACTTAAATCCTTGTTAATTGGAGATAAGTTCGCTGATTGTGGAGGGAAGCTTGTGGGAGAACTTGACTGGTTTCCCGTTGCTTTGCCCTGATTAGGGGATGCGGAATAAGTATAATTTTCAGCTAGAGGGGCGCTTGCTCTCTCCGCTTGGCCCATGTTAGGCGAAAGAGATTGCAGCAGCAACAGCGCAGTCGGGAAAGGCAATGACAAAGGGGACAATCTAGGTAAATTCTGAGTGTCAGCCCCCACAGTTTTACAATTAAAATGGTCCGTGGACTTCTTCAGAGTTGTTGGCATTTCCGGGCTGGTGGGGTTGTTTGTGACGAGAATGTCTTATTAACCTCTCCTTCGCACGGCAAAGTAGGCAAACTATTTTTTTTATTAGGCTGGTTGAAGCCTATTAGGACTGACGTATTTTGGGTTTGAGGTGTAGAGTGCTCAAAGGTAACTTCAAGTATCTCAGCATCAGTGAGTTCTTGTAGGACATCATATTTTCTTTTCCCTTGGCTGACAAAATATTCCTTCATAGCACTGTTTTGGACAAGGACTTCAAGGCAGATGTTTTTTTTTCTTTTTTTTTTTTATTGTTCTGGGTGTTTTGCTGGGTGGATTTTGATTTTTTTAGCACTGCTGAGTGTGTCGCCTTAAATCCAGGTCTAGATTGGCAATTTTTTTTTTTCTTTGGAGGCGGGGTCGCAGAAAGCGAGGTAGAAGACTCCATGGTCTCCAGTTCTTCGATATCGCCGTCTGTTTGGACGTTTGATTCCGAAAATGTGGTTCTGTTCTTTCTGACGTTTCCAGTTTGTTTTTTTCCGAGCCCCTCTTAGCTCCGCGTTTGCCTGGGGGCAGAGCCGCATCCTCGGAGGCGTGGAACATAGCCGCCGTCCGCCGCTGTTCCGATGACGTTCCCAGTCTCACCACTCCTTCCTGCGCCGCTTGTGTGACGGCGAGGACCAAGATCGGGAGGTCGACCGGGAGCTCTGCGTCGTCAGGTGTTGGGTCTCGAGCACCAATGGATGGCGAGGAGGACACGGTAAGTGTCAGATGATTTGAGGGCTCCAGCCCGTTGTCTTGAGACAGTTTGGTCATCAACCCGGCCGGACAACTGGAACCGGCAGGCATAACCCTCGCAGTCCGCCCTTCGGCGGGCTGCACTGGGGACGAGCCGGGAGTTTGTGCCGCCAAGGGTTGTGCTTGTTTTGAAGGCATGGCCTTTGCTGCATTCATGATGTCTCTCGATGTAGCTTCATGCTCGAGGTTTGTCGAGCTACTCGGGGTGATAGAATCAGCCATGCCCGAGGTTACTTGATCAGGGGAGGTCTGGGAGGGAGGGGTAGGGGACCCCCCGGGCCATAGAAGTACCAGCAGATAAGAGCCCGCAGTTGATATTCCCTGGGATGCGTACATCTTTAGGTGCTTTGGGCTCCTTGGTGAGAGATAGAATCAGGGGGGGGGCAGCCCCGAGACCCCGGAGTTAATCGGGATGAGAAGGGCCTGGTTGAGTCAGGTCTGTTGTTAGATACACTAGCGCTCCGCATCCAGCGCCGGTCTTCCTCTCGGTCCTGGTCCCGCGGAGGTTTTCGAATCATAGTAGCCAGGCTGCTCGTCCTGCCCACGGACTGCCACAGACTGCAGCTACTCAACTCTGCTGCCAACTCCGCGGCCGCTCCGCAGTTGTAGTGGGGTTTTATGGTCCGTCCACTTAGACTGGATACTGCAACTGAAGAGAGACTTCGTCTCTGTAGAGGAGGACAGAGTAGACTGCCACAGACTGCAGCTACTCAACTCTGCTGCCAACTCCGCGGCCGCTCTGCGGTTGTAGTGGGGTTTTATGGTCCGCCCACTTAGACTGGATACTGCAACTGAAGAGAGACTTCGTCTCTGTAGAGGAGGACAGAGTAGACTGCCACAGACTGCAGCTACTCAACTCTGCTGCCAACTCTGCGGCCGCTCCGCGGTTGTAGTGGGGTTTTATGGTCCGCCCACTTAGACTGGATACTGCAACTGAAGAGAGACTTCGTCTCTGTAGAGGAGGACAGAGTAGTTTGCCACAGACTGCAGCTACTAGATATAGCATTAATGAAACAATGTGGCCAACATCAAGCACTGCGCTAGCAAGGTAATCAAATCAACAACGCTAGAGGTCAACACTCCAGTATCACATCCCACCAGGAGATGTTGAACAGGACTGTTCCGGAGCCTTATTTGACAAGGACATACAGCATCCACAAAATGCAAAACATGCTCTGCTTCCAATTGTGTGATTTTAAAACTTTTACTTCAAACTGTTTCTAAAAGAACATCGTCATTTTTGAAAGATACTGGATCCATCTTTAGGACGCCTCTGCTTAACTTTGAGAACATATTGTGATTAAATGTGTCATGTAAATATGGTTTGTTTTCTTAGAATGCACCTATCAATGATACTCATCATAGACTGTTTTCAATGAAAACTATTGTGCTATTCCCTTCTTCCAGCAGTTGTATGGCCTTTTCACAAGGCCGCCCTGTCAGACCTGCAGTCCATGTATACTATTCTTTTAACCAGTGGAGTGTAAACTGTAAGTGGTTTGGATTTGTTTGGCTTTGAGAATGAACTGACTAGTGGGTATTTCTTTTCCAATCAGTTCATTCTGTAGGACCTGATGAAGATGATTGCAGGACTTTGAAAATGAATGTTGTCAATGACTATCCAGAGGAAAATTTCAGGTGATACTGTTGATGATATACATATGGTAAATTATTTTTCAGTTGTCTGGAAATTAACAATCTTCAAAGTATGTACCAAAATGTTCATATTTACCAAATATCAGCCAATATCCTATCATCACATCCTATAGGAAAACGTATTTTCTAACATGCAGTGTGCATAGTATGTGTACTAGTGCAAGCACCAGAGGTCTTAAAATCATAAGGCCTCATTACAAGTTCAGAAGTGGAGTAAATAACATAGTATATCTGTTACTACCACTTTTGTGGGTGGTAATGTATTACTACTGCTTTTACTGCACTTCTAAAGAGACTTGGAATGTAGGAATTGCTGATAGCATGATGCTGGTGGTACATGCCCTGCTCCTATTATCAAGGAGGTGTCACAAAAACTAGCCCCCTTCCTCACCACCTTTATAAACTCTTCGTTTAAGACAGGTATTGTCCCAGATAACCTTAAGGATGCTTGGGTCATCCCCCTTCTTAAAAAGCCTACACTGGACGCAAGCAAACCTACCAATCACAGGCCTATCACTACTGTGCCTTTCCTGCTTAAAATCTTAGACTGTGCAGTTTACCTACAGATCCAAGACTACTTGGAATCCAACAAACTCTTGGGCCTCAGACAATCGGGTTTTCGACCCAGTCATGGAACCGAAACTGCCCTTATTGACTTAAAAACCCAAATTGAAGACCTGAAAGACAAGGGGAAGCTGGCCCTGCTGCTTGATTTATCGGCACCTTTCGACTTGGTAAACCACCAAATCCTTGGTTGACAACTTAAATTGGCTGCACACTTCTCAGACAAAGCTAGTCATGGATCAGTTCCTTCCTGGATAATAGATCCATGAGGGTCTTCTCCCCCACTGCCACCGCTGAACCCTCACCAGTTCCTTGCGGCCTTGCTGGGTACTCCAAGGATAATGTGTTTGCCCAACACTTTACAATGTGTCTACGCAACCTCTTTTTGATATTTTCAATATCTGGGTGTCACCTACACGAACTACGGGGATGACACCCAGATATTCATTCCCATTACCGGGGATCACACAGCTGATACACTAGCTATAAACACAATCTATGAAGTCATCCAAGCCTGGATAGCTCAAAACGAACTCTGTCTCACTGACAAAAAGACAGAGCTCCTCATCTTGGGCTCTCATCACAGACTCAACAGACTGGACCCCTCCTTTAATTTCTTTGTCATTGACGGGAATACCATTAAAGTCTCTAATGATATGAAAATGCTAGCCATCGATCTTGATTCCACCCTATCCCTCACCAGACAACCAAATGCAGTATCTTCAGCTTCTGCCTACACTTGCAACTTCATCACAGCTTGCCGACCTTTCCTCACCTCGGCCAACTGTACCACACTAGACAGAACTTTAGTTATGTCGAACATTGACTACTGTAATGCCCTCTACCTAGGCATGAATCAATGCAATCTTAACAAGCTTCAGGTCACCCAGAACAACGCCATCAGAGCCACATCACACAACCCTAGAAATCAGCACATATCAGACACTTAAGGTGCAAGCGCCTAATTACCTGGCCTGCAGTATTGCCTACCACACTTCCAACTGACCACTCAGAACCGGCCAGGCTAACTGTCTCTCCATACTTCGCTATAAACTTCAGAAATCAGGTGGGGCGAGCTTCCTTGTCCTCGCAGCGAAACTCTGGAACTCACTACCTAATCTTATTAGAGCTGAACCCTCTTTCCACACCTTTAAGAGCAAGGCCAAAGCATGGCTGTCCACCCAAGACCCCCCCCTAACTCCTCCCGGTACTAACTAGCCCGCTATCCACCACCCCGCTCTCACAGCATCTACATTGTAAATTACACATATGCCCACTTAACGTGTATATATTCTCTGTCTAGTGACATGTACTGTTTATTGACACAATTTTGTATATGCCTGTAATGTGTGCCTATGTCAACATGTCCTGTAACCTGTGCTGATATGCTTTGTTTACTGACACTGCTTTGTATATGCCTGTAACTTATGCCTAGATCAGTATGTCCTGTAACCCAAGTTATGCAACTGGATGCCTCAGGGCCAGGCGCACTATACAAATAAATAAAATACAAATACAAATACATCCTCCACTTTAAAGCCAGAAATTGGCAGATTTACTGCACAGAAATTCCATTTGCAGTGCCTCTCCCAAAAATCGCCATGGAGCCAAAAGGACTCCCAAAATGGGGATTTACACCATCATACAAACACTTGTAATACAATGGTAATGTATTTAGGTCGAGTGGAGGTAACGGTAACCAATTGGCAGTAAATTGTGTGACAAATCTGGCGATGTCGTCACTACTTTCCCAGGGAAAAAGTACCCTCATGTGGCCAGGGAAATGCAGAAGCTAACTAATCCCCCACCCTCGTGGTGGCTTTCTGGTCGAGGACCACATTAGGGAAGACAATCCTTGGTGGGGCGGAGTAGACAGGCATTTCTGTTTTTTTAGTCTCTGGTAACACCCACTTGCCTCCCAATTCCTGTATAGCATACTGTAGTGTGAGTGTAGAACCTCCAGTCATGACCAATCACCAATTGTATTTACATCCCCCTTTGCTTGATAACACTGAGACCGGGCAGAGGAATGGATTAATGAAGATCACTAGAACCGGAAAGCAAACACTGTTCTCTAGTTCTTGGTAACGGTTAACAGGTGTCTGGACATTTAAAAACATCACACCTGAAGAGAAGGAGAGACTCCCGATGTCGGTCAGGGCTCCGAAGGAGAGCAGGCTGCAGTGGGGAGCGGAGAAGGTGCTGGAGGTGCCGTCTGGTGATGCCTGGAAGAGGAAGGTTCGCTGTGCTTGTGCCACAGACAGTAGGAGCTGTCAGATGAAGAAGGAGACAAAGCAGGAACCGGAACACAGATGGGGCGTCCTCCTAGCTGGCAAGCAAGCCATAGCGAGAACTGTGAGATGCGAAAGGCGCAGAAGCAGCTGATGAAAACCAGTGAGCCTAGAAAGTGAGGTTGCGACGCTTGGGATGCTTCATGGTGGGTGCTGCATACCATTGATGAACCTGGTAAGCCCAAACAAGGGAGCTGGGATACTGGGATTGAGCAAAGAGACTAAGATGAATGAAAAAGGATTGGAGACCCAAAATATGAAAAGTCTTGGAAATGTATCAAACAGAATGTTATTACTGGTGGGAAGTGTGAGTCTGGGAGTGAGTCTTGGACCCACACCCAAATACTGAGCCAATTAACCAGGCATGCAGTGAGTCTGGGCCCTCACCCGAGTGATGAAATATGAAAATAAGAAATCCCTGGCAGGAGAATAAACCAGGTAGATACCAAGTGAGGAAATGAAGTCCTGGCATGATAACAAACCAGGCATACATTGAATCTGAGACCCACACCCAAATGCCAAAATAAGAAGGTCCTTTCAGGAGAGTAAACCAGGCATACAGGGGGAAAGCAGTTCCCCCAATGTGTGGAATCTAGGGAAAAGGAGTCTCCCTCCCCTTATTGCTTTGTTAAAGTCAAGAAAGCTGAAGGGGTGAAGCAAACCCCTTGAGTCACTTCTAGGTAGCTCTTCTAAGCCTTGATTCATGGTTGTTAGCATTGTACATGTGTTTATTTGAATCACTGTAGAGTTGATCATAATTATTTTAACTTAGCTTTTCATACTGTGAGGACATTTTCTGTTTTATTTTTGTGATCCAACTAGAATCAAATCAGTAATGAGACTTTTTTTGGGCATTCTATTTACATTGCCTCAGGTTCAGTCCCGTGGCGCATGTATAGCTTTGCGTGCACTTGAAACTAAAAGTCCCAGCAGGATTGTAGTACGGCACTGAATTTAGTGAATCTTCAGGCGCGTCAGCACCAGTGTGTGAGGGTTAAGCAAGTCTGCGCAAGGCTGTGCTGGATGCGCTGGCACTGGCGCTTCTGACAGATTATTTTCTCTCCTTTTCACTTTTATTGGAATCATGCCGGAAATAAGTAGAGACTTCTCCTCTACCATGATTCAAAATCACGTTTTCACCAAAAGGCACTAAGTCTCTGGCTGAAAATACCATACCAAAAGGGATATTGGGCATGTTTCCATGATACAATTTTAATATCAGATCCCTGAATAAACATGCACTTGATGTTAGAGATTATTTGTCAGGACTCCATTGGGCCTAATATCAATTTAGCTACTCCTCCTGGTTACATTTTCTCTGGACAGAATAGAGATGGTGGTAAGGGAAGAGGGGTAGCCATTTTGGCACGTGCTACGCACACATATTATGCACGCTCTACTTAAAAAGCCTGGGTTGGATCCCAAAATACACTCCGACTTTAGACCTATCTCGAATGCTCCCATTTTGCTCAAGGTGCTGGATAAAATGGCTACCTCCCAATTTCAGGCTTTTCTGGAGCAGTCTGAAGCACTTCAATCTCAGCAATCAGGCTTTAGATCCTGTTTTGGCACCGAAAGTGCCTTGCTGAATATGCAATCTGAAATGCTTCACATCATGGATGACAGCAAGGTTGCGCTGCTGATGTCGGCAGCCTTTGACCTTGTCAATCATTATACATTCCTGGTGAGCTTGACAGGGTTAGGTATTTATTCAGCTGAAGCAATTACCTGGATTAAATCCTTTTTATCAGGTCTAGTTTCAAGGATTATCTGGGGTATTGCACAATCATCAGATGAATTGCTAAAATGTAGAGTGTTGCACGGCGCATGTCTGTCTCCCTCCCTTTTTAATGTCTTTTGCCTCCCTCTTTGCGACCTCTGAGAAGCATTTTACCAATTATGCTGATGACCCTCAGCTTGTATTTGAGCTGAGTGGCAACCACACCAAAGATTTTGAGAGGATAAACATGATCTACACCAATATATAGAATTGGATGACTAACAATGACATGTGTTTGAATGCTATCAAAACCGAGCTTATGCTATTTGGCTCATCCCAGGCCAGAGCAAAATTTGATAGCGAATACACAGGCTTTATTATTGAACAACATCTTATTAAGGTGGTGGACAAAATTAAAACACTGGGTGTCATGTTTGAATCATCTTTGAACTTGGATACCCATATTGCTAACGTTGCCAACAAAACCCAATACTTTCTCAGACTCTTGTGATTAATTAAGACATATGCCTCAGAGTTAAACTGCACTACCTTGGTTCACGCACTTATAGCACCTATATTAGATTACTGCAATTCGCTCATGGACTAAGACACCTGCAGATGCTTCAAAATGACGTAGTGCAGATCAGCAAGAATGTTTCCAGGCACAAGCCTATTTCTGCCAATGAAGGAATCTGCACTGGCTGCCTGTAGAAGGATACATTCAGTTTAAAGTGGTGACCTTGATTCACAAATACCTCTATGGTAATTCACCCGGTTACCTGAAAGTAGGCACAAATGTTTACTGTTCGGGGAGAATCACAAGATCTAGTAACAGGAGCAAAAGAGTGAGAGGCTTAGGTAGGGGTTTTGCTGTTCAAGCCACTAAGAGCTGGAATGAACTCCCTAAACACCTGGGTCTGGATGAAAATGGACCGAGTTTCAGAAACAAATCTAAAAACTCTCCTCTTTGAATACTGTGCAAGTGACTTCTTTCTTCTGCTGCTGTTGTCTCGGTTTAATATGTTTGTCTTCTGCCCACTTTCTCCCCCGTGCCCTGATGCCCGTGGACTCCAGCACATTAAAAATGCGTAAATAAATAAATAAATTGAGCATGTGTATTGTGAAATTGTGAACTCTGTAAACTGTGGAAAAGTCAAGGAAACTCAGGGGAAGAAGCACATCCCTTGAACCTGTGAATTGTGAAACTGAAGTCTGTAAACTGTGGAAAGTCAAGAATGATCAGAGAAAGAAGCACATCCCTTATGGATGTGAATTGTAAAACTGTGAAACATGTGAACTGTGGAAAAGCTAAGAAATCTAAGGGGCAGAGGCATACTCCTTGATCCTGTGAATTGTGGAGCTGTAAACATCTCAAGGGAAGGGTCATACCCATTTAGATGGTAGAATGGTATAACCCAAAAGAAGATCGAGAGAGAAATGGTATACCTTGAGTTAACGAAGTGTTAAACCGAAGCAAACTCAGGGGAAGAGTCATCCCTCTTGAGATTGTTGTGTATGGTAATGTGAAAGTGAAGAACGTTGAACAGAGAAATCCAAGGGAAGGGTAGAACCCATTTAACAGGTAGAACTGTGTTGGTTTCTTTTACACTTTGGAACCTTATGTTGGAACTTTGGAAAGGACCTGCAGGTGATCAGCTAAAAGACGTTTTCCCCTTTACGTTATATTGAGTTTAGTGTGCGAGGGTCAGGTCAGGATTTTGGACACAGGACGTAAAACTTGTTTTTTCTGACATGTTATAATTGTTATATATGTTTTTATTAGTATTTCGTTTGATGTACCTAAGAAGATTATGCCGAAAAAGGGTTTGCAGCAACAATTCTGACACCAAAGTTACATAGTTTTTTTGAGGCAGGGAAACAGCTCCTAGAATTGAGGATAGGTAGGATATCTAATTTTATCCAAAAAAGTCTTTAGCAATCACCATAATGCCACTGTGTCCGAGTGTTACTCTTGATCCCTTACAATTGGTAGATTCACTGTAATTTAGTTACGCCACACCATTATCAACATATGGCATCTCATAGTGAAATGGACGATAGGCAACTATGAACAGAGGTGTAAAGTCTGGAGGGGCGGTATCTGCACTTTTTCCCAATATGGTAAACACACACAACACTCCAGCCAAGGCTCTTAATTTGGTTGCAATGGATGATCAGTCAGAATTAGGCTTTCAGGAGGTGATGCAGTTTGCTTCTTAAGTACAGTGTCTCCCCAACGCCCCACAAAGGAATGTCCACAGACTATGTTAGGTGATAATACAGTTTCTTTGTATAAAATAAGGTTCAGTAATATATTACAGGGCCTGCGGTAGCACCCCTCTAGTTATGGTTAAGTTGCTCTACCCACAGGAAGAGCACTTTTTGGGCAGCGTATAACTTCGCCCCCCATGGACGAATCCTCATGAATCTTTGCAAAAATATTATATGGCCCATCAGATAGAACCTGCCAAGTTTGGTTTGGTTAGGTTTCATTAAGGAGAGGAAAAGTAATAGCCGAGTCCCAAAATCTGGCATTTTTCCCATAGATGCAATGTAAAAGAAAATGTGTTCAAGCATAGAGTCCAAACCGCTGGATTGATTTTCACCAAATTTGCAGCAGGAGCGTCAACTTGGTACCGAAAGCGTGCTTTTGAAAATGTGTTGTGAATCAGTCCAGTAGTTATTTTTAAAATGACCAAAAAGTTGATAAAAAATAATTTGTGATATCTGGTTTCGGTCCGCAGACTCACTTCCCTGTTCAGTCTGTAGACAGGCCTCCAATTGGTCTACGTGTCGACGCGAGGTCTGCGGACATCGGGCACGCTCGCCGATTGGATTGTGAAAAGCGTGAAGTGTGTCCGATTTTTGCAAACGTCCGCCATGTTGGATTCATGGACAGTGTCTGAGGAGGTCAGGGGTGATAAGGAAGGGATGGGATCTGGTCTTAAAAAGCCAAAAAAATTGGTGTGTTTCTTCTCCAATGTCCATGAACAGTCCGGGGCCGCCATGAGATGTCTGCAAACATCTAAAGTGTTTGGTGGCATCTATTCCTATTTGTGCAGTACAGGGTTGGTGAAAAACTGTTTTTGGATGCTTATAACTTTGACGCCACACAATGAAACTGCATGACATTTTGGAATTACATTCTAGACCTGATACTGAATGTAATGTGATTCTGAATGGTTTTGGAATGGTGCTGTTTTGCCAAGAGGGAACAAAATTAGAGAACTTTCTAAATTGGACAAACATTTTGCTATAATGGGGTAAGTATGATATTAGTAAGTTGTAGGAAATTAGCATGTCCTGGTAATAACCCATATAGTTCACTGAAAAAAACTTTGCTAAAGGGACAATATGGTTTAGTTGCACTAATAAAAATCTATAACATTCACTGAAAAAACTTTGTTAAAGGGAAGTTATGCTTAATAATAATAATAATAATAATAATAATAATAATAATAATAATAAATAAATAATTAAATTGCACTAATAGAAACCTATGAAATTCATTCATTTGTGATGTCATCTTTGATGTCCTGGGTCTTAGTCTTATCATTGCACACTCCTTATCTTACCATAGCTGGCGAATTTTTGAGGGTTTTTGGTTTTACTTGTAACCATAACATCCTTTAACAAATAGTTTTCATTGAATTTCATAGGTTTTTATTAGTGCCACTTAACCATAACTTTCCGTTAACAAAGGTTTTTCAGTGAATGTTTATTTAAATAATAACACCTTGTACTTTGGCAATAGTTATTCAAAGAATGGCAAATATATATACTTTATGTGGTACCACAAAATACTTAAATTCAGTTATATAATTTTTAAATGGGCATGTGAATTCTTAAGTGAGGTGTAACAGAATAGATTAGGGAAGAAAGGCAGGTTAGTTATGAAGAGTGGCAGAATGCTTTCTTTAGTGGATTCCCCCACCTGGGCAACCTGTAATGGAAACGTTAGGGAGTAACTTAATTGTCTTTTACAGCCCAGTCCAATAACTTTCAATAACCTTGAACTTGAATGTAAAGGCTTCTACCACCCCAAGTGCCTCAGAGCCCACAAGAGAACAGGATCCAAGGCGGATTTGTGACCCCTGGATTACTCCTGAGGCTAGAAGATGCTCTTCTTCGTCATAGTACCTTTGGTGCCTTGGCAGCCGAAGTGGCAGAGGTTCTCGGTTTCACTCGATGATTCTCTCTGAGGATGGACCCCCTCATAAGAAGGAGCCACTGGGATGCTGAGTCCAAGAAGAAAAATTTAACCAAAGTCTTTCTGAATGCAACAATTTTGCTCTTTGAGGTGCTCTCCTTTGGTCGATGATTTCTCTGACCGTAGAAGTCCTGTGAAGATGAAACTTGCTGTCAGCGCCTTAAAGACTTGGCAGATGAGAATAAGACCCATGGGACCATTTGATGACTTCTGACGGTGACAGGTGCATAGGTCACTTTTGGTGTCGGGTTTCAGATTCACGCGGTTGTCCGACTTTGGGTTCTTCAGTGCTACAGCTGCATCACAGACCTCTGGATTGCTTCTGGTGACTGGGATTCGACCACTGGAGTGGACCTCAGACCCTCCCCAAGTCTGGAACCTTGGGACATCTTTGTTAGCTTGTGGTGGCGAGAAACCCACTGACAGAGCTTTCTCTGCACTGACCAACTCTGGATGGTCAGGAAAAGGTGTTTAGTGATGATGGCAAGGATATCCTTTGAAATGTTTTTAGGCATTTTTGAACTTTCACAGATCTGGGTTTCCAGCATCACTATGCCAGTGTGCCCACTCTTCTGGGCAGTAGACAGCAACGGCTTCCAGCGGTCACAAAACGCACCTCCAGCTCCTGCGTGACACCAATGGACTTCTTTGACTCGAGATGTCCGGGTTCACCTCTTCAGGACTCACGAAGACCCCTTCTGTGGATGTCAGGCACACAGGACTAGCTTCCATGGCCCTTCAGATGAGGAGTAGCAGTTTGCTCGATGATCCCTCATAGCTTGGGGAATGGTTTCCTTTGCATGTCGTCTCTGGATCAGTCCTTGGAAGAACACAGCAGCTTTTGGATTACGTGAAGAAAATGCAGCAGCAGCCTTCTCCTCCAGCTGGGCTTCAAGGAGCAGCGTCTTCTTACTTCAGTTTCAATTTCAGTTTCTGAACAAATTTGTGAGTGAGAGGTCCCCTTTTATACTAATTGGTTCCCATTCACTCAGGTTGAGCCAGGCTCAGTCAACCAATAATGCAGATGGGCATTCATGCAGGTATGCAGCCAATCAGGCTCACAGTCATTAAAGCCATTAACTCCACCCAGACACCAATAACAAAGAATGTGGATTGGGGTAAGCACCCAGCCTTTCAGCACACTATACTGCTTTCATGTCAGTTTCAGTCAGGGCTGTCTCAGTCCTTGTGTCACACACAGAAACCAGACACCCATAAAACAGAATGTGAGTTCACTTAAGACTCCATACCCACATGTCCCACCCCTAAAGTGTACCCACAACACACAGCCCCTCGGAAGGCTCCAGTCAGTGTGACAGGAGGGAGTCCAAGTATCATATATTGTATGTCCACCCAAAAGCGCCAGTTAGGAGGAAGGGACAGAGTCAGGGCTTCCCAGAACTTTGGGAAACAAGGTAAAAGGCAATAGAAACCAAGAGGCCACAGTGGCCATCTTGCTTTCCTGCAGGAATCCATTGATTCCTATGGCAGTGCCTGGGTATCCCAAAAATGGGGGACAATCAGAGCCACTTCCAAGTCAGCATGTAGGTTCCACCAGCCCATACTCTGCTCTGTGGGCAAAACACAAGTGCCCAAAACACACATTAGCGGTACAAGTGTGTACCACACCCATGGGTGTCATTAGGATATCCCATGGGTGTTGTTCACCAAAAGGAAAACATGAAGAGCTGCACTGCCAGAGTTCCAAGCTGCACCTCAGTCACTGAAAACAGAGAAAACACATACAGAGAAATGGTAGGACAAGGATTGGGAGGCCTTGTCCATACGGCATTTCCACCATCACATGAGGGAACACTTGCAATACACATTGATACTGTGAACAACATTGCTATCATTATTACATCAGGGTGATAGAACACATGATACAACACATGCCTACATAACACATATTTCAGAAATGTCTTTTGATCGCAGGTATCACATTTGATTTTAGGAGGCTACGATGGCTAGGGTTGAGCTAGTCGTATTTAGAATTGAGTCCTATCAACTACATTGTCATTGTTATCCTTGAAAAGTCATATTCACCATTTTTCATTTGATAAAGATCAAAGAGGACCAAAATAAACATCCTGGGAACCACAGTAGAGCTCAGACAAACATTTCTTCACATTCGTCTTTACATTGCGTGGGTCTGAATTTAGACTTTGAATGCTTATATAGCCTGGGTGCCAATTTAGAGAACACTACATTCCAGAGTGATCACATTCTTCACAGATCATTCTTTTCTTCCAGGCAGGCATGCCTTTACAATTGGTAATTTGTCATGTTTGTAATTATATAGAAGCAAAGATAAACCAATCGGGAGGAAATATTATGCAGCCCCAGAGGTCAGTTTCTTAAGCCAGTGTTTTGTGTTAGTGGCACTCTGAGGATTGAGATATCAGGAAGAGGTTTCTTGTATGACAGACACACATCACAAAATGTTCTGCTGGATTTTAGACCCATTTTCTAAGAAAAAAAGTTCTTAAAGATAATTTGTGGAAAATCTTGAATGGCAAGTCCAGATCTTGGCTACACTCATTCTTTGAGGCAGGAAGGCTGATATACATTATTGCAACATTCGGCTCGTTAATGTAGTTAATTAAGCATAATTGCCTGGAACTGTGGACAATAAGGGAACGTATGAGCCTGGGTAGCTGATTTGTGCACCAGAACGAAGTGAAGACCCATAAGGGGGGATAATGGATCATATGATCTGGCCTTAACGGTGGCTAATACGGGCCAACAAGCTCAAAATATGTTTAGGGATGCTTGTGGTCTTGTGCTGAAGCGATGTGACCAAACAGTGTGGTCTGGATTGCCCCTTTTGCGGTGCGACCAAGCCTGATTTGCATGTGGTCGTTCCCCTTTTGTAATGACTTGGAAGGCAAATAACAATGGTCTGGAGGGTTCCCCAGAGCAATACCAAAGGTTAAGATTTATTATAAGCCTTCAAGCCATCACCTCTTTTGTTTTGCTCTAGTTACTAACACAACTAAGACCCAGCTGCTGACCTTGGTGCTTGTAGCATTTCCATGTGTATGAGAGACATTTAAAAATAAAAAAGAAAGAAAATAACATTCTGCTATTTCTGCAGAGACACTTTATGGTCTGTGGTTTATGGTCTCCTTTATTTCTGTGGTATGCTGGTAAAATCGAGCAGGAGGGTGACACCTGTTTCTCTCAGCCCTCTGCTCTTCAATCATTAAACCATTGTGTTGGGCTAATTCGTGGGGCAGGAATCATTTTCTTCATGTATGTGGATGACGCCCAGCTTTTTCTTCACCTAGGAAACTCTGATTACTCAGCTGTAGAAGACTTTGAACATTGCAAAAAACAGGTCAAGAAATGGATACACTCAAATCACCTCCAACTAAATGTTCAGAAAACAGAGATTTTAATTGGTAATAAAACAGGTGTTCGACCTTCAAATGACGGGGTTGTAGTTTTGCCAAGCACAGTCAGTGGCGTCCAGATTTGGGGTACTAATTATTGGCCTCTATCGCTTCATTCATATTAATCTAGGTGCCCGGAAAGATCCAGACCTTTCTATGGCATCACAGATAAGCAAACTTACAAGTAGTTGTTTTTTTTTTCGAAACAAATACCTAAAAATGGTTTAAAATTAACTTTACTTTTCCCCTAAAATTTCAATTGATAAACACCTTTGTGGCCAGTCACTTAGACTACGTTTATTCTGTGTACCTAGGCCATCCCAAAACAGTTCTTGCCAACTTATATCCAGAATGCAGCAGCAAAGATATTATTTCATTTAAGTTGAAAGAATCATATTTCTTCTGCCCTGCTCCACATACATTGGTTACCAGTGGCAAGGCTCTTTGCCTGGTGCTGACAGGTTTTGATAGTAAAGAGCCGCCATTCATATGGAGACCGCAAAGACACTACACTCTAAATCATCATCTATGGTCAGCATCTGCTGGTCTTTTATCCCTCTCTAAGTTCAGGTATTAAAATAAGAGACAGCGTGTGTTCCCTGTTCATGTGGGAAGATTTTGGAATACCCTGCCATCTGCAGTCCGCTTTCTGGAAGAACGTTATGAATTTAGGAAAAACATTGAAAACCTTTTGTTCCATAGGTAAGAGCAGATTGAATCCTCTGACTCACTTAGATCTGTAAGGTGCTACATCAAGTCATTCTGCATCAAGTCATAATGCCCCTTCAATGGTGTGATGTTTGCACATTATCAATTCATTTACATCTACATCTTTACATCTCCCTCTAGCAGACATGGAGTAGGAGACATTCACCACTGATGACTGAAACTGCAGCAGGGGATTGGAGAGGAGCAGAGAGAACAGGCAACCAGTGAAGAGCCTCGAGAAAGAGAGAAGCAGCCAACTGCAGTGCAGTGGGAGGGGAGAAGTGTAATAAGGTGAGGTGAGGAAAGGCGTGGCTGGAACATAGTGGGTCCTAGAAGTCCTGGATCCTGATTAGCCCACAGGAATTCCAGGTTATAAGAGAGGTTGGAATATAGCTATCAGACACATATTCAGAGGCATCTGGGCTGGTAATGGCCAACCAGCCTGAGCAAAGTAGGCAGAGTGAAACGAGGCGTTTGTGGAGGGGTCATATACCACCCAATCTCCCATTAAAAAAACAGAGAAGACCTCTGCCATAGCAAATATAAAGTTCATTTTTTATTTCACCCAACTGTGGGAGCCTGATAAATGTATTTACACATATGTACAGCCTTTGGTGAAAGCGCTAAATAAATAACAAATCATTATCATTATAGGAGCAGCACGGATGGGGAGGGACTACAGCAGCTGGAGGAGGGTCCCCCAAACCATCAGGTGAGTCAGTGGAGCTGGGAGGGTGGTGACAAAGATGGGGAATTCCTAGGGGTCAAGAGTGGGGACATCCAGTGAGGGAAAGGGGCGAGTGGGGCTAGGCATGAGTGAGTAAAAGAAATAGTGGCACCCAGTAAAGAAAGACAGGTGGTTGCGAGAACATGGACAGTCATTGACCAATTCTTCCATATTCCCAGCTACCTGATTGGCTATCGCAATTCCACTGGTATGAACAGAGATTAATTAATTTCAATCTGGCAACTAATAATGAGTTGGTGAATGAATAATTTAATCGTAAATGGTCCTGGGGAATATGTTTGAGATTATGGTATATGGAAATATAATTAAAATGCACAATTTCTATATCGCAAATCACAATGTGAACTGCTTTAACTTATTATTCCTAATGTTGACTAATTTCATTGACATTAAAACTAAATTGCCTCCCATTATTGCATTCTTAAATGTGACCCCCCCACACACACTTTAACACCCATTGAATATTATTTAATGTTAATGGTATCTCAAAAAGATTTGAATGCACAATTAGATTGTAATGCCAATGAATTGGATCTGGCACGAAGCAATCTTAATGGGTTGCTCTCAATGACCATGTTCTGCCCCATTGTAGCTTTCAGTGCGTATGGTCTCCCCATAAGACTTGTGTGGGCCAGTTCTCACTGCATGTGTCGCTTAGTGTCCAGTTCTGCCCTCCAGTGGCTTCCAGGTTTACCCCCAATGATGTTCTCAGTGCTCAAGTGGTGTACTCATGAATCTCTCAGTGCCTATGTTCTGCCTCAGTGTGGTTTTCAGTGAACACCTCTTCCGGCATGTGGCTGTCGGTGCACAATTCTATCACAAGGTGGCTATGTGGCTGCCAGTGCCCACTTCCTTTCACAAGTGTATTTTATTGTCCAGTTATGTCTCGTTTTGGCTCCCAGTATCCAAATTCTTCCAGAGTTCGACCCTCATCACCCATGTTCTGCCACATGTGGCTCCCAGTGCCCATTTCTGCCAAAATATAACTCTCAGTGCCCAGGTATACCCGGCCTTCACTCTCAACAGCTAAGCTCTACCCCATGTGGCTCTTACTAACCAATTTCCCTCTAGGCCCAGGTATACCCGGCCTTCACTCTCAACAGCTAAGCTCTACCCCATGTGGCTCTTACTAACCAATTTCCCTCTAGGAAGCCCTATAACCATTATTCCCCACACAAAGACATCACCCCCACACACACACACACACAGAAGAAATTATTTGATTGAATGTTATACATGCTGTTAATTTATGCAAACACAGAATGGCTTTGAAATGCGATATGTAATTAATTGTAAACATAATACCAAATAACACAGGAAACATGCTAAACTGTAGGCCGTAATGAAGGTAAAAGTTAATGTAATTCTGCTTTTGCATGTTTGTTTCCAATTGAAAGGGAAATATGATAAACTGTCCAGACAATTTATGTTAGTATTCTATAAAGAAATTATATACAGAAAGGCATTACAAATCATACAAGAGGCCTAGTATATGTATTAAGAGAACAGACATATTGCTAGATTGCCACTATGAGTAAATAGCAATGTAAAAATCCCATTTCTTTCATATAGGGCAGAATATTTCATGTAACGTTAAAGTTCCGTAAACCTAAGCTATGAACGCTGGTTCAATTGAAACTGTATATTTAAGCAAAAGTCAGCACTTCCGAAACCAGGAATGCCCAGATCCATTATCCATTCATTTGATCAAGGCATTTAAAAGGCTGCTGATACAATTGCATTTTTGTGAAGACCAAGCTCATAGTCTTGCATTTCTAAGCTGATGGGAAGGCCAACAAGTTCAATGTCTGGTGGGTCAGTAAGCACATTCCTAGAAGCCGATGCTTGGAACAGGGCCAAACCTCTAACACTGGCAGAGCTATAAGGGCTAGGAACAATATATGTGTTTCAATCAAGTAGCATATTAAAGTGATAATAAGTTCAAAGACAGCGGACCATTCTCTTGACATAACAGGTGGGCCACACATGTAAATCAAAGTGATTTGTACAATAAAATGTGCACCAAATTATGCAATTAAAAGTGACCATGGGAAATACATTTTTAATTGTAAGTTTGTTCAGAATAACGTATCCAGTTTGAAAAACAAACTAAGATCTGAATTATGTGTGCAGACATGTATCACCCACAAATAAAAAGGATATGTTAGAATGTACAAATTATACATACAGGCACATATTTTATTAACTCTCTCCCCATCCTCAAGCTAGCAGATGGGTTACCCCTCCAGGAACATATTACATTCAAGACAGCTTGCATCACCGACAAAACAATAATATCCAAGACGCCATCCTACTTATCTGGAAAGTTCACCATCATAGGAGGCCAATGCAACACCAGGAGTCAAGACATTGCCAGAATGGAAAACAAAAAATATGACAAGTATTCTCCTGCTATGAGTCAATGCGCTGAAAAAACATTACTGCTAACATTAGGGTATCAACATTCCTCCTGCGATTCAGGAATGAAGACTCTCCTCTTTTAGGAACACTTCACTGACAAATGAGGACCATAGACTAACAAGAAATTTCTCTCCCCACTATGTTCTACTGACCTTAACTACACAGCACAAAGTTGCTTTCTAGCAAGGTTCACTATATCATCTACACGCATAGATATAGAGAATAAATCTAAAGTATGTCTTTGGATTCAGAATATTCTTCTGAATTTGAAAACATAACACTTAGAACACCACATGTACCTACCGGGAATCATAATGAAACATACAATCAGAGTCCAATTTGATTATTCACTACTATGAGGAACTCATAGCTAACACATCCCTTTATGAAATTGAATGGGGTAATGAAGGCAAGAAGGAGGTCTTTGGAGGGGAATACGTAAGTGAAGGGAACCTACCACAGCCCTTTTCCAATGCAAAATTGCTTCATAAAGTAATACTCCTTTTGTGGGTATTTAAACACAACCAATGAATGGAACATTTTGGGAAAGCAGAAAAGGAAGCAAAGCAGTCCGACATGAGAAAAGATGACTGGGACTCCAAATGGAGGGAGCAATTGGAAAACTTCCTTAAGAAGACCTTTTCCAGATGGGACTGAATGAAGAGATATTTCCCAAGACAGAGCAAGATGAACTGAAAGGTACATTGGAAGACGAGGACAGACTGCAAGGAAGAGTGTGCCTGGTAGTGCTTCCTGAAGCTGGTTAATGCCCTTAGCTATCCTCCGCTTTCAATCCCAGAGAGCAATGAAACATATTTTAGGACCTGTTTCCAAGCTATGCTACTGCAAGAGGGAATACAATTCATGTCATATGTGTGTTGTGATTTAGAATTTAACATTTAAACCCTAGGTTATATCATGGTATCAGGGCTTATCTCCTGTGGTTTGGGATCACGGGAAGCTATTGACATTTGTGAGGCATTAGAAATGTGAGACGGACAAGTAGATAGAGTGTTCTCACAAGTAGCGATTTTATTAAATAACAAGGGTGAGATCAACACCTCTCTTTCCCTAAACTAGTGAGGATTTCACTACCTGTCAAACTAAGACTAAAGGAAACACCTCTAACATCAAAAGGTATCTGTTCCTCACACTTATATATACAAATAAATCATACAGGTATCATAGTTTGTTTGAACTCAATAAAAAATATATTCAAACATGGACTTTGCAAACATTTATCCTTGTAACCAGGGTCAGATCCCCTTCCCCAGTATTAATTCAGGATATTTCAAACCAAAAGTTTAAATCAAGAAGATCTTTTTCAATAGCCAAGTTCTGTTCCAAATACAACACAAAGGGCCTCATTAGGACTCCGGCACTAAACCATGGTGCTATTAACACCATGGTCCATGCCGAAGTCCGCCATGGCGGAATGGGGAATAACTACCCCATTCTGAGGTTGGTGGGGCGGTAATTCCCCATGCCGCCATGGCCCTCCCCCATTCCCATTTTTGCCCCATAGGGCTCAATGAAAATGGGGAAGGCGCTAATTACGGTACCGCAAATTGCGGTACCGTAATTAGCACCAAGGTCCCTTTGCGGGTCCCTACTTTAACGGCTGGTAAAGGTTGGGTCCCGCAAAGGGACCTCGTAATTATGCGCTAGGTGTTTAACGGCACCGCAGCCTTTTACGGCGCCGTTAAACACTTAGCGCCTGGGTCATAATGAGGCCCAAAGTTGTTTTCAGTTCATACGTATTTCACTTGGTGTTTGGACAGTCTTATTACTAAACAGGATTTATTATTCTTCAAACTGATTGTCAAAGTTTCCCCACGCTCTTGCTCGATAAACCAAAGAGACTTTGTCCTCACACTACCAATCCATATTCAATATAATTTCTGTTTTTTCGAGAATAACCACTTTCAAATTTCTTCTTCATAATCAATGCAGATTTGTCAGGTTGGTTTTACCACAGTTTATCATAACACAGTGTTGGACTTGCCACTTTCTTTCCAACACAACCTTTATCCACATTGCAGTACTTCAAAAATCTTCTTCCTGGTCCACTAACCTGCCAGATCTAATAACTAATAGTCCCTTTCTTGGCATACTCTCCTACCAGTATAAAACTCCCACCACTACTATAAGTACTTAGTGGTGAGGGTTGCTTCAAACTTTCCACACTTAGCTTCTTATTGTGGAAAGTTAATTAAAAAAAAAAAAAACTCCTTCTTGAAAACATCTTTGACTTTCAACAACAACAAAAGGGTTCACAAATTCTTCCACAAGGGCACAGTACACATTGGGCCTCATTAGGACCCAGGCGGATTTCGCGGTGCTAAATGCACCGCGAAGCACGGCGGAAAGCCGTCGATAGCGCCATGGGGGTTGGCGGATTTACCGCCCCATTCCGACCTCGGCGGAGCGGTAAATCCCCAATCCCCATTCTGCCCTTCCCCATTCCCATTCTTTCCCCATAGGGTATAATGGGAGTGGGGAAGGAGTTAATTACGCCACCGTAAAATACGGTGGCGTAATTAACAACGAGGTCCCGTAGCGCCATGGTTTTCTCCGCCTGGTAAAACCAGGCGGAGAAAACCTCCATGGCGCTAAGGGAACTCGTAGTACGGCGGACGGGTCCGCCGCGATTAGCGCTGGCGGAAACCCACTCCGCCTGGGTCCTAATGAGGCCCATTGTCATTGTTTTTCCCATTGATTTGTTGCCACATGCAATGCAGGTTATATTCCTCTCCCCCTTGATGATTTATACAAGGAGGGCTTTTCTCCTGCCACCTCTGAATTCCTTCTAGTCCACCAATTAGCTGCTGGTAATGTTTCTTTTTCAGGTATCCCTCATTAGGAAGTCTGTATCCCTTGTATGTATAATTGACTTGCTTTGGCTTAGGCAGTGCTAATTGTTATCTTCCCTTTCAAATAATTTCCCTCCTTGCAGATTAATTTCACTTTTTTCCAATATTGGCCCCTCTTTACTGTGGAAATGCTGGTTACATTCACTTTGATCCAATATTGTCACCTCTTTACTTTGGCAGTGGTGGTTACAATATTGTTTAATTTGGTTTCTCCCAACATGAGAGTTATGGCAAAATTGCTTAAGTTCAATAGTTTGGTAGTCCAACGGGTTACTTTGAGTCAGCTGTCTATTGTGGAACTCCCCGGGATTACCTAGCGAAGGCCAACTCACTGGTATTTCTTTGCCCTTCCGTTGGACATCCGGCTGCCTTAACTTATTCTTTTGTATGGATGGTTTGGGCTTCTGAGAGCACTGATCATATTCATGCTGCTCGTGCCTTCTGAAAAGGCAGCCTTCCATGCTCCTCGCATACTCTGGTGAACGTCACCATCGGAGTAGAATGCATAACTCAGAGAGCTTCTCTCTACTACATGACAGCTAGTCCCAGCACAGCTTCCTGCTGCACATTCTCTGCATCAGGATTTCCGACTCCTGCGACCCTCTCGGCACTGTGTCCCACTGACAACACAGCAATAGTTCCAGCGTCCTCTTCCTACTGCCTCTTCTGCTCCCACTACTTCTTGTATTGGCCTGCACCTATAGGGTCATTATAACAACTAGACTGCACATTACAGTTCTCTAACTCCGAGCCCCTTTTTTTCCTCTTAGTACTCAGAGCATTATGGGACTTGAAGTTCCTAATGCTGTTATTCTTTTTAACATCAAAGTCTTCAATTTTATAATAGGCCATTAAGACTGTGGGATCATTCGGGAAGTTGGTTAGAGTGTTCTCCCAATTCTCCTGAACTGAGTCCCCACCTATGTGGTCCTCCCGCAGACCACCACCCCAGGCTCAGGATAAGGTAGAGGCTGCCTTTCCCTGGCCACATGAGAAGGGTCCCAGGCCAGGGTCTATGGAATGATCACCTCAGATTCATCACACATTTCACAGAAAAACTGCAGCAACAATTCCTTTGGTCAGAATCTACCATAAAGGAACACTTGGATCTGGAGTGTTGAGTTGGTGAACCTGATTTCTAGAGCATCATGAGGGAGCGAACGAAACAGAATTCCTGAACCAACATTTTAAAATAAATGCAACACATATAAAGCCATAAAAACATTGTTGCATCTAGGTACAAGCTAGGATGTAATAGGGTGTCACAGATGTTTGTCCAACATTTGAGATTCAAATCAGTCTCAGAATAAGAGAAACGTATATATGCAACAATATTGTACTGATATGAGATTACTTGTCAATGGTTTCATAGAAAAGTGGATTGTTTAGTTACACATGTTATCCTAAAAGCAGTGGCAGGTAGGTTGTATTTCTTTTCTGAAGACAAGCTGCCTTTATTCATTTAAAGATGTTGGTTTACTTCCCTGGCATTGAAAGCCTGCAATTCCTTCGTTTGTAATTTTAAATAAACAAAATAGTCATATTAAACCAGCCTATTTCTTGTCCTTGATTGTGCAGTGTGATTTCCATGGTGGGGCGAGGGTTATATCAGGGATAGTTCTCTATAACCAAATTATTACAGATCTCATCTGTGTTGTAAGTCACATTAGAAAACACATTAGAAAACACACACACACATACACACACTCACACACACATACACATAAAACACAAACATGCATACAGTGAAGCAGAATATTACTCATCAAACGTTCTCATGGGAAGAGGTCAGAAATACTAGCAGTGGCAGCACCTTGATAATGATATGATATGATATGATTGTTTATTTATATAGCGCCTATACACAATGTGTTTCAAAGCGCTTCAAGGCAAGGGAGGGAACAAGGGAAAATACAACCACATTCTTACAGGCCATGAACAGTAAGGATGTGAAATTAACTATCGTACTCGGCCTGACGACATTTCAGATAGTGCAAGAGCTAAGACATAGATAAGGAAGGGAGGGGGAGAGTGGGAAGGAAATGGAAACAGACAGGCGACTACCATACTAGGCCTGACGACATTTCTGGTAGAGCCGGAGAAAAACAAAAGTTGATGGAGACAGGTGCAGAAAGGGAGGGGAGGAACAAAACAAGCAACTATCATACTTGGCCTGACGACATTTCAGATAGTGCTGGAGGGCTGGTGGGGAGGAAAAAAACAGTAATGGGAGGGTGGAGGAAACAGACGAGGTTGTTATCATATTAGGTCCAGGGACAATTCTGATAGAGTAAGTGCATAGAAGAAAGAAAGGGGAGGAGATAGGAAAAGGGAGAAGGGAAAGGAGGAGAGAAAAGAGAGTAAGCAGTAAAAAAAAGAGTGGAGATGCAAGAGTGGAGAGTGAATACAATTGCAGAAATCAGTAGTAACACATAATGTTGCAAGCCAGAATACAAGATGAAGATGGGAACAGCATGATTCAGGGCCACCATGAGTACAAGATGCAAAGGAAGTCCAGCATGAGAGTTGAGAAAGAGTGATGCACCATAAAAGTCAAATCCAGCATTGGCCACAAGACAGTGATGGTGAATGAAGGCACCAGGTGGGCGGGGCTTGCTAAGTGGTGAAAAAGAGCAGCAGACAGGAAAGTACCAGGTGGGTGGGGTTTAGGCCAGGTGACCTAGATCCACTTGCACCTGCTCCCCATCTGCAAAGAAAAAGAGGCTGGAGGCTCCTTAAGTTGGGAAACAGAGCGGCAACCAGGAAGGCACCAGGAGGGCGTTGCTTGCTAAGTGGTGAAAAAGAGCGGGAAGCAGGAAGGCACCAGGTGGGCTGGGCTTGCTAAGTGGTGAAAAAGAGCGGCAAGCAGGAAGGCACCAGTTGGGTGGGGCTTGCTAAGTGGTGAAAAAGAGTGGCAGGCAGGAAGGCACCAGGTGGCCGGGGCTTAGGCCAGGTGACCTAGATCCACTTGCACCTGCTCCCCCATCTGCAAAGGAAAAGAAGCTGGAGGACTCCTTAAGTAGGGAAACAGAGCGGCAAGCAGGAAGGCACCAGGTGGGCGGGGCTTGTTAAGTGGTGAAAAAGAGCGGAAGCAGGATGGCACCAGGTGGGCGGGGCTTGCTAAGTGGTGAAAAAGAGCAGCAAGCAAGAAGGGACCAGGTGGGCGGGGCTTGCTAAGTGGTGAAAAAGAGCGTCATAATGGTATGACGCTTAGCTATCAGCCGATACGGATGGGCCACCAAAGTATATACATTAGTTGATGCTCATAGTTACTTGAAATTAACCCATCCAAACTGAGAACAGCTGCTACTTTTTTTAAATCTCTTTTTATTGTTTTTGTTATATAGTATCAACAACAACAACATTAGCAGTATTGGTACAGGAAATCACCCTACTCCAACCTCATCTATATACCACATTATGATCATGGTCTCCGTTGTCATCATACATTGAACTTGTTCATCATCACATTGCTGTTTCCTGGCTAAACAATCTGCACAGTTGCGTTCATCTCAATCGGTAATCACTCTCTCCTATATAACAAATTTGCACCCAATCCCTTCTCAACCACTGTCAATATGTCTACAGGGTTTTTCTTCCTCAGGGTAGGGCTCATCTTCTCGGGCCTGTTGGATGAGATATTGTTTATAGGCGCCCCAGATATCTGTTGGTTTTGCACAGGGGTGAATCATTCTCCCATATTCCATTTCCATTTTGTAACAATTACTGCATCAGTGTAGGATTCCGCGCCCTGCCCCACACCATTGCCACCCTCCATTTGGCCAAGAGCAGCAAAAGCCCAGCTAGGTTCCGCACCCACTCAGGGATCTGCTTGATGTATCCCAGTAATGCCACTCTTGGGTCTGGTGCCACCCTTTCACCCACAATATCACTTAAGGTTTCAAAGACCCCCTCCCAATACTGAATTATTGAAGGACATCCCAATGCTACTTGCAGAAAACCTGCCAGTGACATGGCACATCAGGCAAATTCATCTGTAGCATTAGGAAACAGTTAATGTAATTTCACTAGGGTAGAATTGATGAATGTATTTAAAATGAATTAACTTAAACCTACTTTTAATGGCAATTTTTCTGGTCTTCGCACAGCAGAATCTCCACATTTCCTCTGACACATCCTCACCCAGAGAGACCGCCCAGAGCTGCCAGGATAATTCTGCCCACACCAGCCTAGCTTCCTGCGTTTTGCCGTATAGGTTAGACACAATTTTACTGGTGTCCCCCGTCTCTATTGTTTAGTCCAGTGTAGTGACTATCTCTGCGTCCCCCAGAAAGGTAAAAAATAGGCTCTTCAGAGAGACTCTTAGCTTAAAGTACAGAAATGACTCCAATGGTGAAATGACCCCCCTGTTCCACAGCCCATACACAGATTTAAAATGCCAATCTGGTTAAAGGTCACAAAAACATGTAATACCCAACCATGCCATGCAGCACACATATCGGGGCTCACTGGTCAGTGATATCCCCGGGATACGAGTGATCGAGATCTTGGGAGACTAAAGGACCTCACCCCTCCCCTTTCCCTCAATGTGAACTCACGTTCTACAACATAACTCCATCATATTCGTCACTTTAGATAACCTCCCAGGGGCAGTCAGTATTACTGCCCCTGATAACGAAGTCACCACAAGCGCCCTTTCCATTTCCACATGTCTCCTTTCTTCCTCTCCCACCAACCAATATGCCAAAAATACCACTTGAGGTCCCTCAGATAAATCGGGCGGCATGACCCGGGCACACCTGGGCAAGGTAAATTACCTGAAGAGTTCAATCAAATTCACAAGTTAAACATGGGTATAACAATTTACTAATTAAATTGGAACTACATTTATTTTTTTATCCCTGCACTTACTTTTTGTCATTAGTAAATTATTTTACACATCTCTAACTTGTGAATTTTATTGAACTCGTTAGGCAATTTACCTTGCCCAAGTATGCCCAGGTCATGCCCTCCGATTTTTCCGAGGGACCTCCTTTGCTTTGTACCACAATAGTGATCTTGTAGCCAAAATCAGACCGGGAGCACTTAAAATACCCCCAATCAACATTAGTCATTATTTTAGTACCATTAGTTAAACTCAAACAATTGAGTGTGCACCTCTACACACACCTTCTTCAAAAATCGCACTTGAACCAACTCATAGTGCATCACACATTCTGGTAGTGCTAAGCTCCCTCTATCCAGCAGCACCACTAGTGTGTTCCATGATATCCGTGCCTGTTTGCCTGCCCAGATGAGCCGAGAACTCAGACTGCACTTCACAAAAATAAGACTTTAATACCACAATAGGTGCATTTAAAAACACAGAAATAGCAGAAACAGGACCATTTTCACTAGTGATAATCTTCTGTATAAATTAAGTGGAAGAGACATCCATCTTCTCAGCACTGTTCGGGTGTGTTCTAAGACCTTTTCATGGTTTTGCTGATACAAATCCTCAGGCGAGCATCTAATATCTATCCCCCGATATCAGGTACAACTCATATGCCACTGGATTCCAAACACATCAGGAAATGTTCCTGTACAGTCTGTAAATGGGAAAAGCACTGACTTTGTCAAATTGATTTTCAAACCAGAGCAATCCCCAAATTCCAACACATTCTTCATAACTGGCTCTAGATTAATTTGCGGATTACTAACATATATCACCATATATCACCATAGCATCCGCGTATAAGGAGACCACAGTGTCGGTACAATTGTATCCCTCTGTGTATGTGCCTATCTCTGATTGTCTCTGCCAATGACTCTGTCACGAAAGCAAACAACAGGGGTGACAGCAGACATCCCAGCCTTGTGCCTCTCTCAAGTGGGATGAGTTATATATATGGGTGGTTATTTATGACGCACTTAGTACCCAGAGGTTTCTAAGCACAGACCCGGGGATCGAACCTATGTTGCTCCGTGTCATCTTGCTTCCAAGGTGAGCACGTTTCCCTTGAGCTATCCTCCCATTGACTGTGATCCATGCACTTGGTAGCGTGCATAGCAATGAAACTATCAAGATAAACTCCTCTCCCATCCCCATTCTGCGTAACACCCTGAACAGGTAGGGCCATTCAACTGAAACAAAGGACTTTTCAGCATCTAACAGTGCTGCCACCGTGGGATCCTCCTGATGGGCAGCTGACATCAACCCAAATATTCACTGCAATCCATATGAAGTGGGCCGCCCAGGGATAAATCAGTCGGCTTGGGTTTAACACATTTATGCATCAGTGGTGCCAATTGGGCACTAATAACTTAGCTAAATTGTTGGTATCTAGGTTAATAAGTGAACTAGGTCAGCATAAGGAGCACTCGTCAACCCCCTTACCCGGTTTCAATAGTACCATGGCCATCACCTCCCTCATGGTGTCCGCTAGTCACGCGTACAGTGGAGCTTCCCGATACACCTCTAGAACGTGTGATCCCAGTGTCGCCACAAAACACTTATAGAACTTGGCCATGAGGCCATGTGGTCCAGTAGCTCTCCCAGACTATAGAGATGTAATCGCCTGAAGGATATGCTGTTCCGTAATGGGCTGACATAGTCATTCCCTCTCCCCGTCATTACACTGGTACAATGCCAACCGATCAAGAAAGCCATCTATCTCAGATTACGAAACCTGAGCCTGTGCAGAGTAAAGGTGTATATAGAATACACACAACTCATGGAGGAAATACCCATCCACAAATGGCAATTCCCTTTGAGCATTTTTGACAGCCAGGATATGTTCTCTGGGTACTCCAGCTTTGGTGGCTCATGCAAGTAACCTGCCAGTGCGCTGACATTTCCCCATAGTGCCAAACAGCAGCTTTTTGTTATAGAAACTTCACTTCCCTCTGGGAACCAGTTTTAAATTTGTCCATCTCCTCCCCAATCTCCTTCTGTATTTTCGGAACCAACTTACACCCCACCACACACACTTCGGCCTGTAATCCTTGAATATGATCTTCACTATCTGTTAGTTCCCTCTGGATCTGTTTTAATGTCCCCGATTTCTGTGAAATACATTACTCTCTTATCAAATATTTAAACCTTTTCCCACAGTCACAGAACCCACATTGTCCCCACAGAATGCACCAATCACCTGGGTTATCTCAGTACGGAACATCTCATCTGTAAAACCTTCACTCTTGAACCACCATGCTGGCCGTGCTCCAGAGCCTACACCGCAGGAGCGTGATCCAACAGTGTACGCACTAAAATAATGACTTCAGTAACCCAGCCTGACACTTTGCCCAAGATAAGAAAATAATCCATTCTGGATGCAGAACGATGGACCCCATAGGTGAACATATATCCATTCTCCCCCACAAGTCTGACCCTCCATATGTCAATCAACCCCCACTTATATCTTGCAATGTATGAGATGATTCTAAGTGCGAACTGAGGGTCTCTCCAGTTCTGTCCATCTCCGAATCCAGCACTGCATTGAAGTTGCCAGCCCAATGAGCATTCCGTTCGGACTTTTGTCAAGTTGCAACTCTATCCAGTCCATTGTATCCACCATATCCGAATTAGGGCCATAGTATTTAAACAGGGTGATTGCCTGACCACACAGAGCCCCCATCACAAGTACCACGGCCACTCCTGATCTCGGGCCACCTCCGTCAATCAGAAGCCCACTGAGTTGCATATCAATAATCAAACCACAATAGAATACGAGGAATATGAGCTGAGATTACTGTGACAACCCCATTCGTGCGTGAATTGTGTCTCACTGGATGTAGTTAGGTGCATCTTCCCAGCTAACCATTGATAACCAGCTTGTAGCTGGGTAAACAGGGCCTTAATGTCATTAAGTGCACCATCGGGGTCCGGAGATGAGGATCGAGAGCTGCCACTGAGCGATTTCTGCATCACTTTGCTTTGTCGTTTTGACTAGCAGTCAAAAATGTCTATTTCGACTGTTGCTTCCCCCGTTTAGATGACTCCAAAAAGGTCTCTGTCTCACCCCTGCCAGAGCACGCTGCTGTGCTGATGCCAGAATATTCATTCAACGTCTTTTGTTGCTTCACCCCTGAAACTCGGCAGGCCAAGATGATAACTATTCAAGTGCGATAGTGCTCTGCTCCTACAAGGGCCGGGGATTCTAATCAGGTACCATCCAACCAGCAAGAGCCAGAGCACCAGGCAACTCATACACATTTAGGGGGTGTGTCCCCCTCCTTTTTTGCAGACCCACAATGAGCCTGCTTTCCTCCTCAACCTGCGTTGTCTGGGTCACTTAAGCATAGACCATAAATGTCACCAATATTACTGCACTGAGCCCACCAGTCTCAAAGTCATTTGCAATTAAGGGCTCCTGCCACCCAGCAGGGGTTTCTAAATCCATGCAGGTTGCCCAAAATCACTCATGCAACAGGGCAGCACTGCCCCACCGTGCAACAACTCATACCTGAGATAGCACACTTTCTACCCATTTGCATATTCTGAGAGCCTGCAGTGCTCAGGCTCCGTATGTTTGTTCTCCCTAATCCGACGTGTCTGTGCGGGCACTGGAGCATACAGTCGCCCGCCAGTTGTCCTTGCACCAGGGAGCCCCTCACTGTAAACTGGGGTGGGCCACACACTGCTCTAGCGCGGCTTCCTCCTTGTTTCGCTGTTGCAATAGCTGTTCCCACTGTGCACGGCCTTGCCGATGCTGAGATGTCAGAGGCAGGTCCAGCCATCTATCCCGACGCTGTGTCCAGTGGCGTAACACAAAATGTGGGTGCCCCCCTGCGAGCCATGCTGAGGGGGCCCCCCATCTCAGCAACAAATCACAGGTAGCGCCACACTCTGGGCCGGCCTAGATTATCACGCTTGGGCAATATGCACAAATGTACTGTTGAAGGGGTACGCCACACACTGCACTAGGAGAAAGATATACATATGTGTTTTAATGCAATATACAGCACACTTTCTGAGAAAAATTGGCTAAAAAACCAGAATGTTTGCAATGGTTTTGTAGGGTAACACCAATCCAATACATGCATGTCACCAACAGTGCACAGGAAAATTAATGCTTTGCTATTAAAATTGCCATGTCACAATGAAAACATGTCCAATTCGCTGCACAATGTAGACCAGTGTAATAACATTACAGTAAAGCATGCCAGGCCACATTTTGACATACCTAGACTGGTTGTACCAAAATGGCACTTTAAAATCTGTAAGTAACTGGCCAATACTGTTGCGGTCTTTACCTCTCCTGTTCCCTCCCAGGCCTTCTGTATGGCTTTGTTCTCTCACTTCGCTGCTAAATTGCAGGACATCCAGTCCCCCATCTCCTCTTACTCTCCATCTTTCTCTTCCTCCTTTTTCCTCTTTCTCTCACCTGATGAGGTTTCTAGACAAGTCCGACATTTGAATGTGTTGTCCAAACGATGCTCCCCTGCTCCTCTAGAACCATCAAGGACCATATTGACACCCTCGCTTCAGCCTTGGCTGATTTCTGTAATCACTCTTTCTCCACGGGAATGTTCCCCTCTCCCATTAAGCACTCCCTTGAGCACCCACTCCTCAAGAAGATGCCTGCCTTTCCTGCCTGCCTGGAAAACTATCCCCTAATATCCATCACCCCTTTCCTGGGCAAACTGTTGGAAAAAAACTGCCCATCTTCCAGCTTACTCTCCACACTGAATCTGTTGGTTGTATCCATCACAATCAGTCTGGCTTCAGAGCTGCCAGAGGCATGGAAACTGTTCTCCTTAACACCTGTCAAGATCTGCTCTATAACCTTGATTACAGCATTCCTTCTGTCATCATCCTCCTTGATATTTCCTCTGCTTTCGATACAGTCAACCACGGCATCCTGATTAATCGACTCCATGAGAACCTGGGCATCACGGAGCAGGCCATTGAGTGGCTGACCTCCTTCCTCTTGGACTGCCCCTCCGAGGTGCATCTTGGTCCATTTCTCTCTGCCACATCTCTCTAAACCTGTAGCGTTCCCCAGGGCTCCATCCTCTCACCCTGGGTTTTCAACCTCTTCTTGACCCCTTTAGCCCACCTGATCTCTACCTTCTTCTCTTGTGCAGATGACACTCTGCTTACCTTCAGGCTCCCCTCAGACTCCTCTCCTCTCTCTCTCATTCCGGACTTTCTATCCGCAATTCAAGATTGGTGCACATCCACCAATCTCTCCCTTAATGCCAGTAAGATGGAGATCCTTCTCATTGAGACCACTGCCCCCGCTTTCCCTCTCACACTTTCTCCACCCACCTTGGGCCCTCTTCTTTTGCCTTCCTGCGAGGCAAAAAACTTGGTTGTCATCTTTGACTCCACTCCTTTTCTCTCCTCACATCCCGGACATCGCCAAGAAGTCCCACTACCAGCTGCTCCTGCTCAATGGGACTCTTCCCTTTCTCACTTTCCCCCAGAAGCTCACTGTCTCCCGCGCTCTGGTGCTCTCTAGGCTGGACTTCTGCACCACCATCTTTCTCAACCTGCCTTCCTCTGCTCTCTGCCCTCTGCCCTCTGCAACAAATCCAGAACAGGACTGCAAGACTTATCCTTGACCTCAAGCCTAGGGATCACATCTCTCCAGCCCTGAAATCTCTCCACTGGCTCACAGTTGCTGCAAGGATCAAGTTCAAGGCCCTCTGCATTGTCCACGAGGCTTTCGGGGCCCGGGGCCACACTACATCTATCACTCTCTTTCAAAATACCTTCCTTCTCAAGCCCTTCGCTCAGCTACCTTCAACCCCTTAAGGGTTAGACACTTCTCCAGGCAGAGAGTGGGGGTTAGATCTCTCTCTTATTCAGGTGCCTCCCTCTAGAAAGGCCTCCCTGCCCCTCTCAAACTTGAGCCGGACCACCTGAAGATCCGGAAGCAGCTCAAAACTTTCCTCTTCTCTGCATTCTCTCTCTCCCTCACCTCTGGGCCTACCGGACCTACCTGGCTGCTGTACCGACTGGTTGCTGGGCTACCCTCAGAGTCTTGTCCAGACTCTTTCTTGATCAGTCACCCCTGCACAGCCTCTGGGCCTACCCCGCACTTAAGGGCTGTAACTGTAACCCTACAGTCCCTTGTTCTCCTTGCAATACTCACAGCTGCGCTGCCCTGGCTGCACTTACACCGAGAATTACTGCCCTGTTTTTCTCTCCCCTCTCCCTTGCACCCCCCCCTTTCCCTTTGCACTTCTCGTTCTCACACCTGCACAATCTTAATGGCACAAGGCCTAGTAAGATTGTTTGCCTTGTCTTCCCCCTATCTTCCCTCCCGTGTCTTGTCACACCTGGAAACACTTGTGTACAGGCACGTTATAAATGACTTATATCATATAATTTTATGACAAATTCCCAGAAAAATATACAATGCCCCAGTAAGAATTGACTAGTCTTGCAGCACCAAAATGCCAGTCTAGCCACTAATACCACATATCATGCCTGCTTAGACTGGACTTGGACAACCATTATGATTTGTCACACAATTCCACCCCCCACAAACATCCCCTCTCCCTCCCACCCCTACCCCAACCTCCAAAATCAACTCCTTGGCCCAGAATTATCTCCACACCCCTCTTCCTTGTCCCATAGCTTACATATGAGGCTCCTTCACTCATAGGTAAGTACTGGGATGAGGAAGAGTGGAACTAGGAGTAATGAAGATTACAGGTAGCTCTACCTTACCTCCATGTACCTCTACCTTATCCCAGTTCCTCTGTATGAGGCAGAGCGCCTCATACACAAGTAGTGGGACGAAGAAGAAAAGGGCTAGGAGTAATGACGATTACCAATAAGTAATCAAGGCATTAAACACAAGTAGTGGTACAACACTGTTCAATTGACTGGGATTCAGCACTCCTCCCCTCCGAAATGTTGGGCTATGTTGACTCGACCTGGCTGACCTTCACAGCAGTTGCCGGACAGAACAGGACAAATAGGTTAAACGGCACCTGGGTTTTGCTGTTAACAAGAGCCCAGCAATTGCTAACATAAAGCATTTCACTGTTTGCACCTGCATTCAAATGCTACATGTTTTAGCCAATTGAAATTGTGATGTGGGTTTAGTACTTGCATGCCAGGGGAGTGATTGGAAGGGTAGAGAGGTAACAGGAGACCACTCAATTCTCGCAGCAGTCCATACGTGGGAGATTTAAACCTTAAAGGAGAGTGTTAACTGCTTGTAACATAGAAGCTGCACGCACTAGAATAGTCTCATTAAAATGTGTAACGAAATTGGATTCCCCCACACAAATAAGTTTGCCCCTCCCCCACTGCCCCTGAAGTTAGCACTTCTCCCTACATTTGAAGGGTTATCCCCCCCAAAATGTAGGTTTTGTTGCACCCATGAACACAAGCACACACACCATTCACCATATACACACATGCACACCCAGCCATCCATACATTTAAGTGTGCACTCTTTCACCATACTGGCACACCCAGGCACCAACCTGTACATTTAAGTGTGTACGCGTATACCATATAGGCACACACACCCAGGCACCCTCCCATACATTTAAGTGTGCACCCTTTCACCATACACTCACACAGGCAGCCACCTATAAATTTAAATGTGCACCCTTTCATCATGCAGACACACCCAGGCAGCCACCCGTACATTTAAGTGTTAACCCTTTCACCAGACAGGCACACACACCCAGGCACCCACCCATACATTTAAGTGTGCACCCTTTCACCATACACTCACGCAAGCAGCCACCTATACATTTAAGTGTGCACCCATTCACCATACATTCACACATGCACCCATCATGGGGTTAAGGGGAGCCCTATTACTTCAAAAAGAAATTGTTTCTTTTTGAAGTCACGTTGACTACATAAATAAATGATTTCCTTTAAAGACAGAACCATAACGGAAATAATGGGCCTCATTATGAGTTAGCCGGTCCGGATTCAACGGTGTCGGTAAAACCATATCAGCACCGTTTTCCAGACCGGCTAACTCTGAGTTATGTGGTCGTGTGGTGTTACACCCACCAGGTCTGACCTGGCGGGCGTAACGCCACTGGCTGCACACGGATGTGGAAACACCGGCACCATTACAGCATGGTACTGGTGTTTCCACTGCCCCCATTCCCGTGGAATCCTCTCCATTCCCGTGGAGTACAGAATGCAAGCTGTAATGCCCCAGTGATTCCAGCAAGTCCAGAGCCGGTAAATCCCCACGCGTCTGGCAGTAGCCTGCCGGTTTTACCGGCACGGCTACTGCCGGACTCATAATGAGGCCCAATGTCTTTATGGATGCAGAGTGACTTCAAAAAGATACTGGGGCCATTATGACCCTGGTGGTAGCCATGCCGGGAAATACAGGCATGGCTGCCGCTGGAGTCATCAATTTTCCGGTGCCCGGGAATGGGCAATTAATGGTGCATTACAGCCCCGGCAAACCCGGTAATTGCCATTCCCGGGCGGCGGAAAATATTACTCCCCATTTCCATTTGAGTCCCATTGGACTCAATGGGAATGGGAAGGCCGAATGCACCGGTACCATTCACGAATGGTGCTGGTGCATCCGTCCAGTTCTGTGCACCAGTGCCGTTCCGCCTGCCAGGTCAGACTTTGCGGGCTGAAAGGCACCCGCTCGCAGAACTCGTAGTTTGCCGGTAAGCTTGCGGTACTGTTGTTTCCAGACTGGCAAACTCATAATGAGGCTCACTGTTTCTTTTTGAAGTCATAGGGCTTCCCCACCCCATGACATGAAGGCCTCCAGCCTAGGGTCTTCCATTGCATGGGGTGGGTGGGATCCCTCAGACTTCAAAAAGAAAGTTTCTTTTTGTAGTCACTCTGCCTTCATAAAGACATTATTTCTGTTACAGAAATAATTTCTTTATGAATACAAAGTGAAATCAAAAAACAAGGAAAAAAATAATGTTTGAAAAAATAAATGTTTTCATTTCGTTTCTCCAAGTGGAGCCCCCTCACAGGACATCTGCTGGTGGGTCCCCTGCACCGCAGGGGCTTTGGGGGACCCCGTTATGCCAGTGGCTGTGTCTCAGTCCCAACTCACCGCGACTCAAGATCAGCAACGTCAGTCACCTCTGTTTCCATCATATGTGCACCCCTGCTTAGAAGGGGGCACAGCCGTTCAGCGGACACTAATCAGAATACTGGAGGCCACTCCTTCCCTTCGCTGCAGTCTCCCTCCAGGGGGTGATTGTCCCCCCCCACCTGGCTGCACTGCCAGTCTGACGCACCACGGCTCCCGAGTCTTCTCCCCACCTACTTTGCACAGCACCTGGGCTGAGGATTGCACATAGCCTCGTGTAGTACATTTCACGATGGGGACCACTGAATCACATCAGTAGCATCGATCCCTCAAGAGATGACTCTGGTGTTCAATCACTGTTCCCCACATTGGATTTGTCACCAGGGGTGCACCGTCACCACTCTACTCTAATGCTCAGCAGACACCATATCGAACTTCCAAACCTACCAGGTACCTGCCCCCTTCACTAGGCCAACTAATTGATGCAAGGTTCAGTGTGTGTGTTACAGCAGATGTCAGGCTGTCAATCAAATTGCTGGCCATGGCAGAGAGGTAACAGGCTCATGGTCATTTTGGCTGGGCTCGTTAGCCCCGTCTGACAGTGGCTGCTACTTGCATGTGCCATGTATGCAAGCGAGTGAAAAACATTAACATTCTGTGTGTGTTGTTTCTTAATATGAAAACTGCTTACACAAATGATGTTTAGCACACAGTTTCAGTGTACTCACAAAAATATGCTATCTGGGGTGGTCATGCCCTTGATTCATGAAAGGATGTGCTTAGTGGTGCTCCTGCCACAGATTTCTCTGCAACTGGACTCCCCAGTTGAATGCCAGATGGAGTGGAAAGTCACTGTAGATGAGGGCCTTTTCAGGCCCCTTTCTGTACTGGCCCACCCTTCAAAGAAATGATTTCCATGAGATTTTGAATAATTTTCTTTTTAAAGTTTTACATTTTCAACTATTAACAAAAGACTGGTGCTGCCAGTCTCCTTCCTCGCTTTCCCCCAGAAACTCCAGAGCTCTGGTCCTCTCCAGGATGGACTACTGCAACAGCCTCTTCCTCAATCTGCCTCTTTCTTCCCTTTGCCCTCTTAATTAATCTAGAATAGGACTGCTAGATGTATCCTTGGCCTCAAGCCCTATAATCACTCCACTGGCTCCAGGTGGCTGCAAGGATTAAAATCTCGACTCTCCATCATCCACAAGGCTTTCTGGCACTAGGACCTCTCGTTACGATGTTCTTTCATGGTCAGGCATTTCAAAGCCTGCAGTTTAAACGTGTTTGACAGTTCATCACATTGTTTGGGGGGGTGGGAAATGACAGATAAGTGGTTGGGGGTGTTGGGTATAGTTAAAATTAGGTGCAGGAGGGAGTATTGGGGGGGCCAAAAAAAAAGAAAAATTTGATGAACTGTCAATCACGGTTAGATTGCAGGCTTTGAAATGCCTGACGATGAAATGACATAGAACCGACCTACATCCAACTCTCTCTCCCTAAATACCTCCCTGTTCGAGTCCTTAGGTACTCTAGCTCTCTGTAGATCAGACATTTCTCCAAGCAGAGAGTGGGGGGGTGAATTTCTTTATTTGGCAGAAGCCTCCCTCTGGAACAGCTTCCCTGCCCCTTTCCGACTTGAGCTGGATCTCCTTAAGTGTGTAAGCTTCTCAAAACTTTCCTTTTCTCCTCCTTCCCGCCTCCCCTCCCCCTCCACTGTGGCTGGTTGCCTGATCCCTTATGAGTCTTACTGCAGCCAGGCCCTACTCGATCAGCCTTCCCCAGCACCCTTATAACCAGCACTTGCCCTCTGGCACCCTTCCCTGAATAGCCACTGAGTCTGGTCCACCCCCTCCTACCACAAGTTGACCCTTACTTCTTGTTCCCAGGCACTTGCCCAGCCCCTGGGGCCCCCTTCCTCCTTCACTTCCACCCTCTCCCTTTCCCTTATCATACCCCTTCCACCCTGACCTGCTCCCTCCCCTGCACTTCTTGTCTCTGCACTTGCACAATCCAAAGTCACAAGGCCTAGTAGGACCGTTATTGTTGTTTCTCTCCCCCCACAAAACCCCAACTTTGTCTTGTAGTGCCTGGAAACACTTTTTGCTGTATAGGCGCCATACAAATGGTAAATAAAATACAAATGTATCTCTTGCATTCCCCTTTGGGTTAGGGGCTGAACCCAAAACAACTCCCATGTGGTTTGCAGGATTCTGACACTTTCGGATTCATGGAGGGGCTGGTAGCAGGCTCCTTGAGCACTCAGCTAAACCCTCTGCTGCATTCAAATCCCCTTAGCAATTCATGGGACTTGCAAGCGGCCACTGCAGGTAACCAATTGTTTTCTGTGTTGCGTTTGTGAATTAACCTCACTGTACACACACATTGTGCACACATATCCGTGCAAGTGATGCTAACTACTTAAGATATTGAATACGAGTTTTTGTTAAAGAACTCCATAAAATTCATTTAAAAAAATGGTAGTAGGCGCTCCTCTCCAGAAAGAACATGGCATGACAACCTGTTCTGTGTTTTTTTTCCCACTTTGAGAGTTTGCTGCCATCGCTTTTTGCTCACTGTACCTTTCACAGATGGAAAATATCAATTTGCATATCAGTCGTAGTCCAGCATCAAAATGCTATGCAATTCCCCCCTGTACAAGAGTACCAAAGCAACCCCATACACGTTTTTCATCCTTGTTGGGCCTCATTAATGAGGTGGAGCTGTGCCTCCCTGAGCACAATGAGCAGAGTTCACGTCCGGGTTCCCCCAGGTAACTCAGGGCGACCAATCCCAAGTTCCTTGCAAACAAATGTGCATGCGCTCCTATCCACAAAATTCACCTAATTAAAAAAAATGTAAATTGCATGACGGGTAACTGCTTTTGGATTTCAGTGCTTTTTGGTCCCTGCGGTTCAATTTGTATCATGCAAAAAAAAAGATGTAGGCAGGCAAAGACAGGCTATGATTTTTTGCACTTCATAGAGAGAAAAGTACACATGTCCCTCTCATTTTACATGAGATATTAACAGCGGATTCTGGTGTAATCACCCTGCTTTTAGCGGGTGCTTTAAACAGAAGGATTCTAAAAGAATCCAAGTTCATTAAAATAAAATGTTGGTTTAAAAAAATATGTTTTTGCAGGTGGAGATGGAGAGGAAGGTGAGGCTGCTGCATGTCCCCCGGTGGGGTTCCTGATGCCAAATGTGCAGCACTTTGAGGCCGTGTAAGTGGCAAGGTGCAGGCCTTGTCCGAACTTCAAGCATAACCAGAGTTGTCAAAAAGAACTGGAATGACCCATCTTGGACAACTGCAGGGGTGCCTGACAACTGAAGGGGTACCATGTCAGACCCATACCTATAACCCTGGGAGGCAAATCCACCCACTGTGGTGGACATCAGTAGCATCATAAAATCCGGTGCCACATAGCAGCTGGTGAGAAAAATATACACATTCTCACAATAACGTATAGAAAGTGCAAGGAAGTTAACCACACAGCATGTATCTGTGTCCCACCATCCACTCACAAGGGAGGAAGGGATGTGCCCAACCGTACACAACACACCATCCCACTTAAACTCATCCAATAGGCCACACCACACACGCTGTGCTTGTAGGGGTTGGCCAGGACATGTTAGCATTCAACCTGCAATCAGATGTCTTGGCAGTAGACCTCATGGATGATCAAGGAGATAAGAATAGAGACACTGCATTGGGCACTCCTACAAGAGCTGCAACAGGTGACTCAGAAGATGAGCAGGGCAACACTGGAGTGTGGTCGTTTGATTTACATGGGCCCACCAATATTGACATGTTGCTCCACCAATCTTGTCTGTACCTGCTCCTCCTGCACTCCACTTGCCAGCTGCGAGTCAACAAGAGGTAATTTTTTTTTTTTTTCACAACATCAGCCAGTCATCCAGCACCTCCAAGAGATAAAGAGCAGACTACTGCAGCAGGGCGACTTGTCTAATGAACACCTCCAAGTCCTCTGAGACATCAGAAAGACCATTGCATGTAATGGTAATATGATAGGTCTGCAAATGTCACGTCATTGTGGGAAACTGGACAGCATGGTGTGTGCTATCAGCGTCCAGAGCCAGCCCACGAGGGAGAGGATTGACTATACCAAACCGGGCTTTGGACTGATAGCTGCCATTTTGGTGTATATAGAAAGGACATGAGTACAATTGCAGTCCTTGGCCAATGCCAACGCAAAACATCAACCGCCTCCATCAACACCACGGGTAAATCATTCATCTGCAGCCCACCCCATAGGTAGATGCGTAGACAGGTAGGGCCTGAGCAGACAAGGCCCACCCAATATCTGTAGATGCCCAATCAGCATTGTTGTGGGGGCATTTACAGAGGTTAATGTCACTGTGGTGGGTCCAACTACATTAGCTTGAAACCCTCTTTGTTAGACAATCCTGGCTACGCCTCTAACCGTAGGTCTACGATCCTCCACAGCCCCACAAGCAGCATGCCTGGCAAGAGGAAGAAACCTAGGAGAAAATGAAGATGGCTGCTTAATATTCACCAGTGTTGGAGAGGGGGATTTTGAGGGGTATGTTGGCGAGTGAGAGTTGGAGGGGTGCCTTGCGGAGGGGTACTTTGAGGAATGTGTTGGGGAGGGGGACGGTTGAGGGGTGTGTTGGGGAGGAGAAGGTTGAGCAGTGTGTTGGGAAGGGGAAAGTTAAGGAGGTCTGTTAGGAAGAGTGAGGTTGAGGAGTGTGTTGGGGAGTTTGGAGGGAAGGATTACAGTAGAAGTGTATTCATGTCTAGGTGTTCTGTTAAACAAAGGGGTTTCAGATACCAACTTCAAATGTGACTAGCTATCATTTCACACTTTATTCATGCTTAGTGGTTACAGTATTGAATTTCCGACATGTTCATTACCTGGCGCTTGCCTACTCATACACATTACTGTCCCATTTTGATTGGTGGCTATCCATGCACTGACTAAGCAACATAAAGTCACTAAATGCTATCATTCCATCTGCTCTTCCCGCATATCCTATTCTGGTGTATGGCTAGGACTTCCTCATCATCATTTTACTGGCTTGTGGCATAGTGACATTCTGGGGCATAGCCACATTACACGATAAGCAGAGACTGTGGATCATGCAGCATGCTATCACAATGCAGCCAACCTTGTTGGCATACATCTGAGCTCCACTCAACCCCGGAGGACAAGAGAGCCTGGGTTTCAGTGGTCCGAAGGACCACTCTATTATGCAGCATGTTGGATGTAATTTGGGTTGTGTAGCTAGCCGATTTCACCTGTAAGAATGTGGGTGAAACATTACTCCATGCATGCATTTTGTTTGTATAACCGGCCGTATATAGCGATGATGTGTATGCCAGACTGGTGGATTGCAGCGTGGCTGTACAATGTGTCAGATGATGTGGTTGTACATTCATGGGGGTTCATGGCTACTTTAGGCCCTCACACATGCCCTCTTTGGAGTGGGACACAAAACTGTTGTGCTTAACAATGAGACGTGCACTTTTTCCCTTGTATGTGGCCATTACACATGCATGTTGCTGTTCTGCACTACCTTTGTGACATGTGTAGAGCCGGAAAACCTTGCAAAAAAGTGTGTGATGTGTCATTTGTACATCCATTTGCTGCTTCCTGTTCCTGTGCACTTGCTCCGTCACATGGCGGGACACAGGTGGCCCATGTGTACAGTCCATTGGCGGTGATCTACTGGGCTGCATGATGCTGTTGGTCTTGGGAGTGGTCTGGTGTGGGCTTTTGATGTTGTAATGCTGATTATGTGCACTTGTAATTTATTTTGCTACACCTGTCCTTCACTTCCACGTGCTTTTTCATGTCGATATTTACTTGTGTTTCATGTGTTATTTTGCCCAGTAATGCTAGCCAGAATTGTGTGGTAATACTGCCTTGAGTATTAGCCACTTTCTGCATCTGGTAATCTATGGGTGAGGTATGGCATGGTTACTACATCCATTATTTTTGGTTGCTCTTTCGCTGGTATGTTCACATGCAGTAACTGAATTGTAATTGTACGGTGTGGTAAATCATCCACTATGTGAGGATACTGTATAATGTACCACAATCAAAATCATGCCCCACAGTCTTAATGTACGAGATTCAGAGATATTTGGAACGTGACAGTCAACGATTTCTTCCATTAGTGCATCTGCTTGGTTTAATCTTCTTGCTGTTGACATCTTTGTGGGACTCGAGGTCACTTTGTCAAATGAAGTTTAGGTTCAATTGTCAAATTCAGCAGCTGCAGACGTATCTGTTTAAGGTTTTTGTCACAGGTTGCAATTTCGGTAAGGTAGCTCTGCGGGCTGATCAGTCTTCAGTGGAGAACTATGAATTATCAGCGTTCCAGCGTCAATACATGAAACAGTCCTGCATCCTTCCTCATCTTAAGACTCCAACAAATTCTGAATGCTGAAGCCTTACTTCTTTTCTGCCTCATGAAAACTACATTTCACTCGCTCTTTCTGACCTACTTTCGTTAAAAGTTTCAAGCCATCCCTTTAGTAGTAGTCAGAAATCTGAGTCTACCTTTCATCACCTTAACATTTCGCCATACATGTCCAAAACTACTCTACTGCTAGATGCCTCCACTCCCAAAGTGGCAATACCATCTTGAACCCTCCTTTCCACAGATTCTGCTCAGGTGGCCGCACTTTCATTGCTGTAACACACCCAATCACCTTTACTTCCAGCAGAAATAAACACTTTCCCCAAATGTCGCTCCTCACTTCAGTGGCGAAGTAGCACTTAGTTAATGGTGTTTATTTTTATTTATTGGTTATTTATAATGGGCCCATGCAGCAAAATGGTGTTTCAAGGTGCATCAAGACAAAAACAAGGGTGATGGGACAGGGACAAAGAAAGAAGAAAACAAAACAGATATGTTCCTGCTTGGTCTTGAGACTTTCGGATCGTGCAAGTGCTGTAACATGAAGGTAGGGGAGAAGGGGAGGAGCGGAAGTGAAGGAAACTGAGGGAGGGATGGAACACAACAGAACTGTTCCTACTATGCCTTGAGATCATTCGGATCGTGAATGCTGTAACATGAAAGCAGGGGAGAGGAGGGCAGGGTCGGACTCGGACAAGAAATAGACTCGGTCACCCATAAAAAAGTGTCCCACCGGTCGCCTCAAAAGAGTGGGCCACCCCAACGACCCTTGACCTCTGATGACATCACCGGACTTGATGTCATTTGACCCCCCCCCCCAAAGTGACATCCCGGGAAGCGATGAAACACGACCTTTCACCCCTTGACAAAACAGGAAGTGGCATCAAATAGCAAATATGTTATTGTATAGCACTTCCACGTAAGTTTTTTTTATAGAAAAAATATGCATACAATATCACCCAACCTGTATTGGTGCTCATTTATCAACCTAAGAAGAATTAAAGGCTTTTTGAAAAAAAAAAGGGACAATGTTGGCGTGGCCACGGGCTGAAAGGCCGAGGGGCCAATCCGACCTTGGAGGAGGAATGTTGGGAGGTGCAGGAAGCGGGGAAGGGACAATGCTCAGGGGGAGGGGGTACAATTAAGTGCAAAGTAAGTAGGTTCAAAACACAGGTCTTCCTGAACCACAACCAAGGCTGGGATAAAGAACAATGCAGTGAGTGCATACTTGGCAAGCCTCTACCACAAATGTAGTGGGTTACATCAGGTATACAGATGCAATATGTAAAGTGAAATATTGGACTGTCTCACCTCGTGGAGCAGGGGGAAACAACAAATATGCAGGTTCAAGTAGGTAAGATGCAGCGTTAGGGAGTGTGCACAGGGCAAGCCTTACCTCTTGGTCAGGGGGGCAACAGAAATAGGCAGATAAAGTAGGTAGTACACGACAGGGCTGAGAGAGACAGTCAGGTGGAAAAAGTAAGTAACGTACAGAACGCAGAAGTTACAGAGGGTAAGCAGGGGTAACATCCTGAGTCCACAGATTGGAATACCTCATTTCGTAATGCATGGATGACAGGTTGGTAAAAAGCAGAAAACATGGATAAAATAAGTACAAGGTGAAAGTACCCACCGGAAATGGATGCAGCGCAGGTCTGCCACGTAGGGAATTGAGGCACATAACAATATGTTGAAGGCAAAGTCAAAGTACCAAGGTATTGCAGGCGTAGTCAATGTAGCAAGATGTAATCGGCAAAGTCAATGACCAAACAATTCCAGAACAAGGCGTGGAGAGGAAAACAGGGTTGGGAGGGCATCAACCTTGTTCAAGACGGGCAATACTCCGAAGGTGTCGTTCCAGACACCAAGGAAGAAATGGAGAGCAAGAGGGTACAATGGCAAACCTTACCCAAAGTAGCAAATCTTGTGCGTCAACGAAGAGTGGCAACAACGAAATAAGATGTTAATAACGCTCAAGCTTAACCAGGAGTTAGGCAGGTAGATGGTGAAGGGACCAAAAAGAGCGGCAGCCACTGCAGCCAGCCCAGAAAGGAATGGAGGAGGCAGGCCTTAAATGAGGGCCTTAAAGTGTCTGGCGTCACCTGTCGGCTCCATAGAGGAAGTTGTAGAAAAAGATGAGGCAATCAATCGGAGGACCACACAGGTGGATCCATGGAGGGTATGCAGCCCTCAGTGTCATCGGCAAGAGTACGGCGTCCATCATTTAGAGGACAAAGATTCTTTTAATGTGAAGTCCAACAGTGCTTACTTCTCGAAGTTGGAGACATGGTGAGACCCATGAGGCACTTTGGGGCCACGTAGATGGCGAATGGTGACAGGGCTAGATAGGAATGGAGAAAGCAGGCCTTAAACGAGGGCCAATAACGGAGCCAGCGTTACCTGCCGGCTTCATAGAGGAAGTTGTAGAAAAAGATGAGGTGGCCAATTGGAGGACCACAGAGGTGGGTCCATGGAAGGTCTACTAATACGACTACTACCACTTGCTATTTCTACTACTACTGCTACAACTAATAATGAATAGTACAAAATAACATACATATTTTAATGATAATACTGTTACCATCAAAGTACACCCATCATGCATTATAGGGATAGTGGCGGTCACAGATCAGTTTAGGGCAAATAGAGGAATGATATAAATTTCTTTATGCAGATTTGGAACTCTGAGGTGACTTGCAATATCAATTGTATGTATGATGAGCTGTTTTAGTCTTTCTTATTCTCTTCAATGTGTTCTCAACTCATGTTATTGCACAATGCATTCTGAATAAATGTATTTATGTATATATAACACAAGAAGAATATGTTATGGAATGAGTTATGTGTTCCAAGAAAATGTGATAAATGAATTTCAATTCGGTTGAATTTTTAAAGGTATAGGAGTGTACTCTTTGCACTAATGGATGCAATAGTCTAACCAGCCCATCTTTAGTGCCACCACCCACCCTCTATGAATGTGCAGGTTACCTTTGTGAATAAAATGCCTGAAGAGAACACAGGAGGCGCTTGCAGGTAAGTAGTTTATTTCATAGAGACTTGCGGAGTGCAGCGGGTTTCGCACTACAGAGTGGCCAGATGAACACACAGAACGTCCAGGTTGGAAGTAAGCCAACTTGGAACTATAACATGGACCGCAACACATCCCTGAGCCCCCTTAAAAATCAAATAAACAAAATGTGAAAACAGAACCAAAATGGAATAACCATCAAAGAAGAATTACAGTAGAAGAAGACAGAGAGAAAAAGCCATTACAAAGTAAGAAAAAGACAATTAATTGGGCCAAAAAAACATTTGATGAATTTCATGAGAAAGAACACCCACTCAGTTGTAGAAGCAATTTCCTCACACAAAATCTCAAACAAAATCTTTAAAGTGAGTAGGAACTCTCCTCACCCTCTCACTTTCTCTGACCCTGCCAATGCCCAAATCCTTCTCCATGCCAACACCATCCAGACCAGCATCAAACACACTTCTTCAGGTGCTAAACTGCCCATCTACCACACTTCACCACCTTCCACCACAACCACCCCATTCTCTTGGGACCCAAACATTTGCTTTCAAGTCACTTGTGACCCAACCTTGAATTTTTGATGAACACCAAATCACCAACAGCCCAGTTGTGGGACTTCACTCTATAACAATCATCATAAACACTCCTATAATGCACTTGCCCTTCCTCCACCACTCTCAATATTCCCACACTGTCAACCAACACAGGAACTGCCATCCCATTCAACCTGGACATAATTTCGTGCTGGGTTCTCGCCCCTTCAGTGAAACAAACAATAACACCTTTGTCACAGAATGTGGTGTAGTTCTATAACCCCACATAATTTGCCTCAAAATAACTTGTCATTTTGACCTCAATGCAAACTAGATACCTCCATTCAAAAACCTGTTGACACGCTCAACCAACCCATTGGCTCTGGGATGATAGAGAGTGGTGCACACATGTACTATCAAGTATTCCTTTAGAAACAAAACTGAACACCAATGTCAGTCACTAACTCCATAGGAAATCCTTTGCAAAAAAACACACCCTCAATAAAAGTAACCAACTCCACCATAGGAGCATCTCTTACAGACTTGCACTCAGCCTACTTAGAATGGTAGTCTACCATAACAAAATAAATGTGAGACCACACCCTGAACCTTAATTCAGACCCATCACATCCACAGCAACCTTTTGCCAGGGCTCAGCTGGACTCTTAACAGGAATAAGCAGAGTCTCCCAAACTACCTTACTCTTACCACTGGCCAAACACTCAGCTCAATCCCTTACCCTCTTTTCAACATAACTATCCATCAACGGCCACCAGTAACTCTGCCACAGCCTTCTTTTGGTGCCATTTGCCCCAAACGGCCCCTGGTGCCTGATGCATCATATACAACAACTTTTCTCGGACACTATCAGGAGGTACACATTTCACACCCCTCCTGAGCTTCAACCAATAACAGGACAATTAATCCTTCACTTCAAAATACGTTTCAAATTTCCTCTCTAGAACATCCTTGCCATACCAACCTACAACTGACAAAATTGACTTCAACACCTCATCCTCATACCAGTGCGCTCCTATTCTGCCTCACTTAATGCCTCATGCTCAATACTGCCCACCACCATCTCCTCCCCTTTATTCTCTGCCTACCCTTCCAGAGACACAACGGGGAGATTGACAGACACAACTGAAAATTGTAACCTTGCAATCCCAACAGCCACTTGGATATTCTCGATGAACCATGGTTCCATACAACACCTAACAACATTTGCACTAAGGGCTTGTGATCCATCCTGACCACAAAGCGTTGCCTCCACAACAAATATTTGAAATGAGGAATTGCCCCGAACACATCAAGGACCTCTCTCTCCACTACTGAATACTAATTGTTGCGCGCACCCTCAACGATCTAGATGGAAACGCCACCACACGTTCCACTTTACTACCATCCTTTAGCATTAGAGATGCCCCCAATGACAAAATGCTGGCATCCACCATTTTATACATCTTATCCGTATTAAAAAATGCCCCAAGGACAGGACATTGCCAATGCCCTCCTTCATAGTCACAAACGTGTCCCTACACTCCTTAGTCCAGTCATACGTCACACCCTTCTTAAGTAATGACCTAACAGGTGTTGATATCACTGCAACATTGGCACAAACATATTTATGTATTTTATTTATTGATTTCATTTATATAGCACCCAGATCCGGAGGTGTCACAGGGCTTGTACAGGTGTATGAAACACAGTCAGAAGCAGTAGATAACAGTGTACATCAAAGAGGTGAAAGTCACTTAGACATACTTGTCAAAAAGCCAGGTTTTTTGTGATTGTATTCAGCCAACCTCAGGAATGACCTTAACTGATACGTATCTTTAGGTTCCGGGGCTAAATTTATGGCCTCTACTGAACTGAGTTTAGGGCAAACCCCCTCAGTGGAAATTCAATGCCACAGATATTCAAAATATTCAACACCAATTTTGCACTTGTTGCACTGAACGGTCAGTCCAGCCTCCCTCAACCTACACAAAAGCTCTCCCAGTACTCTATCATGCTCTTCCCTCAAGTTTGCATGAACTAAAACATCATCTTGGAATGTCACAACTTTCTTTATATTCTCCAGAACTTTCTCCATGACCCGTTGGACTACTGCAGTCGCTGAAGCCAGGCCGAACAACATCTTGTAGTCATTGAAACTGCGCTCTCTGGAGACAAAGGCTGTGACTTCTTGGTACTCCACTGCCAGCGGTACCTGTGCTAGGCAGCTGACAGATCAATAACTGTGAAATGCTTAGCTTCCCGCAGTATAGACAACAATTCAGAGATAACAGGCATGGGATGACAATCAACTAAAATGTTCCTATTGTGGTCTCTGAGGTTGACACACATCCTTGGTTTTCCATTACTCTTGGTACCCAATACCACAGGAGACAACCAATCTCTGCCTTCCACCATCTCGAGAATCCCTTTCGGCAGTAGCACATCAAGTTCTCCCCTAAATTGTTCTCTTGGATGTTTCTTCGGCTCTTCTGGTTCCTCGTTACAGGTTGGCTCGGTCATATGGTTGTGCCTTCTCTGTTGTAGCTGCAAATGCCTGGAACAAACTTCTGCATGCCCTGCAAATTATTGCTGATACTCTCTGCGTTTGGCGTAAGCTGAAAACATTACTGTTTTACCATTTCTGTTTGCTGTAACGAGCGCCATAAAGCCCCTGGCGTACACGCACTTAACAAATTCCAGTAACATAACATAACATAACATGAGGTACTGGTCACTCCCTATGAAAAACAGAAGATACATTCTCTCCGACTTTTATTAGATGTTCAAAGTTCTTCAGTCTCCCTAGTTTTTCTATGAACACCTCCGGAAACTCTGCTGCCCACTTGTCTTCCACCTCAGCCGCAGTCACTGGCTCACTTAGATTGGCCTGAATTCAAATGCCCAAATGTGTCTGCTCATCCCAACCAAGCAGTGCCGATCCCTTTTTAACTACAAACATTTCAGCAGAATATTTTCTGCCCTTGAACTCAATAGATGCCTTGAATCTACTCAAAAACTCGTTATCAACCTCTCCATAGCCACACAGCTGTACACCATGTTCCTGCAGGCCCTGAATGTGACCACCCAGGACTCCTGTGAAGTTTCCACTGGATACACTCATCCACGGAAGAGCACTGTCCACCATCATGGTCAAGCCCTTCCCATCAATGGTAAAAGACATGTCAGACACTCCCTCAGCAGTGGTTGACCAGGAGAGTTGTGCCACTTCCTGTTCTGGTCGTGTCACCAACTGCTCCACCATATTAATTGCTCCTTCCTTGCAAATGAGAGCAAAATGTCCCTTACACTTGCATGTAATAGTTTGCAAGTTTAGCTTCAATTCCATCCATCCCCCTCTCTCCCGCCCCAGTATCGATGTCAGGTCGTACAGAAGACCACGCACTTGCAAGGCAGCTTGGTGTGTATGGATGTTCCAGGTGCCACATGCTGTTGAAGCCCCTGTGTAGCATTGAACAATTATGCAGGCTCTTTGTTTTTGTGTTGGCAATTAACGTTTGTGGCTTTTAATAAACATAACAATAATAAACCAAACAAGATTACTGTGTTTATGTCTTGTTGGCAGCTTCTTTACAGGACCATGCCGCCACACCTTAGGGGATCCAGGGCCCCTCAAGTTAACCCAAAAGACCTTTGCTCTTCTAAAGCTCTAGTCGCACTCTCTTGGTGCTGTTATGTTTAAAATCCCTGTATGGGATACATTCCATCCCATTTAATGATAGGTGTGTTCCATTTTTGTGGAAATGCTGTGGGTAAGAATAGTCTACTTCCACCAGGATGGGATTGTGTTTTAAAATGCGAGTTTGCTTCTTGTCTCTTTGGTCCCCTTTCCTGTCCTACCCACAAAGGAATGGCCCTTGATACATGCTGATGTGGATGCAACTATCCTCAAAGAATGCGTCCCATATTCTGTGATATCGGTTGTCCACATGTCCAAACCAGACCCAGTTTCTCCTGACTCCCCTCTTCAAGACCCTGCCCCTGCAATCAACATATTTTTTTGTCTGTAGAAGTGCTCTGGGCCATAAGTTTGTCTTGGGCACCAATGAAAACATGGCACACAGTTCGAAGTTGCTATTCATTCCTTTTTGGACACCATTTGTACATTACCCAAAGGTGAGTATTTTGATGAAAAGGTGATACAAATAGTGCATTTATAAAAATACGTATTCAGCAACCATGTTCACTACTACTAGCCGCATATTGAAGTAACTCATCAATCTGGCCCACATGGCCCGAAAAAGTTGGTACTTTCATAAAGAAAGTGACCCACACAAGCATTTTGTTTTTGTGGTTCAATCCTAGCCCTATAGAAAGTAAGAGCAGGCCTATGCCTGTGTGCTCACAAGGTGGCTGGGTGAGTGGGTATGTCAGATGTGAAACATTGGCACAGAGGCAGAGTGGGTGTCGATGAACACATCACAAATTCACATTCACACCCACTTTTCTAAGCCTTAATAAACACCTTAACATTTACCAGGAGAAGAACTCTGAGATCTGCAAGGTATATCATCATCAAGCTACCTTTTCCCCGGATACCCATTCCACAGCTACTTGTTCCCCTGCTTGCTGAATCTGCTCATTTGTTCGTCCAAGTAAGGGTAGGTCACCTATTTGCTTTACCATGTTCATTGATCGCTGCTCTGAAAGTGTCTATCCATTTCCTCCTAATGTACCCATTATTCTAATGTTGATTTATCTCAAAGACTTCACCATTGTTGAATGTTAGATGTATTTTGATCTCAGTAAATAGCACATTAGAAGACTGTGCATTGTAATAGAATGGAATGTTTTGTGGTCCATGTTAGCAAGCATGTTTTCTTTTGATGATTGAAAGTTAATTCAACGGACGAGTAACACGTCACGATTTGTGGTATAAAAATCAATGCTGCAATAAAGTTATTGCTGTGTGCATTCGACTAAGTTAACATGTTTTCTTTCTTTATTTAATACAACCTTTACATACAAAGCTGTGTTTTAATGTATCATTATCGGTTGCCCTGCTGTGAGCCATGTCAAAATTCAGGACACAATCCTGCCTACATTCCCGAAGGATATTGATTTAATAAGAAGATGGATTACACATTGCAGCTTTCCAGTGGACAAGAATGAAAGAAGAGCCCAGGCTGTCTTGGAAGACGTGAGGGCCAATCTATTCTGCCTCTGCATCCTGCTCTTTCTTGATGATATGTACGAACAATCAAAGTACACAAAAAAGTGTCGACCCCGAATTCTTTGTAAATTACTTCCAAATACATTTCCAACTCAATTTCGGTACACACTGGCTCAGGTGAGTAGTGGACAATGAATTTGTTATGTTTGCTGGTATGTAGGATGATGGTCTGCCTAAATAAGTATTCTCTATGATGTCTCAATGTATTTAAAGTATTGTATTGAAAAGGTAACAATGAACGGTTTAGAGTGTTCGGTGTTTATTTCCAGCAAAGTTGTATCACTCAAGTTTCCACATTTACCAGATTCACTAGAGTTTTAAAATGTTTCACTTTAGTATTCTTTAGTTCTCCCCACTTTCTGGAGCCTCCAATATGTCAGTGAAATGGGACCTTCAGTAAAAACCTCTGTGATGCCCTTTAAAAGGTGCATGTTGTTTTTGAAATGTGTTGGTTGACATATCTTTCGTTACATAGATCACACTGATGGAAACACAGGCCCTCACCATTGACGAAACCACCGGCCATTGGTGAATGTTTCTCATGCATTACAAGGGCCCAACCTGAAAATTCAGGCCAGCTATGTCCATCTCCATAATACATTTTCAGGGTCTGCTCAACTGATGCTTGGGAAACGTACTTTGTTCAACAGCTTTATTGTTCATCGGATCGACTTTGAGTAAGATTTCCAGTTTCTGGCAATTTGTGGGACTTGAGTTCCTTGCTAAAACCCAGTACTACAAATATCAGAGGGAATTCTTATTCCCCACTATTAGTCATGCCTGGAAACTCGAACATATGTTAATTAACAGTACATTCTCTGGCAAACATTTGATGCTAGCTGGCAACGGACAGTGGGACAGTCCAGGATTTTTCTCTAAGTACTGCAGATACCACTTTCAAGACATGGCAAGTAAACAAATTGTGAGTTCGGTCATTGTGCAGGTGTCTGGATGTACATCATCTGTGGCCATGGAGAAACATGGTTTCATTAAATCCATCAAACATCTGGAATCCAGGAGCATGCAAATAGACCTCATAGCCACTGACAGGCATGTTTCAATAGACAAGGCCATGCAAGAGCAGTTTCCACTCATTCGGCATCAATTTGATGCCAAATCAATCAATAAATGAATTAAAGCTGCTGGTAACTCACAGAATATTTTACTCTTTTTATGGGTCCGATTTCTTGGACTCTCCATAGTGCCTTTTTAAATGTATCCTCTTTGGCGACTTGTTGGCAATAAGTGCCGGTTGTTGCTAGGTTGCCCTAGAGGCTCCACTTTTAACTATCTCTGGCTAACATTGAAAGAGCTATAGTTCCCAAGGGTAGAACGTATCTTTGGATCAATTTTACATTTTATTAACGGAGATCAGCAACCCCAACCTTAAGTGCAATACTGGGGTGATACTGAGTATCCCCTTTCTCATTTTAAATAAATGTAACATTTATGTTACACGTACAAACTTACCATTAATGGCTGGTGGCAGTAATTAGTTGAAAACGTTAACTGATCTGAAAGGCTTACCTAGGCTTCATTAGAGGATTCAAACTGTTTTCGCATTATAGGAAATTATGTTCTCACCTTTTTGCAAAGTATACAAACGGTTAGTTTACTTACCTTATAAATGTTCTGCCATTTTGGAAATTATATATAAGGTTATTTTGCTCAGCTGTGAATTGGTTGTGCCGCTTCCATAAAAGTAATGCTCTTGGTTTCACTTTATTATTCCTGTAAGGATAATTGTATAAGTGTCCCCCGACTGGGTTTTGCTTTCCCTGACTTGCTGTCATTCCTATCCAGAAAAAGTCTGCCTACCTAGAATAACATTGGGACATTCACACTGTGTAACACTGGGTTTTGCTTTAGATGGACACAAAAAGAGTCTTAGGTTACACTTACCTTTCAGTTGCTTATTGTGTCGGTTTTACTTACCTTGAGTGTAACTGTGTTATCGTAAAATAAGTTAAAGTTATTGCTTCCCTTAGTCTGTCAACTGAAAAGCAACTGTAATTGAATATTACACCCCGAGGACCAACTCTCCTAGAATAACTGTGTTATCCTGAATCAGAGTTATAGGTTCATACTGTGGTATTGTCCAGTTGATATTACCATGTGATTTATTGCTGAGTGCCACGGTAAATGAAATTAAATGAAATGATAATTTATTAATATCGCGCTCGTACACAAGTGTTTCAGAGCATGAGCATGACCAGGCAAAGGGAGGGGAACAGGGGAGAACAAAAACAACAATCTTACTAGGCCCAGTGATATTGAGAACGGGCAAGTGCATGGGAAAGGGAAAAGGGGAAAGTGCATGGAAGGGGGTGGAAGTGGAAAGTGTGGAGCAGAGGAGAAACAGAATAAATAATAATAAGTCAAATAAATAAAGGTGATAAACAGTGGTAGTGCAGCCGGCAAGTGGCAAGTGCTAGGTTAAGCAGATAAACAGATAGGGTATATCTGAAGTGCAGAAGCAAAGTGGGTGGGGGACTGTATGGGTACAGATACAGACCCCAGTACAAGGGGTGTCCCGGAGGCAGTGCAGTAGGGTGGCCGGGTGAGCAGGTACCTGGGCCCGGAGGACAGATGGTGGCCAGGTGCACAGTGCCGAGAGAGAAAACAGATCAGCAGGGGAGAAGAGGAGCGAAGGCAGAAGAGAAAAGAGGAAGGTCTTGAGGTGCTTCTGGAACCAGAGATTGTCCTCCTCAGGTTTCAAGGTGGCAGGGAGGCTGTTCCAAAGGAAGGCCACAGCTGAAAACAGAGATCTAACTCCAGCTTGTTTCTTTGAAAATTGACTGAACCTGAGGGAGTTAGAAGTAGAGGAGCAAAGGGCATGGGAAGGGAGGTATTTACAGAGGGATAGTTGAAGGTATTTTGAACCTATGCCCCAGAAGGCCTTGTGGACAATGCAGGGGGTTTTAAATTTAATCCTTGCATCCACTGGGAGCCAATGAAGGGATTTGGAGCTGGAGATAAATGATCAATCCCAGGGTTTGAGGTCAAGGACAAGTCTTGCAGTCCTTTTCTGGATTAGTTATCAAGGGCGGATGGTGGAGGCAGGTAGATTTAAAAAGAGGCTGTTACAGTGGTCCTACATAGAGAGTACCAAAGGTTGGGAGACAGTGAGCTTCTGAGGGAAAGAGAAGAAAGGCAGAGTACCTCTGAAGAGGTGCAGTAAGAACTTTGACTTTTTAGAGTCAGAGATGTGGGCGGGGAAGGAAAGTGTGGAGTCAATGATGACCCTGAGGTTCTTAGCCTTGCAGGTATGGTGAAGGTGTACCAATCAGGAGGATCTCAGTCTTGTTGGCATTTAGGCAAAGATCGTTGGCCGCACACCAATTTTGAATTGTGATTAGGCAATCAGAGATGAGGGAAGGAGAGGAGGTGGCCGAGGGAACCTGAAAATGAGTTGAGTGTTATCAGCATAGCACTGGAAATTTGAGCAGAAGAGGGAAATGCAGTAGGCAAGAGTTGGCAGGTACTGGTTGAAAAGCCAGGGTGAGAGGTTAGACCCCTGCGGAACACCACAGGTAGAGATGGAGATAGATGATAGGAAGGATCCAAGTTGTACCTGGGAGGGTTGATCAGAGAGGAAAAAGGTCAGCCAGGACAGAGCCTGATCAGTGATACTCAGGTTGTCACAGAGATGCTTGAGCAGGGTGGTATGGTTGACTGTGTCGAAGGCATAGGAGAGATCAAGTAGGATGAGGACAGAGGGAATGTTAGAGTCAAGGTTGGAGAGTAGATCTTCAAGGATGTTCAGGAGTGCAATGTCCGTGTTTCTGGCAGCTCTGAAGCCAGATTGGTGGTCATGGAGAGAGCCAACAGAATCAGAATGAAGATTAAGCTGAGAGATGGCCAGCTTTTCCAGGTGTTTACCCAAAAAGGGAGTGATGGAAATTGGGTGATAGTTAGCCAGACAAGACGGGTCAGCTGAGTTTTTCTTGAGGAGAGGATGCACATAGGAGTTTATCAGAGGGGAGGGAAAAGATCCAGAGGCAAAGGAGAGGTTGCAGAAATCGGCAAGGACTGGAGCGAGGGTATCAATGTGTTCCTTAATGGTTTTAGAGGAACAGGGATGCACCTGTTTTTTTGAGGCTTTCATAAATCGGACTTTTCTAGCTACCTCATCAGGGGAGAAAAGTGGAAAGGAGGCAAAAGAAGGTGGGGGGAAGCTGAAGGAGGGTCAGCAAGCAGAGACAAAGAGGGGAGAGGAGGGTGAGCGGAGGAGAGGGTGGACAAGGTATCCTGGGTTTTAGAGATAAAGTGAGAGGCAAGGGCATTGCAAAGAGCCTGGCAGGCAAGAGGAGGGTGGTAACTGCAGCAGGGTTGGCCAGCTCCAAATAGATTTTAAAGAGTTAGATGCCGCAGAGACACGGGCTTGAATGTGGACTCTCTTCTTGGTGCGGACAGAGAGTCAGTATGGCCTTTGGAGCAGGCAGCCAACCAGTCTGGCAGAGGATGAACAAGAAGCCCTCCATTTCCTCTCAGCCACCCTACACTTACGTTTAAGTGTAGCTAGGTCAGTGTCATACCAAGAATTGCACTTGGCTTTGGACTTCAAACGGATCCTCATGATGGGGTCAAGTGCATCAATAGTAGCAGAAATAGAGTAAAGCAAGGACAGGGCTGTGTCAGGTTGTGAGTCAGCCTGGGGTGGAGGGGGGTATAGGGGGAGAAGGTGGCAGTGAAGGCCTCCACTGACACACGCTTCATGGGCCAGATGTCAGAGAAGGTGGGTGTAATCTTGGGGTAGGCTTGGCTTGAGGGGCTTGAGGGGAGGAGATGGAGAGATGAGAGGAGAGGGGGCAGTGATCACTCCAGGAGAGAGGAGTGGTGAAGGGAATAGAGAGGGGGAGGCCAGAGTAGATCAAGATATCAAGTGTGTGGGATCGGAGGGGAGGATAGAGAGGGAGAGTGAATCACAGAGGTCGCTAAAGAGTGCAGATGAGGAACAGGGAGAATCAAGATGGATGTTGAGGTCACCAATGAGGAGGAGTTGAGTGGTTGAGGACAGGAGGGAAGAGGAGAGGTCTGCCCATTCAGAGAAAGGAGGTGATTTGACCAGGGGGCTGGTAGAGAGTAGCAACAGTAAGAGAGTGGCTAGGAGTGAGAGAGAGCCTGCAGACAAGTCATTCAAAAGAGGAGTAAGTCTAAGTGAAGATCAGGGCTATACCCCATCTGGGCTGGGTAGAGCTGAGGGGTGGAGAGGATCTTGTAGTCATCAATGTTTGTGACAGATCTGGCCTTGAACCATGTCTCAGTACGACCGAGGACATCAAGGTCAAGTTCTTCTAGGAGGTGGCAGATGTTAGAGGAGTGTTTTACAGCAGAGCGAGGATGGAGAGTGGCAAGATGAAGAAGGTTACCACCCTTAAAGACCTTCTAGGGAGGGATACAAATCAGAGGTACGTCCTGCAGAAGTGTGGAGGGAGCTTGAAGTGGGGCAGAGGAGGAGACAGGACAGAGTTCAGACATAATATGAGGGGCCCAGAGATCTGGCGAAGGAACGACAAAGAGGATGCCAGTAAGCGTTTGTCTGGCAGAGGCACTGATATAGGTATCAGCAATGGGGAGACCTGGGTTGGAGTCCAATATATCCTTTTTAAATGTCTTCTTAAAAGACTTAGTGAGAAGGGAAGGATAGTTGATATAGAAGCAGTTGGAGTAGATAGGAGAAACAGATAACGTACAGTGGTATGGAACGGTCACAATGGAGGGCCAAAGTTAAATGGAAAACACACCCAAATTTGACTTTTAAAAACACACCCAAGTTTGACTTTCAAAACACGCCCAAATTTGGCTTTCATAGTTAAATGAAAAACAACCCGAATTAATGCCGAACACCCCCAAATTTGACTTTCAAAGTTAAATGAAAAACACACCCAAATTTCACTTTCAAAGTTAAATGAAGACCACACCCAGATTTGATTTCCAAAAACAAACTCACATTTGACTTTCAGAGGCAAATGCTAAGGCACCATATGTTAAAGAATTGAAGTATGAATTGGAGTTGAGTGCTGAAATGAGAGCATTAGCGAGAAAAATAGGGAGACCAGTTAGAACAGGCAGAGGGGAGAGTGAAGGTCTAAGAGGGGAAAAGAAAGGGCAAACAGAAGGAGAGAATAAACCCATGGTGAGTGAAGTAAGAGAGTCCTGGTAGTCCAGTTTCATAGGTGAGTGTGCTGGCAGCCCAAAGGAGGGTCAGGTTGCAGTGGTAAAATCATGTAGCATCCCGGTAGCGGGCAAGGAGCAGACAGGGGCCTTAGAAATGGGCCTTTGAACAAAGGAAAGGCTCCCGCCTCCCGGACCAACCAATGGGAAGATGAATAAGAGATTAGCCAATGGTCAGGGGGCCAGGTCAGGCAACAGAGACAGCATGATGAATCCAGACATCTTGGAATGGGTTGATGGCTATTGCAGTGTTGGGCAAAGGATAAAACGTCCAGCAGAATCAAGAGCACACACAGTTATTGAAGGGCAAAAAATATGTGCTTCTGCACACATGCTTTACTTAGGCAAAATGCATACTTAAAAAGCTAAACTTGGTTTAATCTTTCCCTCGATTTCTGCCCAATTTAAAATGCACACAGGGAAACGAAGAAGGTGCCTGTGGTAGGAATGATTGCCACAATGCTTACCTCATAATGAGTGGCTCTGCTGCAGGAACGTAGAGAAGGGACATCAGGATGATCTGATCCAATTTGAAATGATTTTGTGCTGCGAGCGCTGCATTGGGAAGCCTTTCAGACACAGCCGATAGTTAAAAGTATACGCAGCGAGCGCGGGATCAGGAAGCCTTTTAGATCACAGCTGATGGTTGAACGTACGCGTTGATAGCGTGAGGCAGGAACCGAGAGGAAAAACAACTGATCAAATTTGAATGAGCGCACAGGCAGCGCAAGATTAGCAGGGTGGAAGAGCAGGAGTGAAATGGAGGACCTGGGGCCAGAAATGGGCCTTCGAACAAAGGGCCGGCTCCCTCCTCACAGACCAACCAATGGGAAGATGAGTAAGAGATTAGCCAATAGTCAGGGTGCCAGGTCAGGCAACAGAGACAGCATGATGAATCCAGATGCCATCTTGTAATGGGGTGATAGCTGTTGCAGTACTGGGCAAAAGATCAAAAGTCCAGCAGAATCACGAGCACACGCAGTTATTGAAGGGCGAAAAACATGTACTTCTGCACACATGCTTTTCGTAGGCAAGCGAATGTGTTAAAAAAAATCACACTAAAAAAGCTAAACTTCCTTTTTTGCTTTCATATTTTCCTCGATTTATGCCCAATTTAAAATGCACACATGGAAACGAAGAAAGGGCCTGTGGTAGGAATGATTGCCACAAGGCTTACCTCATAATGAGTGGCTCCACTGCAGGATCGTAGAGAAGGGACTTCAGGATTTGCTGATACAATTTGAAATGAACTTGTGATGCGAGCGTGTCATCGGGAAGCTTTCAAACATAGTCGATAGTTGAAAGTATGCGCTGCGAGCATGTGATCAGGAAGCCTTTTGGATCACAGCTGTTAGTTTAAAGTACTTGCTGTGGGCGCAAGATCAGCAAGCCTTTTGGAATCACAGCTGATGGTTGAACGTGCGCGCTGATAGCGCAATACCGTGAAAGCCTTTAAAACAACAGCTGATCACAAGATAAGTGCACACCGACAGTGTGAGGCAGAACCAAGAGGAAAAACAGCTGATCAAAGTTGAATGAGGGCACAGGCAGCACGAGATCGGTAGGGTGGAGGAGCAGGAATGAACATGATAGTTGAAAGTATGCACTGAGATTGCGAGATCAGGAAGCTTTTTGGATACAACTGATAGGGTCTACTACCTTGGTATTACTGAAATTAATCTAAAAGATACTATTAGTTTTGAATTCTCAAGAACTCCTGTTAGGTGTTCCGAATAAGGTTATTTGCTTTGGTCTGTACCTTTAAGCATAGTGTTGTGTTTTTATAAATGTGTTTCTGTATAATGTGATAATACTTATTTCACCCAAGATTAATCTGGGACATTTATTTTTACAATACATAGTGTTTCAGTGTTTAATTTCCTTTGTACTGATTCTACAGCCCTCTCTCCCTCCTAAGACAATCTCCGTCTACGCTACCCTGAAAGAGATGATACAGCATTATATTAAGATTCGAGTATTGCACTGCCTCTGTTGAATGTTTTTACTTAGCCCTTATCTAGACTTCAGAAAACCTGTCCTAACAGCCTCCCTGTGGCAGACACAATAAGTTGTTACAATAAGGTATATGTTTTATATATGTATAAAGTGATGGTGCATCCCATCGAAAAGAAGTTTGATGAAAGAGTAATGGAAAGGGGTAAAACTGATGTCATTTCAGACATTAAATCTATCCCATGGCTCCTGTTGGCTACATGGATCAAGCCCTTGCATCACTTGACGGTTTTGGACCGGCACAACAGATACCTTTTACGAACATATATCCCATAAAGGTATTCAATGTTGGCTGAGTTAATCTGCATTCCCAAACTATTCTCACCTTTTGAAAACTGATCTGCCATCAAGGGCACATCCTACTTGAATAGTGGGAACCAAATCTTCATTGCCTCAGGCCCCTTCATGACTTGCTACATCCTTCCCAAGAAGAACCCTTTTTTTGCTTCACTGGAACGATTGTACGCTTTCACACACTACTGCAATGTTGAGCACAAGGCTATCTACTTCTCAGGGCTGGACTAGAAATTTAAGGTATGACTCCACAAATGTGTCTAATGTTCCAAGCGTGTTAAGCAACCCTTCGCTTTACAGGTTGTGGCAGTGTTTTCCTCATTTGTCGCATTATGAAGCATATTGTATATATGCTGTATAGTAAAGTATTGTGTGTGGTAACTTTTTTCGAATACTTAAAGTTTACTTGTATCTATTGGTCCTGTCGACAATAAATGTATAGATATTTTTCATATACACGTGTCTATGAGTAATTTGTGGTTCGGTGCTGTGTGTGCTCATTGTGGGCTTCCAATCACTATCATCCCTCCTGAGACTTAATCTTGACCACCTGCCAAGCTACCTAGATTGGTCTGGCTTGTAGAGAAAGTTCACGTTTTTCACTAAACCGAGGATGGCCTCCTAAACTTTGGCACATCAAGTAACAGATTAGAAAAGCATCTTAACATCATCCTCCAGCCCTTGTACACCCATAGGTCCTCCACACTAAACCGAGGATGGCCTCCTAAACTTCGACACATCAACTAAGAGTTTACAAAAGCATCTTAACACCTCCCTCCAGCACTTGTACGCCCATAGGTCCTCCTTCCCTACCCTATGCACTAGCACAGACGATTGGCACAAGGCCTAGTCGCAGCATGAATGTAACTTATTTAGTATGGGCACAAAATGGCACCTGTCTCGCATGAAGGTAGAGAGGGCTGCCTCAGGTGCGCAAGGGAGTATGAACGGACATGCATGAATTATAGTAAGCAGCGTGCAATTGAAGGCTGTTCCCTGTTAAGCTCACACCAGAATGAATATAACCCTCTAGGGAAAGAAGCCAAGAGATAGCTTGCAAGGATAACAAGATGTAATCGTACAGAATACAAAAAATATCAGCAAAGAACGGACCCCAGAATGAATGTTGGTGTCTTTTGAGAGGACACAGACTCAGTAATGACATCACATATAGGGTCTGAACCCGTACACTTAATTGGTAAGACAGTATACATGATCCTGCTCCATAAGGGATGGCCAAGCTACCACTGGTTTGTTTCTCAGCTGTCTGTCGATTCACACGTGGGTCAGCTGGTATCATCTCTCCATGGAGTGAAGGTCAGGTCTCGCATAAATTACCTTGTGAAAAGTACGGAAATATGCGAAGCATACTACTACGTCACTATGGAATGCACCTGGGAGGCTTGTGGGCTGGTGCCAGGGGGAAGGGAGCAAGAACTGCAGTCACACTGACCCACACATTCTGGGCTTTGTGCCATGAAACAGTGCTGGACGAGGGAGAGGTGGGGTTTTATTTATTTTATTTATTTATTTATTTACATTTATATAGCGCACAAGCAGCCCAGGGGCATTGAGGCGCTGTTACTTGCAATGAACTTAGTTACATGGTACAGGTAAAATAGCGGATGTTGACACATTGTAAATGTTGCAGGATGACGTACTGTTGTTACAAGTAATGCTTTTGAACATATGATACGATATACATGGGGTAATCGTGCTAGTATGTCTAGCCTTAAGCGAACAGGGTAGTCTTCAGCGTTTTGCGGAAGGTGGTGAGCGAGGCCTCTCTACGGATAGTGTGTGGTAGGGCATTCCAGTGCGCGGGCGCAAGGTAAGGGAAGCTGGATCCGCCCGCTTTTACTTTTTTTACTAGAGGCACTGAGAGCATGTTGGTGTAGGGTGATCTGGTTGGCCTGGTGGAGGAGACAGGGTGTATCCTTTGTGAGAGGTATGCAGGTGCAGTGAGGTTGATGCACTTGTGGGTCAATGTGAGGGCTTTGAATAATATCCTTTCTTTTATTGGGAGCCAGTGGGCTAGTTTTCTGGCCTCAGAGATGTGTTCTCTTTTTGCAATACCTTGGGCTGCCCGGAGCGCGTTGTTCTGTATTACTTGTAGTCTCTCTAGGTTTATTTTAGAGGTTCCTAGAAAGAGTATGTTACAGTAGTCTAGCCTAGAGCCAGTGATGGCTCTGGCTATGTTAGTGCAGTTCTCTTTGGAGAGAAATGGTCTGACTGCATTGATAAGTTTGGCATGATATGCCGCTGCAGAGGCAATTGCATTAATTTGTCTGTCCATGGATAGGCTAGAATCCAGATAAACTCCCAGGGTTTTGACAGATTCGGAGACTGGGATTTTAATGGAATCAATGGTGAAGTGACTGAATTGGGCATCTAGATTCTTTAGGGTGTCGGGAGAGCCTACCAGTAGGAGTTCCGTCTTGTCAGAGTTGAGGCATAGACCGTTGTCTGCCATCCAGGCTTGGATGGTATTGTAAAGGTTGTTGAGGGCCAGGGAGTCAGTGTTGTAGTTGCCTGTGAGAGTGATGAGGATTTGTGTGTCGTCAGCGTAGTTGGTGTATGAGATGCCCATGGCGTCGAGGATGAGGAAGAGGGGGCGTGTAAAAATGTTGTATAGCGTGGGGGAGAGGCAGGAGCCTTGGGGCACCCCACAGAGTATAGTGGTTGGTGATGCGGCGGCTAAGTCGGAGAATACTTGCATGGTTCTGTCGTGTAGGAAGGAGGTGATCCATGCTGTAGCCTCTGGGGAGAATTTGGCCGTGGTGGTGAGGTGGTGGCATAGGACGCCATGATCCACAAGGTCGAAGGCCGCTGAGAGGTCTAGGAGTAGGAGGAGTGCGGGTTTGCCCAAGTCTCTCGCATCGTCCATCTGGTTTTTCAAGTCAAGTAGGGCGGTTTCTGTTCACTGTCTGGGGCGGAAACCAGATTGGCGGAGACCAAGGAGTTTGTTCTCTTCAAGGAAGTGTTGAACCTGCAGGTAGGCTGCTTTGTCCAATATTTTGAGGAGGAACGGGACAGTGGTGATGGGTCTGTAGTTATTGGGGGAGGTGGGATCGAGCGTTGGCTTCTTTAGAAGAGGGCGGACCCAGGCTTCCTTGAGGGAGGCAGGGACTATCCCTGTGGTAAAAGAGGCATTTATAAAGGCTGTTAGGAAGGGGGCTAGCGGTTCTGCGCAGTCTTTGATAATGGAAGCTGGGCAAGCATCACCTTTGCAGTTAGAGGGTTTAATGTTCCTCATTATGTTGATGACGTCTTTTTCCTGAATGGGTTTGAAGGAGAAGGGTACGGGGGGGATCAGGGGCGGGCGGTGGGACTGGGATGTGCTTACTCGGTAGAGCTTGTTTAGTGACTAGTATTTTGTTTTTGAGGAGGCTAATTTTGGATTGCATGGCCTTCTGTATTCCATCACACCAGTCCTTGTCTTTGGTGAAATTCTGGGGGGCGGGAGTGGGTGTTTCAAGTTCTCTGAAAATGGCGAATATTTCTTTAGTACTGGATTGGGCTTCCAAGATTCGGGATTCAAAGGATTTGGCTTTGGCTTGGGTGATTGCCTTTTTGTATTTGGTGGAAAGGGCTTTGAAGATCATCTTATCTTTTTCGGAGTGGGACTTTTGCCACTGTGTGAGTGTGGCTTTTTTCTCGTTGCGGAGTGAGAGGAGGTCCGGCGTGAACCAAGAATTAGAATGTGCAGTGGGTTTGGATTTTCGAGGTTTGAGTGGGGCAATGGTGTTGATGGCTGCTTTGATGGCAGTATCATAGGTTGATGCGAGTGTATCAGGGTCTGAAGAGAAAGGTGGTCTGAAGGCTGGGCCTTGGAGGAAGGGCAGTAATCTCTCCTTAGTGAGTTGGCGGGAGCTTCTGGCGAGGCAGGGAGGGAGTGGTTGGGGTGAAGGGGTAGCAGGGGAGCTGGTGGTGGGGATGCTGAAGGTGATAGTGTGGTGATCAGACCATGGGGTGGGAGTGTTTCCAGTGATGATGAGTGGACAGTTGTGCTGTGCTATCCAGTCCAGCGTTCTGCCTTGGGTGTGAGTTGGGCTAAGTATGGTGTTCTTGTACCCTAGCGCCTTAAGGGGAGAGTCGAGGGATTTTGCTGCTACGTCCTTACTATCCCGGAGCCCTAGTTTGACATCCCCCAGGAGAATGGCTTTAGACTGCTTTTTTGAGGTTGTCCGAGAGGAGGTGGATGAGAGAGGCTTGAAAGTCTCCTGTTGGGCCTGGTGGGCGGTATACGGTGTGCACAGTAATTGTGCAGTGGGGGGAGAGGGTTATTTTGACTTGGAGATAGTCGCTGTTGTTGTTCAGGGATTTCTCTACCTTTCTGACAGAGAGGTAGTCTTTGGCGATAATTGCTACACCTCCACCTTTGGAGAGGCGGTCTTGTCTAGTAATGGAATAGCCATTGATTGAATTTTCTGACAGAGATGATATATATCCTCAGAGGTAGAAGCAAAACATACCATTCTGGATTGTTCCTACATTCCTGTCACGAAACATATTTTACATAGCTGTTTGTAACTGTCCTTGGTTTTGTGAACCACTTGCCCGAAGCAGCGTCTTGCCCATTTGTTTTTTTGTGGCATTCTTTCACAAAATCGAAACCTACAGATCTCTGGCGTCATTCACTGAAACCAGGCTACTATTGTTATTTGGCCTTGAGCGAAAGTTAGCAACTGTTCGAAGGACACAATGGGCTTCTTTACGAGTTCGCTGGTCCGTTAACAACAGTGCTTGTAAGCTACCAGCACCATTGTTACTGGACTGGCAAACTACGAGTTATGCTCGTGTGTGCCTTTTAGCCCGTCAGGTCTGACCTGGCAGGCGGACTGGCACCCGCCAACAGACCTTGTCGGATGCACCGGCAACATTCATGAATGGTGCCGGTGCATCTGGCCTCCCCATTCCCATTGAGTCCAATGGGACTCAAATGGGAATGGGGATTAATTATTTCCGACACCGGGAATGGGCAAATACCAGGTCCCCCAGGTTGCAATACCCCGGTAATTGCCCACTCCCAGGCGCCGGTTAAAAAAAAAACACTCTGGCGGCTGCCATTCCGGTTTTACCGGCACGCCTACCGCCAAAGTCGTAATGAGGCCCAATGTGTCGAATAACCACACCAAATGATAACATTTACTTTATTGAAAGTGGACATATGTTGTTCGTAGCAGTTACTCAGCGTGACAACGAGACAATGGAACTTCCTGAAATTATGTAAGCTCAACTATACATATTATTTGTGCGATTAAAAATGGCATGTGTGCTGTATGCATAATGACTAATTCTGAGAGCTGCGAAAATGTGTGATTTGATCAAAAGAATTGACACAGTACGTCATGTTATGTTGAATGATATCTATACCGCGTACTTTAAAAAATTGAGTGTCTAAATCGCAGTTTGTTTATCTGTCTAGTAATGATTGTTATTTGTGTATAGTTTAAAGAGGAGTGTATAGAGGTTTGATTTTTTGGACATATTGCTTAATAGCCTTGTTATTGGTTGTTAGCTGGAGCATATTGTGAAGATTATTCATCGAAGGCCCGCAACCACAACCTGTATACAGGCTAATGATATCTAAACCGCTTTGTCTGGTGCAATATTCTGGTGCGCTGTCACCGTTGCATCGTTGTGCACCATAAAGTAGGGGTTGGAAGGAGGGGCGGGCTGAAACTTTTCCGTGGGAACTTGGTTCTCCCTTCGATCACTAATCTTACCAATTCCATTGTAATGCCACCTGTCTGTGTTCAACATAGAATCTTACCCTTATTTTCAGGTGGGGCCCGCTATGTTAAGTGGGTGGATCTGGTTCTCCATCCCATTGGGAGTCATACCTACTTCACAGCGTTAACCTTTCATGGACATCGTGGTCTCAACAAATATTCCTTCCTGTTGTCATGTGTGTGTTCATTCTGTGTGGTTTGTGTTTATGATCAGGTTTCAGCCGGATTCTGAATTATACGGTAACTTGTTATATTCAATTACAGAACAGTTACTAAAATATATTATTTTATTCTGTTATCTACACAGATATATTTTACCATTCTGAGTATGCCATAGTTTCCAGCTACCATCGGATTGATTCTTCAATCAACATTGCCGGATAACCATAAACAGTGCTTATTGTATAACCCTTATGTGCGATGACCGAAAGGGACCGATCTGCCCTTTGACAGTACTAGCAATAAGGAGCAACCTGTCAGCGTTCACGATGTAACAACGTGCTGAAGCGAAAGCAGTGCGCTTGAAAGTGCAAATAATTCATATATTCTCACCAACGGAACACCATGTGCATCATTAGAATGTTGTTGCTGGTGTAACATAAGGACGCACAAGAATTAGAATGCAGGGATTGATAGATCATTGATCGCAATCAGCGTACCATGAGGTCGTTTTAAACAACATTCGAAGCATGCAATGTTCGCAAGCTATAAATTGTATGGCAAAAAAATATTGTTTGTTTGGTGGACTTAATATTCTCTTGTGAGCGTTCTTTCATAAATAAAAGCACTTGTTACATTGCAGACTATTGATGCTTTCTTAAAATAATGTTTTGCTATCCTATTTGGGACAAGAAAGAAATGTTACATGCTTTGAGAGGATATGTGCATTTATCTTCCTGGTTCTGCGCTAGGTAACGTTATAGCGTGGGTGGTGATGGGGCACATTTGGATACGCTGGCCATGAACCTCATGAAACTAGGTGGAGCATATTGTTTGGACTAGTGATGTCAGCATCAGGGGCGGGTGATATGAGTTAGTGCCGCGAGCACACTTGAATTTAGGATGATGCATCAACGGATAACATTAGCACAAGATAGCCACACCCAACCTGTTCTTTTCGCATGTGTAAAAGTGAGCAAAACTGAGGTAAGATGCATAGTTAAAATGTTTAAGATCGATTACAGTATGCTTAAAAATACATGCCCGAACGATCTGGACAATCACATTTTTGAGCTAACTTCCCCTTTAAAAAGGACATTTTTTATGCAAAAGACATGGTGGCAGAACAGGTTTATCAATTAACAGAATTATTAACTTAATACAAATACTGCATTCATGTCAAATGGCATTATTTGCTCATCAATTATGTGACAATGCTAACTATACCCTTCAAAACCAATTTGTTCTTTGCCACTGAAGTGGATCCAGGACAGCCTACCCCTCTACTTATAATTAAATGGCTCCTCTGACCAAGACACGATTGCTGGTTCTCCAGGGCCACATGATAATGCAGCTTCTCTTTCAGTCCTGTCAGTGCACTTTTTTAAGTCAGATTTTCAGAATCAGCCCTGTAGACAGATTCTGAGAGATCACGCTAGTCTGATGAACATGTGCAAACACTGAGGTCTAGCCAAACTCTAGGAGTGCATGGGAGTGGTGAAGGGTACAGTCAAGCACACGCAGAGCACTGACTAATGCACGTTAGGCAGAATGTATAAAACACAATTCTTCAATTAGGCCTTCAACAACGCTTATCAATTATCACAGGTAGAAAACACACTCAACCATTCACTAATAATGATATATACAGCTTGGTGTTCCCTTCTAAGAGCACTACCACTTCACTTTCTTTTAAATACAGTTAGAAATACTTTTCATTAGTACCCGGCGAGGGTCAACCAGAATGCAAAAAGCATTCTGATTGGACCTTGCCGGGGAATTACCAGGCCGGGAATCCCTTGCACGTACTACGTGCCTTTTGTTCCCGGCGGGGGCGTGGCAGCTCCTTAGCCAATGAGGAGGCTCGAAACGGGGCAATCCCCGCTCTGAGCCTCCCCATGGCTGGAGGCTGCCTTTGTCCCCTGTCGGGGGTACGTTTTTTTTTCCTCCATCCCCCTCCCCTGCCAACTATCCCTTCCCTGCCCTCCCAACCCCACTTACCTTCTTTTTTCTTCTTTTCACGGTAGCAAACGCGCTGGGAACACTTCTGTTCCCAGCTCGTCCGCTCCCGATGGCCGCCATGGAAAGGGAAAACAGCGTTTCGGAACAGAAAAAAATGCTATTAGTATCCCGGTCTAACGGGCCGGGGTACTAAGGGCAATAAGCCCCTCGACAGTGGGCCAATACCGCCCACGGTAATGCCCCCGGGGCTTCGTTAAGGCCCTCTCTATGCTCAGGCCTGTAACTACACCCCTGGGGGCATTACCTGGGGTGGTATTGGCCCACCATCTCGGGGCTTATTGCCACAGTATAATACAAGTGTAGTTAAGCAGGTGAATCAATAAATAAGAGCAAGTAAGCAATCTCCATCTGTATCTTCTGGGATAAGTTTAAATGCTTCCAATAGGCAATAGGGAATGTGATAAACCGAGCCAGCGTAACCGGAGTACAAAGACGTAACCTGAATTCAATGTTCCTGGCTACTGAGAGACCCTACTTCCACTGACAATCAACACATCCTCTCACTAGATTCTAACAAGCCATAGTGTGTAACAGAGAGTGGGTTGTGGTGGGGCAGTGATGTTGCAGAAGCTGGGCCGCATTTGCCAAGTGACGCCTTCAAGGATTCAGTAAGGGGGTGGATACATCTGTCCCCCTTCCTGAATAAGATACTGACGAAGGGGTGGGTGTGTGAGGGAGGGATTCACTGTGCCCAGGCTGCTTCCGTCATGTGGGCATGCAGAAAATGTAATGGTGCGGGAGGTGGGGCTGTCACCGCACATCTCCATCTCATCATAGGAGTGTCGTCCTGCCGCCGGCGGTAACTGGTGAGTAATGTGTCTTCCCTTCTCATTGGTCAATTCCTGTATTTTTTGCATTTGCCAGCCATGGTGGCTTGTATTGGCCAATGGAGGAGTGCCACGTCACTCTCACGGGTTATAACACATTAAAACATGGATATTATACATCTCCTCTCAGCCAATCAGAATGTTCGGAATGTTCGGAATGCGCTCTAGAATATTTGGTGTAGACCTCATTCCAAGCATTGTGGTTTCAGCATCAGCCTGACATTGAGCTCAGAAACAATCGTCTTCAGCTGAGTAAAGCTTATTGTTACTATTCCATGTCAAATAAATTATCCCTACAAGTCACTTGTGCAAGCTTGCCATAAATCTCTGAAGTTCATTACATTTCACATTGGATGACGGCAATTACACTGTGTGTTGATACATTGATCTGTAAATCCATTGCATGGTTAATGACCTCTGTACTGAGATCATTGCTTTCATTTTTCTTTTTTTTGTGTTCCTGAGCTGGCTTGTAGCTCTGACAATTGATGCATTAGAACCATCAAGAAACAACCAAGAATACTAATCTCTCATGATTCTAAATTATCCACACAGAATACAAACAAGGCCTACCTTCTCAAGAGACAGATGCATCCAAATATGGAAAAATGTACGTATTGCTTCTGGCCTAAATCAAGTCTCATTCACAAAGCGGTTCTTTGCATCACAGCTCCATGACAAAGGGCTACCAGTGATTTCATGGGTGGATGTGGGGTGGACTCTCAGACGCACTAAGTTTACATGCATATGTCTGGAGGAGTGTGAATAGCCAAGACATGTTAATGGAGTGGTGGTACACAGTGTAAGCTGAATCAGAAACGAAACTTGGCCATGTTGCGACCTAATGTAAATTAGATTTGGGACATGGGCAAATCAAGAGGAGCCATTTTTTTTACACCTAACATAGGAAAACAGGTTTTCTTTTACCTTCTCATCTTCGCGTGTTATGATTAATTACCATGGACGCGCACCTGTTGCAGTAGACCGAAATTGTGTATACTGCATGTGTGATTCTTTGTGAATTACATGTCTGGTCATTTTGCGAACGAAAGCAGGTGCAAATTAATCCTTGCACCCACAAATGTTATTCTTTGTGGAGCCGGGGCCCTTGTGTTCATTTTCAATGAATAGATTTCAACAATCAAAACTCTTCAGGAACAATGTGTGCCATAGAATAATCGTTCTAAAGGAAAGGGCTATATTAAATGGGCTAAGGTAAAAAGCAAACATTTTTAAATATTTTGTGGAAGCCGAAAGGTTTTGAAAATTGAGGTCCACCTACTAGAGATGGTGTTTAAAGACCTACGCCTTGGAAGAAACCTCAGGCTATAAGGAGACACATCACATGCCAACCAAACACAAGTGATGTCGAGATGGCACTACGACCTTTGTTGTGATAACATCTAACAGTCGGAGCAACCTCCTTAAGAATTTAGATTGAACTCATTAGATAATATTACACAAAAACAGACGAAGGCCTTTATGCCCAACCAGTGCAAAAGGTCAGCATCTGAAATTGCCCTGCACCTCTTCGCCACAAACTGCTTTTGATGCCTGTAGGATTACTTTAAATGTGTACTTGAAAAGCCATCCCCCCACTTGATTAATGGTCATGCTTGATTACACAGCACAACGTGTGTTTGTAAAATGAGTATCATTAGTTTGTGTATTGGTCCTGGTGAACACAAAGGGGAAACGGTTTCAGGATTCCTTCTGAATCAATCAACCCCTTGTGCATGCAGTTTACCTTTGAGAAGATAAGCAGCTTACGGAAAGTAAATTAATGTGTTTGCTCAAAGAGCTAACCTGAGCTTCCTGTCTGAGTTTCCAGTAAAAAGAGCACGAATGCCATTCAGAAACATCTATTTCTGTTTGCTGGTGAATATTAGAGCATCCATTCTTGCAATTAGTTTAAATGCTGAAAGTTAAACAAAATGAAATGAAAGCCATAGTGCATCATTAGCAGAAATTCATTTTGATCACAAGGCTGAGCACTTTTGCACATTCTTTCTCAGTATTGGCATGCATTACTAGTTGCATCTTTAGATGAACAGATTCATACAAATTGTGATGTTTTCCATTGCCAGGTTTCACTGATTTTAAATGGAAGCTGCCTTTAGCCTTCCTATTTCACATGATTTGAAGAATCATATGCACATGAAGCAGAACAATGCAATACATGGCGTGGGTGTGGAAGAAAGTGAGTGGTCTGCAGTGGCTGTAGGAGTCTGTCTCATCTCTCAGTATTGAACAGAAGTGACGTAGGACGAAGTCAGTGGGAGTGCATTTAACCTCAGCCACTGCAGGGAGCGCCACCCAGAAGTGGGGGAAAGTGAGTGGTCCATGTACTCCCAAATACAATTTAAGAAGCACTGCCTCCACAACCACTATGTCTGAGACCACGAGCACCACTAGTTCTTCCTCGGTTTCGTAAATTGCTCCCACAGCCTAGACTAATTCCATGAAGGGTGAAGCTGCCTCAGCGATGACAGCGGCTAAGCAGATACAAGTTAAACTATCTGATTTCTGCCAACTCAAAGTTCTGGTCGACCACACACTTTGCCTTACGCGTCCACCTTCGAATGTACTGTTTGGGAATCCATCAGATTCAATCTTGTTGGACTAATCTTTCTTAAGAAAGTGACAGGTGATAAGTGACAACTCTCTTACCATGTGGTCTAAAGAGTGAGTCACGGATCTAGACACAACAAACTCCTTATTATCTAAACAAGGTTCACACCCCAACGAATTTGCAGCAGGGAATAGGACCGCATTAATTGCCTAAACATTGACACTCTTAGCCCATCTTCTATTTCGGCAGTACGTTTGGTACTGGAGTCGATAATATATCTATATGATAACATCAAAGACTCAGTCTCTAAAAATACTGTACTTTTAAATCCTATCTTGGAAAAAATAGATCCTGATAAGGTGCCCAATGAGAGAAGGTGTTACAGCAATTCACCAACCAGAGCACTGATTTTAGACACAACGGCCTCTGAGGTCTTGGAAGTTGGTCCAAACCAACCACTGCCACCTTTGTCCCCTAGCATGACCAGATTAAGTGCCTAGCAAGACCTGTTTCAATCTCAAGGTTACACAGAAACTCTTGATGTGGGTGAACTGCTAGGGAGATGTGTCATGTTTATGCGTCATTCCCTCTACTAGTTAGACCCCCAGCACTTTTTTCTGGACTTTCAGAGCTTTTTCTTTCATTACTGAATGAGTGGAGCCTTTTTCCACTCATTCATTCTTGTGCGCTCTGTCTTTTGGAGCTCTACTCTCTGTATTCTACCTGTACTATGTAGTCTGGCTGCTCCATAGCTCTTAAAAGCATCTGTGTTTTACTACTGCAGCACACAACTCCTTATGGGCAGTGTTGCCGTGGACCCTTAGGGTCCTCTTTTAAGATTATTTTTCGATATCCTTGAGTAACTACAGTTATTAAGGCTAGTGAGATACATAGTATCTCTCCCAAAACTCTACAGTCTGAGATTGCCACACACCACTTTCAGTGGAATGCCAAAGGGATACCTAGTATCCCTCTTCTCTCGAATCCTGTGTCTTTTTAGTCACATACACAATCTCCTAGTTAAAGCTGGTGGCAGTGACCTGTTCTACCAACTATTGTGTAATTTGTATACCAAAGGCCATGTCCATAGACTCGGTAGTGCACAATAGGGGCACCCAAGTACCAACTTGTGGCCTCCTTTCTTTTTTCACTGTTACTAGCATGGTTGTCATTTATTAGCCCTTCATCTACAATTCTGGGAGGGTGAGGTCAGTGTGCATGTTTTGCCTTTGATGAGAACCCTTGGGTATCCCCGCTTACACTCCTGAGTGTCTGGGCAGGCAGGAAGTGGGGGAGGAGTCTTCCAACTCCCTGTCCTTTGTCTGCGAGAGTGCCTGAATAGATGCAGCTCCCACAGGGGGCATGGCTGTCCCTTTCTATAAAATGCTAAGAGAGATTGCAGAGAAGTGTGTGCTGGAACTGTATAAAAGGTGAGGCTTCTGGAGTGAAAACCAATTTGACCACTGGAAGCTGAAGTAACCAAAGAAGAAGATGGCCAGAGACACCTACATATCCTTTGCAATATCGTGAAGTGGCCACTGCTGTCCTGACCCTGTTTTCTGTTTGATGGAGGAGCTCCAAAGAGCACTACTCCTTTTCTTTGGCTTGTGGGAGCAACCAGTCCCAAGACAAACCTTGAGATTGAGCCATCTCCCGAGGCCCTAGGAGCTATCTGAGCTGCGGAACCACACTACCAGGAGACCTGCTGCCCATTTTGAGTGCATCATAGTGGAAAGGTCGAATTCGTCCAAATCGTTGCTTAACCGGTAAAGACACTCCAGAGTTCCGATCCAACTCACCCTGACCCCCTCACCAGAATGAGAGACTGCAGGAAGTGAAGAAGATTGACCAGGGGATATGTGTCCTTTGTTGGTTCTGCAAAATAAGGTGCCAAAACTGCAGAGTGAACGAAGGAGTTGCTGAAAGTCATGCCTCAGGTCAACCCTCGAAACTGCTGCTGAGAGATCCCACCCATTGTCCTGCTGTCAGTCATCACATGAGGAATCCAGAGGTCTGGTCCAGAGCTGCAACATCTTTGGGCATCGAGCACGAACATTTTCTTCTAACCTAAGGTACTGTGGGGAAAATGGTATTGCCTACCTGTTACCCAATAGTGTTGGAGTGCACCTAGAGGTGTCCATAGTTGCCCCCTCTTACCTCCGACTCAAGTCGCTGCTTGTGTGCCTTCATTGAGTTCTTTGCAGTTCTCCCTGGCTAGTTATTAACATGCTGCTTCTATAACACTAGAGAGTGGAAGGAACCTTCTGGAACTCTTCGTATTCTGCTGCTTGTCAACACCTTGAGCCTTCTCCGAAATGCCTGTAGCTATGGGTGTAATTTTGGACTAATAGGACAAAGAAACCCTCTCTAGAACCTTGAACTAACCTGATTTTACACTAACTAACATTTTTCCTCCCTTAAAGTGACTTTACTTTATGTGTTTGCAGAGTAAATGTATTACCGTATGAACTGTTTAATACCACAGGTGCGCATAATAACCGATAATACGATAACACAAATGTAACCGCAAACAAACACACAAGTGAAAGTGTCCTTTGAAGTGTATTCTGAAGTATTCAAAAGTGTTCTAGTGCAAAAGCCTAAAGTATTAAAAGTGATTCTTGTGTATATATAATAAATATATAATTTTATATAAATTATAAGTGCAATAGTTTCTTTTGTGTGCGTGTCTAACTAAGGTTTTGTGTACTTACCAACAGCTCACATCTTCCTCTTAAAATGAGCCTGACTGCTCTGCCACTCTCGCAAGGTCCTGATTTAGTAAAGACTGATACTAAGAGTTGGAGATCTACAAACCACTGGGATAGCTTGCTAAAGTCCTACTCTCTGTAGGACTTTAGGACAACTCCCCAAACATGAGCCCAAAGCTGCAAAATCAGGTACCTTAGAACAAGACGTAATCTCACCCATTCAAGTGAGAAGGAGAAAGGTTAAACACACTCACCTGAAAAAGAAAACAAATAATGTCACCAAATAAGAATGCAAAAGGATGAAATTGTCTAGGGAAGGTCGACTTTCATTGCTGATGGCTCGAAAAATAATAGATTTAAATACTTAGCCAGAGGAGATATCAAGGGTGAAAGACCTCACACAAGAAAACCAAAGCCAAACAAAAAAGAAAAAAATAGCAAGAAGACCACTCAGGAAAAAATACCTAAAGCCTTGACTATTCATGAAGACGATTAATTAGCTGGACAGTATCTTCCCTTTTCTGAGTCTAATGTTCGTCCAACAGAAGAACAGTCTACTAGAGCTATTAAAAACTTGAATGAACTTGAGAATTCTCATTCTGAATCAGACAACACAGCCACTATAAAGTCAACTAACATTGTTTCAAGGGAGATGGGGAAAGTCTCTAGTCGGCAGAGTAACAATTCAAATTTAATTGTTCAATTTGGGAGTAATAGCTTTGATGACCGTATTGTAGGATTTGAAAATCATATCCAGATTAATGTCTCCCTTCATCTAAACAAGATAAAACCTCTGCAGATTTTCTCCAAGATACCGGCACTTCATCTCCTACATTCAGGAGACATAGACTGGGTTAAAATCTTGGATCAAGGTGGTGACAAGCATGTGGCCCACTTTCATTCACATCTAGTGTCTAGACTTGTTTGGGAACATATTGATATTTTCAGAACTATGGGATTAGATGTTCTTTGTTTTAAAGAACCAAGTCATATTTGATCATTTTGGGTGAATGTTAAATGTCGGTATGACACCAACCTTCCTGTGCCATCATCCTGCTCCTCAAATGGGGAATTTGTAAAAGTAATAACATGTATATTATTTCTATGGGAAAGCTAAGTAACTAAAGCAATTCTGAAGATGATTGGTCCTGGCTAATTAATTCAATCTGTAAAAACACCATTCACAAAGGTCGATAGAATTGCCTTTAACAATAAGGCTATCAAGGTTCTGACATGGAAAGGCTGTGGCTTCTGAATATCGCTCAGATGGCTAACCATATATTTGTATTCTTGGGTTATGATATCTTGCTAATACAAGAGACCATGTTGACTATCCCGTTGGTTATAGATGTATACCAAACACTCATGCAGGATGCCGTTAAAGGCTTATATGGTAGACCATTGCCATAGTTCTAACACTGAATGCATGGGCCTAACCTTTTGAGTCCTCAAAATATTGAATCCTGGCTACAGGGATAGAGCTAAACAATTGAGATATGGAATTTCTAATTAATGTTGGAACCCAGTGAGGAGCCATCTCTTCACTGGCAAAGATGATACAAGCTTGGTTTGGTGAAGGACATACTAATAACAAAGTGATCTTTTGAGATTTCAGTTCTGCTTGTGTGGAAGATCTAGTTGATAAATCAGAAGCTTTATTACAAACTACTAGAAGTGTAAGTAAGGGGGTGGCTAGAAGTAAAATTCGAAGGGTCTTTTTAGACATTTAGAACTTTTCAATACTATTCCCAACAGGTGTAGATTCCTTGACCAATATCTCCACATGGAACAGAGGAACATCATATTCATGAATAGATCATGTGTTTGTCGCTGACTGTCTTATATCACATTGTTCCAATTTGACGATGAAAGTGGTGGATTCTAGTGATCATGTGCCACTTACATTTTTTAAAAAATGTAAACACTCAAAAGCAAGATTTATTAGCATTGCTGGCATTTTTAGAACTGCATAGTAGAGGCACAACAGTTAAATGGAATCACACTTTATTGACTAAGCTTATCAAGGCTGTGCATGGGCTATTTTCCTCTGGCTATTATTATGGATTGTTTACGGTTGATTCAACTAATGATACTTTTGGTGAATGGCTACAGCAATTGACCAGCAAAGGAACCTGTCTTGCAACCAAAAGGTCCTTAATTAACCATCTATGAGGTAATGTCTTAGACATGGGCGATTATACTGCAGCTAAGAAAATCATTTGTCAGTATTATAGAATTACCTTAAAAGGTTAAATCTCCAACTTTTTAATAAACAATAGCCAGAGGACCATTACCTACCTGAGTAATGATAATTCCCCTAAATGTTTGGATCTAACAAATTCAGCAATTAGGACCAATCTTCAGGCTGACCTTTGTGCAATTAAAGAGAATGTGTGGGTGGAGTACTACACAAAAACATATGTACATTTGGCAGGATATATGATTGTAAATGTGGCAGGATATATGATTATCAAACTTCCAGATGATCTCCCAAAGACTTTGACACTCAATCCATTCAATGCTGATGCAGCAGGCTCGACCATATGTCTCCTATTACTTTCAAGAACAACCCAGATCTTTGGTCAAATACTCTTTTTGGCCTATATCAGGAAATTCTTCAGACTAATAGGTCCACCCCACTTGGAGTCTGTCCTATACCATGCCCATCTTCAAAAAAGTGGATTGGTCGAATCTTGCCAACTATCGACCGAGCGCCATCTTGGACGCCATAAGTAAGAACTTTTCCTCAGTAACATTAAAGGAGTTGGAGTGCTGGGTGGACACACTAAACATCTAGAGCATGCTCCAAGTGGGTTTTTGTAAATGGGTGGGCACTTTCCTTAATGGCACTCTGTCGGCACATATTTGAGCATCTGTCGCAAATGGCACTAATGGGACAGTCTGTATGCATCGATGAGCAGGTCTAGTGCTTTTGATTGAGTCAACAGACAGAGGATGTTGTCTAAGCTGTTACTTTGGGGAGTGCCTGTTCCTCTCCTTTCAGCTGCTCTCCTTGTTTCATCAAAACATTTATGTAAAAATTAGGCTTACAAGGAATGGAGTATTGACAAAACCCATATACACCTTTGTGGGGCTCAAACAGGGCTGCATTTTAGACCCTTTACATTTTAATGTGTACATTTCTGACATTGACAACCTTTGGGAGTCCTTTAATGATTTCCAATAAAATTGGGGGCCTTGAAACTATGCTGGCTGGCATTCACAGAGGATTTAATGTTCTTTGTTTTAACCTCCATTGGTTTTACAAGAAAGCTAACAAGATGTTCAAATTTTGTAACTTGTTTGCAAATGGGAGTAAATAAAAGATCATCATATTTACAACCAAAAGAAAGACTAAAATCATGACCTCGTCAGTTGGAAATGCCCAACTAGAACATGCTCATTAGAGTCAATATCTGTGCATTAATATTTCTATCAATGACTCATAATCCATTATCAAGCAACGCTTGAGACTCAAAATTCAGCCCCTCATTGCCTAATTAAAACGGGTCTACATAAGGCTGAGTACGTTTTTGCTTACTTCAGTGCAGACATCTATAGCCTACGGCATGCATGTCATTCTTGAGGATTTTGGGACACTATCTAAATTCCTTACAAGGTATTATCTGAAAGTGAGCCTTAGGCCTTTCACTTCGATACCCAATTGTGTCATTAGGTATGAGTGTGGTCTAATTTTGCTAGGTACCCTTGTTCTTTTGAAACAAATGTCATTGTAGTTTAAGATCTTAGCAAATCTCTGTTTGAAGATTTCAATGTAGCATTACTAGATACATGAATTATCTCTCTTAATAGTTTTAGTGCAAGTATGCTATCAATTCTGACTTGGATGGGGTCCAATTAGGATGAACTGATTAGTAATCCAACCAACATAAAAAGAAAGCTCTATGGGTGCGGATGTTTGTTGCCCACCCACAGGCTGCCTGAAGCAGGAGGACTATCCTGCAGCAACCCGCTGCCACCAAGCCCCGCCCACCAGCTTTGCTGCAATATTCTTTAAAGTGATCGAGCATCCCCCACGAGGGCGAAGCCTGCAGGGTACAAGGACAGGGGTGTTTTTTGCCTGCAGGGTGTTCAATGCCTGCGGGGGGAGGTTGCCAGGACTCATTCAGAGCTGAACATTAAGTGTGCCCAGTGGCATTCTATCACAGAAACCAGCTTGCTAACTAGGAGCGAGGACAAAGAGGATGCTGCGTGCTGGAAGATTTTTGTATGCCAGAATCGGTGAGAAGACTGGCAGGGGGAGCTACATCACTGCATTTATTAATAACAGTCATATTTATTTTAATGTTTTGGGCTTTGGTTGCATAACATTTGCAGGACCTTAAAATGATCTCCAAAGGCTGTGAAAACCTAAAGAGTATTACTCAAATGCCCAGAAAAAATTTAGCCACCCTGTTGTCCATCTCGCCCATTATGCCCCCGCTCTTGCCCAAACAGAAAATTCTAACCGCCAGGAGAAAAATGCTTACTGCATCCCCTCGCCCATCATCAGATGCAGAAAAGAACCTATATTAGTGAAATCCACCAGTTTCTTGGTAATACAAACATCCGTGTAATCCTGGACCCATGGCGGGTCATAGTTACTGAGCCGGCTACCAAGGCCAACAATCATGACCAAGGATCCAGCAATAGGGACATGGATATGATATAACATGATATGATGTGGCTTTTATAATGCGCCTGTACACAGTGTTTCTAGGCGCGACATGTCATTCAGATCAGGGATTCTCCCTGTCGAATTGTGTATATTTACACTGAGGACTCAGTTTCGATTATGTCTAGCCAAGTAATGCTTAGGGATCAGTATTGCACAATGTCCCTGGCCCTGGAAAGACCCTTTTTATCCACGGCCATGTAAAGTCTAAAACCCCTGGCTAATGGCACCCCAGCAGCCACTGTGAATACCATGGCCACCACTCTGACCACCACACCACCCACCATACTGATTTCTAGCCAGTCTTCACTTCTCAAAATTGACACCACTGGCACTTCTGATACCCTGACTGATTGTAATGTAAACCAATGAATCCCAGGGAAGGGCACGTCTGGAGGGGGGGCTTTTGTAAGTCAACCAACAGGAGCCTTGGTAATGTCCCGATGCTGGCTGAACAAATAGGGGTCAATGGTGGCTCTCATTCAGGTATCAACCTTTTTCACTGTACCTCCCTCCCAGCCTTCCCTCCCCACTTTGGTTCTGTATCAATGGCTATCATGGACCAGGATGGGGTGGAGGACCCAGGGGCCCACACATGCAAATGCAATTTTTTTTGTCTGAATTCTGGTCCATTAAACATTTTCTCCAATTGCGGTTGGAAAATCGTGCAAACTGATAGACCATGGGGGAGGGCCCTATTATCCAGGAAGGCAAAGATGGGGGACTCAAATATTCTGCAGATTTTATCATTTATCTACCCTTCTTCCTCTCCTAAGAATTCAAACTCCAAACCTGTCAGCCTGAGGTCCCTTAGAGGCTGGAGTAAAAGCCACAAAACTAAAAGCGCCCCGCTCGACAATGCGCCTCTGGCCCCTGTAGCCCAAAGGGAGCGAGATCAATCCTCAACCACAGAGAAAGCCATCCAACCCCCATCGTCACAGATCACCATTTGGAAGGGAGAAGATGACCCTATGCCCAATTCCTGTACGGGTGAGTCATCTAGTAAAATGAGGCATGTGCAACTGAATCAAACCGCCAATTACAGCAACGGGAGTCTGCCTGGCAAGGGAGGGTCAATATACTTACTTAGGGTCCCAAAATTGGCCCATACTGTAAGAAACCAGGAAGGCCCTTGTGAATAGGTGCACTCACTGGATCTGGGCAGTGTGGGGTTGCCTATTTGTAAGAAAAGATCTTAAGTGGGAAAGTGCCCATGACTTTTTCCGAATCGACTTTATATGTGTGGGAAAAGCATATTGGGTTTTATCAGAAGAGGCCGCCCCCAAGCCAATTACGGGATTGAAGTCAAAGTACTTGTTGGCTTGTGCTCTATGTGAAATTTGTTTTGGGCCACATCGTCATGATGAGCAAGGATATGACTGGCATGTTCTACACTGATGCAGGGATAACTAAAGTGTGCTCCCCGGGGACATAAGCAGGCCACAGGAGCATTGCTTATGACTTATTCGTAATTTGGACAGAATGTTTAATTTGTTATTTCTGTCATGATGCACTGTCATGACCTTATGGCCGAAAATAAAGTTATTGATTGAAAACCTCTTAGATCAATAGATCTGGCAATAAATCTATTTGTTTCTGAAGTAAAGCAGGATCCTCAGGCACAACCAGTAGGTTCCAGCAAGTTACTTTATTTCAGTTACATTAGGTTACATTAGGATGACTAGAAAGAACCAATGGCTCCCATCACCCAGGCAGGGGCTCTCCAACTGCCTGAGTCTAGAACCTTTCCAACAAGTATTCCCTCACTCACACCATAACATTATCTATGTCACACCAAACATTGGACTTCATTACAAGTATGGCAGTAAGGCAACAACGGCGCCGGTATCGCTACTGGCACCGTTGCGACCGTACCACCATACTAGGAGTTCTGCTATTAGCTCCATGGCTGCTGCCAAACCGGGCTCCTTTACCAGGTTCCCAGAATGGGGAATTACCGGGCCATTCCGAGTTTGGAGGGCCCGGTAATTCCTCCCTCTGGGAACCCGGGCCCGGAACTTCCCCATTCCCATGTGAGCCCCCATAGGGCTCAATAGGAATGGGAGAGGAAGCTAACAACGGGCCGATTACGACCGGCCCGTTGTTAGCTCCCTCTTCCCATTGCCGGACCCGGTAACGACGCCTGCTTTTACCAGGCGTCCTTACCGGGTCCCGCGAGGGGACCTCATAATTTCACGGATCGGGTTTAATGGGTGTACCTCCATTAGCGGAGCCCGTTAACCCATTCCGCGAAGGTCGTAATGAGGCCCATAGTATCAAAAGGAGAGTCACAAACAAGAGATGCAAGTTCAACAGCTTTATTTATACCTTTGCAAGGGGTTGGAGACTTCCTAACTGGCCCTTAACTTCTCCCTTTGGGAAACCTACCCCGGAAAAGAAGGGCAACAAATCTTTTAGTATTTGTTGGGCTGTGTTATTTCTAATGGGAAAGGCCTCGGGATACCTAGTAGCATAGTCCACAATTACTAAGACATATGTGTTGCCTAATTTAGAGGTTTTGAGTGGTCCAATAATATCCATTCTGACTCTGGATAATGGAACCTCTATTATGGGTAGTGAGTCAAAGGGACTGGTGGAGGGATACTTGTATTGGTTTTCTGACAAATTTCACATGTTTGTACATATTTTTTAATATCAGCATGAATCCCGGGACAATAGAATTTTCCACTAATGTGGGCCTGTGTTTTTGCGTGTCCTAGGTGTCTGTATGTTAGGTGTGCATAAGCTATCTCCAAAACGATCTTACTATGTGTTTTTAGTATTGCAAGTGGGGTTTTACTAATAGCTTGTCCTGATGTTTCTCTTCAATAAAGTAACCCTTGTTTTAAGAAGGAAAAGGGGCTCCATTGACCTTTACCTTCATTCTCTGGTTTACCTGTAGGAATGCTTCTGCTAATAATAGGTCATGCGTTGTGTGAAGGCTAAGCTCTATTTGGAGGTATAGGTCTTTTATCAGCTTCCCCAAAACCTAGATTGCCTCTTTCAGTCTTTCCCTGTTCAATTGTTTCCTCTAATCTAGGAAGCATAGCTTTCTCAAGAATCCCATGGGCTATCTTATCTCTTGGTAGGATCATGAATGATGTTTCTCAATGGTTTTGTAAAAGTACTGTTATGTAGCCTGTAAAATCTGAATCAATGACCATTGCGAGTACATCTATCCCGAATTTCCAGGCTAGGCCTGATGTTTTGGGATAATATAATATAACATCGAGGGGAGGTATTAGAACTAAGTCTGTGGGAATCATACTCCTCTTCCCAGGAGGGATAGACACTTCTCTACTACTACATATATTGAAACCGATAGACCTCTTTGTGGCTGTAGGAAGGTTGGAGGCTCAGTCATTACATTGTTGAGATTTTAGAGTCCCCAACTTTTTTCGAGTTTCATCCCACTCTGACACCATATGTGAGGAACTCATGGTATCAAAAAGAAAGTCACAAAAAAGATATGCAAGTTCAACAACTTTATATATAACTTTGCAAGGGGTTGGAGACTTCCTAACTGGCACTAGATTCTCAAGTGAGAGCAAACTCAACAATAAAGTAAAAGTAAAAGTAAAACAGTCCTAGTCAGTACAGTCAAAACAAATGTTTCTAAACCTAATGCCTGCCCTAATTATAATACAGAAAGGTGCAAGGAAAATATGCACAAAATGAAAAGGATAGTATTCTCAACAAAAGGATCAGGATGGCAAGGGGTTTGAAGCAATGATGAATCCCTTCCCCATGATTTTACCTTGGGACAATGGGATTCGAGGGCATAGGGACTTAGGCAGCACCATTTTCCCCAATGAGGCACACTCTGGCTTCCTGGGGCAAGTCAACAGAATGTTCAGACTTCTTTCATAATCAAATGATAGTTTGGATTTCACAAAAAACAAAGGTTTCAAATGTTTTCCACAAATAGACTTCTCTGTCTTGAATAAAAGCCATAATAGTCGCAATCTTTCATAAAGTTCTCAGGGATACCCTTCCCCAAGCTTTCTTGGTCAAAGACTTTTGAGACATCATAGGTGTGGCTTCTGACTATTCCTGAGCCCTTCAACATCCGTTACCTTCACTTTCTGCCAATTCTTTCTGGTACTTGTAGTTGCAGGATTATGGGGTTCTCTCTGTCAGACTCGAGCCACTCACAATATTACTGTGTTGCCTCAGTCAGGCTCAGACCGCTTATCTTTCACATCAGACTCCCTCAGTCAGGCACAGGCCTTCAATACATTTTCCAGAGTTCATACAAACTTCCCTCAGTTGGGCGCAGGCTTGAAACACATTTTTTTAGCTCACACAAGCTCCTCTCAATCAGGCACAAAGATTCAAGCCACGCTATTTTCAATTTCCAACAATCCCTTTTGCCTCAGAACTTTGTGAACTAGGTTTATAATGCCTTCCCTTTGATCTTTACATAGTTGAAAAGATTTTTGACTGTGCGGTATCTAACAGCAGGGCCACTCTGTGTACATTGTTTCACACTGTCTCTTTAAAGCATTGATCTTTCTTTACTCGTGGTTGCCATATTATTATCTTGACACAGTTACATTTAAACAAAAACAACCAGGCCTTTGTTCTTCTCTTTTGCTAACTCACCGGCTGTGTTCTAATATTGTTTGCATGTCCAAATTCAAGGTTCCTTTACTCGCAGCTTTATCGAACCTCCCCAATTTAATCATTAACTGGGAGAGAAGCAGGCTTCTCATCAAGGTTCCCTAGAAGGACGACTCCCAGGTCGGGTTATCAGTTGCTTGTTGCAAGCGCGGTTCATTTTCCTGGCTTTCTTGAGAGTCCTCCACATCTCATTAAGTCCTGTGGCTTTCTGTCCACCAATCTCGCATTCGCAGCAGCTCCTGAAGTCTGGTCCCTTCTCGCTCTCAGTCTCGTTCAGAGTGTACCTCTTTGCTGCACCTTTTATCTCAGGTGGCGAAGTTAACAGGTTTCAGATGGAGATGATAGTAAAGGGAGGCCTGACCTTGCCTAGCCTCAATACCTGGACAGAGCTATTGAGAAGAGTCAGAGGTAATCTTCACGACTTTGATCCTGATCTTTCTTGGTCCAGTAGTACTGATAGAGTAGTAAGGGTGAGGATCATGGGAGTTGTAGAGTCCTACAAAGTAGGTGTGATGGGGCAGGGAAGGTAGCGAGAAAAGGATGATACCATGTTTCGCTAGTGGGTGTTCCACCCCCACTCCCCGAGGACCCCTTATTCAGGTGATCCTCCCTCACTTGTCCGTTCCAGGGTCGGGATCGAAAATCAATGTCCCCCCACCCCTGGCCACCTGAGCAACAGATCCATGGGGTTTAGGTAGTGAAACACTCCCTAGTTTTGCACAATCTGCAAGATCTATGTTAGGTTCAATCTTAATCAGCTGCCTACTATGTAAAGTGTTGGCCCCAGAGTCGGTGTACCAAAAGAAAACATAAAATGTAGGTTGTATAAGAGCCCAAATTTTTGTGAAACAATTAAACATTTATTCCTCTTCTGCGAAAGCATACAATTAAAGCACAAGCACTTTAGTTGTCTTAATCAGTATAGTTCTAAATAAGTTAACAAAATACTATGCTCCAGTTTGAATGAGGGAAAGAGTGTAACCCGTCTTTTAGACGTTTATACATTATAACAAGTGTATTTAGCAAGATGCAGATACACATTTTAATCAGTGGTGAATTTTATAGAATGAATGATACCATGAATCGAGGAACTGGAATAGCATCACTGAGATTAATGGATTTCTGATAGAATCTGTTGTACATTATAATATCTTATTTTTGAATGGTATACACATTGTTAGATGTACATAATGCTGCATTTAATTGGAAGATGTGTATGTAATTTTATATCAATATTCAGATTACATATATATATATTCTTGTACAATTCATTGTCTTTTTTAACCATTTCTTATTGTTTTATTATTGTTGTGAAAGGTTAAATTCTGTCAAACCAGATCACAAAATAAAACAAATAAAAAATAAGCAGTGCAGGGTCATTTTTGGTCTTTGCTTAAATTAGCTGTCAGTAGTTAATCTGAAAAGGCAAATGATAAATTAAATGCAGGAAGTGTTTCTGTAATTTTGAATGAGGTCCCATTAATTATACAGTTGTTGTTGGCACCATTACTATACTTCACATTGTCAAGTTTTGACAGCCTAAATGCCTGTTTTGTTGATAAATCACAACAATATTTTGCAGAAAGAACTTGGATGTTGTCTTCTTTAAGGACACAAGGGGCCTAATTTGCAACAAAAAAAAGCACTAAATCCGTACACACTAATTAGCATGAGTGCGAACATTGTACGGTCTAAATGCACAGCACTGGGTGTTTATTGTTGGAATTAAATGCATGCAAATGAGTAGCACCCATCACACCCGCAACACACCCCAGGGCAAAATGAACGTGGCACTGTCAAACCACTTTTGCGCTGGACCCGTGAGAAAGAAGTAATCAAGGATTACTCAGCAGCAATCACCATTACTTCCACTTCTCTTTTGCGACAGACAAGACCATGTCCCCAGTGGCTCCATTAATCTGCACCCCAACACCCTACATCAAGGCAGCACCCACAAGTTCTCCCTCATCCCGGTTCCTCCACTAATCTGCAGCCCAAAACCCTACATTAAGGCAGAACACATAAATCCCCCTCATCCCAGTACCTCCACTAATCTGTGCCCCAACAACCTAAAATAAGGCAGAGCCCACAGGTCATTCTTCATCTCAGTACCTCCACTAATCTGCGCCCCAACACCCTACAGTCCTCCCTCTACCAAGTACCCCCAACACTCCACATTAAGAGAAAACCCATAAATCCTTCGTTGTTCCAGTAACTCCACTAATCTGCACTCCTGAATTCACATCCCTCTAAGTCCACTCCTCTTACACACATTAGTTGCTCTTACAAGGAGCTACATCACAATAATGCACTCCAAAATACACATCAACCCAACGCTTACACTTACTCTTTCAGTACACAGTTCTGAAACCAGGAGTTGGATGAAATGCTAAATGTCTTGGTGAATACTCATTGAATACTTTTGCTTGCAAAGGTCCATGATTAATCCCCAGTCCACCTTAGTGGACCAGATCCACTCCCATGTAATTTTGCAATAACACTAGCTTGACAACAGCTCACTGGATGCCCCCTCCATACCCCTGGCATTTAGTAAATCAACAATCATGCTCCCACAGATGTACCAATCGTGTTTGCTGCTGAACAGACAGAACTGTAGTTGTCACACACTCATTACATGTTGGGAAAATTGTACAGTCACCTACTCAACAGTAATGGATTATGTGGTGGGTCAGAAGAAGGATTACGCTGAGGACAAGACTCAATATTTTAATTAAAGATATAAGAAAAAAGGCATATCTTTCCCTATCACTAAAGGAAATGCCCCACCTATCTAAGGAAACTAAAGTTGCTTGTCAGTTGTCAGGTAGTCCAAAGTCAAATGTCCTCTGTCCAAACTAACTATCTGACCCTACCACTATCTTTAACTAACTTAAATAGGCCAAGATAATGTTTTATACTTGCCTAGACCTTTCTTGCCTTTTGTTTTACAGTCTTTCTCTGTGGTACAGATATTTCTAGACAATCTCCTTGAATAGTCTTTGAGATCAATTCTTGTAGCTCTTCAAAAATAGTCTTGGTTTTCATATTTTCTCTTATTCTATAACTTCCCTTCAGCTACTTTCTCACACTACTGTCATCACTTGTAAACTCTTTCCACTCATTACTTTCAGGCTTTCCTGAGCTTGGTATATCTTGTGGCTTTTTTAGTCTTACTTTGTCATAGCTTCTTTGTCTTACAATGTCTCTTATTTGCTCTAATCTTCCAATGTTAAGAGATAGGGTATATTCCCTTCCTCCAGGGAACTTGTTCTCAGTATCTGTTTGTCCTCCACCTGGGTTGATTAAACCATTGTGTTCTTTTCTGTTCTGTTACAGGTTTCTCATATCTGCTCTTAACTGGTTTTCTCTTGGTATCTCGTCCTGGTACAAGTTCCTCTTTTCATATAATAACCCTAATCACTGTTTGTGTTATCCGTTAATGAATTAATATTCCGATCTCCAAATCTTAATGTTAGTTTCTCGCCCTTAGGACCTCTCATTGTATAATAACCCTCTTCCATGTATGGGTTATTTGTTACTTTGTTACGACTCTGGTTATACAGTTTTAGCCTTATTTTCTTATCCTTAAAACTGTGATAAGTTTATTTGGATGTATAACGATGCTTGGGCAGCATCCTGATTCACCCAGTTCCTTCTGTACTTCTCTCTCTGTCGGGGAGGGTGGTGGAGCTCTGCTCTCGTGTAGGTATACTTTCTCATTCCTCATGCTCGTCAGATACCCATTCCTGGGTACTCATTGGGTTACTGCTCCACACTCAAGCTGGCAATTTGAAGCTTTCCACGCTTCCCGTATTGGCAGTCTCAGCGTTGTTCTTCGGCACCCTGCCCACCATACTGTGTTTTTGGCATGCCGCCACTGAATAGCTCATTGCTCTCTGCTTCCTCATGATGCATTTCTTGCATTTGTGTATGCATCTGTATATGCCGGGTTTCTGGTCTCTCGTATAGGTGTTCTGTGCCTCATTGAAAGACTTGCCTTTTTCTTCTATTAACTACATATGGCAGACATTCTCCTCCAACATGATCACTTGAAAGCAGAGCTGGTGAACTCAGGATAATTAATGTAGGGTAACTCCACAACAACCAAACATAGAAAACACAACCCATTAGGGGAAAAGGCTAGGTACACCGTTTTACAAGAAGAAGAAGAGCTTTGTTTTGTATACAAAAGAAACATGCTGACAGGTTATTATAAGACCACTATTTCCCACACAAGTAAATCCATGATTTGGGTCCTTATACTTTTGTATTTAATATTTGATAAGTATTAGTGGTGTTGCACACGTCTACAGAATTATACAAAAAGGTCTATTTTTGCATTATGGAATATTGCAGGGCTGAAAGATAAGTTAGTAGATGAGGATTGACACAATTTGTGTGCCTACAGGAAATATGGTCCCTAACTGTGACTCATTAGGTCAGTTTTGCCAAATTTTCTGAGGTGGGCATAGGTGGACCACATGGCTGCCAGAGAAGAGGGTTATTAATCTGGGTTGCTACCAGAATCAATATACTGATCAGACAGATTGACCTAAGCACTGAGCACTGAGACATAATGTGCCTAGAAGTAATCCAACCATCAGGTTTCTGCATGGTGGTACTTAATGTGTATCTAAGATTATCTGAGGTATCCCAGGAAAAAAAACACACTTTGACATCTGTTGTGGAACGGGTACTAAATCAAATTGACAAATGCAAGAAAAACTACTAGTAGTATGTGATTTTAATTGATAATTTGAGACAATTTATGTTACCTCTGCTCTTCTAGCAGAGTTGGACACTTGCTGGGACATACGCACACTCATGCCCTGGCCTATAAAGCGAGAGTACCCTATTTATCACAAACTGGCATCACTGTTATACTCAATGAATCTTAGAAGTTGGATCGGAAGACTCCAACGAGATCGCCCCGCAGTGCCCACCTTTAGAAGAAGGAAATTCACTCCTGTCTTTCCCTCTCCAGACATATGGACACCTCATATGGTCTCTGTTCTCTCTCCATTTTCTCCATTTTTCTCCATTTTTCTCCTCTCCCATCAATGTTGGCACTAGGTTAGAGGTCCTCTTGGCCCCCTTCCATGACCATCATTAATGACTATCTGAATTGCATCATCTTGGTCCAGGGACCACAGCCCAATCTTCTCCTTTTCGAGTGGAGTCTCCAGCGTCTCCCGCATCTTATCAACTTCCTTCATTCTCCTGCTACTCCTACCAGCAGATCGCTGGCTCCTCTGCCACCTCTGCCACCTCCTTAACATCTGCCTCTCTGGTACTCTCTCTGGCACCCTCCTCCTCCACTCTGGCTACTTTTCCACCTCCTGCCAACTCTCAGGCCCCTCTATCACTACCAGAGGCCATACCTCCAGCCTGTACCCCTCCATGAATGTCTTTCAAATGTGGCAACCTGCTCCACGTCGCTACTTTCAACTGTTGCTCTGGAGTCAAACACTGCTCTGACATCTGCTGCCTCCTCGAAGAACTTGACCTGGATGTCCTCGCTCTCACCGAGACATGGTTTACGGCCAGCTCTGTCATGAGTTTTTACATTCTCCTCCCTGATGGCTACAAGATCCCCTCTGAACCATGAACACTGAGGTGAAGCAGCTCTGATCTTTCCAGAGTGGGTCCCTGCTTCTGTCATTCCTATGCAGGCCTACTCCTCCTTTTAATGCCTGATCTGCAGGCTCTCTATCTTTCCTGGCCTCTCTCTGACTGTGGCCACCATCTACAGGCCACCTGGCCCAGTTGCCCTCTTCCACTCAGAGTGGGCTGACCTCTCCTCTTCTCTCCTGCCTCTACCTCTCACCTTCTCCTCCTCAGAGACCTCAACATCCACCTCGCTGCTTCTAATCCCTCCTCAGGGCTCTTCCACCACGTCTGCAACACTTTCTCTCTTTACATTCTACCCTCAGATCATATACACCCTGCCAGGAATACCTATGATGTTCTCATGTCCTCAGACATCCTCCTCTCAAACCCTCTCACCAGTCCTCTCTCTTGGACTGACCACTTTCTGCTCTCCTCTCACCTGACACTCTCTGTCCCCTAGAACTGCCACCTACCTTCTTGTTCATTCGGCTCATGAAGCTTGTTTCAATGGATGCCTTTTCAGCTACTTTCTCTGTGCCTCCTACATCTGCAGCTGACCTACCCTCTGATACAGCCCTATCTAACCTGCATCTTTCTATCTCCAACACTCTGGACGTCCTTGCTCCTGTCATAAGAATCTGTCTGAAGCCTACCTCCAAGTGCAAATCCTGGTATGACTCTGATCTCACCACCCTGAAACACAAGTGTAGGGTGTATGAGAGGAAGTGGAGGGTATCAGGGGCATTTTCTGACAAACTGGCCTGATGCCTGCTCCAAAGGCAATGCAGACTCTCTGTCCTGTCCAAGAAGAAAGCCCACATCCAAGCCTGCCTCTCTGCGGCCTCTAAGAACAAGGCCATACTCTAAAATCTGCAAGGAGCTGGCCAATCCTTCTGTGGTCTCCACCTCTCCTGTTCCCTCCCAAGCCCTCTGTACGGCTATGGCTTCTCACTTCACCACTAAACTCAGGCTATCCTGTCCTCTTTCTCCTCTTCCTCTCCCTCTATCTCTCTCAGCCCCCCTCTGGCAGCCTCTCCCTCTCCTTCTCCCTTCTCCTCTTTCTCTCCGGAAATAGCTGATGAGGTTTCTAGACAAGTCTGATCAATGAAAGTGTCGTCCATACAGGTGCTCCCCTGCTCCTCAGGAACCATCACGGACCACATTGACACCCTCGCTCCAGCCTTGGTCGATTTCTGCAATCACTCTTTTGCCACTGGAACTTTCCCATCTGTCCTGTCTGGCAAACTATCGCCAAATCTATATCAGTCCTTTCCTGGGCAAACTCCTGGAAAAGCTATCCATCTCCAGGCTTACTCTCCTCGCTGAATCTGTTGGTTGTCTCCATGACCATCAGTCTGGCTTCAGAGCAGCCAGAGACACAGAAAGAAACTGCTCTCCTGAACACCCATAAAGATCTACAAACTAATCTCGATTCAAGCTTTCCTTCTGTCCTCATCCTCCTTGACCTTTCCTCTGCTTCTGACATGGTCAAACACACCATCCTGATCAATTGACTCTGTGAGAACCTGGGCATCAAGGATCAGGCCCTGGAGTGATTGTCCTCCTTCCAGCTGGACCTAGTCTCCCAGGTCCAACTTGGGTCTTTTCTCTCCACCACCTCTCTCTCCACATGTGGTGAACCAAGGGCTCTATCCTCTCACCCTGGGTCTTCAATCTCTATTGGACCCTTTGGTTCACCTTATTTCTAACTTCTCCTCTAACTTCAGTGTTATGCAGATGACACTCAGCTCTCTTTTAGGCTCCTCTCCTCGCTCGTTCATTCCTGATTGTCAATCTGCGATTCAGGATTGGTGCACCTCACGCAATCTCTGCCTTAATGCCAGTAAGAGTGAGATTCCTCTCATTGGGACCCTTGCTGCCACTTTCCCTCTCTCACTCTGGCTGCCCTCTTTGGGGCCTCTTCCTTCGCCTTCCTGTGAGGCAAAAAACCTTGGAGTCATCTTCAACTCCAATCTCTCCTTCCCTCCTCACATCACAGAACTTGCCAAGAAGGACCACTACCAGCTGCATCTCCTCAAAGGTATTCTTCCTATTCACACTTTCCCCCAGAAGCTCACTGTCTTCAGAGCCCTGGTTCTTTCTAGGCTGCACTCCTGAAACAGACTCATGCTCAGTCTACCTTCCTCTACTCTGTGCCCTCTGCAACTAATCCAGAAAAGGACTGCAAGACTTGTCCTTGGTCTCAAGTACAGGGACTGGATCTCTCCAGCCCTGACATCTCTCCACTGGCTCCTGATGGCTGCCAGTATCAAGTTCAAGAACCTCTGCATGGTTCACAAGGATTTCTGGGGCCGGGCCTGCACTTCATCCAACTCTCTCTTCCCTAACGCCTTCCTTCTCGAGCCCTTCGCTCAGCCACCTCTAACTCTATGAGAGTCAGACTATTCTCCAGGCAGAGAGTGGGGGGTAGATCTCTCTCCTCTGCAGGGGCCTCCCACTGGAATGGCTCCCTGCCTCTCTCAAACTTAGCCCAGACCACCTGAAGTTCAGGAAGCAGCTCAAGACCTTCCCTTTCGCCTCTGCTTTCTCTTGCTCCTTCATACTGACCTACCTGTCTGCTACGCTTACTGGTAGCCTGGGTAGCATCAGAGTCTCACTGGGTACCAGGCTCCTCCACGACCAGACACCCCTGCACTGTCTCTGGGCCTACCGCAAACACTTAGGGGCACTACTGTACCACTACTGTCCACTGCCTACTTGCACTTACCCAGAGCCGCACTGCCCTGGGTGCACTTACTCATAGCAGTGCTGCCCTGATTGCACTTCGCCTTTCCCACTCCCAGGCAGTTCCCCCTTCTCCCTCCCTCCCTGCACTTTGCATTATCGCACTTGCACGATCTGAATGACAAAATCCTATCAAGCTCATTTGTTTTGTCCTCTCTCTGTCTTCCCTCCCTTGTCTTATCGCTCCTAGAAACGTGTGTGTGAAGGTGCGTTATAAATGACTTATATCACATCAAATAAAAAGCAATATAGACTACATTCTTGTACCAATGATGTTCTGGCACCACATGGAGTCCCTATCTGTGGTAGGTAGGGTAGAAAGCGACCATGACCCAATTTGCTTAACAGCAAGATTTAAAACAAGGACACACAATTGCTGAAATGATAACACCAATTTAAATATACAAGATGAAGAGCTAGCCAATGCTTGGAAAAGTATAAAATGGTGAAATGTGGATTATGAGGCCATTGCCCCAGCCATGTTTCCAACAATATTACCAATATTAGAGTCATGTTTTAGAAGGAATCAAAGGTATCGACAACAGAAAAACTGTATAAAGATCTTGTTTTAGCATTTTCAAAATATCTTAGCAAACTGCCAAGTCCACCAAGCAAAAGACCCAATCAAGAGACACCTGGTTTGATGCCAATCACCTAAACGAAATCTTTTAAGGGTATTAAAACAAATTCATGCAAACTGGAACTGGCACTATTATAACTATCTATTTCATTTTCATGTTATTGTTTAAAGCGCAGAACTTGCGTGAGAGCAGTGGAAGGCTGTACATAGTGTGGGTAGTCAGCGTTTGGGCTGGCATTATTTTAACAGTAGCTCAGTACTGTGAGATCTGTGCATTGGTATGTGCGTGCATTGGAATTAGTCCTTGATCAGGTGCTGTTGAAAGAGCCACGTTTTGAGAGATTTGCGAAATTGTAGAATTGTGGTGGCATTCTGAGCCCACACCAGGATCGACTTCCAAAGGGTGGGTGCATGACAAGAGAAGTATTGTTTGCGGATCCTCTCTATGCGGACGAGTTGTGATTCAAGCTGTGACACCAGATAAGTGTAGCTTTGCCACCAAGTACGCTGTTGTACTACTGCTTTGTAGATGATACATGCAGTCTTAAACAGTATCCTGTCTTGGAGTGGAAGCGAATGTAGTTTGCGTAGGATGGAAGTAATTGGGTCAAATTTCCATGCTCCCATAATAAGATGTGCTCCAGTGTGGTGGACTGTTTTTGTGGGAGCTAAGTGAGCAGCTGGGAGCCCTGTCAGGAGAACATTTCCCCCATCGATGTAGGTGACCACAAGGGTCTACACTATGTCCTGGAAGTCCTGCAGCTGGATGAAGGGTTTGTTTTTCGAAGGGTAGAGATTGTGAGCTAAACTAGTTGGGCCTTCCTGGCTATGTGCTTCTGGAAGGACAGATTGCTGTCAATGGTGAAGTTTAAGGATTCTGCTGAGTCTGAGAGTTGTGAATCAAATCCTTCTAGGCGCATATCATTGAACCGTTATTGGAAACATTATTTTTTAGCCGGCGGGCTGATGAGGACGAATTCAGTCTTGGATAGGTTTAGTTTGATGTAGCCAGTCGACATGCAGGAATGGGAGATTACAGAGACAAATTATGTCCTGTGTGTTATTTACTCTCATGCATGACTGAGTATAGTCTGCATATTGGTGGATGGCTATATTGGGATCTTTAAGGAGAGTGCCCAGAGCCTACATGCAGAACAGCTATTGGTGAGAGGATGGAAACAATAGAGTGTCAGAGAAGCACATACTGTCAGTAAAGAGGGAGAGAAAGATGCATTGGGCGACAGTTTCCATGATTGGTGAGCATCATCCACCACGTGGATGGTGGCTGTCTCGATGCTACACTTTGGGCCTATTATTTCCCCCGCTATCTCCTGGCTGAATTCCTGAAGCACCTCAAGAGTTTCATCTTTGCTTTGCTTCTGCTTTCTCGCCCACTCTCCTCTGCTGATCTCCTGGCTGAATCTGAAATTGCACTGGTTACCCGACTACCCTCTGATCTTGGGCCCGGGTCCCCTCCCCAACAGTTGCATGCCTGCATTGCCCCCCTGGCAACCCTTGTATCTGGGGACTGTTTTTATATCCCTACGCCCCTACTAGCACGTGACACCTGATGTCTGCACTTGCCCTTGCACTTGCCACCAGCTGGCTGCCCTCTTATTTATTGTCTTATTTATTTTACTGTTTTACTATATACTGCACTGCACCCTCCCCTTTCCACCGGAACTTTTCCCACTTACCCCCTCCCCTGCACTTGCGCAATCTAAATGCCACCTGGCCTAGTAGGATCGTATCTCTGTCTTCCCTCTGTTTTCCCCTCCCTTGCCTAGTCACGCCTTGAAACACTTGTGTATAGGCGAGTTATACATGCCATATCATATCGTATTTAAGGATCTGCTAAAGACAAAGAAATTCGAATATCAGCAGTGGATATGAGGGGCTGGTGGTGTGCAGATGAGGACGACAACCACAGTAGCTTCTGGCTATTATTGGCTGATTATACAAACTCAGGACAAAGCATCAGCTTAAGTATAGTGAATAATAGATCAACACATGGCTGGTATGATTATTTCAGTACCCTATATGTAACTGAGGGATGCGGTAATCTAGCTCTGAGACCAATCCCTTCCACATCAAAATGTTATATTACCATAACTGAGACAGGAGTACAAAAAGCCTTATTTGCCCAGAAATCAGGCCCCGGGGGTAGACAAACTCCCTGTAGATTTGTTTAAAGCAGAACCAACGGGTTGGGTCCTTTTTAACAGTTCTCTTTAATAGCATGTGCACATTTAATTAGGTCCCTACAAGCTGGAAACATGCTGAAAAAGTGCCCATATGCTTTAAAAAAAAGGAGGCAGAACACAACCTTGCAATTGTAGACCTAATTCCCTGATTGACTGCTTATCCAAAGTATACAGCAGAATGTCTTTCGGTACTCTCATGCTTTCCAAATTGTCCATAACATATTCTGATCTACTCGACAGGATGCCATTTATAAATCTATAAATACAACGTATAAAATGTCTTTCGTTAAAATGTATTACTTCGAAGCGTAAACAACAAGAAAATGTGAGAGATGTTACTTCAATGTTTTCTAAAGCACGCCTGTTTATGATATAGTTCTCTCGTAACCCAATCCTCGAGGTTTTATGACGATAACTTTGCTATCTTACAATGTGATTAGAGGGGCAAAAACAATATCGAATTTCCTATAAGAAGTTTGTTTGTTTGTTTGTTTATTTTATTTATTTTGCGCTCCTGACCCGGAGGTAATTGGGCGCTAGAGGATAGTAAAGGTTACAGGCATATTTATAGACAGTTAGGTACATGAATACAATTTAAACATTCAAGGAAAACATTACAGTGGTGCATATATACATAATAAACATTATACATATTATACATAGGTCATAGCAGTAGTATGGGATGGATGATACATACATGTGTGGACCACCTAGTGGTCATTGGTTTTAAGAGTTAATATTTTATGTTTTGTTGAGTATCCATGTGATGACATGTCTTCTGAATTTGTTGAAGGTTTGAATAGTCTGAATATTCTGAGGGAGAGTGTTCCAAAGCTGGGCGGCTAATACCGGGAAGCTAAAGCCACCAGCTCTTTTTAGATTACATTTAGACACCACCAGACATGGTATGTTGGATGATCTAGTGATTTTGTTGGAAACCTTCCATGTGAACTTTTCTGTGAGATAGGAGGAGGAGGGGGTTGGTAGTTAAGCACTTTGTGAGTGAGGCAGATAGTTTTTAGGTCAAATTTGTCATGTATAGAGAGCCATCTGTAGTGCTTTCTAGTTTCTGATATGTGCTCTCTTTTTGGGAATATTTAATGCTGCTCTGAGCGTGTTGATTTGCATAATTTGGAGTTTATTTACGATGGCTTTGTTAGCTCCTAGATAAAGGCTCGTGCAATAATCCAGTTTGGATTGGATAAGCGCTCTCGCCAGCGTAAGGCAGCTGGTGGGAGATAGTAAAGGTCTACAGGCTCTGATCAACTTGCCTGTGTAGGCTGTGGCCGAAGAGGTCATGGTAATCTGCTTAATTAGATTAACTGGGCATTGAGGTAAAAACCTAAAGTTTTTACATGTTTGGCAATGGGTATACTGTTCCCATCGATGAGGATATTTGTTTAGTGAGGACTAAGTTTGAGAAGGTTATTAGATGATCCGACTAGGAGTAGTTCTGTCTAATCATTCAGGCAGAGGCCATGTGTGGCCATCCATGCCTGAATGATGGTGTAGACTTCATTGATCCACGCAACGTCTATATCATAGGTACCTGAAAGAGGTAGGAGTATCTGGGTGTCATCTGCATAATTTGTGTAGGTGCCACCCAGACGGTCCAATTTGTCAAATAGTGGCTTTGTAAAATTGTTGCACAAAGTGGGCGAGACGCAGGATCCTTGAGGGACTCCACAGGTGATGGGGATGGGGTCGACAGCTGCTGAGGGTGAGAACATGAACATAGTTCTGTTAGCAAGGAAAGATTGCATCCAGGTAACTGCCGAACTGGAGAAATGGGCCGCTGAGGATAGGTGGTTACATAGTATGGAGTGATCCACCAGATCAAAAGCCGCAGAGAGGTCGAGTAGAAGTAGGATGGCCATCTTTCCTTTGTCTTTTAATTCATCGATCTGGCTTTTGAGGTCGACAAGCGCGGTTTCTGTTCCATGCTGGGGTCTGAAGCCAGATTGACGGGTACCGAGTAATTTGTGTGCTTCAAGATAATCTTGTATTTGCAAATAGGCTATTCTGTCCAAAATTTTCAGTAGAAAAGGGACTGTCATAATTGGTCTGTAGTTAGTGGGTATAGCCAGGTCAAGGGTCTGTTTTTTTAATAGTGGTAGAACCCAAGACTGTTTGAGATTGCTAGGGACGGAGTTGTTAGAGAAGGAGGAATTTACAAGTTTAGTAATGAATCGGGCAAGGTCTCTCGCTGCATCTTTTATAATCTGTGCTGGGCAGCTATCGCCCTTACAATTAGATGGTTTGAGAGATGCAATGATTTTGTGGACTTCAGAAATTGTGACTTTTTTGAATGTGAAACCTGAGTTAGTTGGGATCTTTTGTCAGCTATTTTAGTCTGCAGTCCTTTAATTTTATTGGAGAGGGCTTTTTGAATGCTGGTACATCAAGATTTATCCTTGGTGCATGTATCTGGCAGTGGGTTGGGGTTCTCTTAGAATGTTGAATAATTCTTTAGCACTGGACCTGGCTTGGGCTATTCTGTCGTTATAGGTTTCTTTTTTAGCCTGGATTATCTTATTTTTGTAGGTGGTAGTGGTAATGGTAAGGTTAGTTTTGTTTTCGAGTGTAGGGGATGATTTCCAGCGTGCTTCCATTTTCTTTTTTCAGTACGGAGTGTTTTTAGTTCTGGAGTGAACCACGAGTTAAGATGGGCTTTAGGTTTGCTTTTTCGTTATTTTAGTGGGGCAATAGCATCAATGGCTTTGGTCATGGTCTCATTGTAGATGTTAATTAGAGTGTTAGGATCATTGGTGTCCGGTAGGCTGTTGAGTATGGGGCTACCAATGGAACTAGAGCATCTGCCGTGATGTTATTCCGTGTGTGGCAAGGGGGAGCAATAATGGGCATTTTCTTTTCCAAGTTGTTGATATGCAATTCAAAAGTGATAAGGTAGTGGTCTGACCATACTAATGGAGTTGGATCTTGTGGGGTGATGGTACAATTGAGAACCGCAACCCAGTCAAGTATCCTTCCTTTTTCGTGGGTGGGTATGGTGCAAATTTGGGTATAGCCTTGTTCCAGTAGTTCTGAGGCTAGGGAGATGGTGTGTGGGTCACTAGTGTCTTTATAACCAAGGTTGAAATCTCCTAAGATGATATTTTGCGTTGTGGGTTTAGTGTCGGCTGCTAGGGCTATGATATCTTCTTCAAAGGACTCAAGGGCTCCCGGAGGCCTGTAAATGATGTGTAGTGTGAAGGTACTGTTGGGTGAAGTTTGGAACTTAACTGAGAGGCGTTCACATGATGCCAACGACGTAGCAGTGACTAGTCTTATATTGAGAGTGGCTTTAAAGATAATGGCTATTCCTCCTCTGCGAGCCATGGGTCTGTCTACACGGAGAATGGAATAATTGTCTGGGATGGCTAGGGCAATAGAAGGGCCTGCTGCCTCGTGCAGCCAGGTTTCTGTCATTACTAGGAAGTCAAGGTTATTATTCACAATAATGTCGGCAATCTCGGTTGCATGTGCTACCAATGACCTGACACTCAGTAATGCTCCCATAATGGGCTGTGTTTGTGAGTCCTTCGTTGGTAGACTGGGGTTAATGTCCCCTGGTTGCTCAGTGTGGCTGTACACATTCTTTTAATGCGCCTGCGATTATTATCAGTGCATCCATGGCGATCTGAGCGTATGAGCTTATAGGTATATTCTACTGCTAGTGCTGTCACACAAGAGTGGGCTTTGGCACTTGAGTCATTAGTTAGGAAACAACTAGCCCATGTTAACAGTCAAGGTATGCAACTCCGAAGCAGTCCCTGACACAATTTACAACAGCTAACTATGGGGTTTCCAAGTAGCTGCTAAACAATCAAATATTGAAAATAGATGCATAGAACACATCTTTGGCCTACCACAACTCTGTGCCACAGTTTCTTTGTTTTTAGAAATCGAAAGTATGCAAATGAACTATGAAATTGCTTTTAGTCAAGGCTTTTAGTCAAGGGTGAAGTACTAAAAACAAGTGCCATGGAATGTTACGTTGGCAGAAATTAGCATATCACGGTGAAATATGCACATTTCATTAAATTGGCTTTGCATAACCACCCAAATTTCACGTGACGCATTTGCCTTTCATAAAATCAACACACACACAAAACCAATAGAGGATGTTGTCCTCTAATAGTGTTTTTGAAAACGTTAAAAGGTGTTTCAAACTCCAAGAACCAATTCAGCTAGTAGACAGTAACATGCTTGTCCCTGTTTATAATTTCTTGTAGTGTGCTCAACCAGCTCCACTCTTTGGTTATAGCTATTTTCATTTAAAGGTAGCACACTGATGTTTGCATTGAGATCTCCCATTAATCATACAGGATATTGATCATTATACAATTTTATTGTGGTACCAACCGCCTTCACATTAGTTTTAGTTTCTCTCATACCTGGTTGGTCATAGATATTAATCAATATGATCACCAGGTTTTGATAGAATAACTTTCCTACAAGGACATTTTGATTGGACTCAGGAAGTTTCTCAATCTTCCATGGGGCTTGAACTGTTATTAACAGATCCCACTTCTGTCTACCTTTGTTGCCTTTTGAAGCGACTTGATGCACGGTACTGCTGCCATCAAACAGGACTCCATCAATAAACCAAGTTTCTTGTAAGGCAACCACAGTAAATAACTCGAGATATTTTATCAAGCCGCCCACCTTGAATAAGTGTGAATGACCTCTAGTATTCCAGGAGGAAATAACAGCATTTGATCCGTGTCAGTGATGCACTGATGAAAAATGGGTTTTAAATGCGATTGGCATCCACTGCCAATAGCCATCTGGAATTACCTCTGGGCTTACTACCTTACTACTTTTTGCAGTTGCCATTGATTCTTCAACAGATGTCATTTTAGGTTTCTCTTGATTACTAGATGGTATAGGAACTCTTTTAGATCGTTTTCCTTTTTTTACTGGTGCTGTTTCTGCCATTGTATCATTATTGTAGTGTACACCAACTCCGCTCAACATGTTTTGTCTTTTAACTTGTGGAATATGTACTATCTTTGTGTTATATCCAAGTCGCAGGAAATCTAGCTCAAATCTTTATATATAGTCAAGTGTTTGTTCAGATACAAAGCACACATTAGTAATAAACTGATTAGCAATTTCAACTTGGTCTATCAGTTTTATATCCTGAGTAGTTACTGATCTAAGAGGAACAATAGAGTGTAGAAGCGGAGTGTGTGGGAATGTTCTCAGTGTTCAGAATACTTGTTGCTGTGCTGTGCTGTGCAGAGCTGGAGAGAGTATTTCTAAAATTATTACCAAGGAGAAACCCAAACACTTAAAACCCCACCTCCGGACGTGGAGCGTCACAGAGTGTGTGGGAGTGTTCTCCGTGTTCAGAATACTCGTTGCTGTGCAGAGATGGAGAGACGATTTCTTTCATTTTTACCCAGGAGAAACTCGAACACCTAAAATCCCACCTCAGGGTGCGGAGTGATCTCATTGTTCAGAATACTTAATGCTGCGCTGTGCTGTGCTGTGCATCTTTAAAACTGAAGAAGTTATAGAAGTTTTACGGAGAGGCGTTTTTGCAAAATAGGCGCGAAAATGAAAACAGGAATTTGGTTTTAAAAATGACAGATGGGTTTTCTTATACTATATTAATTACTATGAAAAAGAGGATGCCACACATGAAACTTCACAGCTACGTGGCCAGCGCAACCAGTCACGTGGTGGATCATCAATTTCTGTGATTTACTCTTGTTACTCAAAGTCACTAAGGAATTATGGTACTGTAACACAGATGAGAGAAAAGTCAGCGCAAGAAGGTTTCTAACAATAGTACGGTTCTGAATTAAAGATGGGATGGGTTGAGATAGGGATAATACAATGCAGATATACTATGGGTTACTGTTCTTCCTATTATACCTACTGTCATTTTGTAATTAAATGAGACCATCAGCTCCGGTCATTTAGTGGATCAGGTCTACCGGCATCAGGGCACCGCTGGAGGGATTTGGATCAGCGGCGCGGTTCTGGTCAATTTTGGATTGCGCCTCAGACTGGATTAGGTTGGGCCCTTCTTGTTACTGGACACAGTAGATGACAGGATGCAAGTTTCAGCGGGCAGCCTTAATGGTAGCAAGCCAAGCTGAATTATTCTTTTAAGCTCTGGAGGTTTGCAATTGGGTCAAGCTAATAATAGTTCAGCAATGCTAAATCTGGATTTTGCAAAGAAATCTGGATCTTCAAGGAATTCTGGAGTCAGCTACAAGATGAAGAGTTCTGGAATAAGGTGTTGGGCGTAAATCTGGAGAAGTTCTGGAAGCAGTGTGTCTTATGTAACTCCTCTATTTATACAGTACATAGTTTATGGCGTTTGCAGAACTTCAAAACACACCCCCATGACTGTGATTGGTTACAGGCATGTGCTTTGTCCTGGTTGGCGGTCTGAACAGTGCTGTCATCTTTTGACAGGATTTAGGAACTCCCACATTGAGTTTTTAACAAAAAATAACTTTTGCACACATGTACATTTCTAACATTATGTACCCTAATTAAATTTGCACATATAGTTTATATTTGATTGTCTACATTCAAATTCACTCCCCATCTTTGTGCAAGCAGTTTTTCTAATTCTACAGATTTTTATCAATTTTCACCATAACGGTTTGGATTAATCATTTCTAAATTGGTACATCTCTGGGCACTTATCGGTGGATCATGTACAAACAATCTTAAGTTTGCAACAGTAACAGTTTTGCCACAATCAGTGTTTTGGTGTATCTTTGGTTCCTTATGTAGTAAGAACTCCTACCAAATCTTCAACTGTCTAGCACGAGTTGAGATTTATAAGCTTGTATTTTTCACTCATCTACTTATTTTGGCTGCCATGTTAAATGTCAAAGTTCTGAGGCAAAAATAAGTAATTTCCATTCAAAATCCAGGCCAGCTTTTTTTTTCTTACTTCCAAAGTGAGCAAATGGCCAGTTCACTGAGAAACCTCCTCCACATCCTGTCCCTCCTTTAGGAGGACGGGTGTCCAAGCCTTCTTTTGTCCTTGGTCAGCCAGAAAACGACTGTCTGAGGATTTCTGTGTTTTCTTTATGCGGGAACCATTAAGCAGCCATTAGCCTTACTATTTTCAAGGAGGTGTCAAGCTGAGATGCCAACTTTCCCAGGCCAGGCTGTCAGATCAGAATTAAATAGTGGATTAACTTCAAACTGGGTTTCTGTTTAGATGACACGACAAGATTCACAATAAAGTCTTATCTTCAACACATAAAAAAAATAAGCACAGTTTATAATGGATTTGAACATTTTAAAAGAATTAGCCAATCACAAACATCCTTTAAATCGGCGGATTTTGCAATTTTAATCAGTAAACAGAAACACTTTTTAACTGGGTTTGACAGCTAATTTCCTGATGCAGCTGGCAGGCAGGGAGGCCTGGATTCCTCTGACTGCCAGAAGAATCCATGATTTCAGCGCACTTTCCTTTTCATAATTCTCTCCGATTAGGCCCATCTGTGGCCTTGTTTCAGGTTACAGATTACAGATGACAGGTGACAGCAGTGATTCCTGTTTTTACACCAAACATGCCTGTTTGTGTGGCAGGGTGTGCAGTTCTTTTGTGGTTTATGAACCCTGTGCAAGTTTGCAAATTTAGTGCGCGTGGGGGTTATCGCCTCCATTTTTGGCAGTTTTCTTTCCCCATTTGCGCAGGGGTGCAGTGTGGCGCATTGGCCTGGATAAAACATATTCCACATATGTCATAAGGTGCTGCCAGTGTTGATGGATTACAAATGAACAATGAAATGTTGGGGCAGGCTAAAAATAATCATGAATGCAGGTTGCCGGCATCAGCTCAAACAGATATGACTTTACCGCACACACCCTTTCATGGCGGGAATGAAACGCTCTTAAGTAAAGAAAAGAAGCAAAACGGGAGTGAACAAGACATGGGTTTTATCATTGTGAATGAAACTACTCCCCATTTGCTTACATACGTCCCGTGGAATAAACAGGCGAATGAAACGTGCAGAGTACCGGCATTAAAACACATAGCAAGACATTTGGCTAAGCGGATGAAACTAATTGAAAATGGATCAGACAAAGAACTTGTTATTATCACAAAAACAACCAAGCTAACGAGCCAGACAGGACTATGTGAGCAAGACTTTGGTGTAAGCTATGATGAAGTCTTTTGTGCAGGTGGAATAGAAGAATTGGACTTGCTTGAGGGAAACAGCTCAGGGAACTAGAAAATGGAAACATATGATGAACCACAAATGAGAAGAAGATATTCTATCGTGGTTGCTGACCAAGTATTGAAAGATTTGATGAAAATGAATGAAACAATTTCAACAAATCTGCTAAATAAAGAAAAAAGAAGTTAGGGCAACCGTTGCAGTGTGATGAGCATAACAGAAAAAGGGTTTGAAGGAAGAAAAGTAGACGGTGAATGTGACCATCCAGGTCAATGGGAAAAAAGCTGGGCTAACACCCAGATTCATCCGCAGAATAGAAGAAGTCTCGACTCAAGCCAAAAGCAGTTACAGTCTCTTGCATGTTCTCAAAAAAGAAATCACAAGGAGTCCTCATCACACATAAAGAAGCTTACAAAACGTAGTAAACTCAACAAAGACACAAAAGTTGAATTGTAATCTACGGACTAGTGACTCATCAGACCCCAAGGAGGATTCTACAACAGACTCCTCATTCATAGGGAGAGATTATATTAAAATACGAAGAGGACTTCCAAAATTACCAAACTCCAAGAAAGTTGCATCACTAGATGACAGAAGATCTTGCTTCAACTTCGTGGAACAAGTAATAAATGTACTGCGCCCCAACTTAACATCTACCTTGACTACCACTGTAGCGCATCTCATTAAACTTTCTGAACAGCTAAACGAAACCAGTAGAGACCAGAACACGTTCATAGTGCTACTTAATACAAAAATGATAAATATGGAGATGGTGATCAAAGATATGAAACAACAAGCAGCAAATGAAGTTAAAGCACACAAAATGCTAAACTCCTTACTGAAAGACCAAATGAAAATCAACAGGGAGGACAAACATCTTTTTGCCGAGGTTGCTAAAGAAGCTTTAATAATGCTGAAAAGACATCAAATTGTAGTAGGAGAGTGGATACCCACTTAAATAGAACGAGATGTGAGAGATTGAGATAGTGAAAGACAGATGGCTAAGAAAGCAAGCCTTGCCCGAGTATTTTCACCACCTGAGCAAACAAAAGGGGTGGAGCGGATGACAGAGCAACCAGCTCGCATAGAACAGTTTGCAATGAACGAGATCAGGACGTTTTTGACCTCGATACAGAATTTGTCCCAAGAAACGTGACCTGGGTGAGGCCGGTCTCACGGAGTATGTAGTCCCAATGACCCAAAGCAATAAAGAGCAAGAGAGCTTACCTTCAAATTTAGCAAACGCGGACGGCGTAGCCTCCCTACCAATGGTAACGGGATCCCCAAATGAAAAAGAGAATGAACCACCAAATGGGAATTTTCCAATCTTTGATAAGGCCGATCAAGATTTAAAGAAAAAGTCAAATGTAACGAACAAAACAGGAATGCAGACCAGAAAGACTTAAAATATGCCAAAGACAAAAAACACCCAGTCAAAAAATTCCTGTAAATTTTTCAGAAATGTGAAAACGACAAGCAGGGTAAAAAAAACAAAAACAAAAGGAAAAAGACTGTCCATTGTCTGAAGTGGAAGATCAAGTTGTATATGAGAAAATGAAAGACTTGAAATTTCAGGCTGAACAGGAAGCTGAAGATGCCAAAATAATTCAGCTTTTGGTACACCTATCAACACATGAACTGGAGTCAGAGAACAAAGTAGAATCCGAAATGGAAGAGATGGTGGAGGATCAAAGGACGGTGAAAATGAAAACTGTAAATCCCCTGCTACGAGAATCAAATTTAAAGAATCAGAGTGAAGAATTTGATAAAAGAACATGTCAGATTGTGAAAGCAAAAAACAAAGAAAGTGATGAGTCTTCAGGAAACGAAACAGTCGAGAATGGACGAAAGCAATTCATCACCTTAAATGAGCTTCGCACTCAACTTGAAAAAAAATGTTTGCAACAGAAAATCGGTTGGTGGGACCATCTAAAAGATCAGAAGTACTTATTGACTCACCAATGGCAGAGAGGCCTCTGTTTAAAAACACGAGCGGACAAAGCATGAAAAGAAAAGCAGACATCCAACAAACATCAGAAGACAAAAATAGTAAAGAAAGGAAAAAACAATTTGTGGCTAAGAAGAGGATCTTAACAAAAAGCCAAAAAGTAGATTCAAATTCAAATTACTGTTTAATGTTGGAAAGAGTGCTGCGAGGTAAAGACACTCTTATAGTAAACAGATATAACATTTTACAGCTATTCAAGCACTTACCACAACTTCGCTCTATTGCCACTGAGAACAGCAAAACCGTTGAATTTATAAATGAGCACACAATGTGTGAAGGATTTCAATCTGGCGACACACACCTTGGTCTCGGCCTAGTATGTAGCGCACGGCTGAGATGCCTTTCTCCTTATTTTTTTTTAGATGGAACACAACTCGTATCACACCCCCTTTTTCAAATACCCCAGGTCACAATGGATCATGAACCATGCAGGTTGGTGAAAATACAAAATGTATTTATTTATTTTAAAATTCTGAAGAAATCATGCAATTTTTAATTTGGGCCAGTAATCACCAATGGGGTGATAATCACAATGAAAATGGAATAAAGACACTGGGCTACCCTTCTCCTAGAAAATATACACAGAACAATTGAATAGGAGGACTTTTCTGAGTGGACAGAAAGAAGCAGCAAGTAATCAGGAATAAGAGGCAGAAGACAGAACAAAAATCTGACCTTCCCTCACAGAACAAGAGGCAAAAATGGACTTTAAACCCTTAGCAAAGGCCTAAAATAACCCTCAAATTTTACAAATAATGAATTAATGTGTGGTTAAATTATAATATGCATATGTTTTATCACAATAGCATGTATTATATATCACTAGCAATCACAAGGCAATGGATCAGCGAAAGGCAGATAATTTGAAAATGAGTGGACATTTTAGAGAATGCTGCAGCCAAATGACAAGTGGGAAAACTTGCAATTTTCTTAATTCCCGCTTTAAAAGACCCAAATGGTTTTTAATAAAAATGGGTGAAATACTCTGATTTGTAGTGCGGGGGGATAGATGTACATCACAGGGAGATTATAGAGGTGGAAATAGGTCTCTAGCTACAAAACTGGATGAGATATGCAGATATATTCAATTTGAGTAAAATGAAGCCGTGAAATAGGAAAGAAAATCAGTTTGACAAGAACAGTTTTCCTTAAAACTAGAGTATTCAGACTAGACCACCAATGATGGACACAGTAAGATCCAAGGTTGATTTGCGCGTTCAACGCCGTCACCCCAGCGCCCAACCCTGGAGGAAACCGGTCCGATCACTCGAAATATGACTAATGGCTTACTTAGGCTTACACAAGACAAAATTGAAAAGAGATGGCGTTAGCATTTAAATGTTAAGGACAGGATACAAGGATAAGTCTAAAAGTTTCAACAAGTTATCAAGTTAAAAATAGGATTGCTTAGGTAGTGGGATAGAGACAAAGGCAAGACAATTTAGGCTATGGGGTAGGGATTATACTCACAGTCCACTTTTGAGTTTTGGGATTTTTGGACAGTCAACAGGGTCTGGTCACCACACGGCTGGCGCGCCTGGCAAAAGACAGCTGGGCAAAAGACAACTGGAAAAGGTCTGGTCACCGGGTAGCGAAGCGCTAGGCAATTCGGGTCACTGGATGGTAATTCTCCTGGCAAAGGACAGCTGAACGGCTGGATTGCAGTGGGCAGGCAGGTAATGGGCAGCAAACCAGGCCAGTTCAGGATGCTTCCCAAAAGAATACCACAGCTTTCCCCTTTGGTTATTTGCGATTCTAGTGGGATTTCAGAATTGTGGCCTTGCTGGAAGGGTCAGCAATGGTTAGGCCTTGTATTGGGATCAGCAAGATGGATGGAGCAGATCAGGAACGCAGCGCAGGAACATCAGGAAGAGTGGGTCTGTGGAGTCTTGTCAGGTACTCTCATTTATAATGCATAGTGACATCATAGAAGTATTTGGCTTGGCAGGCTTAACTAGGCCCACTTCTAACCGACTGGATTGGTCAGGGGTGCTAGTCCCCGCCTCGCTCTCAACTGGTTGGATTTCAAGGCAGAATGTCAGATTTATGATGTGAGTTTTACAATGTTCAAAAACCTCTCAAAGTTACTTTAGCTAAAATCTGATTTTCCACAAATGGTACGTTTATACAGTTCAAGTTTTAGCAACTTACATAAACAGGCTACATATTTTATTCAGACCATTCCAGTCCAAATCTGAACTCTGTGAGTCATTGTTTCTCCCTTCTAATCGTTTTTGGTAATTTTGAGTATGAAAGATTCGGCCTAAAATTCTGTAACTTTATACACGTGTGTGGATTATTTTAAGGGATGTAAGTATTAAAATTTGCAATGGCATCATGGATACTTTCCTTATAATCCCCAATTCTTTGCCATTTCTGTCCCCAAGGTGTCAGTGAATTCTACAATGTCTCAAATTATTAACCACAAAATCACTTTTAAACTGCAAGATTTTCACATTTTTACAAAGTCTTGCTGCAGAGATAAAAGTCTTTACATTTTTACTAATAAATAGTCTTTGGAGACAAACGTGCAATCTGTTCCCCATGTGTGGGCTTGCCCTTGGAGATTCCCTTAAAGCTTCCTGTGGAAAACACAAGGAAGTGTGACTTTCTTTTCCACATTCCTTGTCTTGGAAGTTCCATTGTCAGAGGGCTCAGCCCAGACCAGATTCTGGCCAACCTAGTAATTGTCACAGAGGTGTTAGTATCTACTGAGAGAGGCCCCTTTTATTTCTGTCATCCTCTCAGCAGAATACCTTTTTTTGGCTGGCATCCCCCCATGCAGCCACTGAAGTTTGATTTAATTCGATTTATTTTGGCTCTGAATTGGAAGAAAACCTGCTGAATAGAACCATTTCATACATATATTGTCAGAGCACAATCCCCATTCCCATTGCTAGGCAAGAAGAAGTTTTTGTTCAACCTCGTACTCTCAAACAAGCATTCTTCTTCTTTAGTTCACAAAGCCCATTTTTACATATGTGGTGAAAGCTGCTAGGACTTTGTTTTCTAAATTTGGTTTTTGACTTTCCGTCTGGATTTCCACACTGTTTTGCAGCCAAAGTTATTTTCTTGTAGGCAGTGGTTTATTTGTAGTACAGATGCCCTGAAATTGACATAGCCCAGATAGCTGGAGTTTCTTTGAACTACTGATCTTTGATACTTTGTAAAAAATGAACATGCTTAACGTGAGGGTAAAAGCAAAGTTTCTTTGTTGATTTTTCTCAGATTTGGTTTGACAGAGCCTGTCAAACAGGGGCCAAGCTTGGTTTTGCTGAAGCACAATGGGGATATGAAAGGAGAGACAGGGCCTTCTTAATAATAGCAGTTTGAGGAAGAACAGATGAAAATATTGTCAGAGCAGCATCAACTTTGAAGGGGAAATGCTTCCTTTTTCAATGGGGACTTCAGCAAATCAGTGCTGCTTTTTCACTCTATTTCTTTTGTACATGTAAGAACACACTGGCAGGCTTCCTCAGTGTGTCTCCTTGTTCCATCCTGCCCAATATGTGCTTGGCAAGATGGTGCAGCCATATTTTTGTCACTACAAAATGCAGTTTTGAGGCCATAGTGCAGTTTTGTTATGGATGGGAGGAATTTTGTTCTGTGGGTCAATGTAGCCCACAGATTGATAGAGTATTACTACACAAATACTCAAGATTTGTTATAGACCTAATTTTAAATAATATTACAGATTTGAATTCATTGGGTTTTGATGTCACTGAGATAATGGAAGAAGATCTACTAGGTAAAGAGATATGGGGAAAAAGTAAACAAAAAGAGAAAAGACTCAAAAGGAGCGATGCTGATGGACGAAATCAGCTTCTAGAAAGAAGGGAAGAGAGCAGAAAGGGGGATGGTCGTGTGAAGATGAGAATGGATCAAAGAGAAACCAAAGATGGAAGAATAACAGTGAGAAATGCCCTAATGGAGGAAATTAAAATCACTATTGTCCAGTCAGAAAAATAAAACAATGAGAACAAAACAAATTTAAATAATGAGGAATCTATGGACAGACAAGAGAGATGGGGATGGCTGGCCAAAACTGTAAATCGCTGTCCTAAAAGCTAATGTCAAAAAACCCGGATAAAAGAAAACAAAAATTGGCTCATGGAATACACACACCTATATAATAAGCATCCAGAAGAACTAGAAATACTGGACCTAATCTGTCTCCAAGAAACATGGCTCTTGTCCTTACCTTGTGCGTCCAATTTTGAAATTGCCTTCAATCCAGCCCTCAAACAAGCAAAAGGAAGGCCTAAAGCTGGTTTACTAACGTTGGTCAAGTATGGGATAAATATGCACATACTTACTTCCAGAGATCCTTCTCCTTACATACAAGTGAAAACAATAGAATTGAACGATGTTTATAAACAAAATAAAAAAGGACGCATATAATCAAAGCCACTGACAAAGCAGAATTTCTTAATCCACTTTGTGAATCAATAGACTTAATTAAAGCAAAGGGTGCAAATGAAGAAATCATTTTATGTCGAGATGATTTGAACATGACATGTGTACATCATGGATCAAAAAATGAAATAAAAAAGGAAAGAAACCAGGGAGACCTATACCAAATCAAAATGGCATGGTTGGAGGAGATGGAAATTAGGGAAATGATGCTTCTAACCGGAAACATAAATGGCGATATACCTCCAAGACACACATGGGAGCGTGGACTAAGTAAATCAATATTAGACTACTTATATGCCTCTGACACAATAATTTGAAAAATAACAACACTAAGGGCCCCATTACGAGTTTGGAGGTAGCCATGTCCTTATTAAGGGCATGGCTACCGCAAAACTGGGTCCGGGTTCCCTGAATGGGGAAATACCGGGCCATTCCGACATTGGAGGGCCCGGTATTTCCCCATTCAGGGAATCCAGACCTGGACCATTCTCATTCCCATTGAGCCCCGCTTTTTTTTGTTGTAGCCCTGGATAGAAACTCAGGAACTACAACTAAAAGGCTATTCCCGAGTCCAAACGAGGCCATGAAGTTTTGGGAGACCAAATTCTCTGTCTGTTATCCCCAGTCCCAGGCCCGCCTGATGCTGTCTTTGCCACGGGTGCCCTCGTCCTCCAGTCACAGCTGCTTTGCGGGGACACTTTTCAGATGAATACATGTCTCTTTAATGTGATCATTTTAACACACATATGCTTCATGAAGCAATGCATAATGGTTCTGAGTAGATGAGAGCCTGTAAACATGTAGAAATTGTGACTTGATCGTCCCCTCCACCTCCAACCAGGTTCAATTGCACCATTGACATGGAGGGAGGTGTAAATGATGTCCACCTCATGGACAGCACATGGCACATATAGAGCAGTTACAGAGGATAACAGCATATCCACTGCACAACATGGGCACAGCAACACAATTGGCCTGATATGAAAAATCACTTTACAATGGTGCCATCCTATTGAAAAATGCTTTGTAAATCAGGCACAATATGTGCTAAGTGCCAATATTATTTACAATGCTTTGCAGACAGTGCCTGGAAGGCCTTCAGAAACAGCCAAGCCCATGCTTGTAATAACTGGTGGCCTATTTCTGGGAACACTCCTAATTCACCCGAAGGATGGTGGTTGTGGTGCAAGGCCTGACACGCAGGACAACCTCCTAATTTACGCCTTAAATGTCAATGTGAGGCCTGATGTTCACCACAAATCTACGATGTACAGGTTTAAGTTTTTTGTTCATCTTAGGCCTGACCAGCAATAAAGAACGCTAACACATTTGACGCTATGGGTTTGGCAGTAATGAAAAAAACACGAATGAACTTTCACATGATTATGATTTTTTTTTTTTTTTTTTATATAGTGCTTCACCAAAGTGTTTTGCATAGAACATATTTGCATACAATATCACCCAACCAAAGTTGGTACCTATTTATCAAACTCGGAAGGATGATAGGCTGAGTTGGCATGGTATTAGCATAATTGTTTTTATTTGGTCAAATGGTACATTTGACTGAATTTGGCCTGTACAATTCGACCGGATAAAAAAATACAATTAGGCTAATACATACTGAGCATTTAGAGTGAGGGTTGCGGGGGTGGCCCCTGCTCCCTATGATTGGTATGTATTAGCCTTGGGAGTTGCAGGGGTGTCCCCCGTTTCCTCAACATAGGGATTGGGGGACCAAAAAAAAGGGACCCTGCGGCGTCAGATCTGACCCACGTTAGAGGGATGGATCTGACGCAGCAGCAGTGAAGGGCAGTAGGCACCGTCCAAACAGGTAAATAGCGGAGTGGGGTGGGAGGCGGCTTTTTGTGTGCACATTTGGTTTACGCTTTGTTCCTCTGACAATTGATCGCATGCAGGCAGTTTTTTTTTGGTCTGTTTGCCACGATCAATTTTCAGATGAACAAACACCACCATCCCGTTGGCATTGCTGGGATTCGAACCTGCAACCTGCAGATCACACACAGATCACAGCAGTGAGCACTCAACCCACACAGCTATCTCACCAGCATATGATTTTACTGCCAGCCCATAAGCGGATATTCCATGTGAAATGTACTGTATGTGACATTCAAGTAAAAAAGATGCATGTAGTATTTACTGCTTGATTATAGATTGGGATACTACCCATAAATACCGTAGATGTATACCAGTACCCAAAAGCTGGAGGTAAAAATGAGATGTCATCAATGCGGGTTTCTTTAAAAGCTTTTTCTCCTAACAGTCGGACATCTCTTTACTTGCTTGATCAATGAAGTGCATTGCACAGAAGGGTCTTTACTAACCATTCTAAACATGTGTTCACCCTGCTCTAGAAGCTCAGTGCAGTCCGATATGCATTCCCATCTTCCAAAACAGGATGCAAAAGCATCTTTTATGTTATTTTTCTAAATGAAGGACATGAGCTATTCTGTAATTTCTGCATTATTGGTATCACCATACATGTGGGCTCCTCCGAATACCACATGCAGTAACCACTGTCATCAAATGACTACTACTCTGTAGCAGAACATAACCATGTTATACTAAATCAGAAATGATCCACATCAAAAAGATGCAACGGGCAGAGCCCAAAAGGAATTCCTCCTTTGCCTCTTTTGGTAACGTGGGCCGAGGGCAGGCTATACCTTCATAAGCTCTGTGAGCTGATAATTAGCTGATACAGTTTTGATACAAACAACAATAGTATGGACGTACCAAGATAAACGTTCTATAAAAATAGGGACCTTAATAAATCAATCCATGCACACAACTAATTAAAACCACAAAATACCCACCCATGTAAAGGAAACACAGATAATGCAGACTTTGAGAAGAAAGGTCACTGTGTGTTGATAAATAGGGTGTGCATGAAAAAGATTTGAGCAGCAATACTGTCCCTCATGAGCCCTCTGCTCATCTACCTCCAACCGTCTGCGAGTGCGCCGGTTCTGCAAGCACAGATTCGGAGGGAGATCCCTATCCTCAGCAGGTGCCTCCCTCTGGAATAGCCTCCCTGCCATCCTCCATCTTGAGCCTGACCTTCTTAAGTTCCGGAAACTCCTCAAGACCTTCCTCTTCTCCTCTTCTTTCGCTCTCCTTCTACCCTACTAACCTAGCTCTCTGCTCTCTCCATCTCTCCCTCCTCTTCCTCACAGCTTGCTAACTGGCTGCCTGGTGTACCTCAGAGTCTCACAGGTCCTGGGCAACCCCATCTGTCATCTCTCGCACTTGCCTCAGGGCCTTACACACACTCACCTTCACAGCACTTAGAAATAACCCAAGAGAGTGGCTCTCTCTGAACTTACCCCAGTCACCACCAACTGGGTGCACTTGGACCTTCCCCTCCCTGTTACCGTCTACGCACTTGCACAATCTAAATGCAACATGCCTGATGATCGTATGTATGTTCTCCCCTGTCTTCTCCCCTTAAATTGCACTGGTAGAACTGCAGAATTGCCGTAAGGCCTATTTGTTGTGTCTCAATAGTTAAATGTATGCTATGCACTTACTCTGCCTGTGCAGGCTATTATCGTCTCAGAATTTTAAGGGCTCTGAGTGACGGTTGTTTTTTCCGCTTGTTCCCACCCTCCTTGAGCACTTTGAAATACTTTCCTGTGTATAGGCGCTACATAAATAAACAATACAATGCAATACAATACAATACAATACAATACAATACACTGTCAATGTTAAGGAATATGCATATATAAGACAAGAAGGGATGCATACAAGTAAATCACTATGGTCCTATAAGGTTGTCCAAGGGGCAGAGCCTCTTTAAATGGGTTTTGTATATTGTCTTTTGGACTCAACATTGAGAACAGTCTCTAGATGCTTTGCTGCAGTCTGGTCCTTGTCGAGATAGTCGAGTCGTGCATTCCCAATGGTGAGTTGGAAATAGTGTTGGTTAGAGGAATTGGGCTCCTATTAGATTGAGTCAGCGTTCAAGACATAAAAGTCAATGTTTGAGATGGTGGTGAAATGAGGATTCTGCTGATTCGAGTTGACCTTTTGGATGGTGAGTCAGTTGCTTTCAGAAGGTAGAGTGGATATTCGAGTCAGTGGCTTGGATATTAGAGTTGGTTGCTTACACTGAGCCAAGCTGGCAATCGGGTTTAATTGAGGTGGTCTACTGAAATGGGTCAAGCAGGCGTCTGGATGACTCAAAGGGCAGGTAAGCAGTTCTAAGAGCGTAGTGGTCAATGCAGCAAAACAGGTCATGAAGTGGCTTGAAGTGAGTTATGAAAAGTCGAAATAGCTTGAAAAGGCCCCAAGTAAATACAATAGGTTACAGCTGCATTTAGACTTCGAGGTTTGTGGGAGGGCCATCCAGAGTCTCCAGGCACAGGTGAGTGTTTAGTTCTGCTCTTCCTTAACCTCCAGTGAGCAGGATCCTGGTTACAGTGCAAAGGCAACAGAGAGGCTTTGGTTCTTGGCAATGATAACCCACACTTCCCTGAGCATGGTTATAGGTTCACTACACACCATTAATAGAATGGGACCAGAGTATGAGAACTTCCAATTGGGAGGAGAATCCATTAAGCCCATAAAAAAGGTGAAAACCCTTGGAGTAACTTTCGACCAACATATGACCATGAAACAACATGTCAGCAGCCTAGTATCCTCTTGTGCATACTACATCAAATTGTTAGCAAATCTAAGGCCATTGATCTCACAGGAGAATGCTGAGATTATTACGATAGCAATAGTAGGTTCTAAAATTGATTATTGCTCTAGTCTACTCATGGGTATCAGTAAATCTGATTGTAATAGGTTGCAGGTATGCCAAAATGGGGCCATCAGAGCAGTTATGAATCTTACATTCAGAGACCATGTCACACTGGCAAGACGTGAGCTACACTGGTTGCCAGTGACTTCCAGATTCCTTTTCCGCACTCTGGCCATTATACATGAGTGCAGATCAGGAATTATGCCCGGATACCTACAACAGCTGCTATCCACAAAAAACAATGTGCGAACACTTAGGTCAAATAATCAGCACTCCTTGGCTGAACCAATATGTCACACTGTCAGAGCAGCCAATTCAGCCTTTGTCTTCAACGGACCTAGGGTCTGGAATGCTCTTCCTCTAAATATAAGATCTTTTGATTCTCTTGATTTGTTTAAGAAGAGCTTAAAGACATATTTATTCAATTAATTGACCCTTAGACAGCTTTAACTTCTCCTCTCCGTAGCGACTCTGCTTCTCAGACTCTTCTACTTGTTACTCGTTGTTGGCGTCTTGTAGTGCCCTCACGCCTTCGGGTTCATGGCCGCGCTATATAAATGTACTAAAGTAAAGTAAAAGTAAAGGGAGTCGGTGTGATGTAAGTTGCCCCATTCATGTGCCTAGTAATCAGGAAAGAAAATACAGGCTGTGGCAGTGCTGTGCTAAAGATTGCCAACTCCCCATCTGTGATCGCTTTGTCTTCCCCTGATTGACATGGCTTTAGGGTACCCTACTGTTGGGTGCAATTTGTACAGCGTAGTGTTGCAGCAGTGGAAGAGTGGGTAACCTTACCTTTTAGTTCATAACAAACTTTTAGATTTTTTTTACTCCATTTCTACTTTATTTATCACATACACACAGTTAAAACCATTTTCATGGCTTCTTTCACAAGTTGTCTCCCATTTTTACTTCACATTTATGTAAATCAGCAGGTTCTTAGACCTCATCCAGTCTCATTCCCAATGCTTCAAGAAAAGATATTAAAGCAAAGGACTATTGTCTATTGTACTCTTCATTAATGAAACTCCACACTTCTTCGCCATTCAGAAGTGATTTTAAGATCATGACTTTCCCCAAGTGCACAGTTCGTAAGTCTCTCAAGTTTGAACAATATAAAATCAGATGTTTCAGTGTTTCCTTGGTCTTCGCACAGAATGTACACATGTAATCGTTTGGCAAAGTTGTCCTTCGGATGTTTAATATTTCCTTCGCTCGAAATAAATTCAGTCAAAACATAATTAACCATTTCCTTTTTTAATTGCAGGGTAATATCTCCAGATACTTAGGCAACACATTAATTCCTCTTGCCTCGGGGTATGCGTGGCTCAGATGGCTTCAGATGTTTCACACCAATACAAATCCCATAGCTTTTTCTTCACTTTATTCAGGTTTTGGATCAGCGTCTCTTTATTCATATCCAATTGTCTTAGCAGATTTTCACAATTTCGCTTCCACTGAACAAGAATGGAATCTGATTTCATTGACATCTTTTGGCTTGCTCTCACACTTTCTCGGTCAATCCCTGTTCAGTCCTAATCAATTAATATAGCAGCTTAATAACGTTATACCTACTGGGAGTTCTCTTGGTTTGGCAATATGTATCTCGTATTCAGTAAGCATTTGCGCTTATCCTATGACCACTGGCATATGTTATTTGACCACTCATTAGACTTCCAAAGGTCAACTTCTGTCATACTGTTACAATGGCAGGATAATTCTGATAAATGTTACCTAATTATGCCACACAAACGGTACTTGTTTACTTGCTCAGTCCAAAAAAATTAGAGTTCACAGCATATTCCCTAACCCTTAAAATTGATGGACATAAGACACACCATAACGATCACTTGTCTCTAGTTTGCTAATCATTCTGAAAAATAGATTCATTTTTTTTAAGGAATATATTCTGGTAAAACATTCCCCCCTTCTCAGCTTACTTTCTGTCTCCTCGGGAAGGTGCATGATGACTATAGAATCCTCTGACAATGAGGACTATTTCAATTCTTCTTCTATACCCGCCTGAATCCTCAATGTAAAACCACAAGGTGACAAGGACACACATGAAAATTGACTAAATCAAATGGATTCATGCAAAATTCACACAGACAATTGTAAAGTGTTCTCAGTACATACACACAGAAGCAGAGTAAGACACTGGAATGATTTTCAGATTCAGATGAGCATTTCTAAGGTTTTACCAGTGGGGTAAAAAGGAAAGCTGTTGGGAAAGTTTCTTTTTATGTTTATATGTGATGCACAAGGGGCAAAGGAACAGGAGAAAATGCAAGAGGATCGTTTTATGTTTTTTTTTAAATCATTGTAATAAGATGTTCAGAGTAAATATAAGGAATATGGGGGAAGGCTAAAATCGCACATACATGCAAGGTGGTTTATCGATCACCATGCAACGTAAACACCACAAACAACTACAGACAGAAAAAAAGGATTTAAAAAGGAATCCACAACATAACAAACAACCACACGACTCCTCAAACACACCAAAACTGTCCAGAACCACCCACAACTCCCCCAAAAGCAATAATTGGGAGCCTGTCTTGACCTCTCCCTTCCAGAGCCAAACCAAACCCAAACAAGTAACAGGAAGCTACCTGGGCCTTTTAAAGTCCCTCAAACACTCTTCACCTAGTTTGAGCCTTCTAACTGGCATTTCAAACTCCTTTTAGAAGTTGTGAGCCTTCTGATTGGACTATGTAACTCGAAATCCATACCCAGACCTCAGGTAGGTTCCAGCACCCAAGAAATGCTGCAATATTCATGTGAGCAGTGCTCAATTCATAAAACAATAAGTGCCAGGGCCAAATATATTCTACCACTCAGTAGAAATCACACCGAAAGCTTGCACCTGCTCATTGTGATTGATGGGTCAACTACTTATATCCACTTCACAATTGAAGTGAGTCTGACACAATATGTGCTGGGGATAAAAAACACCCCCATAAATTAAGCACTGCCTGTGCAATGGCTTGAACCCAATGTAACATTGCATATAGGCTGCACGAGACGCTAGCCCATGCGAGGCAACGGATGATCATGGGACCACAGTTGCTGGGAGAGGGAGAGAAATAAAAGGCAGACTGCTGAACTATTAATCTGTGTGTATGTCTTTACCGTTGGCGTCTGCATGTCATCTCTGAGTAGGGACATCACATTGGCGATGAAGTAGAAGTCGTTCCTGAGTGTGCCATACACAGTTCGACACAGCACAACCCTCTAAAATGGAGCGCTTCATGTTGTAATCTGCCTCTGAAGTACTTGCTGAGGCTGTATCAAACGCATGTTGGAAGAGAAGAGGCCGAGGACCTCCTGCTCGTTGGCAGCCTGCAAGCCTACATCATTGCTTCATCGTAGGGCATTGTTGGCCGTTGCGAACGTCCCACGTCCTCCCATGTGCTGATGGAAGCACACGGCTCATATACATGGCCCAACACCACTCATTGCAAGGATTACACCAAAGAGCATAGAACATGCAGTCACTCCTAAAGGACACAGGAACACCAGCAGCACACCGCATTGCCAGAGTCACTGTATGCACACAAGGTCTGGAGATCAAGGAGGGCTCAATTAGGCCCAAACAGGGATTTTAGTATATCCCTGGAGCCCCAGCCTGCCAGAACTCAGTGAACCCAAAGTGAGGAGAGCAAGGAGGGAGCAATCAGGCCCATACAGTGATTTTCACACATCTCTGAAGCCCTGGCCTGCCAGAACTCGATGCACCATAGTGCTGCCAAAGGTCCCTTGTGGCCAGATGGAGCCGACTGTATTCTTCTGGAGCACATCAAAATGACCTGGGAAAAAAGACACGAAGGAACATAAAACAATAATATGAAATAAACAGAAGGGATAAAGAAAACGGGAGACCAAGTGCCAGACCCAGCCCCTGCAGCTATAGCACAGCAAGTTACTCAGTCCTTCCCCATACCCACAATGTTCCCATTTGACTTCACAGATACCATGAACCTGGGACCCAGATGGTCCTGGTGGATCTGAGAATTTGATGTCTACCGAGATGTGCTATGCCCACAGGATGACAAGCAGGTGAAAAAAGCTGTTAATGTTCAAAGCGGGCCCAGGAGTGAGAGACATCATATTCAAACTGCCTTAGAATTTTGACTACGACTACGTATACCTGGACCTGAAATGTATCCTGAAGGAATATGTTGCGATCCATAAAACATGGACTATGAACATCACATATTTTACACCACTATGTAGTTATAAGGGGAAACAATGGATACGTTTGTGACAGGACTGTGGGCCAAAGTTAAACATTGTGATTTCCACCTATACTCAAACGATGAGGCCATCAAATCAGATTATTGCAGAATGTGAGTCAGTGACCTTCAAGAGAAACTACTGCAGAAGCTTCACACCATTGCTGAGATCCTACTCCTAGCCAAGATGGCCATGGCACTGGAACACCAAATCTCCACCATGAGAAAGCTCCACATCACACCAGTAACCCTGATTAAAGAAGAATCACTCCGCAAATTGGGGAAACAGTATACACCGACGAAGGAGGACATGACTGGCAAACACCAGTGGTTCTGCTGCAGATATGACTTTCCACATGATGGTGCATATCCAGTGATGGGCCAAGAATGCTCTGCATGTGGAGGAAAAGACCATTTCAGGTCTATGTGTGTGATCCCAAGATAACCCAATCGAAACATGCAAACTTCAAAACCCGTAGATACAAATCTCTTCCTTGACAGCTAAGCGTTGTTCGACACGGGCAAACAGAAAAAATTGACTAAACTCAAGAAAGACGCAACACCAGATCGAAACACTTGCCTTGCCCGGAAGCATGCCGTAAAGGAAGAGGATGTGTACATTACCTCCGCACAGCTACCTCATCAACAAGCAAGTCAGAGACTATTCTGAGTTCTGAGAGAAGAAGAATGGGGGTACTTGTATGCTCTAGGAAACCCCACAGCCACCATCTGCAGCCCAACGCTGCTACTCACAATACAGAAAAGTACATGCAACATTCTAAAAGACTCCGGAGCAACAGTGAATTTAATGCCGGAAAATGAATTCTAAAAATTGACACAGCCACTAAAGAAAGCAGATGTAGACATATTCACCTATGGATCTAAACAACTCCAAGCCTGCACAGGGGCTTTCACCACGACCTGCTCCCACTAAGACACATCTGATCACATCACCATCCATGTAATAGATGCAGAAGCAATTCAATTGGCTATTCAATTGGGGCACATACACATCCTCTACCGCCTCATGGCTGACAAATAAATCTCACCAGCAGTCAAAAGTGAAGCCACTTGTCTTAATTTAGAAGGATTGGAAAACTAAAAGAGTGCAAGGAAAACTGCTGGGACCTTTCAATACCCAACATAAGGTTGATAGGAAACTGCAGGCACTCATCGATGCAAACGTGATCGAACCAGCCAAAGGACCCCTTCCAAGGGCCTCACCCATACTACCAGTACCTAAGAAGTTCCCTGAAGGATACACGCGTCTCTGCATAGACATGAGAGTCCCCAACAAGGCCATGCAAAGAGATCACCACCAATTTCCAAGCATTACTGATATGATGCACCTATTAAATGGCACTGAAGACTTTTATAGGCTAGTATTGAACAAAGGGTACCACCGGGTTGAACTGAGCAAACAACCAGCCACACACATTCTCAGAAAACCTGCAGATGACACCTCTGCCAGACCAAATCTTGGAGGAAGTGGCCATAGACTTCTTTGGCCCCCTTCAAATGGGCATTTACCTGGTAGCACTTGACGAGTATTACAAGTTCCCAGAGGTTGAAGTTCTACAGTCCACCGCTGCCACAGCAGTGATCCCTGCACTTGACCACATTTCCTCATCCTACGCCATCTCAAATGTAATGAAGTCAGACAATGGACCCCCAATCATGAGTCATGGCTTCAAAGATATTGTGCAATATATGGGATTCCACCACAGGAATCACCCCACTGTGGCCACAGGTGAATGGAGCTGTTGAATGCTTTATGCCCAACATGAAGAGAGCAGTGTGTGTCTCCAATATCACACACATGCCATTGGAACCAACAATCTACCAGCTCTTACACGACTACTGCAACATGCCACACCGCTCCACAGGAGTGGACCCGGCTGAGCTCATGTTTGGCTGTTAGGTACGCTCAAGGACCCTGCACAACTCACACAAGATGAGAACCGGGGACAGTGACTAGCACATCAGATGACATAATGGGGAAGCAAAAGAGAAAATGAGGGTGTATGCAGACACACCCGCAGGGCTCAAGCATCAAATATTGAGGTGGGAGTCCTAGTGAAGCAAACCATCACTCACAAAGGAATGTCACTGTTCAACACACTACCACAGATCATGATGAGCAGAAAGAGCACCACAGCCACCACAACAAATGCAGGCAAACCCCCCCACCCCCCACACAATTCCTCTTTCTTCAGAAGCGTGAAAAAGGACTCAGAGAATGAGAGAGAAGTGTATATGAGGAAAAAAGGCATGAGGAGCCGGGATACACAGGAGACGATGAGGAGTCAGACAATGAGAGAATTACTGATTGAGAAGGTGAACAGGGAGAAGAATGCCCAATATTGGAAGGGTGACCCCACAGGATCATAAAAAGGCGGATGAAATGGATAGAAGGATTGGGGTAGGACATTGTTATTTTGGGGGGTTGTAACGCTGCATATAGGCCGCACAAGACTCCAGCCCATGTGGGTGACAGCTAGTCATGCAACCACAGTTGACAAGAGCGAGAAAGCGAGAAATAAAAGAGACTCTGCCTGAGTAGGGATATCACACCCACCTAAAAAAGTGTAGAGCTCATGGCTGGTCTGTTTGAGAGAGGTTCAAGCACCATTAATGTCGATCATATAGGGCTTACCAGTGTTAACAAGCCAGTGAGGAAACTGTCTGTATTAACGTATACTGATATTGAATGCACATAAACAAATATTCAATGTATTCATTATTTAAAAACTAAGAATTGATGAAATATATAACAAACACAGTAATATGGCACTTATTTATATATGAACTAAAGCAGTACAGCTTGTTATACAAAATAGTGTTTTTCCAAGTGTGCACCGATTGACGTGCCTCTTCATTCATTTATGTATTCCTGCAACTCCCTCCTCAAAACGCTAATTAGATGTCTTTGCTTACTACAGAAGATGATGTAGAATTCTATCTGCACTTAGCAGACACAACGTGTCTGAAATCATGAAATAAAATCTCAAAAGTGCCCGGAGGCATCACGTGCGAACAGCGTTCATGTCTCATGATAAAACCATTTGACAGATTCCCTTATCAGTTATCATATTCGGCCTACCTTGCTCGACTTAGGAAGTAGCATCCTTGTCTTGCTATGCTCGTTTCATTCCCTTTAATTTTACTTCACGGAGTATTTCCCCAACGGTGTTTGACATTATAAAACACTTCTGTGAATTAGGCCCTTAGTATGTTCAGGGAATGAAATCCAGGCGCGCTGAGAAATCTGAAGTGGCAAACACAGCTGTGTTGTCATGCTAGTGTATGTATCAATGTGTTTATTTACTTATTGCGGATTTTTAAAGAGCAAAACATGAGCGCAGTATCCATTTAGTAGTCCCCTCTCAGACAAAGTGTGAAAGGAAGGGAGCCCGATTTTCACAGGATCTGGGGCATTCAGATAGGTCAAGTGCATAGGGGGTGGGGGAGAGAAAGACCTGCTGCAATGACAGGTGCAGTCCGCATGAGTACTCTTGCTCATCAGTCAAGGACAGGCCAGAAGATGTCCTAAGCAGGCACGTCTTCACTCTTTTTCGAAAGAAGCAGTGGTTCTCCAGCTCTGTGATGGTGACTGGCAAGCTGTTCCACAGGCAGCACCCTGCTGCATGAAGCCTTCTGGAACCAATTTTCAGATAAAATGGCTAGTGTTTAAGAGCCTGTGGATCTCAGGTGTTTTAAAGAAAGGTATTTTTTTTATTTTATTTTATATATTTAACACTGTGGATCTTTGTTTCAATAGGCTCTGTGAATCAATCATGGACATAGATTTGCCATTGTCTAAATTATTGTTGTAATCAGCCAAGTAGTTTATTTTGTATTTTTTTCTAAACAGATGCATTCAGTATCTGCACTATTTATATTCTATATGAAAGATTAAATAGTCTGAATGCAATACAGAGTATGTGTGTCTTCGACCTACAGAATGCATGCATTTCTTAAATAGTCTAAATGCAATACAGAGTATGTGTGTCTTCGACCTACAGAATGCATGCATTTCTTAAATAGTCTGAATGCAATACAGAGTATGTGTGTCTTCGACCTACAGATTGTATGCATTTCTTAAATAGTCTGAATGCAATACAGAGTATGTGTGTCTTCGACCTACAGAATGCATGCATTTCTGCTGTGGCCTCTGCGCACGGAGTACTGCAATTCAATGTCATAACAACAAGCTCTTAACCTAGACAATGGGTCCCAGAACTCCTGAAATTTGCTGAACAATGTCATCCATCATATTTCATTATAAGATCAATGGTGGAGACAGAAATTCATGGGTAACCTCATTTAAAAAAAGTGATGAATTCGTTTCTCTGCAGGAATGATAGAATGATGAAAGAGGCTGGTCCATAACTCAACAATACCATCCCATTGGCAGATGCCCATGATAAATGAATACTGGCATGATTCATGGCTGTCGCACATGAGATGCCACATTTCATTGAATTTTTGTTTGGTGTCCCTTATCATTCTGTCCCTATACTAGGTTATAACTTAAAAGTCAGCCTGGCTATACAACTTTAATGAACTGCTGCACTGGCGTTCCACGGTGTGAAAAAATTGTTTAACCGTAGCCATTATACCAGAAGTCTGTATGAATGTTAAAGTCAATGAATCAAGTGAGAAGACTTTTATTGGATAGAATAATGGCACTCTCACTTGATTCATAGAATCTAACCATAATGCCCCCTTTACTTGATTCATTAATCCACGCAAATAAATCTGTTAATGATCACCAGATCGGGGGATCTGATCACGTAAAGCTTGCGTAAGTTCTTCTGAGATTCATCAGAATCTAAAAACCTGTCTCGTTCCTGCAGCGGGAATGAACATTCTGCAAAAGATGTGTCCACCAACACAGGTCAATTTTCAGGAAATTCTTCCAAGCGTAACTGTAACAGCGAGGGGGGGGCCAATGTAGTTTTAAGAGTGTGAGAACCGCATGAATGACTTTGAATGTTACCAACTTGTTTCTGAGAGCAATGTCCTGCTGAGTCGGCCATCTTTTTACAATTGTCTGAATATATCAATAAACTAACATAATTCCTGGAACATGCTCATGTAATTCGTCAGAGTTTGTTAAACCATTCAGCCTTTGGATATGCACTTTTCCATAAATATATACGGAAGTGTTATCCCTTTAACCATAGGCTGACACATTATCCAACTGAGACAAACACATGAGAATAATGAATGCTTTTACTGCTTCTTCTTGGAATCTTCACTGGTGCTGCTTTTATTTTCGCCAACAATGGAGACCTTCCACGATAAATAAATACCGGGAAGGGTTGCTCATCTGAATGCCTGTCTTTCACTCCAAAAAAAAGAGAGCACCCTGCCCCTTCTATCCTAAGCTGTTTGTTTAGCACTGGTACAGTACATTACACATTTAACAGGTACTAGTTTGGATTTGTGCTGGTCAATGATATGAATTATTTGTTTCACCCAATACATGATTACTCACAAAAGTAAGACTTGGATAGGAGCATTGAAAAACACTAATAACTATATATTTTCTCAACTTTACTACACGTGCTACATTAGACTGAAAATACCATCGCAGAGAGGCATTTATATCTTTTCGTGAAAAAAGAGAAATATTTCATCAAACTTTGTGTCCTGCAGGATTTTTACAACACCTACATGCTGTCCAAAACCATCATGGGAATCATTTCCTAAATAAAGTCACATGCCCCTATTTCAATGACGACTTCAATGACATCATGTCGCCTCAAGAATCATTCAAAATCACAATCATCATTTAGCTGTAATATGATACTTTAAATGAAACATCTGTTTAATAAATTCAAAAATACAGTTCTGTGGGTTACTTAGTTCCTAAAAACACTGCCAATTGCACACTCATCTTCACTCATCACTCTTAACTCATCTATACACCCTCATATATACTATACACTAACATCCGTGAGGTACACTCAAATAGTCTATAGGTTCTCAGACACTTCTAGATCCTGTTGACTCCCATGAGGCCGGTCAGATCTGATACCATCAGACTGTCAATCTCATATTGGGCATTCTCAGAGATATTCTAGTCCCCATGAGGTCCTAAGAAATATTGTTTACATAGAAAGCCAATCAACTGATGATTCAAGTGAATGAACAGGAAATGGATGTGGCCACAAAGAGGTGGAGTAAAGTATTGGGGCTCTCAAAGATTGTCTGATTAGCATCCCTTTTTTAAAACATGGTATAAAAAGTATGTATCCAAGTTACAGGACTGTCTGTCATAAAATGATATCTTAAAACATTCTCACAATACTATTTCTCCTGTATCCGATGACTTTAGTGGTTGAGTGCTGTAAAAGAAACAACAAAAAAGACCTTCCAGATAATGGAATTTTGGCAATAAATACATATTTGTCATTGATTGGTGGAGCCCGGGAATGTAGCGACTTCTAACAGACAGCAAGCCAGATAACATAGGCAACCCAGTATTGTAAGGCCTCATGTTGTTTTCATTAAGAGTCATCTCTGGACAGGCACATGAATTAAACAGCAAATACATTCTCAGCATGAGAGAGAAACTGTTGCTATGTACACACATTTGACATTCTGCCTTGAAATCTCTGTCTGGGTGTGTCTTTCAGAAACGAATCTATGTTTTCACTTTGCCTATTGAGAGAACGGTGCAGAGAGCATGACTTTCTGGACATTATGTAGCAAACTTTCCCTCTCGGCTACACACAAAGCACCCTCCCAAATAAATTCCTCTTGGACAGTGTCACCTAATTTCTCACTGCTCTCACGCTGCATTTTTTGAAAAAATGTAATATTTATGAATGTGACTAAGTCACACCCATTTTTTCAGGATGGTGATTCTATGACTATTACATCCTTAAACATTTTTGATTGTATTGAATATCTTTGCCGACACAGAAGCCAAGTTCATTTTTACTGTCCAGGTTTTCTTGTGGAGGAAGTTCTGCTGTGCAAGCAAACCTATGGAGGATATCTTACTGGCAAATTATATGAGCTTGGCTAAGTTACTTTAGACCTCATTCAGTTTGGACAAACTATAAAGCAAGTTGGGATGCTGTCAAATTAGGTTCTTTGGTGGAGAGCATCACCAACAGTCCCAAGACAAAAACACATTTAAGGTCCAGTTGCTTTCAATTCTCTATTGAGCTGGGCTAGTGAACTAACACACATTAGTATCAACTTCTTTGCAGAAATCTCTCTAGCATTATAAGAAAGATCATGCCATACAGAGGTGTCTAAAAACGAATACACGTCATCAATTGCCCAGATCCTAAAACCAAAATCTCCTACTCTTAATCATTCATGCACTTTTAATCCTTTTCTTCCCATTGATTTCAGCTGCTCAACCAAACCACCCCTTCTCCTGATTCCTATCTTTGGTCATCACTCTATGCAATGGATTTTGATAACTATTTTGCTTCTAAATTCTTTCTACATATATTTCGGAGTGCACCACCAGTTCCTACCATCAAATCTACCATTCAAGAGTACTTACCATTAAATCAATTGATTGCTTCGATCGAAGAAATTAGCCACAAATTAGGGGATCGGCAAATGATGAACCCTACTGGCAATTTAAGTAATAAGCAGTCAGAGAGAACAGAAGCCCAATTAAGCAACATGAGTGACAACACTGTGAAAAAGTCGGACTCTAAACAAAATGGAGAAGAATTCTCAATATTGGCAGATGTTAGAGCCCAGATCGAAAACTTGATTAAGAAATATCTGGAAGTACAACACTTAATTAAGATTCCACCCCAGAATCTCCTATCAAGCCAACAACTTACTGCAGAGCCAGCAATGGCCTCTCTAAATTTGAACAAGGTAGTAAACACACCACCATTATTCCAAGTACAAAATAACAATAAGGTACAGTCTGCATTGTACGACCAAGAAGTTCAACGACTGCAACTAAATCGCTCTCTTTCACACAAAGAACAACCTCAGAATACTCAATCAAGTTTAACGTCTATCAGAAATCAGCCATACCAGGAGACTATGGTCCAGCCAGAATCAACAGAAAGTAATAGTCATTGCCAGCAGAATAGCGTTAGCGATTGTCAGCAAAACAAGGAAAGAGAAAGCGATCTGTTCCCGTCAACACGACAACCAAAACCAGTCGAAAAGGAAGTGCAAATTGCAAGGGCAATGGAAAACTATTTCAAACTTAACATGACCAAGCAAAGTGAATTAAATAAAGAAACAACAGAAGGAAACTATGAGTGAGCACCAAGTGCTCAGCATAGATTTAATAAATCACAGGAGCAAGACAAAAGAAAAAAAAGCAGTATAGAACTGGGACAAAGCAATGCTACTAAAAGCACCCTAAGACAAAAATGGAACACGTATCACAGGTTAATCCTAAAGTGCCTCCCAGCTCCATACCCAGACTATGTGCTAAATCGCACGAGCATATTGGCGATCTGCGAAGAAGTGGACTCGCTACAAGATATATCTTCCAATGATATTGAACAGGTCGAATTTTTTAAAGAGAATTATCATTCCATGGTAAGACTCTGGATTCAATTTAATCTAACCAGAAATGCTCTTAGGCAAGCCAGAATGGAAATATTTGCATTAGGATTTATACTGGCCAGAGATCCTACGTGCATATATGCGGAAGGAAATATCCCAATGGAAAGAAAAGACAGTCATCTGGAGAAACAGGGTCATGGAAGTAATGCCAATATAATTGACACTTCAGGTAGATCTCTAACCTCTCATCCACAGACCCAAGAAAATGAGTGGACGCACATGTCATAACCAGACAGAGAACAAGGCGCCACCTCCTTAATCAGCTGGAACACCTGTGGATATATTAATTTCCTGGGTCCCAGTGCAAAAGTCCTAGCCCCTCATGACATCATAATATTGCAAGAAACATGGCTAGTCAGTAGTCCAATCTGGGAAGACCATACTATTTTGCTTAACCCAGCAAAGTCTGGGAGATGTGGAAGACCTTCTTCAGGTCTAATGGTGATAACCAAGAATCATAGGGGCTGGCGCCTTACTCCTTGGCTAACCCTGAATTCGTATCTGCAACTGGTTAAGTTGGAATTTTTGGGAGGTATAATGGCTATACTAAATGTCTATAGAAATCCTAAAGGCATCCCTGATGACGTCTTCTTTCTAGACTTAGAAGTCCTATTGAACACCATAGTGGACTCTTTGGAGATCACGACAGTGATAGTGGCAGGGGACATACATTTACAACTTATACCAACCCATAACAAAAACTTTAACTTAACCTGTTTGAGATGGAAGAGACTAGTAAAAGATTGCAAACTAGTAATGTGTAATGGTTCAATTCTGGGTGACATCAATCCCAACACCACTTGGGAAAGAAGGGCAGCATCCTCAATAGTTGTTTTTGGACCCTGAGACATTTAATAGAGCTGTAAACTTTCATATTCTTCCACAGACAAATAGCGATCACAATGCATTGAACCTAAAATGGAACTTGGCAGAATCAGCTGCTCAGGAGGACAGTGAAACCTTCTCATATCAGTTAACAGTGAACAACGCTCGAATGAGACTGAAATGGAACATGCAGAATCTGTCTGAGTTTGGGAAAAAAATAGAGCTAAATGTGCAAGATAGTCAATTGACTTCTACTGACTGCACATCATTTCTCCATCTCTACCGTGTAGTATACAAATAGCATAATTTAGAATTTTCTAAACCAAGACATGAATTTGATGCTCTCGTACAAGCTAAACATACAGCCCTAAGGAAAAATAGAAGATTGATTCTGTGCACAAATTGTTTAGATAAATATCAGAAATTAAAAACACCAAACTGCCAATATAAAAACTGGCTAAGAGTCCATCGTATGCACATACTCCAAAAAGATGGAGAGTCTATGCTGAGCAGTAGTCTAAACAAATACATGGGACAGATATGGGCACTGATAAATACCATTACCAATGCCACTCAAAAAACAGCACAATTTAATGGTGTGAGCGAATTAGACTGAACATCATATTTAACTAATATCTACCAGAAAGAAGAGTCTGTGTCAAGTCCGGGCCGGCGAGAATGCTCTAATTATGAAGGTCTTAAAATCGAAGAGGAGGATGTTCTGTACTTTATAAACAAACTCTCAAATTCACGGGCTCCCGGCCCTGACGGCATGAGCAATTTTATGTTCAAACTAAATCCAGCCCAATGGTCAAAGATCCTTACTCTTATTTTCAATCAGGTCATAAACTCAAATAAAATACCGGCCACGTGGAAATCGGCGATTATTATCCCGATATTTAAAAAAAGAGACAGAAAGCTACCCAACAATTATAGACCCATCTCATTGCTCGACGCCTCAGGCAAGCTGTTCTTGAGATTTATTCTCAGAGACTTCAACCAATTGACACATCATTTGGGTGCCAGAGATCCTCTACAAACCGGATTTGTTGCAGGGATGGGAACATGTGTCAACCGATTGATATTAACATTAGTCATTGAGCACCATAAAGCAATCAAACAGCCATTATACATTATATACATAGATCTGCGGGTGGCGTTTGACTCTGTCTCTCGAGAACTGCTAATAAAGAAACTAACACGTTAAGGCTGTCCAGAATACATCATACATCTAATTGATGACCTGTACACAGACAACAGCATAAAGATCAGATTAACAAACAAAGGTAAATTATCACAAGCAGTCAGAACATTTAGAGGGCTGAGACAGGGCTGATGTGGGAGAGACCTTCAAAAATATCTGCACAGACCCACCGAAATTATCAAACAAAAGCACCCTTTCCTAATGTATGCAGACGACTTGGTCATGATGTCAAAAACTCCTATGGGCCTACAGAAGGCAATGGATGCAGTAATAACTTATACTAATGCCAATCATCTAAGCATTAATTGTGAAAAAACGTTATGATGTTTAATGTTACTCCAAAAATATCAACAACAACAAAAAAAAAAAAATCGCATAAATGGAATCTGATGGGAAAGAGCCTTCAGGTCGTGCACCATTACACATATTTGGGAGCCCAAATTTTGACAAATAACCAAACCGCTGCATACAAACAACAGCAACAAGACAGGGTAACATTTATCCAGCAAACTAAGATCATCCTAAGGAAATACAGGAAGTTCACCCTAGTCCCGGACTTATCGTTTTACAATCAGAAGGAATCACCCACACTGTTGTACTCTTCAGAAACAAGGCCTATCATAAAGGAGGAATTTTGGAACCATCTGGAGGCAAAGTAATGGCGGGATGTTCTTCACCTACCTACATCAACCCCATTACCTATCATCAGATACGAGTTGGGGCTGATTTCCCTCTACATGAGATACACATGGCTAATAATAGCATTATTTAGAAAATGTTTATTAGCTTGGAACTCAACCACGGTATTGGGAACACTGGCCGCCTATATCTTTGCATCCAAAGACAACTTTATGTGCAAATGGCAAAATCAAGTCACCCACACTCTAGCATCGATAGATGCTTCTTTGTCAATACTGCTCCAAAATCCTATGGAGATAAAAACTAGGATTTTTGCTATGGACTGGGATAAGACAAGAGTCAAATGTTCCAGTTACCGCGACTTTGATCCCACCACGATCACAGTAAAAACAACACCTACACGGAACAATATTTGATCAGGTCTCCATCTATGAAACATCGAAATGACCTCCTTCGACTGCGACTCAATCTTTGGCCAACAAGACAGGTGATGGTTCAGCGAAAGCTCATCAGCAGTGAGCAAATGTATTGTAGATATTGTAAACATCAAGATAAAACAGAAACATTGAGACATCTACTCACTGAGTGCGAGACACTCCTTATCCATCGAGTGAAATACTTTAAACAGATAACGGAACCATTCGGTGTTTCTACATCTGACACACTGTGGCGAACTATCTACTCTGGCATCTCTACAGCGGTTTCAATAAGAGCAATTGCATTTCTATACGAGTTAAAATTAGATGAACACAAACTTGTCGCATCACCACAACTTTAAGAAGTAATTAAGCAGCATCAAAACGCAGTGTGTCAAATTGTAAATTGCAAATTGTAATAGTAATGTGCTAAATTGTAATCGTAATGTGTTAAACTTTTATTCAAATTTGTAAATTTGTATTTCAATATTGAAAAGTTGATACATATCAGCTATATCAATAAAAAAAATATGTTTCCTTTTTCTTCTCTCATGATCTTCATTTTTCTTCATAGTGTTTCCATTGTCCGTTTCTGCTCTTTATCTTCCTTTGCTCTTCGTTCTGATTCCAATACAGCTTCTTTCCTTTCTATTTCATGCTCATCCCACTGTATTTTCCTCAGATCTGTACCATCCTCAATCATTCCAAAGTGCTTCCTGCTATCCTTCCTTTTTTAACTTCTTTCTAGAATAACTCTTTACTAAAAGTAACTGGTCTTATGCATTTGATCATGCAATTATAATTAATATTCTTAAAAATCCCTACTTTCCATCCTCTTTCTCTCCTTCCTTTTCTCTTAAGCATCCTTACGTGGGTGGTCTATGCCCAGATGTACACTCTCTTCTACCCATTTATCAGCCTGGTTTTCTTCTATTCTACACAGCTGAAAGTTGTTATAGTCAGTTAAACATCCTTTACTCTAGCAATGTCACACTAGGTTTTCCTAAATCCTTGTTCCTCTTGATATTTCTGTGGATTTTGACACCTTTGATCAATCAACTCTGCTTTCCACTCTCTCATTTTAGGGTTTCCTGGCTGTATTTTTAGTGGTGTTGTTCCCTTATTACCATTCAAAACTATTCAGTCTGTTGGGCTGTTCAGCAATCCTCCAGTTTACGTCTCTATTTCCATTCCCTCAAATCGCTATCTTCGATCCACTTCTTACACGATTCTCATGTGCGCTATCATCTCCTTTTAATTCATCATATCATTTCTATGAGGAAGATTCCTAGATCTTCCTTTACTTTTCCTCAGACTCTATTCATTCTGTTATTTCTGTTGATGTTCGGTCTTGGATGACTACTTATTCTCTTCATCTTAATTCCTCTAAAACTGAGGCTCTGTTACTTCCTGACATGTCTCCACTCAACCTCATCCTCTGCCATTAAGTTCTCAGTGTTTCCTTTCCTCTTCTGTTCACAATCCAGTCATTACATTTGACTCCATAATTTCATTTTCTTTCCATTGTTCTAATTATGGTTGCTCTTGCCAATTTTATCTTTATGATGTTTATAAAGCTTTTCCTTTCCTCCCATTTTGTACCAATACATTTTTAATGTCCTCCCTAATTTTTCTCCTCTTTGCTATTGTTTGGCTTTTTGGATGGTCTGCTGGCCTATCAACTGGCTTCTCTCCAATCTATATTCAATTCTTCTCCTCATGTTCTGTTTAACCATTCTCCTCATAATGCCAGAATTGCTGTGCTTGCTTCAATGTTTGTTTAATTTCAGTGTTATTGTTTTTAAGTATGGTTTGTTGCTAAAGTGCAGCAGGGTGTGAACACGCTTGTGAGTAGCACTGTGTTATGTATTTTACATAGTTATTTTAGCATGCATTGTATAAAGCTGCTGCAGCTCACATGTTACACCTTCAGTGGAACACACTGCTATGACATCAGTAAGAAGCACAACAGGTTGGAATGTTATCATTAGAACTGAGACAGTTGATGACTGTTCAAGGAAGTGGAAGCTGCAGCCCCTTTCATGTGAATACAAATGAAGTATTGTTCTCTCACCCCTCTTCCATGTGCCTGTGACACACTTTATAATATTGGCAACGAGGCGAACAGAAGGTGAAACTGTGAAACTGTATTTCAAACCCACCATGGAGTTTGAAATACAGACATCGACAACCCATAGATCTCACTTTCATGTCCCTTGTGTAATGGAGCTGCGTATGCCCAGAATCTTATCTTTTGATCCAACGATTCCAGGCTGCAAGGTGAGGTGCAGAGCATTCTTAGATGAGCCGTCCTGACCCGGAGCGCACCACTAATGAGTAGTGCAGGAAAAGCGAAGTGCAGGGCTTGGAGTGCATAGATCAGGCTAAGGTCTAATATCGATAGACCTGCAGCCGCACCCATTACAAGTGAAGTAAAAATACATACTGAGGAGCGCAAGACCAAAAGGCAAGAAAATTTAAAGAAAAAGAGTGTAAAAAATTGAGATGGCTACATTTTAGCTAGTGCTAACCCATGTTTGGTATATAGATTGTCACAGGCGGAGACACAGAATTTGCTGGACGACCTAAACAGAGTGCATGGACGACTTCAAGGACCAACATAACCAAAACATCAGATAATCTAATTCGATATTGAGTAGTGTTGTAAAAGGGTAACTAGGACCTGTTTTATGTATTGACAAATTAGCACCAAATGTAAGTGCTTTGAGTAACCAGTAGATTGTATGGCTCCTTGCAGCATTGGAACTAATTCTTTTACCATACAAATGGGGTAAACGTTATGTAAATTTACACCCTATCATTCACTGAACAGTAAAGTGTTTTGTAGTCTTTTAGCCCCTGCAGAAGGTCTAGATATTCATTAGAATTAGGGATAGAACTAAACATGTTAGGTAGATGATGTTGAGGCAGACTGGGAAGAAGGTCTAGTTAACAATTGCAAGTTTTGCACAGGTGTTGTTTGTGGGTTACATTGTACACTGAGTCGCTTCAGCACTTTGTACTTTAAATATGTTTTAGCAGACATGGATGCAAGTTATGGATGTTTTGATGGAACTAAAAATATAAGTTTAATTCTGAGGGGGGATGAAAAATGTTTTTATAAAATGAATATTAAATGTTCGATTTAATCGAAGACTGGTGGTAATTGCTGATATTAGAAGTCCGGGAAGGTTTGTATACTGTTCTGACATTAGCACAAGCATCCATTAATATTCAATGCCCAGTTAGTCTGCCTAAATACCTCTTCTGTATGTGCTCATGGCACTGGTAGCACCATTTGCTAGCAGGACTCTGGTGCCACCACCATCACTGCAGCTTGTTTTTTGTGGTATCCCTAAGGGTTTAGCGCTAGTTGGAAAGGCACAAACAGACCAATTGATGTATCATTCTGGATCATAGAATATTAAAGTTGTGGGCTACATTGACCCACTGAACAGAATTTCTCCAAAACCAAGTTGCGCTTCAACAGAAACAGCAAAATGGTTGCACTGGTTCCAGTGACACCATGGCCTCAAAACTGCGTTGTGCAGCAACAAAAAGATGACTGCACCATCTTGCCAAGCACATATTGGGCAGGATGGAACAAGGGGATACAGTAAGGGAGCTTGCCAGTGTTTTCTTACATATACATAAGAAACTGAGTGAAAAAGCAGCGCTGTTTTGCTGCCAGACCAAAGTCCCCATTAAAAAGGAAACTTTTTCACCTTTAAAAAATGCTGTTCTGACACTATTTCCATCTGTTCTTCCTTAAACCACTGTCATTAATAAGGCCCTGCCATGCACTTCATATCCCCAGTGTGCTTCAGCAAAACCAAACATGACCCCTGAATGACAGGCTCTGTTAAACCAAATCTGAAAAAAAAGGCCAAGAAACTTCCCTTTCTGCCGTGCACAGGAAATGTTTTATTTTGTGCTTCAAAGTGTCAAAGGAATGAACCCTTGTATTGTATTGTATTGTATTTTGCATTTATATAGCGCCTTATATACCATTGGTATGGTCTGAAGGCGCTGGTAGGATGAACGCCCTTGGGAACCGAGAGGTTCGAGTCAGTAGAGAGGGTGAAGAGAGACAAAATGTGCGTGTGCGCACAGAGTATGTGTGCAGCTGGTGCGGGGTTATTGTGGTAGCTGCTTCTTAGCGGTAGGTGTGGTGGTTGAGAGGTCAGGAGAATGTGTACGCTCTGGCAGAATTAATCCAGCTCGAGAGTGGCTGCGTTAGGCCTGAGGAGAAACGCCTGGCTGGGGGTGTTAAACCAGCGGTGGTTACTTAGAGTGATGGGGAGTGAGCGGGAGATGTTGATATGAGAACAGTTATACCGAATGGTGTCATAGTATCCCTGTGTTCTATTTGAGTGATGGTGTAAAGAGGAGAGTAGGCGTGATATGATATATGTTCATTCGAAATGTTCCCGCATATCAATGCATATTATGTACGTTCCTCGCACTCAGCCATTCCCCCCGCACTCAGCCATTCCCCCCGCACTCAGCCATTCCCCCCGCACTCAGCCATTCCCCCCGCACTCAGCCATTCCCCCCGCACTCAGCCATTCCCCCTGCACTCAGGTAGGCTCAAGCGCAACGGTGCAGCCTCCAATCAGGGAGGAAACAGGTTAACAAGGGAATGGATGCTTGGCGGGAGGGAACAGGTTAACAAGGGAATGGATGCTGGGGAGGGAAAGGCAGAGGCAACAGCGCTGGGAGCACTAAATATGTAATACAAAAGCACAATGCCAATTACGCTACGAGGCCCAGGCCGGTCTGAAATGGGCTTCCCTCACCTGCACGACGCCAGAATGGCGAGTGTGGGACACGGCAGGGAAGGTAGGCTCAGGTGCAATGGTGCAGCCTCCAATCAGGGGAGGAGGGTGGGAGGGAACAGGTTAACAAGGGAATGGATGCTGGGGAGGGGAAGGGAGGAAAGGCAGAAGCAACAGCGCTGGAGGCTAAAAAAGTGTAACACAAAGCACAATGCCAATTACACTACGAGGCCCAGGAGGGTCTGAAATGGGCTTCCCTCACCTGCACGACGCCAGAATGGCGAGTGTGGGACACGGCAGGGAAGGTAAGCTCAAGCGCAATGGTGCAGCCTCCAATCAGGGGAGGAGGGCGGGAGGGAACAGGTTAACAAGGGAATGGATGCTGGGGAGGGGAGGGAAAGGCAGAAGCAACAGCACTGGGAACGCTAAAATTGTAATACAATAGCACAATGCCAATTACACTAAGAGGCCCAGGAGGGTCTGAAATGGGCTTCCCTCACCTGCACGATGCCAGAATGGCGAGTGTGGGACACGACAGGGAAGGTAGGCTCAAGCGCAACGGTGCAGCCTCCAATCAGGGAGGGAACAGGTTAACAAGGGAATGGATGCTGGGGAGGGAAAGACAGAGGCAAGAGCGCTGGGGGCACTAAACATGTAATACAAAAGCACAATGCCAATTACACTACGAGGCCCAGGAGGGTCTGAAATGGGCTTCCCTCACCTGCATGACGCCAGAATGGCGAGTGTGGGTCACGGCAGGGAAGGTAGGCTCAAGCGCAACGGTGCAGCCTTCAATCAGGGAGGAAACAGGTTAACAAGGTAATGGATGCTTGGCGGGAGGGAAAAGGTTAACAAGAGAATGGATGCTGGGGAGGGAAAGGCAGAGGCAACAACGTTGGGAGCACTAAATATGTAATACAAAAGCACAATGCAAATTACGCTACGAGGCCCAGGCCGGTCTGAAATGGGCTTCCCTCACCTGCACGACGCCAGAATGGCGAGTGTGGTACACGGCAGGGAAGGTAGGCTCAAGCGCAAAGGTGCAGCCTCCAATTAGGGGAGGGCGGGCGGGAGGGAACAGGTTAACAAGGGAATGGATGCTGGGGAGGGGAAGGGAGGAAAGGCAGAAGCAACAGCGCTGGAGCCTAAAAAAGTGTAACAAAAGCACAATGCCGAATACACTACGAGGCCCAGGAGGGTCTGAAATGGGCTTCCCTCACCTGCACGACGCCAGAATGGCGAGTGTGGGACACGGCAGGGAAGGTAAGCTCAAGCGCAATGGTGCAGCCTCCAATCAGGGGAGGAGGGCGGGAGGGAACAGGTTAACAAGACAATGGATGCTGGGGAGGGAAAGGCAGAGGCAACAACGTTGGGAGCACTAAATATGTAATACAAAAGCACAATGCCAATTACGCTACGAGGCCCAGGCCGGTCTGAAATGGGCTTCCCTCACCTGCACGACGCCAGAACCCTGCACAAGAAATCATAGCTCTGTGCGCATGTCAATTCCAGGAGACCTTTGCCTTGTACAGACTGTTGTGTACAATGAAATAACTATGGATGCAGAACAGTGTGGGAATCTACATAGAAAAACTGGTTTTGCCAGAAAAATTCTACTTTTAGTCGCCACTTGGGAAACGTACTTTTCCAAAATAAAGGAAAATATTGGTTTTAAAAGGGCATGTTGGATAAGGCCCTGCCCTTATCTAGCCATGTGAAGGGGATTGTGATGTGAAAATACAATGAACAAAATGGTTCTATATAGAAGATTTTCTTAGAATGCAGAGCCAAAATAAATACAATTAATTCAAACTTCAATGGCTGCCGGGGGGGATGTCAGCTAAAAAAAATGGTTTCTGATGAGAGGATGACAGAAACAAAAGGGCCTCTCAGTAGATACTAACACCTCTGTGATAATTACTAGGTGGTACAGAATCTAGTCTAGGCTGAACCCACTGACAATGGAATTTCCAGGACAAGGACATGTGAAAAGAAGGTCACATGTCTTTGTGATTTCTACTGGAGGCGTCAGAGAAAATCTCCATGACCCCCCTGCCCCTCAGGGGGGGTAGCTTGGGAGCTATTCACAATTATGGGGGGCAAATGTCTGCCATTTGTTCCCAAAGACTATTCATGAATAAAAATGGAAAGACTTGTACTTCTGCAGCAGGACTTTGTATAAATGTGAAAATCCCACAGTTTAAAAGTCATTTTGTGGTTTATAATTTGAGACATTGTAGAATTCACTGACACCTTGTGAACAGAAATGGCAAAGAATGGGGGATTATAAGGAAAGTATCCATGATGCCATTGCACATTTTAATACTTACCTCCCTTATGATAATCCACACATGTGTATACATTTTTTGCTGAATCTTTCATACTAAAAATTACCAAAAAGTATGAGAAGGGCAAAACTATGTCTCACAGAGTTCAGAGTTGTCGTGGAATGGTCTGCATAAAATATGTAACTTGTTTATTTAAGTTGTACATTTTTGCAGTTTAAAAGTGATTTTATTGGCTTTCATTTAAGACATGGTAGAGTTGATTGACCCCTTGGGAATAGAAATGGCAAAGAATCAGTGATTACAAGGAAAGTATCCATGATGCCGAATCGAATTTTCATATTTACATCCCTTATAATGATTCACACATATGTATAAAGTTATGGAATTTTAGGCTGAACATTTCACACTGAAAAGGGTGAAAAACTGGTAGAAGGGCGAAACAATGTCTCACAAACTGGAGGATTGGACTGCCATGTGCTGCATGAGACATGTAACCTTTTTATGTAATTCATTTAGATGTTCCAACTGTATAAAGGTGCCATTTAGGGCAAAACTGGATTTTAGTTAAAGTAATTGTAGGAGGTTTTGGACATTGTAAAACTCACATCATGAATCTGACATCATTCTCTTGAAATCCAACCATTTGAGAGCGAGGCAGGGACTAGCATCCCTGACCAATCCCGTCAGTAAACCTGCCCAGACATATACTTTGATGATGTCACTATGCATTATAAATAAGAATCCCTGACAAGCGACTCCAGACAGACACTCTTCCTGAAGTTCCTACACTGCGTTTCTGAGAATGCTCCATCCAGATTCCAGACCCCACTACAAGGCCAAAGAATTGCTGACCCTACTCCAGAGCCCACTGCAAAATCCAAGCATAGCTGATCCCTACTCCATCAAGATTATTGAAATCGAAAAATCCACTAAAATCCCAAATAACCAAAGGGGAAAGCTGTGGTACCTTTTGCATCCTGAAATCAGACTGGCCTGCTGCTCACTAACTGCATGCCCGCTGCAATCCTGCCATCCAGCTGACCTTTAGTATCCAGTGACCAAAATTGCCATTCTGCTGTCCTTGCCATCCAGTGACCAGAATGGTCCAGCTGTTTTCTTTTGCCAGGCGCGCAGCCGTGTGGTGACCAGACTGAGTATAATGCCTACCCCATAGAAACCCATAACCTATATTTTCTTGCCTTTGCCCTTATCCCACCCTCTAAGCCATCCTATCCTTATCCTGATAACTTGTTAAAACTGTTAGAATTATCTGTGCACCCAGGCCGTGACTTCCTAAAGTGCTAGCGCCATCCATTCTCCATTTTGTCTTGTGTAATCCCAAACCTTTAGTCATATTTCGATTGGTCGGACTGGTTTCCACCAGGGTTGGGCGCTGGGGTCACAGGGTTGAATTCGCAAATCAACCTTGGATCGTAGTGTGTCCATCTTTGGTGGTCTAGTCTGAATACTCTAGTTTAAAGTAAAGCTGTTCTTGTCACAACTAATTTCGTTTCCTATTTTACATCTTCATTTTGCTCAGAGTGCACATTTTTATATCTTGTATAACTCATCCATTTTTATAGCTAGAGGCCTATTTTCAACTCTAGACAGTCCCTGTGATATATATCTATCCCTACCCTCCACCCCTACCCCAACACTCCAAATCAGAGTATTTCACCCGTTTTTATTAAAAACTGTTTGGGTAATTTAAAGCGGGGATTGAAAAGAAATGCAACTTTTACACGTGTCATTTGTCTGCAATCTGTTCTAAAATTTCCACTCAATTCAAATTGTATGCCTTTTGCTGATCCATTGCCTTGTGATTGCCAGTGATAGAACTACATGCTATTGTGATAAATAAGTGTATATTATAATTCAACCACACATTAATTCCTTAGTTGCCATTTTCGATTGCTATTTTAGGCCTTTGTTAAGTGTTTAAAGTCCATTTTGCCTCTTATTCTGTGAGGGAAGGTCGGATTTTATAGCTGATGCTTCTTTCTATCTACTCAGAATTTGATTATTTGTGGGTTGAGGGAACATTGCAGGGGAAACCTTAACTTGTGTGCTATCTATCCTGAATCAAAAAGTGCTCCTGTTCCATTGTGCTGTAAATATGTTCTAGGGGAAGGTTAACCAAGTGCATTGCTCACAATTTCATTGTAATTATCACTCCATTGGTGATTGCTGCCCCATATTAAAAATTGTAGGATTTCTTTTTAATTTTAAAATAAATAAATAAATATTTCATTTCACCAACCAGCCTGGTTCATGGTCCATTATGACCCGGGGTATTTGAAAAAGGGGGTCTGATATGAGTTGTGTACCATCTAAATTTGAATCGGCATAAAATAAGGAGAAAAGCATCTCAGTTGTGCGCTACATACTAGGCCAAGACCAAAGTGTGAGTTGCCTGATTAAAATCCTTAAATGTATCACAGCAAATTATTGTAATTGAACCTGAAGTTTTTCCAGATGTTGCTTACTTGTAACAACTGTGTATGCCCCGTTGAAACGTGGCTATCAGTGCAATAATGTGTGATTGCACATAGCAGGAAACAAAATATTAGTGACACAAATGCTCCTAGCATCTATTACAGACAGTCACATCTGTTGCAGCAACATTTTCTTGAATAACTGTGTTCATGCCAGTCCTCTGTATGCTGTTGAATCAGATGGCACCACAAAGAAGTGGGTGCATCACCTAACTTGGTGTTAGCTTCTTTATGGCATCCAGTGTTATTGCACAGAGTACATGTGGTGAGATGTTGTGATTTGTCCTGTAGTATGAAAAACCTCTGCAATGTTCACTTTCTTACTGGAAGAAGAGGAGATGCACGTTTGCTTATCTAACCACTTCGGAGGTAGTGTTGGCAGTGTGGGTTTTATTCTGACTGTGAGACACTAATATTTTTCACTTTATGATCGGGTGAGTGGTACGTTCCTAAATGCTCACACTAGAAAAAATACGATATAGGGAAAATTCTATGGAAAGAGGGCCAAGAGATGCTTGCAAGAATAACAAGTTTTAATTATACAAAACATAGGTGTACCAGCAAAGAGCTCTGCTGCTCAGGAACGTTATGAGCAAAAAAGGTGCAAGCAAGAGCTTAAAAAGGGGCACAACATCATCAGTATACGGTAAAAAGCTGCGTGGCTAGTTGGTGTCACCCTATGCATGTCCAGACTCCTCCATAGGGGATGCCAGGCCATTGGCCCCAGCCCCGCCCATCCATTAGCCATCACGTGGGGTCACCTGGGATCATCGTCTTCAGGGAACCAAGGTTGAAAATACAATTAAAATGCTATTCTAACAGTGCTACCCTTTGTTACACAGGGTACCTGGCATGATCATGGACTGGTACAGGGCTAGGCTTGTGAGTCAACTAGCATCCAAGGCATCCACCCTCACTTGTATACTATGATTTATTCTTCCCTGCACCTCGCATTACAGATCATGCCATGGTAAAGTACAGATAGGATGACCATTCTTTTAGATCGTTTATGGTTGTCTGGTTTATGGTCAGTGGGCTTGGGGTCAACTGGTATCTTGGAATTCAGGGTTCTCCAGCAGGGGGTCTGGCATGGATTCACATGCTCATGAATATTCCCCGTTGTCAGGCTGGGAATCTTTGGTAAAGAAAAAATCTGTTTCAGTTTCACTTCTGAACTATCTTTCTCCTAGCGACCAATCAATCGTCTCTGGGTCATACTGCCCCCAACCAATGACTGCCCTCTACCTAAACCCCTCCTCTGGCAGCCATCTTCAGATTTTTGCCGCACGCTCAAGTGGTGGAGTCCTCGTGATTAGCTCTCTGGCTTTTTACTGCGTTTTGCACTTTTTTTCCAGAGTTTTACTCTATTTTTCAGTCAATGGAGCATCAAACTCCATCGACCCATCATCCAATTAACAGGGTCCCATTTTTAGATTTTCCATCACCCCTCAAGGGCTGAATTTCGTCGAGTTAGGATTCCAGAAAATTCTTCGAGGCCTTCTCTGCGTGTACATGGCTGAGGAGAAGCATGACTCTGCTCAGGGTTTGCCCAGGATGTGGCCTACGGAACATCTACTTGGACGATGGGCATTCCCTATGCCTCTATTGCCTACATTCAGACCAAACGCATGTAGAAGAAGACTGTGCATTTTGCAAGGAGATGGTCCCCTACACCATGAAGGATCAGCGCAAGCATCTCACTGAGTGGCTTCAGGCCAAGGCCCCTGCTATGGGTGAGTCCCGGCAGCATGCCTCCCCCAGCCACAAGAAGAAAACTGAGCGGTCTTCTAAGACCTTTGAGGGTGCTCCAGCGACGTGGGCCCAACATAAGGCTAAGCACTGCGAGTCCACTGGCACTGGTAGCTCCGTTGCGACTAGCTCCACGGTAGCCAGGGCGGCCTCAGTGTCTCCAGCACCTTCAACCATGGCGAAGAAGAGGAAGTCTGCCCACCCGGGTAAGCTTCTGGAGAAATCCTGTATGGGCCAGTTGGAGAAGGCCAATGGGGAGCAGGGCGCTGACCCCCACCCCAAGGTGAAGGCCTCTAGCTTGAACAAGATCGTGCAGGCCCAGATTCACCCGACAAGGCCTTCTATTGAAGGTGTGGTGGCGTCCCTAGCCAGGGCAGGGTGCGGTCCCCAAGCAAGAGTTTCCCTGCCTGCCAGGAGGGAATCATCTTTTCAACCCATAAAGAAGACACCGGAGAAGGCGGTGCCCATCATCTCCCCAAAACCGTCTTCCTGGAGGCAGAGAAGGGGGCCATGGTAGTCCTGCAGGGCACAGACATCTCCTCTGAGGAGGAGCTTTCTACTCTCCTTACCATTTTGGACAAGAAGTTCATCAAGGCCAAGTCCTACGGAAAGGATCCCGACGAGGGAGACGTCGAGAGTGGTGACGAAACCAACGAGGAGGAGCAGGCTGTGGAGGAGTTGGAGAACCCTACACCACTACCTCTGTTGTTCCCACTTCCGCCACCTCAGCAACCACCTCAACCCCCAGCAGACATTACGGTGGACATTATCCAGGCACTCCACACCTTGTGTTCGAAGATTCAGACAATAATGCCCCTTCCGCCGATGGACTGTCTCGCGGCACTGGAAGATCCCGCGGTACCGGGGCCATCGGGTGTGCCCCATGCCAAGAACAGGAGAGTTCACCACCTTTTCACCCATTGACCCCTCCCCTCCACCGAGGGAGGATATGGACCTGGATACAGCGACAACGGGAACAGGCATGGGCATGGACCATGATGGCGGGTTAGGAGACCTCCCGTCTCTGCCACCCAGAGCCTCACCGCCCGACGAGATAGGCTTGTTCCATGCCATGATCTCTAGGGCCTCGGACCTGTTTCAGCTGACCCCCGAGGAAAAGAAGAAAGAGGGTTTCCTGTACCAACGCTGCGAGGCTAACAGGAAGATTGTGCTGTGATCCCTCTGTTGGACAACATTTGGGATGAGGGGCTTTCCCGTCCTCATCCCCGGCAAAGAGGGACCGGTAAGAAAAGAAGTACAGGGTGCCAGACTCTGCACCCAAGTGTTTGAGGTCCCAGCCTTGATTGAACCGGCCGTGACGTCGGGCCCCCACCTGTGCACCCCGATGGGAGCCCGGCTGGCAAACTTCATCAGCATGTAGACCGTTGGGTGCTGGATGCTCTGGCCCACGGACACACCCTGGAATTCCAACGAAAGTGTCCGCGCATACCACTAGTGGCCAGGCAGGAAAACCGCATCCCTCAGCTTCTGCTGGAGGTGCGGGCCATGCTGAAGAAGGGCGCGATAGAGCTCATTTGAAAGAGGCTCCAGGGCTCCGGAGTATACCCTCGGTACTTCCTCGTCAAGAAGAAGATGGGCGTTTGGAGGCTCATCCTCGACCTCCGCCGCCTGAACAAGTACATCAGATCCCAGAAGTTTCTGATGGTCACTCTTCAGCACCTGCAAGGACAGCTGGAAGAGGGGGATTTCCTATCGTCGCTGGACTTGGAGGATGCCTACCTTTACATCCCCATTCACAAGGACACCGTAAGTTTCTGTGCTTTGTGGTTCAAGGGCAACATTACCAGTTCCAAGGCCCTTCCCTTCGGATTGAAGTCGGCACCAAGGGTTTTCACCAAGTGCCTGGCGCCAGTGGCGGCGCGGCTGCATCTACAAGGGGTCCCCGTTTACCCCTACCTGGACGATTGGCTCATCCGAGCGAAATCGAGGGAGATCGCCGTCACACACACAGCGAAAACCCTCCAGCTGCTGACGGAGCTGGGGTTCTTGGTGAACTATGCGAAATATTGCGTAATGCCATCACAAGACCTACTGTTTCTGGGGTCTCGACTCAACATGGTGTCATGCCTGGTGTCCCTGTCGGAGGAGAGGATAGCGGCCATCCTGGGCAAGGTACAATGGCTGTGGACTCTGAAGATCGCAAGGGTGAGGTCCATCAAGTCCCTTCCCAGCATGATGTCATCATGCATATGCCTAATTCGGTTGTGCAGGCTGCGGATGTGGCCACTGCAAGAGTTCCTCAACGCCCGTTGGATTCAGGTATCAGGGAGCTTCAAGGACAAGATCTCTCTCTCGAGAAGAGTTTCCATCGAGCAATATGGTGATGGGGAGTCCACATGCATTTGTCGGCGGGCACAGCCTTCCAGACACCACCTCATCAGGAGACAGTCATGACGGATGCCTAACTGGAAGGTTTGGGTGCACACACCAGAGGTATCCATGCAAGAGGCCTGTGGATAACGAAGGAGAAGTCGTTGCATATCAATGTAATGGAGCTGCGGGCAATGTTTTGGGCCCTCAAGTCTTTCCTTCCGTCCCTCAAGGGCAAGGTGATACGGGTCTTCATGGACAACACCACCATGATATTCTACTTGCAGAAGCAGGGGGCACCAGATCCCCAGCACTCTCACAAGAGGCGCTGGACCTATGGCACTGGGCCATTGCCCAGGGAATGTTCCTCCTCCCGTTTAATCTAGCAGGAGTGAAGAACACTGTCACCGACTCCCTCAGTAGGGAGCTGCGCTCTTGCCATGAGTGGGAGCTTCAGCAGGACCAAGTTGATCTTCTGTTCCATCGATGGGGCAATCCCCAGATCAATCTGTTTGCGATGGCAATGTACACCAAGTGCTGGAGGTTCGCCAGCAGGTTTACCCAGCCGGGGAGCATGGGGTACTCATTCTCATTCCCCTGTTGCTTCTTTGACTAGTCAATCAACTCAGACAGTCCCGGTGCAGGAGGATCCTCGTTGCGCCGGCGTGGCCTAGACAGATATGATACCCAGACCTTCTGGACTTGTCAGTGTCCCCTCCAGTCAAGCTTCCGGCAGCTGCAGATCTTCTCACCAGAGGTTTTGAACTTGCTGGCCTGGCCCTTGCAGCACTACAGTTTGGAGGATACGATATCCCGGCAGACTGCAAGGAGGTGCTTGCCAAGGCCAGGGCTTTGTCTACACTGAAATGCTACAGACAGAAGTGGAAGAGGTTCGCCGTCTGGTGCCGTGCACCCTCTATGGATTACGGCTCTGCAGATGCTGCCGTATTTGCTGTTACTGGCCAAAGCAGGCTGGCTCATGCTATCTCCCTCTACACCAGGACTCCGGGACGGTTGTTGTTATGGTCACACCGCCTGGTCAAGGAGTTCATCGAAGGACTTTTCTGTTCGTTACCGCCAGTGACGGCTCTGGCCTCGGCGTGGGAGCTCAATGTGGTGCTGACTAGGCTCATGGGTCTGCCGTTCGAGTCTATGCATTCTGCAAGACTGAAATTTTTGGCGTGGAAAACAGCATTTCTTGTGGCCATCACCTCCGCACGACAAGTGGGAGAGATCCAAGCCCTCTCTTGTAAACCACCTTACTTGACATTCCACGAGATGAGTGTGGTGCTACGACACACCCCTCCTTCCTGCCCAAGGTGCAGTTGGACTTTCATCTAAATGACCCCTTGGAGTTACCTGTGATTTTTATGATGCCTTCATCGCAGGCTGAAAGGACTTTGCACTCGCTGGATGTGGCTAGAGCACTGAAGTTCGACGTGAAACGCACAAAGGGATTACAGAAGATGTTGCAACTTTCTGTGTTTGGCCCTGTGAACCATGGGAAGGCCCTCTACAATGCTTCCATTTCCAGGTGGCTCTCCGGCTGCATGTGTACTGCTATGTATTCTTTATTCATGAGCATGTAAATGCATGCCAGACCCCATGCCGGAGAAGGAACAAGTTACTTAACTGTAACTGTTGTTCTCCAGCATGGGTCTGGCATGGATTCACATGCGAACCCTCCTGCTTACCCCTCTGTGACTCTTCTCTTAGTCCTACTGCCACTTTACGTGCTACCAAATATGAAGATGGCTGCCAGAGGAGGGGCTTAGGTAGAGGGCAGTCATTGGCTAGGGGCAGTATTACCCAGAGACCAGTGATTGGTTGTTAGGAGAAAGACAGTTCAGAAGTGAAACTGAAGCATATTTTTTCTTTACCGAGCATTCCCAACCTGACGACGAGGAATGTTCATGAGCATGTGAATCCATGCCAGGCACATGCTGGAGAACAACAGTTACAGGTAAGTAACTTGTTCCTTCTTGGCGCTCAGACAGTTGTAGGGGCTATAACTTGTAGTTGGGCTGGGTGGGGGTTAGAGGATTGCTCTTGACTGGTTGTGATAACACGTGCAGCGAGGCACCTAGCACCGTCTCATGGCCTTGCAGGACACATTCTTTCTTGGGATAAAACGTACTGGCAACAGTTGTATAACAACAAAGGGTTTCTGTGAAAATTGACACAGGGGGTATCTCTCTCGTCAGCGCTTGGGCCTATTTAGGCTTCTTTATCAGGCCTGTGTGTATATTGCAGTGCCATGCAGGCCCAATGTTTCTGCAATAGCTACAAAATAACACCTGTTTATGTATGCGCATTATGTCCAAACATTGTCATTTATTATTATGGCTGTCACACTCACCTGTGTCTCTGCAGGAACGATGGATCGCCTCCTTTGGCCCCGAGTACTCACTTCCTCTGTTTCGCCCAGAGGAATACCTGCCAAATATAAGATCGACACTAAGATCTGGGTTCTCCTGATTCCCCTGAGCTCCCTCCCTTCTCTCTAAAAATGTGCTGTGATGTCCCCAAAGGGCTTACTCTTGGTCTTTAGTGGGGTGCACACTCCATCCTGCATTCGCAGGGGCGCGATTCTATTGGGGGATCCGTAGCCCTACACACACGTAGGAATGATGGCCAATGTCTGTTTTCCACGTTCAGATGCCACACACTGTTCTGACTTTACAGCGAGGCAGTAGTGTTCCATGTGCTAGTTACTTCACTAGCAAGGAGTTTTTCCGCACGGTGAACGTTGCACTGGGGTTTTTGGATTTTCCAGTACAGTCCGAATTGTCTTAATAATGCCAAAGGTCCCTTGGGTAAGTATGCGCAGCGTGTAGAACTCTGAAAAGCCAGAGGGTATGCGTGGTGTTACTAGCTCAAGCGCACTAAGTAATGTCTCTCCTTTCTTTTGCAGGAGTGGATTCAGGAGTGCTCGGGCTATGAACCTGGATTTCAGTGCAGCGGGAAGAACCTCAGAGATCGGGTGAGTATGCGTGGCGTTCTGGTTCATGCGCACCGCGTAATGTTCTTCTTTATATTTGCAGATGCCGATGCAGGTGTAACCTCATGTCCGGACAAAGACTGCTGCTTGGAGGAAGCACGGAGGATGATCTGGAGCAGGTAAGCAGAATCAGAAGCACGGTGAGTGTGTTGCTGATGCAGCTTACAGAAAGCAACACAAAGCACTGGAGGAATCTAGGGCGTGGCTTATATAGCCAGCCACACCCAAACACTAGCGAGCTCATGGATTTCCATACACTTCCTGTTTGGCAACAAGAAGTGGTAGCCAGGAAGTAACTAAAAATACCAGGAAGGAACTAGAGGGAGCTATCAGCTATGGGCATTTTTGTGTCTATGCCAGGCCTGCCAAGCCTCCACCCAGCTTACCCTGACTACATTCCTAGTACTCATGACAATGGCCGTGTAGGGTCTCTTGGCACGTCCCACTCTGCCCTGTAATATCACATGTGTCTTCATGTGATTTGCCTGACCCTAAAGCGTCTAGGGCGGTGGTATAGGTTAATTTCCTTCCCAACATGAGATAGGCTGTACAAAAGTGGGCAGAGCAGCATTGCCCTCCTTCCTGCCACTGCAAAACTTTCATTGTCCTCTTTCTTCCGGGTATCGTTGAGGATGGCAGTAACCCACTTGTGCTAACAGATGAGTTGCAACCAACCCTGTAACACTGTTTCCGCCGTCTGATAATCCGGTGCTACTGGGATACCATAGGTTGAGGCGGAACGGTTGTTTCCATTCCCATGGAGTCCAATAGGACTCCACAGGAATGGGAAACCCGAAGAACCGGCACTGCTAACTGTGCCGTTGCTTCAGGGAAAGCAAGGCAGTAGGTCATGACTGCCGGGCTTTCCGTGCCCCTATCGGCAATCTTGCAGTTTGGTGGTCCGGAAAGGGTGCTGGTAGGTCGCTATCAGCACTGTCTTTTCTGGACCATCAAAATTGTAATGAGGCCCATTCAGTTCTAAAATCACGTGTTACATTCTGAACTAGAATCAGTCACATCAATCTTGGTCATAATCATCAGCATCCTCTATTATCTTCCTTTTCTTCTTCATTGGTGGTGGTGGAGAGGGAGACCATGAACCCCAGCACTGTTTGCACCATAAAGTGTCTCTCTTCTCCATAGCCACACGAAGATGGCATATGCCTTGCACACTCAGAGTAACTGAATGCTCACGTCTGCATAAAAAGGTTCATAAAACAATTGTGGGATGTTTTTATCCACGCATCCAAGCCCTACCTCAAAACTGTGCAGTACTGACATGGAAAACATCATGATGGCCAGAGCTTCCCAGAAAATGCCCAGGGAAATGCATGAAGAATAGGCTGCCACTCATTTTTGCCGATGTTATGGGCACAGAAGGACACTGCCTAAAACCACCATTGGAATACCCACACAGTAGTCTGAAACCATTGGGAATGGCAATGCTGATTGCCAAAAGCAAACCCATAACTGTTGGGAATTCATTTTCTTAAATCCCAAAAAGGGGTGCAGTACCAGTACTCACCAATATCAAGAAGCTGGCGTTTTAAAACAACACCAGATTTTACTTTTTGTAGAAAACTGAATAAATGAACCCAAAACAGGCCAAAGAAAGACTTACTGAGAAGTGGATACGATGTAAAGTTATATTCTGAAGTGACTTGAAGGTTTATAACAAGACTGGCTGAGCTGTGGATTTCAGCAGTTTAAGTAAATTTGGACTGAAAGACACTAAAAATCTAAATGTTTAAATTGACTGAGTGACCTACTTTTGAGTGTCACATAGGTTTCAATTGTTTAAATGTCATAGTTTTAAACTTAGAATCAGCATTCTAGCTGCATATGTAAAAATGTTTAGTTTTATTTGAATGCAGAAAACTGGGGAACAGAAATGACATGTAGCTAAAAACTGGCTTAAAGAGATTCCAATTTTGCCTGGCAACTACCCCCCATCAGGAGTGAAACTTGAGTCACAGCTGTGTTCCCAGGCCTATCTGCCTTTTGCTGGCCACACTAAGGATATGCCATCTCTCTGATAATTGAATTAAGGGGAGCCCCCACAGAATACAGGAGCTCTGAACAAAGCCCTGTCCTGACTCAGGCAAATGCTTTATTGGCGGGAGTCGTAAATGGAGCTTCCTCCTGGAAGGACAGAGGAGGAGCACTGCCTGTGAGAGCAAGCTGGCTTGGCAGAACTGTAAAAACCAGACATTCAACCTTGTGCTGGGGGGAAACCACACCCCTTTGGGGCCAGAACCTAACTCTAAAAAGATGGATCATTCATAGAGCGGACTTGTGAAAATTATTTAAATGATACCATAATTCTTGTGATTTTTCTGCCCACATTTTAAGACGTGTTAGGACCCGGTGGTATGTTCAGGTGGGTTTTAGCGGAAAAGAGGATATTACTCAAAATGTGTGCATGTGAAAAATCTGACACTTCATCAACTAATGTCCATACTCCTTGCGCACATGTGTGTAAATTTGGGTTAATGTCCGAAATTGCAAAATCAGTTAAAAAGTGCAAATATTGCCATTTCTGAATGCAAGCTCCCAGGAAGAGCAGATTTGGACAAGGGTATACCTCCTGTGATATGTGAGGGGTGCGTGTAATTTTAAACGAATGTGTACCTGTGCAAATATGTTTTTTGAGCAAATATAGATTGTGTGTAAAGTTGACAGGGGTGGGTTCTCTGTATCATAAACAGACCTCATCATGATGACACTTCATTTCATTCCCCCAATCAAGGGGAAGCGGATGAAGTGGCCAATGACAAGGGGAGAGGGGTAGGGCCTAGGAAGCTAGCCTCTCCACCCATTTTAAAAACAGATAAAAGCAGACAGGCAGGACAGATAGGGACCTTCAAATCCATTTGCAGCTGGAAGCTCTGCCGGAAAATCCATACTTTACCTCCATCAATCTCTAGAGAAAGCTGTGCAGAAAGATCCAGACTTCAAATCCATCAATCTCCAGAATCCAGAGAGAGCAGACCCAGACCAGACCGCTGTTAGCAGAACCAGAGAGAGCTGACCCAGATCACTGTGAAGTGCAGAGACCAGAGTCCAGTCTAAAACCTGACCAGATCCGTGGCGAGGCCCATTTAATTCAAGAATATAGTGTGAGTACCTAGCAAACTGTTCAGAACCAATCTCTTAGTTAAAATAATATAATTCAAGCTATTTTAATCTAAGTAGAACTGCCTCCTAACTGTCACCTGTCATTTTCTAGTTGCTAGCTGTCACTTGTCTTTTTGAACTTTAAAATTTCAAATCTGAAAAACGACCTTTATTTAATCGCTCATATCTCTGTGACCGTTTGTCCTAGAGACTTGCAGTAACTTTCATCTGGAAGCTGAGATCCTAGGCTGTCCTAGGACCCCAAAACACTATTGATAGTCCTTGTAGTTCCTCTGTAATCGCGCCCGGCGCACTCGGAAAAATCTGCCGCGATTTGACATTTTGCCGCGATTTGCAAATTTCTCAACGTGTGAAAACAGCAGTTTTCTTGCTTTCATTTGTCAAAAATCCGTTTAACCTGCTAGTTACACCCTAGATCCTTGCTAAAGTGAGCCTGAACTCATCCCAAGTATATTTCACTCACCCCGAACCTCCTAAAGGGAATTAAAACCATTTTTAGCATATTTTTCACTTCATTGCCAGCACATATAAAAGCATTTTGGGCTTGTGTTTAAAACTCCGATCTGTACTCTAAGCTTGCTGGGGTGAACTGAATTACATTTGATTGCATTTCTGAGAACTGTGTGCTTTCCTTCCATTTCCTTGCATTGCATAAAGGGGGGAGGGGATTGCCAGAGAAAAGTGATTACATTGTTTTGTTGAAATCATATTGAGTATTTTCTGTATTGCATTTTCATTCAACATTACATCCATCTGAACTTATATAAAGCATTCTCTACCAACTTCTTCTTCTGTTCCTATTCACAAGTGTGCTAGTGCCAGATTCTCCGTTGTTAATCTTTATCATATCAGATTAAGTGTGATATCCAATTATTAATTTATTATAAAGTGTGATATATATATCTATTGTTTAAATTATCAAATAAACCTTTAAACGTGCAAAACAGAACTACTTCTTGGCTCAGTGGGGTCAGGGGGATTCCGAGAGAGGGGTGTTATATAGGGGTAGTCATCCAGAACGCATGAACTGGACATAAAGATATATCAATAAGGATTTCCATTCAGTATCCCAGACTAGGCATTGACTTAGCTGTAGTGTTGAATTGAATCCTCTTACACAATTTCAGCACAAACAACTGTAACAGTAAATTACAACCACTGAATGTATTCTTTTGCCTGGTTCTAAACAAGTACGTGTTCTTCTTTTCCTTGTCAAGACATGGAATTTGCATTTATATCACGTAAGGTTGTCACTGGTATTGTCTCCTCCCTAGAAATAAAAAAGAACACTTACATGCAGCCACTGACTGCACGCTCTTGCATGTATTGAATTAACAAAAAACATTTCTGCACAAGCAACATGCATTTTCGCCGGCCACAAGAAGATGACACTCAGTTAAAACCACTGAATACACTCTTTCTCCTCCAAAGATGTCTACTCCTTTTACTAACCAATAAACACGTCTCTTCCACAGACACTAACTGATGGCATGCTGGTTTACAACTATGTAATGTAGTCTTCTGCCTGCTTCCAAATAATTCTGCGGCGTTTTTATCCTCAATCTTGTCACTTTTTTCATGTCATGCCAGGTGGCAACTGGGATTCTCTTTGCACATTTTCTGCTATCCCATCCCCATTGTATAGTGCTCAGAATAACTAAATGTCGGAATACATCATAGCCGAGCAGATATGATTTTATGATACGAGCCCATATTTGTCATAGAGCTTTGACACTGACATTTTACGTTGATATGTCACCGTTATTAAGAAAAATGCTTTTTCCTTGAGGGAAGGCAGATAAGAACTGGTTTATTATGAATAAATGCCACTATTCTTGCTGCATTGCTTTTCACAGGATAGGTGCAAAGCAGTCCCTATAGTCATTTTGTATCCTTTATTAGGGGGTTTCACAGGAAATATTCCAACAGCAGCACTGAATGAACATGAAATGAACATCCACTCAATGGACACATGTGATTATTCTGTTACCATCAGATCTATCATGCTTATGAAGCAAAGCAAGGGGCTTCTGTGCAAACTGACACGTTGGCAAGTCCTCCAGAAAATCCATGTGGAATGTTATGTTTCCTAGTGAATCGAGTGTGTGATGCGGCATGTGTGTCCGGTATTGGATGGCCAAGAGAATCGAGCCGGTTAGTGATAGTCTAGAACTGAGCATTAATGCATCTACGCTAGACATGTACAGTGACCTCGTCTAGGAAGTGTACAGTAGTGGCACTCCCCCATGGGGCTGGAATGGATGGTGCCATGAGTTTCACATGGAGCAGATGGGTGGTAATTTGAAATAATGGTTCTATCACGGGCTTAGTCTAAAACCCCTCCTAGAAATTCTCTTATGCTCATTCCAAGGAATTCGATTTCAATCCAGTTCAGTTAAAAATGCTTGCTCACCGCAGAAGCGCAAGTGCATTTAACACCCAATGCATCCGTCAGTAATTCTTCTCTTTCTACTGTTTGACTACATAAAGGTACGCCAAGATTATTTGGGCCAAGAAGCCATGCACCAATCATATTGCCCCAGGACCAGTGGCGAGGTGGTTATAATCATCACATGTATAGATAAGAAAAGTATGCTTGACACTTGGGATGGCATCCTTAGATAGAGTATTACTAGTGTATAGACTAAATTGCTTCTGGGTTAAGTAGCTAGCCGTAATGCCATTATTGAATATACCCCACATATGTTATATTTCAAATTGATATGGAGAAGAAAGGAGTTTAGGGCATTGTAATTCCATAATGTGGAATGTCAGACCTGTTTCCTGCAGTTCCATAGCATATTCAGAAATTTGCCTACCTTTTTTCGAATGTGGTTTTGTTCAACTGCAATGGTATCAATACATGTTTTTGGCTAATTATGAGTATGAAAACACCAAGCCATCATGACTCTGGTGGTGTATATAGTGCATTTTCAAGTTATATTTAAATACATTGATAGAAAGCACAGATTTAGGGGTCGATTCATGGAATTAATGTGCGCCGAAAATTCCTGCGCAGAGGTGCCAAAACGTGCGAATCGCAGTGCAAGTGCGAAAATCGCAGGAAAACCAGCGCACAGCGATTCATGGAAGTCCGTGCGCGAGAAAAACATTGGATGTGCGCAAAAAATGTTCGCCGCGCATGCCGGCCCACAGGTCATCCAACAGCGTGCGCCACGGCCACTGCGAAATCGCACATAGCGCGGCGCACATCACAAAAGTAGGCGGAACACAGGGCGGAACACTCGGAATGGGGAACAACGCGTGAAAATATGGGCATCACGGGGGAAGTACAGGAGGCAAGTGCGCGGAACCCCCACACGCTCGCCTACAACCCATATTCATGGAATCGAATAGGGCAAACCAGCGCACGGTCAATGACGCGCACATGGCCAAACAAGTATGCCACAAGTAAGCAGGCGGTAGCGCCCCTGCGACTGAAAAAAATGTGCACCAAAAAGTGCGCTAACAAAAAGCACCCATATACAGCCATGATGAATGGGCCATACAGTGGCCCTCTAGGACAAATGAGGTGCAAAGGGGCACCGACAAACACGGACACCCGCTGTGTGAAAAATAGCGTGTGCGCGTGTTTCTGGGTGCGTGGAAAGTTCCACACGCGATTAGCCTGGGTACGTGTACTACGGGGTGCGCGGGAAGGTCCACACGCAATTGGCCTGGGTAGGTGGGGGTGCGTGGGAAGTTCCACACGCGATTGGCCTGGGTACGTGTACTACGGGGTGCGCGGGAAGTTCCACACGCGATTGGCCTGGATACGTGTATTCCGAGGTGCGCGGAAGATTCACACGCGATTTCTGCAAGGTACGTGTATTTCGGTGGTGCCGGGGAATGCTACACGTGATTTGGCCATGTGGGTCCTCCCAGGTGTTCCCTCTACACCCTCCACGGCCCCTGCAGGCAGCCCACACCACAGGGTACTACCCTGCACCCCTGCTCATGTCCCACAGGCAACACATCCACCATGGCCATGACCACCAGCCAACCCACATGTCACCTTGCACTACTGATCACCAGCACATGTCTCTCACCACCCCCACCCTCCAGGGGCAGACTCCACCAGGCCCCCACTCATGTCTCCCTGCACCCCCACCCCGCAGCAGTGCAGGGGCAGCCTCCACCAGGCCCCATCCATGTCTACCATCCCCCCACCCCCCAGCAGTGCAGGGGCAGCCTCCACCAGGCCCCCACTCATGTCTCCCATCACCCCCACCCCCCAGGGGCAGCCACCACCAGGCCCCCACTCATGTCCTCTATTACCCCCACCCCCCAGCAGTGCAGGTGCAGCCTCCACCAGGCCCCCACTCATGTCTCCCTGCACCCCCACCCCCCCCAGCCACCAGGGGCAGCCTCCACCAGGCCCCCACTCATGTCCAACTCATGTCTTCCACCACCCCCACGCCCCAGCCACCAGGGGAAGCCTCCACCAGGCCCCCACTCATGTCTCCCACCACCCCCACCGCCCAGCAGTGCAAGGGCAGCCTCCACCAGGCCCCCACTCATGTCTCCCATCGCCCCCACCCCTCAGCCAGCAGGGGCAGCCTCCACCAGGCCCCCACTCATGTCTCCCACCACCCCCACCCTCCAGCCACCAGGGGCAGCCTCCACCAGGCCCCCACTCATGTCCAACTCATGTCTCCCACCACACCCACCCCCCAGCCACCAGGGGCAGCCTCCACCAGGCCCCCACTCATGCCTCCCCCCACCCCCACCCCCCAGCAGTGCAGGGGCAGCCTCCACCAGGACCCCACTCATGTCCCCTATTACCCCCACCCCCCAGCCACCAGGGGCAGCCTCCACCAGGCCCCCACTCATGTCTCCCACCACCCCCACCCTCCAGCCACCAGGGGCAACCTCCACCAGGCCCCCACCCATGTCTCCCACCACCCCCACCCCCCATCCACCAGGGGCAGCCTCCACCAGGCCCCCACTCATGTCTCCCACCACCCCCACCCCCCAGCAGTGCAGGGGCAGCCTCCACCAGGCCCCCACTCATGTCCCCTATTACCCCCACCCCCCAGCAGTGCAGGGGAAGCCTCCACCAGGCCCCCACTCATGTCCCCATGCACCCCCACCCCCCAGCAGTGCAGGGGCAGCCTCCACCAGGCACCCACTCATGTCTCCCATCACCCCCACCCCCCACCCACCAGGGGCAGCCTCCACCAGGCCCCAAATCTGTCTCCCACCACCCCCACCCCCCAGCAGTGCAGGGGCAGCCTCCACCAGGCCCCCACCCATGTCTACCACCACCCTCACCCCCCAGCAGTGCAGGGGCAGCCTCCACCAGGCCCCCACCCATGTCTACTACCACCCCCACCCCCCAGCAGTGCAGGGGCAGCCTCCACCAGGCCCCCACCCATGTCTACCACCACCCTCACCCCCCAGCAGTGCAGGGGCAGCCTCCACCAGGCCCCCACTCATGTCTCCCATCACCCCCACCCCCAGGGGCAGCCTCCAACAGGCCCCCACTCATGTCCCCTATTACCCCCACCCCCCAGCAGTGAAGGGGCAGCCTCCACCAGGACCCCACTCTGTCTCCCACCACCCCCACCCCCCAGCAGTGCAGGGGCAGCCTCCACCAGGCCCCCACCCATGTCTACCACCACCCTCACCCCCCAGTAGTGCAGGGGCAGCCTCCACCAGGCCCCCACTCATGTCTCCCATCACCCCCACCCCCAGGGGCAGCCTCCAACAGGCCCCCACTCATGTCCCCTATTACCCCCGCCCCCCAGCAGTGCAGGGGCAGCCTCCACCAGGCCCCCACTCATGTCCAACTCATGTCTCTCACCACCCCCACCCCCCCCAGCCACCAGGGGCAGCCTCCACCAGGCCCCCACTCATGTCCCCTATTACCCCCACCCCCCAGCAGTGCAGGAGCAGCCTCCACCAGGCCCCCACTCATGTCTACCACCAACCACACCCCGCAGACTCCACCAGGCCCCCACTCATGTCTCCCACCACCCCACCCCCCAGCAGTGCAGGGACAGCCTCCACCAGGCCCCCACTCATGTCTCCCATCACCCCCACCCCCAGCCACCAGGGGAAGCCTCCACCAGGCCTCCACAAATGTCCCCTATTACCCCCAGCAGTGCAGGGGCAGCCTCCACCAGGCCCCCACTCATGTCCCCATGCACCCCCACCCCCCAGCAGTGCGGGGCAGCCTTCACCAGGCCCCCACTCATGTCTCCCATCACCCCCACCCCCCAGCCACCAGGGGAAGCCTCCACCAGGCCCCCACCCATGTCTACCACCACCCCCACCCCACAGCCACCAGGGGCAGCCTCCACCAGGCCCCCACTCATGTCTCCCACCACCCCACCCCCCAGCAGTGCAGGAACAGCCTCCACCGGGCCCCCACCCATGTCTACCACCACCCCACCCCCCAGCAGTGCAGGGACAGCCTCCACCAGGCCCCGACTCATGTCTCCCATCACCCCCACCCCCCAGCCACCAGGGGCAGCCTCCACCAGGCCTCCACAAATGTCCCCTATTACCCCCAGCAGTGCAGGGGCAGCCTCCACCAGGCCCCCACTCATGTCCCCATGCACCCCCACCCCCCAGCAGTGCGGGGCAGCCTTCACCAGGCCCCCACTCATGTCTCCCATCACCCCCACCCCCCAGCCACCAGGGGAAGCCTCCACCAGGCCCCCACCCATGTTTACCACCACCCCCACCCCGCAGCCACCAGGGGGCAGCCTCCACCAGGCCCCCACTCATGTCTCCCACCACCCCCACCCCCCAGCAGTGCAGGGGCAGCCTCCACCAAGCCCCCACTCATGTCCCCTATTACCCCCCACCCCCAGCAGTGCATGGGCAGCCTCCACCAGGCCCCCACTCATGTCCCCATGCACCCCCACCCCCCAGCAGTGCAGGGGCAGCCTCCACCAGGCCCCCACTCATGTCTCCCATCACCCCTACCCCCCAGCCACAAGGGGCAGCCTCCACCAGGCCCCCACTCATGTCCCCTATTACCCCCACTCCTCAGCAGTGCAGGGGCAGCCTCTACCAGGCCCCCACTCATGTCTACCACCACCCCCACGCCCCAGCCACCAGGGTGGGCAGCCTCCACCAGGCCCCCACTCATGTCTCCCACCCCCCCACCCCCCAGCAGTGCAGGGGCAGCCTCCACCAGGCCCCCACCCATGTCTACCACCACCCCCACCCCCTAGCAGTGCAGGGGCAGCCTCCACCAGGCCCCCACTCATGTCTCCCATCACCCCCACCCCCCAGCCACCAGGGGCAGCCTCCACCAGGCCCCCACTCATGTCCCCTATTACCCCCACCCCCCAGCAGTGCAGGGGCAGCCTCTACCAGGCCCCCACTCATGTCTCCCACCACCCCCACCTCCCAGCAGTGCAGTGGCAGCCTCCACCAGGCCCCCACTCATGTCCCCTATTACCCCCACCCCCAGCAGTGCAGGGGCAGCCTCCACCAGGCCCCACCCATGTCTACCACCACCCCACCCCCCAGCAGTGCAGGGGCAGCCTCCACCAGGCCCCCAATCATGTCTCCCACCACCCGCACCCCACAGCAGTGCAGGGCAGCCTCCACCAGGCCCCCACTCATGTCCCCTATTACCCCCACCGCTCAGCAGTGCAGGGGCAGCCTCCACCAGGCCCCTACTCATGTCCCCATGCACCCCCACCCCCAGCAGTGCAAAGGCAGCCTCCACCAGGCCCCCACTCATGTCTCCCATCACCCCCACCCCCCAGCCACCAGGGGCAGCCTCCACCAGGCCCCCACCCATGTCTACCACCACCCCCACCCCCAGCCACCAGGGGCAGCCTCCACCAGGCCCCCACTCATGTCTCCCACCACCCCCAGCCGCCAGCAGTGCAGGGGCAGCCTCCACCAGGCCCCCACTCATGTCCCCTATTACCCCCACCCCCCAGCAGTGCAGAGGCAGCCTCCACCAGGCCCCCACTCATGTCCTCATGCACCCCCCAGCAGTGCAGGGGCAGCCTCCACCAGGCCCCCACTCATGTCTCCCATCACCCCCACCCCCCAGCCACCAGGGGCAGCCTCCACCAGGCCCCCACTCATGTCCCCTATTACCCCCACCCCCCAGCAGTGCAGGGGCAGCCTCCACCAGGACCCCACTCATGTCTACCCCCACCCCCACCCCCCAGCCACCAGGGGCAGCCTCCACCAGGCCCCCACTCATGTTTCCCACCACCCCCACCCCCCAGCAGTGCAGGGGCAGCCTCCAGCAGGCCCCCACCTATGTCTACCACCACCCCACCCCCCAGCAGTGCAGGGGCAGCCTCCACCAGGCCCCCACTCATGTCTCCCATCACCCCCACCCCCCAGCCACCAGGGGCAGCCTCCACCAGGCCCCCACTCATGTCCCATATTACACCCACCCCCCAGCAGTGCAGGGGCAGCCTCCACCAGGCCCCCACTCATGTCCAACTCATGTCCCCCACCACCCCCACCCCCCAGCCACCAGGGGCAGCCTCCACCAAGCCCCCACTCATGTCTCCCACCACTCCCACCCCCCAGCAGTGCAGGGGCAGCCTCCACCAGGCCCCCACTCATGTCCCCTATTACCCCCACCCCCCAGCAGTGCAGGGGCAGCCTCCACCAGGCCCCCACTTATGTCCCCCTGCACCCTCACCCCCCAGCCGTGCGATTCGCCTGGGTACTTGTACTTCGGGGTGCGCGGGAAGTTCCACCGGCGATTGGCCTGGGTACGTGTACTTCGGGGTGCACGGGAAGTTCCACACGCGATTGGCCTGGGTACGTGTACTTCGGGGTGCGCGGGAAGTTCCACACGCGATTATCCTGGGTACGTGTACTTCGGGGTGCGCGGGAAGTCCCACACGCAATTGGCCTGGGTACGTGTACTTCGGGGTGCGCGGGAAGTCCCACAAGCGATTGGCCTGGATATGTGTACTTCGGGGTGCGCGTGAACTTCCACATGCGATTGGCCTGGGTACGTGTACTACGGGGTGCGCGTGAACCTCCACACGCGACTGGGCCTGTGAGAGTGGGGTACATGTATTCCAGGTGTGGGCAGGAATATTTACCCACGACGGGGCCTGGGAGAGCGTGCTACGTGTATTCCTGGGGTGGGCGGGAAGATTCACACGTTCGCCTACGACGTGCCGAAAAATAAATGGTCCAATCCTGAGACACGTACGTCAGCATGAAGCAGGCGTACGTCAACCCGCACAGCATAAAAGTGCGCGCAATCAACAAACAAGCTCATACGCCAGGATGAATATACCATTCCTAGCAGCAGTGGCCGTGGGTTACCAAAGGAGGAGGAGGAGGATAGTGAGGGCCCAAATGTTCACTCCCAGAACCAGCCTTTTTGGGATGCCTGATGACCAGGTGTATGGGAGGTACAGGTTTCCCCCACACTTAATACTGGACCTGGTCAGTGAGTGGGAGGATGACCTCACATCACCCACCCTGTGCTCCCAAGCACTCAGCCCCCTGGAGAAGGTCCTCAATGTACTGCACTTCTTGGCCACAGGATCATTTCAGTGGACAAGTGCCATAGTGGGTGGGGTGTCACAGGGCATGCAGTCACGCTGCCTACACCAGGTCTTGAACATCATCAATGCACGCCCATCAGTCCGTAGGCACATATACCTGCCCAGGACACCTGCAGAAATGCAGGCTGCCACCCTCGATTTCTACGGTGTGGCACAATTCCCAAAAGTGCTAGGTGCCATTGACTGCACCCATGTGGCACTACGTCCCCCCAGGGCATCTGAGCATATCTATAGGAACCGCAAGCACTGGCATTCCATCAACGTGCAGGTAGTATGTAACGCTAAGGGAATCATCACCTCAGTATATGCCAACTATCCAGGGTCCACCCAGGACAGCTTCATTTATCAAATGTCTACCCTAAGCCGGGACCTAGAATCTGGGCGGCATGGCGATACACGGCTGCTTGGTGAGTATGAATGCCACTGCACATGCATGCATGTCAGATGCAGAGTTATGTCACTACCCCACTAATGATACCCATCACCTCCTCACCAGGGGACAGTGCCTACCCTCTGAGCACCCACATGATGACGCCAATTCGGAACCCCATCACGCCTCCAGAGGTAAGATACAACACAGCCCATATTGCAACTCGGGCATAGTGGAGCGCACATTCAGAGTGCTCAAGTCACGCTTTCGCTCCCTTGACCGTTCTGGCGGGTAGCTGTTATATGCGCCCCCAGTAGTGTGCAGGATCATATTGGCAGCATGTGTGCTGCACAATATTGCAACAAGCCGGGGCCTGGCTGTGGACATGGTGGTGCCCCCACATCCCCAACCACATGCACGGCCGCTGCGCATGGGAGGGGAGAGGGCACGGGGTGAGGCAGCCCGTATGCAGCTGGTGGCTAATTACTTCAAATAGAAATCACACCCCAGTGGAGTGCACACAGGCCTGGCACATACCATCTGATAAGCAATGATGACTCGACCTGACAATTAAGACGAACAAAGGGACTGTCAACTGTCAGAACCATAGCAGCCTGAGATTGTTCATGTGGAAGTGTCACAATGTGTGCATCCCTACCTACACAAACACCACCAATGCAGTGTCATGAAAACACACTTCCATGCTGCAGAAATGAATACCCACTTGCAAAAGACTACATGAAAACAGTGCCATGTCACCGACCCCCTCCCCGGCACGGCCACACAACACACCATGGCATGTCATGCAATGTGAGAGGAAAGAAATTAATCCCCACAACATGCCCCAAGTGTCAGCAGCTACAGTGTCCCTAATGGAAACATGTACACACATGTAATGGTCACAGTAATGCAGGACCTACAACCCACATTACCAAATACTTACCAAGAATACCAATCACCTACACAACCTCCAACCTACCTTAAACATGACATTACAGACTTAAAAAGTAGCTAGCCTCACCATCTGATGATGACAGCCCTCGGAACACTTCCAAGTATACAGTGTTAGCGCCACGCAAGAGTGTAGGTGCACTGCTTACAACATGGACTCCAGTTCCAAGGTGGACCGCATTGTGAAGACATGAGGAATGGACCTGCAAATATGGAGGATGAGATGGATGCAGAGGCACATATCAATACACCACGCAGTGTACAATACAACAACAATATGCACTATGAATGTATACACAGTATTGACTACAGACTGCCCACACAGCTCATGGGAGTCCAATGTCACCATGTACGTCAATGTCACTTGGGCACACCCTTTGCAAGCCCATTGAAACGGGAAGCAGGAGGGGTGTGTGTGACAAAAACCCAAGCATCTGAACCAAATCCATGACAAGCCTGCATGTGCCCAGCCACAATGCAGCGTATGCCCACGGGAGCCACACAAGGCAACACACTGTCCCAAAAAAAACCCAAAAAAAACACACACAAAAAAAATGGCCATTAATGGGCCCGGGGGGGTGGGTGAGGCCACCCAGGTGGTCCGAGGACAGGGCGCACACCAAAACCCACCTGTGTGGATTTTGCGAAAAAAAAACACCTCCATGGGCTCATGGCCTACACGGCTACCCTATTGTGGGAGTATCACTGCTGTCGCTATCCTCACCCTCTGCAGCTGCATCAGGAGGTGGTGGCACTATGGGAGGCAGCCCACGCAAAGCCCTAGTCTTTTCCTTCACGGCTGCAAGCATGCGGGTGTGGTAGGTCTCGTTCTGGAGGATAAGTGTGCGGAGGTCCCCATGCAACAACTCACGGGATGCCCGGACCTCCGCCCTAGTTACCTGCATCTCAGCTGAGAGCGTATGGGTGAGACGCTCCAGCTGCTGTTCTGTCCTTCGGTTTGTTGAAGCCTCAAGCTCAACAAGAGTCGTCCTGAGGTGAAGGAGTTCCAGCCTCAGGGCTTCCCTGTGGCCCTGGGACTCTATGGAGATGGCTTCCTGCAGAGTCGCCAGTGCCGCCCACCTGTCCCTGTCGGACGCCAACATGTCCTCCCTGTGTGACTGGCAGATGGAGTCGGTTGCCTGCAGTAGTCGCTCCATCAGCCTTTCGGGGGGGACAATGGAAGTGGCCACCCTATCCATGGCCTGAGCCATCATCTCTGATGATGCTGTCTGTTGGGTTGCCATACCGTAAATGGATTGCTCCCATGCGGTATTGCCAGGTGGCGTATGGCCACCACGTCGGCGGGCACCACACCTGTCTGGGGCAAGGCGAACTGCGCCTTGCTGTGCCGGCACTACCTGAGGCTGCAGGACTGCATTCCCCCTCTGATCTGCTGGCCCTGGAACAGGATCAGATGTCGCGGAGTGTGACCCTGCATCCGTAACCACCAAAGGCGTACCTGCCAACACTGACATCCCCATTGAGGGTTCTAACCCTGGTGCAGGTGGGTCGGACAGAACAGAATCCCTCCCAGGAACACTCACCTGCGACGGCACATAGGTCTCATCATCCGAATCAACACCTGAATACAGCTCGGGGGAGGTGCAGCCAGAGACACCCCTTGAGAGCACGACCTGCAGCAGTTGTGGGTTCTCACCCACCACCACACCACGTCCCTCACTGGTGGACGGTCGGCCCTCAGACCCCTCCTGGGTCTGCACCATCTCCACAACCCCAGCAGTATCAAGTGCGTCTTCCCCTGCAAAGACATAAAAGAAAACAAATGGAAACAGGCATTAGCACTATGGCACACAATTAGGGCTGAGAGGCTACAGAAACAGTACTTGATTGACACATGTCCCACATGACTAAAACACTCCCATGCATGCACCGTCACTGCGTGTGATGGGGAGGCAGATGGCACACATTGATGACACCAAGATGGAAGATGAACACATTTGCTGCATGCTGCCTAGCAGTGGCCTCAAACGTTGGCCAGTGATTGGCAGGTCAAATACACATGCCATCACACAGATGGCATGTACCCTAGCCATGAAGTGAAGAGGGAGAGGAGGTCACCAATTGTTCATTCAGTCCAGTTTGCTCATATAATTGATTATTTTCATTGTAATGGTTCAAATGTTTAACCTGCAGCTGCCAGTCAAAAATGGTCCGATAGCACAGGGACATGTCCAAACTAATCATGTCCATGAAACTGAGCCAGTCCACTGTACCATAGCCATGTCAGACATGTGACAATAGGACTGAGAAATCCCGAGTAAAAGTGGTGGTGTGCAAACAATCTGCCTGAATAAACAAGGGCAACTGGCGTGGTGTTGGGCTGGATGTCTAATGTTGGCCGAAGGGATGCTGCTATACCCAAATTCTGGTGCCAAGAATGTATAGGAAGAGGCACATGGGTGAGCCGAACCACTCAGGCACACACACCCTCCCCTGGCACCAAAACAGAAGCCCTCCCACACACACCATGCACATGGATGACACACATGCATGTGCACTCACCGGACAATGCCTCGTAATCTGCCAGTTCTCCCACGCCTTGGATCTGTTCCTCCGTGACATAGTTCCCGGCAACCTGCTCATGTGGAGTGAGTTCTATGTCGTCTGCTGGAGACCCACCTCCAGTCACTAGAGTTGCGGCATGACTTGAGGCCAGCTTATTCTTTTCCCTGCGCTTCAGGTCATTCCAGCGCTTGTAGCATTCATTAGCTGTGCGCCTCACGATTCCAAGGGCACTTATGATGTCCGCAATGGTCTGCCAGTGTGCCTGATGTTGTGCAGGTGTGGAACACAAGAATGAACGTATGCGTGTCACACGCAGCCTAGAATGACCTCTGAAGGGGTACGCGACACACGGGGCAAGCACAGATGTTAAATACGTGCGCGACTCACCGTCTGCCAGGAACAAAAGCGTGAAAAATATGCACGTGTGCGCATTGGCAACACCCCCGCCAAAAGAAGAATTGTACGCTATCTGAGGAGACAGGACAACAGTAGAAGGGAACGCTGTTTGAGGAAACAGGCCCAGGAAAAAGAGGAAAAGAGAAAAAGCTGTCAGAGGTAACAGGGAGTACGAACTGGAAACGCTGTGAAGTAAATTGCGTGTGAACCGACAAGAAGTGCAGATTTCACCCACTCACTCTCCACGAAAAGCACGTACAAGGAAATGGCGTTCTACACGTACCTTTTATACACACGTGACAGACACGCATACGCGATGAGGCCATTTCCACCAATAACGCGCTTTGACACTCGGACGTGTATCTCTTAATTTTTACACGCGCCATTCTCTACGGCCATGCACGTGACGTCCCAGCTGCGCATGGTGGCCTTTGAGCCAATGAAATCGCATATGCAAGCACACGTGGTAAAACTGCACGTCCGAGTGTCATCGCGTGTAATCGGAGGGAAGTGAGCGTACACGCGATTGGCCTGGGTACGTGTATTTCTGGGGTGCGCAGGAAGTTCCACACGCAATTAGTGGAAATCCACGTGTGCTCTGTCATCACGTGTAATGAGGGAAACAACCGCGCGCCTCACGTCACAGACGCCTTTGGTCCAATGAAATCGCATATGCGTGCTGACGTGCATACGCGCTAAGGGCCTTTCCTCGATTTACACGCAGACGTGCAGGATTTTCACGTGCCAAATCACTCCGTATCAAGCTGGCCACGCGTAAGCACACGTAAGACCACACTCCTGCCCACAAGGCCGAATTACTGCCCCCCAGAGCCCCGAGCACGCTCCCACCTGCCATCTGCTGCCTGACTGCCTGCAGCCCACGTGCCCTGCCATTTGCTGCCTGCACATCAGCCAGGGGTGCTGTTATTTATTTATTTATTTATTTTGCATTTGTTAAGCGCACTTGCAGCCCATGAGGCATCGAGGCGCTGTTACAGAGAAAACACAGATTAAGATTAGATTTTTTTTTTTCTTTGTCTTAGTTACGTATTTATAACGCGCTTAAACACTCGGAGGTTTCTAAGCGCGGACCCGGGGATCGAACCTGTTGTTGCTTTGTGTCGTCTTGCTTCCAAGACGCGCACGCTGCCGCTGTGCTATCCTCCCGGGACGTTGCTGTGACCACCCCTGCTGGAACCGAAGACTCCCGACTGGGATTCCATCGCTCCACAGCCCAGCCCCAGGACCCAGTTGCCCACCCACTCCTGCCTCTGGGGTTGTCATGTCAGGCACAGCAACATCTGGCACCACTGACAACCCCCGGCCAGAGAGGCAGAGGGGCACCAGATTCAGTGCCAGAGAAGTTGGTGTCCTGGTGGAGCAAGTCCTGGGGCAGTATGATGCCCTCTACGGAAGTGTGCGCGCCGACAAGGAAGGACGGACTCGGATATGGACCAACATCGTGACTGCCATCAACGCAGAGGGGGTGGCAGTCCGCGACTTCCAACATGTCAAGAAGTGCTGGGAGGACTTCAGGTCCAGGACCCTGAACAAGGCCCGGCGCTTCTTGAAAGCAGCGGATGCTAAGGGGCGCGGGGGCCACTTGTCGGAAGATCAGATGAGGGTCCTGGAACGCATATCCCCAGCGCTCCACATCCAGGTCCTTGAGAGGCAGACCCGTCTGGAGTCGAGCGGTAAGTGTACATGCATCATGATTGTAAGCTGTGCGTGTGGTGATGTGCCAGTAGTGTGCCGGTTGCACATCTGTTTGTATGGGGCCGAGTATGGGTGTGGGTGTACAGGACCGTGACGCTAACACATGCGAGGGCTGTCATGTGTGAGACATGGATGGTGCTTGTGTGTGTAGGCTTGCATGCCAAATGCAGTTGCGTGGGCACACATGTTTGGATGAATGTGTATGTAAGTGGGCATGTTCGTGATGTCACGCATGTATGTTGTTTTCAGCTGCATGTATCAGCACTGTGTACATGTGCATGTGTGTGTATTTGACAGGGGTGCAACAGTGAGGCAACATGGATGCATGTGACAGCGGGATGTGGAAGCCTGATTGGCAGATGTGACATGGATGCCCATCGGAACACTGCGACAGTTGGCTGAGGTGTACACATGCATGCAAGTGTGGTGGTGGCGTGCATGTGTAGTGCACTCCCTGTGTTGCATGTGATGTCTGGCTCACCTTTGCCTGCTCATGCTGTTGTATGTGTATGGATGGTGCTGGCAGTTGCGATGTGGCTGTGGTATGGCTCATGTGTGTAAGTTGAAATGACATGTGTGTTGCCGATTGTGATGCCATGTCTGAGGTTTGCCAATGCCACTCATGTGCAACTGTCATGTGTGTATGTGTCCATTGTACAGTTCCCTGATGCTGTGTTTTATTTCTCCCTGTCTGCAGCGTCAACTGATGAAGAGGGAGGAGAAGGTGCTGTGGAGCACAGTGGCGGGGATCGCACCGCCAGCCGGAGACGCAAGGCCCGGCTCCCCTCCCAAGTTTTGATTTCGTCGGGGAGTGAGGAGTCCGGTGCCGCGTCGCAGGCCGCAGCTGCCGGGGGGAGGTCCAAGAGGCGGAGGTCGGAGTTGGACTCCTCGGCAGCAGAAGGGGCAGCTGGGACCCCACAGGGCCCAACGGTGGAAGATGGCACGGAGTCATCCAGGTTGGTGGGGGGTTTGGTGGAGGAGGAGGCCGTGCAAGCAACAGAGACGGGTTCTGGAGGTGGGGATTCCACTGGTGCTAGTGGTGCAGTGCAGGACCAGGGACAGGAGGCAGCACAGGTCGCCGCAGAGGTGCCTGTGTGCAATCCTGTCTCTGATCCTGTCACTGCATCATCTTGCACCAGCAGGGATGCCTACGTCCAGACCCGTTTTCAGGCAGGGGATGAGCTCACGACAACTGGCCTTCCTCTGCCTGGGGACGTGGCTATCCGGGTCCGGGTTGAGCCTGTCCTGACTGGTGTGGCATTGCGTCAACGGGCCATGCGAGGTGACCTGCAGTCTTTTCATGAGGAGACTGCACGTCATCCCGAATGGCTCGTTGACCGTGTCAGCCTACTGGGACAGGTCACCCAGGCCGGATTCCTCCGTTTGATGGGGCTTGCTACGACCCCCTCCTCAACTGAACCCCCTATGCGCCAGTCGTCCTCCGTGCCCTCTTCCCACCCATCAGTCACCTGGGTGCCCTGTGGAGCTGCCTCTGACGGTGCGGCCAGGCTGGTGGAGGAGGCATCCCTGCCACAGTCGGGAGTCGGACGTCCAGCCGGGGTGGCCACATCAACGACTGCACCCCAGCCAGCGGAGGATGTGCAGGCAGCAGGAGGCAGTGCACGGGCAGAGCCGCAGCAGCAGCAGCAACGTGGTGGGAGCCATGATGGCTCGGGGCCTTCCACATCGGAGGGGCAGGCATCGGCGGGAGGGCAGGAGGACCCAGGACGGGAAGTGTCTTCCGTGTGGCAGCGGTTGGGCCACGCCATAGATGTGGAGCGGCAGCGGACGGAAGAGGCACGGCTCACGATGGTCAGGGCGGAGGGCCCTGAGGCGTGCTGAGTGCCTCGAGGCAATCCGCAGGGAGTTTGGGGGGGAACATGTGGACGGCCCTGCGGACCCTCGGGGCCATGGAGGAGGAGCGCCTCTGGGACATTGAGCAGGAGTTCAATGATGCCCTGGCCCGGAACATCCCAAAGTGAGCCGTCGGACTAGCCCGCTGCCCTTGTAAATAGTTATATAGTTCGTGTTAGGTTTCCTTTGGTTTTGCATTTTTTTTGGATCTTTTGGACAATGTGCCACATTTTTGTATATAGTTATTTTTTTTAGGTAGTGTTATTAGATAGGTTTCATTTCTTCGGTTGGGATCATGGACCCTGGATTGTTTATCTGTACATAGTTGATTTTTGGATTTTCAATTTTTATTATGATTTCCCCATGGAGCAATGGTTTTCGATTTTATTTTTCCATTGGATTTACTTTTGTGGACTGTGACTTTGGACACCTTTCGTTTGCATTATGATTTGTGGTTTAGCATTTTTTCGCGTACCTGCTGTTTTTATTTATTTTAAAATTTCTATTATTGTTAGTTTATTTTTGATTCAATTTATGTTGCTTTTAATACATATTTTTTCTTCAAAGTTCAATGTGTAGTATCATCTCATTGGTTTCATGCATATCATGATATGGGTTTTGACATTCACTGACACCCATTGGGTGTATGTGAGGGACATGTGTTCGTTTGCAAGCTTGCAATTGTGGTTTGATCATGTTTTTGCCATTTCTAAGTGGGTGGATGCAATACTCGGGTGGGTGTTTGGCATTTGGAGGCTGACCATAAGGGCCAGGGATCTAGATTGTGGGGGCCTGGTGGAGGCTGCCCCTGCACTGCTGGGGGGTGGTGGTAGACATGGGTGGGGGCTTGGTGGAGGCTGCCCCTGGTGGCTGTGGATGCAGAGGGACATGCGTTGGTGGGCAGTAGTGCAAGGTGACATGTGGGTTGGCTGGGGGGCATGGCCATGGTGGATGGGGTGCCTGCAGGACATGTGCAGGGTAGGCCCCTGTGGTGTGGGCTACCTGCAAGGGCCGTGGAGGGTGTAGAGGGAACACCTGGGAGGACCCACACATGCAATTCACGTGTGGTGCTCCCCGCGCACCCCTGTAAAACACGTACCCTGCTGGAATCGCTTGTGAAACTTCCCGCGCACACCTGAAATACACGTACCCTGCTGATTTTGCGTGTGATACTTCCCGCGCACCCCTGAAATACACGTACCCTGCTGCTTTTGTGTGTGATACTTCCCGCGCACCCCTGGAATACACGTACCCTGCTGATTTTGCGTGTGATACTTCCCACGCACCCCTGAAATACACGTACCCTGATGGAATCGCGTGTGGTGCTCCCCGCGCACCCCTGTAATACATGTACCCTGCTGGAATCGCGTGTGATACTTCCCGTTCACCCCTGAAATACACATACCCTGCTGATTTTGCGTGTGATACTTCCCGCGATTGAGCCTGGGGCACCGGGAGCGGGCTACGTGTATTACAGGGGTTCGCGTGAAGTTTTTCACGCGATCGGGCCTGGGGGAGCGGGCTACGTGTATTATGGGGGTTCGCGTGAAGTTTTTCACGCGATCGGGTCTGGGGGAGTGGGCTACGTGTATTACGGGGGTTCGCGTGAAGTTTTTCACGCGATCGGGCCTGGGGGAGCAGGCTACGTGTATTACAGGGGGTTCGCGTGAAGTTTTTCACACAATCGGGCCTGGGGGAGCGGGCTACCACTCACTGTCTGCCTTGCGTGTAGAAGAACGCGTAGCCAACACCCGCTGTGAAGTAATAGCGTGTGAACCCCAACGGCTGGAAAACACACGCACCGCACCCCACAAAAAGCACATACAGAGCAATGTAAAGGCACGTGGGATCTACAAGCCCTGCCAGGGAAATGCCCGCGCGCGAAACGTCACAGACGCACTTACGCACTAAGGGCCTTTGGTCCAATGAAATTGCGTATGCGTGCTGACGCGCTTATGCGCTAAGGGCCTTTGGTCCAATGAAATTGCGTATGCGTGCTGACGCGCTTACGCGCTAAGGGCCTTTCCTCGATTTACACGCAGACGTGCAAGATTTTCACGTCCCAAATCACTCCGTATCAAGCTGGCCACGCGTAAGCACACGGAAGACCACGCTCCTACCCAAAAGGCCGAATTACTGCCCCCCAGAGCCCCGAGCAGCCTCCCACGAGCCATCTGCTGCTGCCTGCCTGCCTGCTGCCACCGTGCCCTGCCATTTGGTGCCTGCACATCAGCCATCTGCAGGGGTCCATTTGCTGTGTCCACCCCTGCTGGAACAGAAGACTCCCGACTGGGATACCATCGCTCCACAGCCCAGCCCCAGGACCCAGTTGCCCACCCACTCCTGCCTCTGGGGTTGCCATGTTGGGCACTGCAACATCTGGCACCACTGGCAACCCCTGGCCAGAGAGGCAGAGGGGCACCAGCTTCACTGCCACCGAAGTTGGTGTCCTGGTGGAGCAAGGCCTGGGGCAGTATGATGCCCTCTTCGGAAGTAAGCGCGCCAACAAGGAAGGACGGACGGACATCGTGACTGCCATCAAAGCGGAGGGGGTGGCAGTCCGCGACTACCAACATGTCAAGAAGCGCTGGGATGACTGCAGGTCCAGGACCCTCTTGAAGGCCCGGCGCCTCGTGGAGGGGGGCCGGGGCCGCATGAGTACCATCCAGATGAGGGTCCTGGAACACGTAGGCCCAGCGCTCCACTCCCAGATCCTTGAGAGGCAGACCCGTCTGGAGTTGAGCGGTAAGTGGCCAAGCATTGCTGTGTGAGACAGGGCATGTCGCAGTGTGCTGGTTGTCTGATACTTGCCTGTATGTGTGACATAGGCCATGTATGCATGTGTGTGTGCAGGGACGTCATGCATGTGAGACCAGTAATGTGTGAACCACACGGTTGGTGCATGTGTTCAAATGCAACTTGGGTTGCCCTATGCGGAATGGCAACATGAAAGCATGCCAGTCTCTGTTCCTGGACATGGGTGGGGGTGAGGGATGGGTGCTGATGCCATGTACATGTATGCTGTCCATGTCTGTGTGTCTGATCTGCGTGTCTGTGACTTGTGAATGTCAGGGATGCATGACACATGTCTGTCGCAATCTTTAGGTTCACTGATGCAGCCTAGTCATCCTTGTATCCACTGTGTCTGTGGTGTACGAGGCCAGATGGATGAAACTAGGGTGAAGTGTGTGCATGTGATAGGCATGGCCTATGATGCATGTGAGTTCCAAAACAACAGTGTATGTTTCAAGAATCCCTTGGACATGTATGCTAATGTCCATAGCATGCGCCATGCCTGTTACCGCATGTGTTTTACCTGCACTGAGCCATGTGTTGTGGAGGGACATGATGGAAGTGATCTTTGACAGTGCCACTCATCTGCTATTGCTTCCTGTCTAGGGGACCATTGTACAGTACCATGATGCTTGTGTTCTATGTCTCCCTCTACACAGCGCCACGTGAAGAAGAGGGCGGACACAGCTCTGTGGAGCAAAGCGGCGGGGATGCCCCCACGGCTGCAGCGGAAGGGGTGGGTGAGCCCCCACAGGGGCTTGTAACGGCGGAAGACGGGGTAGAGCCATCCAGGTTGATGCTTTCCACAGAGGAGGAGGAGGCCGCTACTGAGGCGCACATGGGGCCTGGTGGGGGCATCCCTGCTGGTGCAAGTGTTGCAGTCCAGGGGCAGCGGCAGAAGGCAGCACAGGTCGCTGTGGAGGGGCCTGTGCATGTCACTGTCCCTGACACTGTGACTGCACCACCATGCGTCAGCAGGGATGCCCCATCCCAGGCCCGTCCGCAGGTAGGGGAGATGTCCATGTCATCTGACTCCCCTCCACCTGCGGACGAGGGGACCCCTGGCCGAATGGAGAAGGTCCTGATTGGTGTCGCGTTGCGCACAGGTGCAATTCGTGATGAGGTGCATGCTTCCCGGGAGGAGCATGCACGTCATCACGGAGAGCACCGTGCCGACGTGGCCCAGTTGGGATCGGCCATGGTCGGGGGTTTCCTACATGTGTCGGCCAATCTGGCGACCCTCTCCTCCTCTGTGGAGACTATGCACCAGTCGTTCTCCATGCCGTCTTCCGGCCCAGATGCCACCAGGGCCCCCTGTTGACCTGCCCCGACCAATGCAGCCGGCTCGGTGGGGATCCCATCCCTGCCACAGTCGGGAGTCGGAGGTCCAGCAGGGGTGGACACACCAGCAACTGGACCCCAGAAGATGGAGGATGTGACGGCATCATCGGGCAGGGCACGTGCACAACGGCGTCAGTGGATTCCATCAGCCTGGATGCCGTCGTGCTGGCACAGGCAGTTGCGTCGGAGGCAGCGGCAGGCTCGACGTGGGAGGCATCATGGCTCGGGGCCATCAATATCAGGGGTGCAGGCATCGGCCGGAGGGCAGGAGAACCCTGGAATGGGAGTGGCTTCCGTGTGAGAGCGGTTGGGCCAGCAGATAGGTGCGGAGCGGCAGCGGGCAGAGGAGGAACGGCTCACAATGGTCAGGGCAGAGAACTCCATGCGGAGGGCGCTGAGGCGGGCTGAGTGCCTCCAGGGTCTTCGCAGGGAGTTGGAGCTGGACACTGCTTTATCCCTGCGAGACCTCGGGCCAGGGAACATGCCCGCCTCAAAGCCATTGAACAGGAGTTCGATGATGCCCTGGCCCATGACAACATCCAGTGAGCCGTTGGACTAGCCCGCTGCCGATGTAAATAGTTATGTAGTTAGTGTTAGGTTTCCTTTGTTTTTGCATTTTCTTTGGACCTTTTGGACAATGGGCCACATTTTTGTATATAGTTATTTTTTATTAGGTAGTGTTGTTAGGTTTTATTTCTTTTGTTAGGATCATGGACCCTGGCTTTTTCACCTGTACATAGTTCACTGTTGGATTTTCTTTTCTTTTTACAATTTACCCATGGTGCAATGGCTTTCAATTATAATTTCCCATTGGATTTTCTTTTGTGGACTGTGACTTTAGACACCATTCCTTTGGATTCTGATTTTTGGTTTTGCATTTTTTCACGGACATGCTTCTTTTTACTTTTTTTACATTCCCATTTCTGTTAGTTTATTTTTGATTCAATTCATGTTTCCTTTAATAAATATTTTTTGATCAAACTTCAATGTGTAGTATCATCTCATTGGTTTCATGCATATCATGATATGGGTTTTAAGATTCACTGACACCCATGTATGTGAGGGACATGTGTTTGTTTCCAAACTTGCAATTGCTGTTCTATCATTTTATCATTTCTAAGTGGGTGGATGCAATACTCGGGTTGGTGTTTTGCATTTGGAGGCTGACCATAGGGACCAGGGATCTAGATTGTGATGACATGTTGGCTGGGGAACATGAGTTGGACATGAGTGGGGGCCTGCTGGCAGGTGCCCCAACGTGCTGGGGGGTGGGGGTGCAGGGCAACATGAGTTGGACATGGGTGGGGGCTTGCTGGCAGGTGCCCCACAGTGCTGGGGGGTGGGGGTGCAGGGGAACATGAGTTGGACATGAGTGGGGGCCTGCTGGCAGGTGCCCCACAGTGCTGGGGGGTGGGGGTGCAGGGGAACATGAGTTGGACATGAGTGGGGGCCTGCTGGCAGGTGCCCCACAGTGCTGGGGGGTGGGGATGCAGGGGAACATGAGTTGGACATGAGTGGGGGCCTGGTGGAGGGTGCCCCTGACTGGTGGGGGGTGGGGGTGCTGGGAGACAGGAGTTTGAGCCTGGTGGAGGGTGCCCCTGATTGCTGGGGGGTAGGGGTGCAGGGAGACAGAAGTGGGGGCCTGGTGGAGGGTGCCCCTGACTGCTGGGGGGTAGGGGTGCAGGGAGACAAGAGTGGGGGCCTGGTGGAGGGTGCCCCTGACTGCTGGGGGGAGGGGGTGCTGGGAGACAGGAGTGGGAGCCTGGTGGAGGGTGCCCCTGACTGCTGGGGGGAGGGGGTGCAGGGAGACAGGAGTGGGGGCCTGGTGGAGGGTGCCCCTGACTGCTGGGGGGTGGGGGTGCAGGAAGACAGGAGTGGGGGCCTGGTGGAGGGTGCCCCTGACTGCTGGGGGGTGGGGGTGCAGGGAGACAGGAGTGGGGGCCTGGTGGAGGGTGCCCCTGACTGCTGTTGGGTGGGGGTGCTGGGAGACAGGAGTGGGGGCCTGGTGGAGGGTGCCCCTGACTGCTGGAGGGTGGGGGTGCAGGGAGACAGGAGTGGGGGCCTGGTGGAGGGTGCCCCTGACTGCTGGGAGTGGGGGTGCTGGGAGACATGTGTGTGGGCCTGGTGGTGGGTGCCCCTGACTGCTGGGGGGTGGGGGTGCTGGGAGACAGGAGTGGGGGCCTGGTGGAGGGTGCCCCTGACTGCTGGGGGGTTGGGGTGCAGGGAGACAGGAGTTGGGGCCTGGTGGAGGGTGCCCCTGACTGCTGGGGGGCGGGGGTGCTGGGAGACATGTGTGTGGGCCTGGTGGTGGGTGCCCCTGACTGCTGGGGGGTGGGGGTGCTGGGAGACAGGAGTGGGGGCCTGGTGGAGGTTGCCCCTGACTGCTGGGGGGTGGGGGTGCTGGGAGACATGCATTGTTGATCAGTAGTGCAAGGTGACATGTGGGTTGGCTGGGGGGCATGCCCGTGGTGGATGGGCTGCCTGCGGGACATGAGCAGTGGTGCAGGGTAGTCCCCCGTGGTGTGGGCTGCCTGCAGGGGCCGTGGAGGTTGTAGAGCGAACACCTGGGAGGACCCACATGGCCAATTCACGTGTAGTGCTCCCCAGAACCCCTGAAATACACGTACCCTGCTGAAATCGCGTGTGAAACTTCCCGCGCACCCCTGAAATAAACGTACCCTGCTGAAATCGCGTGTGGAACTTCCCGCGCACCCCTGAAATACACGTACCCTGCTGAAATCGCGTGTGGAACTTCCCGTGCACCCCTGGAATACACGTACCCTGCTCGCAGGGGGCCAATCGCGTGTGGAACTTCCCGCGCACCCCTGAAATACACCTTCCCTGCTCGCACGGGGCCAATCGCGTGTGGAACTTCCCGCGCACCCCTGAAATACATATACCCTGATGGAATTGCGTGTGGAACTTCCCGCGCACCCCTGAAATACACGTACCCTGCTGAAATCGCGTGTGGAACTTCCGGCGCACCCCTGAAATACACGTACCCTGCTGAAATTGCGTGTGGAACTTCCCGCGCACCCCTGAAATACACGTAACCTGCTTGCACGGGGCCAATCGCGTGTGGAACTTCTCGCGCACCCCTGAAATACACGTACCCTGATGGAATCGCGTGTGGAACTTTCCCCGCACCACTGAAATACACGTACCCTGCTGCTTTTGCGTGTGATACTTCCCGCGCACCCCTGTAATACACGTACCCTGATGGAATCACGTGTGATACTTCCCGCGCACCCCTGAAATACACGTACCCTGCTGCTTTTGCATGTGATACTTCCCGTGCACCCCTGTAATACACGCACCGTGCTGGAATCGCGTGTGATACTTTTTGCGCACCCCTGAAATACACGTACCTTGCTGATTTTGCGTGTGATACTTCCCGCGCACCCCTGATGCACACGTACACAGGACAATCGCGTGTGGAACTTCCCGTGAACCACTGAAATACACGTTCCCTGCTTGGCGTTTGCTGTTTGCCAGCCCTGTGAACTGGTCCAGGGTTAGCGCAGCCCTTTGCGATTATTTGGGGATTTTGAAGGCTTTTCCTTGCGCGAGGGCGTTCTTGGGGGCGTAACTGGCGCTGCTGCAGGGTCGCTGCGCCACGGCTGGTTTTGGATGTGAAAGTCCATGAATACGCTGTGCGCGGAAATCGATTTTAGCGCACGTGGCTGTCGCAGACATTCGCACGGGCACGCTGTGCGCCAGCCGCGTACGCCACTTTTGTGCGAATTTCTATGAATTACCCTGTTAATGTAAAGCAAAACATTCTCATTTGTTTCAGTTGCACTCATGCAACCTAACATACCATTTTGCTATAAAAAAAAGAATACATGGTCGTCGTGGATGCTAGTGGGTTTGTAACATCTCGATCCCGCTCTCGCAATGCTTGTTCTGATTTCGGCAGGCGGAGCACACTTTCGTTTCTTCAGCGCTGAGGTTGCCGTGGAGAGGCGGGGGACGCTTTGCGTGGCTCCGTACCATGTCACCTGTCAAACCAGGTGTTCGCGGCAGTTCAGGGTCCGCCCACCGGCAAAACAGTGATAACGCTCCTCGCGGGTGAAGACGTTGCTTCTAATTGGCGTTTTCTTACCTACCTCATCGGATTACTTGTGTATTGTGTATCGAACCTTGGAATTCCTTCTGACAATTCTACTCGTCTTTTCCTCGAATTTGGCAAACCGGAATCGGTGTCCTTACCGGATTTTCTCTTACTCCTACAGCAACCTCTCGTATCCCATCGCCACTGTTCTGGGGATCCATCCGCGGCAGTCTCCCGTGGTGTGCCCACGTAACAGCATACTTCAATACCAATCGTGCTGGCTGGAGTCCTAACAGACAGGGATAGCCCGCTCCCTGCTGCTGGACACTCTCTAAAACCCAGGTGAGCCTTGACCACTCCTGTTTCTCTTGCCCTATTTTTCTTGTCTCATATCTAAAGGATATCAGGACAGTGTTAATTGTGTTAATCACTTCCTGGATCTCCCACCTTTGCTCAAGAGGACTTTGATATTCATAGGGACCATTTCATTTGTGGAACTGCTTGTGTGTTCACTTCTCTGGAAACCTAGTGTACATTGGACGCTATCCTGCTTGGTGCACTACCCCGGCTCTAGTTGCGTGTCGTTGCCGTCCGCGGTACTTCCCTGTACTAACCATCCTGTTTGTTATTTTCTCCTATCGTTGCTTCCTCTTCCTCTGGTACGATTCCTGCCTTCCCTTGGGTAAGAAACATTTAGGTGTCCAATTTCCTCTGCATTTACTTTAGGGAGGCCTGGGTAACCATATTATTTTTGTTCTACTTTCCCTTTGCTTGTGGTTATTCCGAGAAACATTCCTTTAATCAGGGTTTTTGTTATGTTTCTTTTTGTTTGATCATCTAACATATTCCTTTCCTTCCTTACAGCCTTGTCATAGCGGTGTGGGTATCTCAGCTCTTTTGAGCAATCCATCACTCTGTCTGTTACATCAGCAGAGGGTTATATTGGCTTGGTTCTGAGTATATCCTTGATTGGAAACGCACAGCTTAATCTGGAACAGCTCCCTCTTATCTGCGGATTCGAGGTCGAGCAACGCCCCGGCCTTTCAGCTATTGGTGAGTTACAGGGTTGGGTAATAGTAATCATGCAGTCCTAGAAATCAAAAATCGAGATATTCTAGGAAAGGATTGCAATAGATCAATATTAATCGATTGATTTATGTTTTTAACAATTACATGAAACTGAGCAGGGAAGTACTGCGAATGTTTTTATTTTTTGGTATGTGCAAAGCAACATATCAGGCAATTGCATACGAGTGTAATTCAGGCCAACACATCTTTCAATGAAGAGGAAGGGGAAAGACAGTTATTGCTCATCTCGTCTATGTCAGTTGGGGTGGGTTGGAAGAATGAGATGGACAACTGAGGGACATCTTTACTTGTGTTTGTTAGAGGGGTATCCCTGCCTATGTAAATAATGAAAGTTGCTTGTCAGTCATCAGGAAGTCCCAAATGAATATGTCCATGATCCTAAACTAGTTCTAACTGACCCTACCACTATTTTAACTAACTGAAATTATACCAGGAGAATATCTTCACTTTCCTAGTTGTCTCTTATGGCAATGTCTCTTCTTTACTCCAAAGTTCTCATTAGTATATATTTACATAGGGCCTCATTACAAGGTTGCAGGTCCAGTCACAATGGTACCAGTAACCTTGCCGGTACCGTTGTTACCGGACCAGCAAACTACGAGGTCTTCTCGCGGGTGCCTGGCAGCCCGGCAGGTCTGACCTGCCAGGTGGAATGGCACCCGCAAGCAGACCTACACAGTAGCACTGGCACCGTTATTAAAGGTGCCAGTGCTATCGGCCTCCCCATTCCCACTGAATGGGGAGTAACAATTACCAGCACCCGGCATTGGGCAATTACCAGGTGACAGTAATTTCATGATTCCGGTATTTACCGGCACGGCTACGGCTTCAGTCATAATAAGGCCCATAGTCTCTTGCCACCTGCTGGAGAAGTTTGTGTAACTCTTCCACAATATTCTTGGTTTGTATCCCCTCTTTGGGGATAGTTCCTTCACACTCCTTTTTAGCACTCTCTCTTATACTTTGATTTTGGCTTGTAGGCCTTTCTAATTCTTGTAATGCAGGTCTTCTTATGTAGGGTATACTATGTTCTGACTTCACATTCCCCCTCTCCTGGGTTTGATCAGTTTGATTATCTCTCCTGTTATCTGGTTCACTTGACGTGACCTCACATTATTATTTATGGAATTCTCTCTCTCGTTTGCTCCATGCTATACTTCTTAATCCATGGTGTACTTGCCCCTATTCCCAGGGTATAGTGCATGTTTCTTAATGAATTCTCTTTCAGTGTAATTCATTATTCTCTTTATCGCATTAGCACAGTTCCACTTAAATGACTGTATATTCAGTATCTCCTCAGTTTCACTGGGATGAGTTTCTCCCATTCCATACCGATGCCCCTGCGGCCTCCCAGTTCTCCCATTCTCCCCTCTGTATCTTCAGGGGAACACTATCGAGTTTGGCACTCGCTTGTGTACTCTTCCCCACACTTTGGACCTTGTACCTCTCAATGTTGTCGGTGACCTGCCTTTGGTCCTCTCTCTCATTGCAACCAGCTATTGGTGCGGGCTGTAGGGCAACTCTTTGACTCCCCAGCTGGGTGGTTGTCATGCTGTTTGACAGGCACACAGCCCACCATGAAGTCATTGTGGTCAAGCCACCACTGGGATTAAGATTCCCTTCTCCTCTGCTTCTCTGCCAGTAAACACTGGGCCTTCAGCATTTCTCCTCTGGAGTTCAGGACTTTTCTCAGAGTCACAGGGTCTGTGGCTCCCCTTGACTCTGCATCCTGCAGGCATCACACTGTCAAGGTGCTTCGCCTGCTTACATTCTTCTCTCTCTCTCTCTCACTCTCTCTCTGCTTCCGCTCTCCTTGGAATGCTCACTGTTTTAAGTCTACTGTCTCAGTTATATGTACGTCTCTCCTTAAAGAGAGAGATCATTTCCTTTCACATAATGATGTATTTTAGTTTCGTTTTCAGCCAAATTTCTCGATTTTATAATGTTCTTCACATCTGATAGTTCCATACATGCGGCCATGGTGGATGGTCGAGAGCATTCCTCACAGGAACGGGAGTCCTTGCACTTCAAGTGGAGAATCTCTCCCACTGAGGTCCCACTTGCCCAGACATCTAGCGAGGTCTTGCACAGCGGGTTCACCTGCATAGGCTCAAAGGGAGAGGCTACACCTTGGGTAGAAGAGATGAATACCCTTGATTTGTCGCACAGGGCTTAATGAATACATCGGGTTTGTCCATCCTACTTTCTCAGTTCTCCTATTTATTCCATTTTGTTTTTATTTGTTACAGCACAAACAGCTTGTGAGAAAAGAAGCTTTTTACAATGGGAGGGTGCCAGCATTATGCTTGGCATTTTATTATGTCCCGTAGTAATGTTGGTGGTGGGAAGGCTAGATTTTGATTTACCCAGCAGATATTGTTGAAAGAGCAACATAGGCCCTCATTACGACCCTGGCGGATTTTTTCCGCCATCGGCGGACTTTTCCGCCATGGCGTAAAGTCCGTTTACGCCATGGCGGATGGCGGACTTACCGCCCCATTCCGAGGTCGGCGGGGCGGTAAGTCCCCATTGACCCATTTACCCTTCCCCATTCCCATTTCGGCCCCATAGGGCTCAATGGGAGTGGGGAAGGCGTTAATTACGCCACCGTACATTACGGTGGCGTAATTAACACCAAGGTCCCATAGCGCCATGGATTTTTACGCCCGCAAAAAGCGGGCGGAAAAGTGACCATGGCGCTATGGGAACTCGTAGTTGGCGGTAAGGGGTCGGCGCAGCTAACGCTGGCGCAAACCCCTTACCGCCAGGGTCGTAATGAGGGCCATAGTGTTTTGCGGTACTGGAGAATGGTTTGGGCATTCCGAGCTTCATAAACATTTTCAAATAGTGATCATTGTATCCCAAACATCCAGGAATACAAAAATGTGTGTATCAGGTAAATAACAGTAAGTAACATAAAAAGTACACATTGTAGCAGGCCACATAGAATGGCTAATAGTTGACACAGACAAAGTAGCTCTTTCTTAGCTGCCTTTGTATGATCATGCAGTTGCAGGGTGTAGGTGTAGAGAAAAATATTGGGATCTATTATTCAAGTTAATACATTTGACAAAATCCACATTTTCACTGTATCTGGGTGATTGGTGCTTGCTGAAACATTTAAGAAATGTGGTCTATAGATTTGGGTAAAGCTCATGCCAATTTCATGATGATGAAATGTTGCTGTAAACAATGTATTTATGTTGAAAGCAAATAAACAGGATTGTTCAAAGAAAGCAAAAGTGTCTAAATAGCTTACACCTGGCTGTTCTTTAATTTAGAAACAAATATCAACTCTGCTTGCAGCTGGCACAAATGTTACCTCTTAAATAAAATTGATTACATGGAAATCCACAAATGAAATGGCAATAAACAATGCTCAAACTGATTTTCATATTTATAATAATTCTTCCTGGCCTGTGTCAACCCCAGAATGTTTTGTTTGGACATGGTAACTATCTTACCTTATCCCTAAGGGAAGGGGCATGTTTTTCCTCTCTCACCTAGTATTTTACTCTTTTTATGGGTTACCTTTTTATGTCTCTTCATAGTGTATGGTTGAAGTCATAGTTTCCTACAACTTTTGGGCTTAGGCAGCGTTGCCCCTTTGGCCTCCCTTGTTAATTTCTGTTTCGTTTACTTCGTTGAACTACTGTTCCCAAATAGTAAAGAGAGATGTTCATCCTCTTTACATTGAATGGCTGGTTGCAGTGGTTTTACCTTTATGACTTTTAGTCATTTTTACTCGCAGGCTGTAAACCAACCTCAATAATGCACAGAAGAGCCTCCATTCTGCTAGAATGATGGGCTCCTTCTTTTTTCGCCATTTCTTGTATGCTTTTTGTTTCTGACATCTTTCCCTTTCATTCTAGGTGGAAAGAACCTCAGTGGAAGTTTTGTCTTCGGAGGCTCCAGAGTGTCTGCAAAGGCAGAAAGCGAGAGGGAGTCCACGACTCTGCAGCCCTTTGTCTTTCACCTGTGGGGGGGCTGGCTGTCCTGACTGGACAGTCAGACCGCCCTTTCTCTAAACTGCAGGAGGAGATTGCATACGTTGTACTGAAGTTCTTGTACTGAAGTTCTTGATAAATTCTTTGAACCTGGAAGCTGCTCACAAGTTAGCCACTGAAGCTAAAACTAAAGAGGAAGATGAAAAAAGACATCTGAAGCAATTTCCATCAACCAGAGAGCCTGCTCTATAACCAGAGCCTCATGCAACCCTTCCTTCCAATTGACCTTGGGGTCCTGAAAACAATGACTCCTATCCAGAAGTTGGTGAGATTCACTTGACCTTAAGACGACCTGCATTTTGAGCCATCTCACAACATGCGGTGGCCTTGCTGGGCTGCAAACCGCCAATACCCTACAACCTCAAGCCTGACTGTGGTGCATGATCTTCCGAAGTCTGAATCCATCCAAAACATTGGTTGACTCCTGCTGGGTCTCCATAGACATGAATACAATCCATAAAGTCCCTGTAATAGAGTGCAGGACCAAATTAGTGAAGAGTATACGATTAGCATTATTCGTTCTTCATCTGGATCCTGTAAAAAGGTACCAAATCCACAGAGCCATGAGAATTGATATTGATATTTTATTTATATCGCGCTCATACACAAGTGTTTCAGACACTGTTTCATGAAGAAACCTTTGGTGGAAGCCTCCTCTGATGACTATCTGCCCATCCAGTTTCCAGTTCTTTTGTCTGCAGACCATGAATCCAGGGACCAAGTCCTGTGCTGCTGCATCCTGTAGGCATCCACTCTCAAGCTCTTTTCTTCTCCTGAGGTACTGTGTGGGCGTGGGTATTACTTATCTTAGGTCTGGGGTGCATCCTGTGAGGCTAAGTGGGTGATTCCTGTGGTTTGGAGTTTGCCCATACCACTGTGAAGTTCCTGAACCCCTAAACTAGCTCTAAAAGGGACTACTTAATTGTTTTAGAAGATCTGCTATGGAACTTTGACTGTCCTGCAACTGAACCCTTTCTTAACTTGACTACATCCGACACCTAGATCACTAGGGTCCCTCTTCTGCCTATGAGAGAACTCATGCAATAAACTAGGGAAGGACTGGATAAGAAAAGGATTATGCACTGTTGAACGCATAATAAGTGTAAAAGTACTTACTAAATAAGTTTGTGTGGTAACTGTATCTCTGTGAAAGAAGACGTTACAAAGTGTCATTGAGGTATTGCTTACATGTCAGTTGCATTTTGCCCCCCTAAAAAGTGTATAAGTTGCTTTGAATGTTGTTGCCCCCCCTTCTTTAAAGTAATGTGTTGATATGATATGATATGATAAGTCATTTATAACGCACCTCTACACGAGTGTTTCTAGGCGTGACAAGACAAGGAATGGAGGACAGAAGGAGGACAAAACAACAATCCTACTAGGCCTTGTATCATACAGACAGCACAAGTGCGGGGTGAGGGGGAGAAGCGCCAGGGAGGAGGAGAAGAGTGCAAGTTAGCTGATAAGTGATGCCTGGAGGTGGCTCATAAGTGCAGAGAGTCAGAGGAATGTAGGGTTGCAGATACAGTCCCTTAAGTGGTGAGGAGGCCCGGAGGCAGTGCAAGGGCAACCGGCCGTGCAGGAACCTGGTCTTGGTGAGTTCAGTGGGTGGCCAGGTAACCAGTATGCGCAGCTGATGGGGTCATCATCAAGGGAGAGGGGGTGAGAGAAAGCGGAAGCGAAAAGGAAGGTCTTGAGTTGGGGTACTGCTTGATCATTGCCTAACTGAATGAGTGTAAAGCTTACCAACTTACCAATAGGGTTTACCTGACTTGAAGAACATTGTGTCATTATTAAAGTGTATCATAGGGTTTGCTTTACTAGGTCTGCTTCACACAGATTTAAAACGGTCTTTTGGTTAATACTTGTCTTTGAGTGGCTGGTAGCTCCTCTTAAAAGTATATAGGCCTTACTTACCTTGCCTAGCTGCTACTCTTCTAAACTTGTAACCCTGGGTTGTGCTTCCCTGAATTTCTTTGGTGTTATTCTAAAATAGTTTCATAAAGTTCTAACTTACCATAGAAACTGTATTATACATTTCTTAAAAGTATACTGAGTATAACTAGCTATTAGATAAAAGATAGGCAGCAATAGGTAAATTACTTACCTTGAAATACATTGGGCATCCTTTGGAGTTTGCCAGTCGGTAAACTCACCAACACCCTTGTTTCTGGACCAGAGCACTGGATGCTGGGAGTGCATTTCATCATGGTTGGAACTTAAATGACCGGTCGTTGTAAGATATATAAAAAAAGAAAAGAATATCTATCCCCGTTTAAGGGACAGTAATGAAAGTGAGATAGTAGTGCTTCATGCCTCTGCTGTCCCACACTAGAAAATGCATACATGGATCAGAAATAACCATTGTCATGCAATACACTTCTGCTAAACCTGTTCCACAGAGGCACAGGTGAATGTGTTTTTTTTTCTGCAAATGTTAACATGCATCCCATTTCTGAATTTGGGAAGCACAATTTAAAATGTTCTAGAAATGCCCTTTGTGCGAATGTGCAAATCTATGATGCACACATTCAAAGTACACTTGTGAATAGGTCACATCATTTTTGGGAACAAGGTATGATGTGCACTATTATATCACATCACCTGTGCCAACAAATATGAGGATAAGCCTCTTATTTTTGCTCTGTTATTATTTTTTCCCAGGAATTGAGCTTGTTACATTACAATCTTTCCTTACCAAATGGTATTCCTTTTACAAACATCAGAGTCAACATCACACTTTCTATGTGACTGACTCTGCCTCACCGTATTGGCCTTTCTGAGGTCATTAACCCGCAGTCATGCACTCTCCCTATAATCAAATAAATAAAACAAACAGTCCTCCTGGCAGCAAACGAAACAGGTTGAAAGATGAAAAGGATGAAAGGCAAAATTCTTACCCAGATTAAAACGCAGGACATGCGGGTTATAGGTCTCTGCAATATGTGCATTATTCTATTGAGATATCTTAATGCAGAGATTCGTTTGTGCTGCCCTGCTTGGATAACATTCCCAGATGCACAGGACACAATTTCCTCATGCATCCCCCTTCAACCAGTTCACCTGAACCCTCCATTCACCTAAACTTTCTTAATTTGTGTATTTTTTCCACATGAATCAAGGCAAACCTGCCCAAACTTCTCCCGAACGTTCCAGATAATGCATGGTTCTTATAAGAGATTCAGGCAGGTTCAGGCTGGAAGAAAAACCCACAGGAACCCCCAAAAGTACCCAAATCTCACTAGTTAATTTATGGGAGTCCGTGGATCCTGTTTACTCAGGTTGATATAAATGTGATCTTTCTAAATAGATTCTTTGAAAATGAGTGCTTCTCATAAAGCAAAACACATTCATATGTGAACCTTTAAAGAAATTAAAAGTAGGGTTCACAAACTGCGAACTTCCTACACGTGTCCAAATCCTTAACAATGGATATTTATATGAAGGATCTAATGCTTGCCTCTGCATAATTAAGACATTAGTTATTTTAGTCTTGTCTTATCTAGTCCTACTTTGAACCTGCAATTTAAATTGTGGCATGATGGTATGCAGTGATAAAATTGCGGCAAAAATGTCACCTACACAAAAAATTGCGGCAAATATGCAGTGGTTTGACCCGGTAAAGGTGAACACTGTTATACCATTTAAGGGGAGCAGGGGTTGCTTAAATGGTATAATGGGTCCGGGGGTTGCAGGGGTGTCCCCCGCATCCATGGACTGCGGCGGCAAAACCACAGCATTTTTGCCATGATATTTTGTAACCACAGCAATTTTTGCCGTGATTTTAACACATGGAACTGGTATGATTTCATTATTGTACTGCATAAGTGCTATTGCATAATCTAATTAATAACGGACAAAGTGCTAACCTAATCTGAAATAAATCTGCTGTTTAGTTGTAGACTAAATGCCTGTGCAATTATCTAAAATTTATAACACTACAAATGCACAACTGCAGAACAATTAACCAAGGTAACGCAAGGCGTTCTGCTACAAGAGGTGCACACACAAAGGCCATCTCGATAGATTACAGGCTCGATATGAAAAAGAGCTAGCAGAACAAGAAGATACTGGTGAGATTTCAGTGAGCAGGAATGACCTTCCCTGTACAAGATCCCTAACTTCTGGTACACAATTACAAACCACTACACCGTTCCTATCCCAATAGACCTGAAGCTAGGAGGCATCCATTGCACACTGTTTGCACTGAAGATGCAGGTGAGAGATGAACGATGCTGTTGGATGTAAATAAGAGACGGAAAAGGAAGTTAAGTGGGGCATCAGTCCAAAAGATGCTCATGAAAATTACACAATATATCACAAATAACTGGCTCTATCTTGTTGTACAATGATACTCTTTTTTGTTTTTTTTTCACAAAAAATGTTTAACAAAAAAAATAATTGAATTAAAAAATATATTTTGGGGGGTTCCCTCGCCTCATGCTAGCAAGACCCCACGTATCTGATCCCAACAGCTGGAGCAACGCCCCATGAATATCTTTCACTGCAACTGGATTATATATGAAAGTTAAGCACACAGAGAGACGTTGCACAGGATTTCAGTAGCACTGGTTAAACATCCTAGAAAATGACCTGCAAATATTGGCCTTTCAGTCAGGAAAGTCGACTGACTGTGGACAATTGTCAGGTTACTTGGGCTCTCATGTGCCAACATGAATAGTTATGTTATGGTCACTTGTATAGCGTATGGTCGCCGGGAGGCATCATGGCGCTGGAGAGACAAGTAACTAACACCTACACAGCAAAATAGCCAATCAAACTCAATAATTAAAAGAGATATGTTTTTAAGGTTTTCCTAAAAATCCAATGGTTTGGTATATGTTTCATAGCAGTGGGGAGATCATTCCACAGCTGAGCCGCAGCAATGGAAAACGCCCCACCACCAACACGGGCACAATGGAAGGAGGGCACACAGAGCAGGCTAGCGGTTGCGCGCAGGGGGCAGTTTAGGAAAATGGCGCACAAACTTAGTTCGGAGATACTATGCTCCTTGATCGTGCAGAGCCCGATGTACAATGCATACACTTAAAAGCGTATACGCTGGGCCACTGGGAGCCAATGGAGGGAGCGAAGAACTGGGGAGATAAGGGCCCCAATGCGGTGAACCCGTCGCAACCTGTGCAACCCAAATATTTCTCTAGTTGGGTGGTATTTGGGGGCACCATACCCCACTGGCAAGAACGGAGAATCCCACACTAACATGCCCTTCTGCAATGCCTTACGACAGCCAGTTTGTCATACTTTGTACGTTATAAGGTAGTGAGTCAAATTTAAAGTTTTAACAACTTTTCCGGATCCATGCTAGGCACAAATTCTCTAGCTGGTGACAGACCTAGGGCCTATTTTTATGTGAGACATATTTTCGTTTAAACGTTTTAAAAAAGAAGAGAGATGGATTTTCAGTGGCTGGTATAAAGCAACGCATAGGCACCTCTGCTTCATTTGCACCTACACATATTGCGCAAGATTGCAAATATGTGTGTATGACATATGCGCATATTTAGATGTTTTTCTCCTCCTTTACACAATTGTGCAAAGCAGGAAGACTTTCTGCACATTCCCACACATATATTGCGGTTAAAACCTGGATGATATGTAAATTGTGGGGAAAAAAATGACTGAGAATGAGGAGAAAGAGGTCCTATATTGAGCAGAGACATGGTCATGTGCAATGCATAACAGGATGGTTTTCTGACATTTACAGACATTTTAGTAAACAGAACGGCAGCATCATGAGCTCCTGGTGTACAACTTCAAACAGGTATAGAAACGTATGTTTTTTTTCTTTTTGCTTTCACAGCCCCCGGGTGTAACCTCCAGACTCTAATGCATGCTGGGAGCCTGGCCGGTTCATCACAATGGCCTCCAAAAATGCACATCTATCTTTATGACCTGTACATCTCTTGACAGCACATCCTCCACGTTTTTTGCATTTTTGCAATATTTTTCCCGATTATTTGGTTCTTAAAATGCAAACACAATTAAAGAGGTTTAATAGATTTTTAGTGATTTATACGCATTGCTGGAATTACTAAAATCATTCGTCAAAAAACCTTCTGTGCTTTAATGTTTTTACTGCTCAGATGTATTTTTGTCACACTTCCTCCACTTGATGAAGTATTTTCTTTCTTTCAACCCAAACAGGTAAGCATAACATTCGAAAATAAAGGAATGTCACTTCAAGGTATCTGTCCTAGAGTTTTTGAGGAGGCATACAAATCAGTCTGACTGCCAAGCAGTATGAGGGAGTCGTTGATAGTCCTGATCCTTAAGCCTGGGAAAGCGCAGGACTTGTGTGAATCATATAGGCCCCTGTGAATGCTAAACCAAGATGTTAAGATTCTGGCAGCATTGCTGGCCGGACGCCTCAAACAGGTTTTTTGGAGTTCTGATAGATGAGGATTAAACTGGTTTGGTGCACGGCTGAAACCGTTCCATGAATCTTGTCGACTACAATATATCATTGATCAGACTAACGCCCATGATGCCCTCTATGCGGTAGCATCACTAGATGCAATCAACGCTTTTGACTCTGTGACTGGGAATGGATATATGTGGCACTGCAGAGATTTGGGATTGTCGAGGGCTTTATTAGATGGATTAGGCTATTGTATTCAGATCCGGTCCGCAGGGTCAACAAAGGCAGGCAGATATATGGAACTTGGGACATACAAATGTGTTTTTTATGATGTTTTTTATTAAATTGTTTTTAAGCATTGTATATTTAAGATGTTATATAATTGTTGACAGCTCTTATGAAGTCTGGTTGAATTTTCCAAGTACTCCGTTACTGTGTTTATGTTGTTCGATGACCATATGTGACTCAGGCCCCTTAGTCTAGTGATGTTGCCTACCTAACCTAAAGAGACAGGGAGTTTGTTTTACGAAATTGTGATTATATTGTATCAGGTTTACTCCCTCCTCTCTTCTTCCTTTGCCTGATATCCCTCCTTTTTGAATATACATAGAAAGGAGCACCAGACAGTGTTCCTCACTGTCATCAATGTTGTATATATTGGCATTGGAGAGCCACTAGCAGTATTCTTACGCAGTGAATTTGGTGAGGCAGGAATATGGGCGGAAGGATCTAGAAATGTGATCTCTCTATATGCAGATGATGTTCTCCTGTATTTATCAGAAAGTGAACACAATCTGCCCTTGGTCCTAGAGGAGATAAATATCTTTGCTGATTTGTCGGGTATCTCATTTAGCAAGAAGAAATTGTGTGTGTTCTCCATGTCAGGGATGTGGAAATACGACCTCTGAGGCTTACTGGATTTAGGACTAAAATGGGAGGTACATACGAGCTACATACGTTTAAGTACTTGGGAGTATGCCCACCCGTAACGCCGTCAAATGGATGGAAGGAGTGAAACCATCATCATGAAACTCTGGAGTAGACTGCCCCTGTCATTAATGGGACATATAGCATTGGTGAAAATGAATGTTTCACTCCACCTACTATACTATTTTGCCAACATACAATGTTTTAATTATGGCTGGTTTCTTCTGAAGGATGGACTCGTTAGGGGATTCCTGTGGGGGCATGATAGAAACAAAATAGCTTTGGCCCTACTGTGTATGAAATACAAAGATGGCGGTAACAGCTCCTATGGTTTGAGCTGTATTATCTAGCGGCTCAGTTGCAACATGTGATAGGGTGGCTAGAATACGACCCGACAGTATACTCCAGGTTGTTGATGGAGACCATACATCCAGCAGTGGTTAAAGAGGCCCTATAGATTACGGACTGATGCCTGCAGAAGTATCTCACATGATAAGGCTGGGAAGGCAGATATGGGCAGGAACGAAGAAAGTGCTCGGAATAAAAAATACATACTCTCCACGTGTACCCTTAATGGAGGACATATGCACTAATACGGATGATTTCACTGTGGCCAGAACATGGGAGGAAGTGGGAATCTCTTCATGAAGTGACATTCATTAGAATGGGATATTAGGGAATTCGAAGATTTGGTAAATGTAGAGGGGCCGCACAAAGGTAAAATCTTAATATATCTGAAGATTGCTAAAACTGCTAAAGAAAAGTGGACGGACTGGCTGGCAGAAACTGGACCTGCCAAATCACTGACACTACTATATGAGCTTTAAAATGGCTGGAGACCTGTATCTAGGCTGGATGGGGGTTTACTAAATGTGTCATGCAAAAGGGGGGCTAAACTGTGACTGGCACGGGAAGCAGACCATGATCAGCCAATAGGAGATAATCAATGGGAGAATGTGCTATTCTTTGTCCAGAAGGTCTCTTGAAATGCTAGATTTAGGCTACCGCAACTTAATGTGCTTCAAAGGTCATATATGGCCCTAGAATTGCTAAATTTGATGATACGGCGCTGACCAACTGTCTGTGGTATGGAAATGTCCTGGCTAATATTATGCATATGGTTTGGAGATGTTCGGCTGAAGAGGCCTTTTGGCACCAAATTGAGTTGGCGTTTGTGAAATCAGGTGTAAGTAGATGTGAATGGTCCCCAATGGAATGCCTGCTAGGTATGTGCTCCAGGCCTGAGGAATGGAGACATGTGGTTAAACTTATGGATTTAGCTTGTGTCCTAGCTAAGAGGAGAATAGCTATGACATGGAAGCTGAAGGGTAGCCCTCAATACCACCTAAGGTGGAAAGACCTACAATTATGGAGCATGGCTGAAACTGACATGGTACAGGGCTATGAGGAGAAACCTTAGAGAACTCACATAGAACAGCGAGGTGTGGAATGCACTCCTCCTGGCGATGGGTAGCCCCTCTGGCAAAAAGTGCCCATGAAAACCTAGTGGCTTAATTTCTAGGAATGGTAACTTATTAAGAGAACATGCCAGGTACCGCCCTTGAAGTTATGATAGACTGATACTACTGTGTTGTTGGTGATATGATCCTTACCACGATCTCTGTATTGTGATATTGTACAATTACTAATAAAGAGATTTAACAAAAACAACTTAAGAAAATCTATGAAAATACTCATTGAAACTCATGTTCTTGACACAGAGCTGTTATTGAGGAATCCTATCTTCAAGAACCAACTGCAGCATATGTCTTTGAAATCAGTGAATGGTGCTGTGTTTTCACCTGCAGTAGCAATTTCAAACGTACATTGAAATATGATGTGTCTATGCCGCTACAAAAAGGAAATGACCAGAAAAAAAGCCTTCTCTGTCTATGCTCCAAGACTATGGAACCTCCTCCCTGTCAGCATCAGAGCCGCCCTACAATTCAGAAAAGATCTCAAGACCCACCACTTCAAGGAATTCTCTGCCTTAATACCTTGGCCATCACATCACCCCTTTTGCTACCTGACTCACTAGACGGTGCGTGCCCCTCTCCTTCCCATCACACTGTACAGCTGTAATACTCCTCTGTGCCCCTCTGTATCTACCCTGGCTGTATATCTGTTCTTCTGTTACCTCTGAAAAGTGCTCTGTTATGTATCTGTATACCTCTGTAAAGTGCTCCGTTGCTTCTCAAAGCTAAGTCTGAGCTCAATAAATATAATAATAATCATCATCATCAACATCAGCATCAACATCATCATCATCTACAACAGGCTGTTAAATTACTACAGAAAGCCATCCTGGCAGGGAGAAGTGGAAACACACTTGTTCCATCATGCAGGACAAAGTTACAAAAGCAAAACCCCAACAGGTGTTATCCATTTTCAAATGTTCAATAGGTGGGTGAAGAATGGTTGACATGCTGCAGATTAAAACACATGTTTGCAACCGAAGGCTGCTGTTTTATCACACACTATTATAAATGAGTGACAAGCACAAAGGAATGCCTTAAATGGTGTCTTAACTTCTTTGCTAAATGTGGGGACCTGGGTAGGCCTACTCGAATGAAAAGATGATATAAATAGAAGGTATGAAGTAGAAGACTAAGATAACACTAGACCCTAGAGTCAAGAGACTGTAACCAAATGGGAAATCACAACCAACACTAATTGCCTTGAAAACGACCTAATGCCCAAACACATGTCAGCTGTCAAGAGAGAATAAATTAAGAGCACTACCAAATCTGACTTTGTAAGCACATTATTCCAAGTCTCCTACCTATTTAGCAGAGCATTTGAAAATCTCAGGCGGTAAGAGAGGATTAAGATTAGAAGTGTCTAATTATAAAAAAAGAGTATTTTCCCACTGATTTAAGAATGACACCAGATTGCTTACTTAAAATGTCCCTAATTAGCAAAAGCATTGCTTTTTAGCAAAATGTTTTTAACTAACTTTTTATGACATAATGAATACCTTCAGGTTTTTTATCTTTTATTGATGAAGTCTTGATGATTGTTCTTAACTGGGAGATGTTAACATTTGATTTTCTGCATATCTTTTAAATACAACTCTTGGTTTTAGTGATCTCTCTTAGGTAAATGTGTATGTGACTTGATATGAAATATGTGCAGCGCTCTGATACATTTGCTTGTCAGGTTTGAGATATATAAAAACTGAATGATACTAAATAAATACATTGCGGTGAAAGAGTTATACTAAGTTAGAGATGCCTGTCTATTCATAAGCCTTTAAAGTGTGTGTTTGGGGAGTTAAACGTCTCTCATTCCCAGGACTCATTCAAAGATGTCAACGTATCAAAGAGTGATGAGGGTAATTTTTCATTGAAATTGTAAACGAGCTTTACTTTTCAATTACAAGAAACTAGATACAACATTTTAGAAGGGCCTTTTCATGCGGAATACAGAAGAAATCTGTGTTTAAGACAAACTTTGTATTTTGTTTAGAACATGTTAACAGGGAATCATGGACATGCCTTTATAGGTTTGAAATATGTACACATTCCGGCATCATTAAACACATGACTCCTCAAAATATGTAGTTGTAGAGCAGAGCTTGTGGTTTTTCCATCTGTTCCAGCATGAATAACTCTCTTGTGAGGTGGAGGAACGGAACCATAAGAGCAAGCATAGGAAATGCATAATATATATGGTGCCTCCCTTTAAACATGCTCTTTGAAATCTCAGCTGCAAGAATTTTTACTCCGGACCTTCTATGACAACAAACTTTTTTGTTATTGATGGCGCTTCTTCTTGATTTAGACTTTACCATACTTGACACGTGGTGGCTTTGTTCTAAATGATTTGGCTTCATAAACATTATTTTTATGCATGTTGAGAACAATACCAACTCAAACTGAAAAAAACAAGTCAGACCCAATTCACCAAATTCTGTGATCAAATTCTAGAAGTTGGTATATACCTGTAACAATGCAAGATACATTCTACTGAATCAATGACATGTTGTGGCTGTATGCCAGTGCTGTACATAATCTACTAGTGCTTCTAAGCTCTTTAGTTCAATAACAATGAACCACAAATTAAACGTGTGCTTTGCTGCTTTAGAATTCAAGCACCTACATATTGTACTTCTGAGCACTATATTCAGATAACACAAAGTTGCATTACAAATGTGCTATCCTCTGGATGTATTTCAGTTGTGGTCTCCACTGTGCTGCTTATGGGTTCATTTTAATTGAATAAAGGAAGGTTATTTTGATACATGATGCCGAAATGCTAGATCCTTACAATGCAAGTCAAGCACAGTTTTCCTATTTATTTTAATACTGTGAAGGATGTGTATTAGAATGACGAAAAGGTCTATTGTTTTATGAATGCCATACTGCCTTACCCCTATTATCATTAGAAATGGTCTCTCATTGCAACGATTTGGAATGTATGGCCAAATGAATGACAGAAGTGCCATATCGGTTTGACCTATTTATAACATGGCAATCACCAATGCTTCTCTGTGGGCCACGGCCAAGGAGAAGGACAGAAGCAACAGTTAGGGTCAGTCCTATAACTAACATTAGAACCCTTGTTTCTTTTTGGGTCCATGCCATGCAGCAGAATGCCAGCCCAATAATTGGTTTACAGACACTAGCTAACTGGTCCACCTTATAGAAAAGCATATGAAAGCAGTGTGTTTCTCTTATATTGGGTATTACTGAGAAGGGCTACAATATGCTGGATTAATGATAGCTGCTGCTGGAGAGGGAGCTGACGTGGGAGCAGCAAGAGACGGGCGCTTTCCATGTATGCAAGGATCATGTCTTGAATTAATTTTCTGATGTTCATTCAGAAACGGCCTGTTTCTTTTTTTTTTATTATTTTTTATTTATAACTAGTAATCCTAAAAGGAGAAAGAATGCACATGACATAAGTTTACACACTATGTCATGCATGTCAACTGGTTGATACTAAAGAATGGTTAAGGCAATTTGATTGTTCAAATACATTTAGCAATGCATTATGAACGTGTTAGCAAAGAATATGCAATTCACACAATAGTAATTATACTTAAGTAGAACAAAACCTAGACTTTACATTACATACAGTCCCATGCTAGGATAGGCTTATGGTTATACCACCAAGATAAGATTTGTTAACAAAACATATGGCTTATATTTTGTGGGTTTAATAATAAGAATAACATGTATGAGTGCTTGACTATAGTTAAAAAAACAACGAGATGTATAAACTGAGTAATAGGTTAGTACCATAGTTAAGAGCTAGGTGGTTGCTTCTTGAAATATGCAGTTGAGAAAATCCACAGAAACATTATTGTAAATGAAGAACATTCATGGAAGTTATTTTCTATAGAAGCTTAAATTTACTTTTTTGTAATAAACCTGTACACTCGTAGATGTGTTTTACATTTATTTTAAGTAACATTACATACTAGACTTGTTTGCCTACATCCTATAAATAAGGCAAACTTGCAATCTTAAATACTGACCTTTATACCAGGGTGTTGAATGGTGTTATTGGTGTTATTCCTAGCAAAGCTAGTGTCGAAACGCACCACTTTTCCTTTTAAGTCCCAGTTTTACATATTAGTTTATAACTAAAATGCCAGCTTGATTACATCCAATGCTGGGGTATTAACCCTCCTATATGCGGCTAAACTGATTGGGGAGATTGGACCATCATTATAGCATTGCGTGCGAGTGGACGAACAATTGAGAAGGCTAATTATTCAGCGGAACCTGCCAAAATCACAGTGAAACGTCAAAGTACCATGATGAGATTCAAGTAGGAGTGTACGATGGTGTGGCGGCAAGTCAAGAGTTTTAGACTTTCTAGATCTTGTGGGGAACAAGGACTCCCTGCCCTCTGATATAATATCTTGCCTCCCATTGGCAAATGGGTAACAAAAGTAGTGTGGCCACTGGCTTCGAAAATTAAAATTTGTTTCATGTGAACATCCAAACATTGGAATAATAGGAGAAGACATATTTGAAAAGATTTAGCTTAAGATGTAAACAATTGGGCAAAACATACATGGTTTCTGCCAGGCAATGCGAATGACAAAACTCATGATTTACAACAGGTCATGGGAAAATTCCCCCTGGAACCAATGCCATTACAGACACTGATGTGATAGGGCAGGCATGCTTATGGCATCTGAACTTAAGTATTGAGAACCAAATGACCTCCTTTAATGTGCAGAAGCAACAATGCATTTTACAGCACCAAGACCCTTTTTAAAATGTTTTACATTCTTATGATTCGAATCCATATAATAACATTACTCTGCCTTTTTGGATACGGTTCTGCATTATTTGAAAAACACTTTTTTTAAGAAATGTTCTGTTAAACACAGTATGAATATTGATCAACATATATTGTGGCTTCTGCAGAGACAAGTGTACTGTGGCTGCAGTGATATTACTCTTTGATCTTGATAATGAAAATGATGGACCTGACAGTCCTCGACTCATGCTAGCAAGACCCACGTATCAGACCCCAACAGCCAGAGCAAAGCCTCATGAATAACTTTCACTGCAATTCGATGAAATATGAAAGTTAAGCACACGGAGAGACGTTGCACGGGATTTCAGTAGCACTGGTTAAACATCCCAGAAAGTGACCTGCAAATATTGACCGTCCAGTCTGGAAAGTCGACTGACTGGTAACAATTGTCAGGTTACTTGGGCTTTCATGTGCCAACATGAATAGTTATGTTATGGTCACTTGTATAGCGTATGGTCGCCGGGAGGCATCATGGCGCAGGAGAGGCAAGTAACTAACACCTACACAGCAAAATAACCAATCAACCGCAATAATTAAAATAGATATGTTTTTAAGGTTTTCCTAAAAATCCAACGGTTTGGTATTCGTTTCATAGCAGTGGGGAGATCATTCCACAGCTGGGCAACAGCAAAGGAAAACGCCTGACCCCAACACGGGCGCGACGGAAGGAGGGCACACAGAGCAGGCCAGCTGTGGTTGAGCACAGGGGGCAGTTAGGAAAATAGCGCACAAACTTAAATACACCGTTCATTGATCGTGCAGAGCCCGATGGACGATGCATAATGCTTTAAAGCGTATACGCTGGGCCACTGGGAGCCAATGGAGGGAGCGCAGAACTGGGGAGATATGGGGTCCCTTACGGTGACACCATCGCAACCCATGTAAGCCAAATATTTCTCTAGTTGAGTCATATTTAGGGGCACCATACCCCACTGGCAAGAACGGAGAAACCCATACTAACATGCCCTTCTGCCATGCCTTAGACAAGTAGTGAGTCAAATTTAAAGTTTTGACAACTTTTCCGGGTCCATGCCAGGCATGAAAAAATAATTCTCTAGCTGGTGACAGACCTCGAGCCTATTTTTATGTGAGACATATTTTCGTTTACATTTTAAAAAAAGAACAGAGATGGATTTTCAGTGGCCGGTATAAAGCAACGCGTAGGCACTTCTGCTTCATTTGCACCTACACATGTTGCGCAAGATTGCAAATATGCGTGTATGACATATGTGCATATTTAGATGTGTGCAAAGCAGGAAGACTTTCCGCACATTCCCACGCATATCTTGCGGTTAAAACCTGGATGATATTTAAATTGTGGAGCAAGAAAATGACTGAGAATGCGGAGAAAGAGGTCCTATATTGAACAGAGACATGGTCATGTGCAATGAATATCAGGATGCTTTTCTGACATTTACAGAAATGTTTGTAAACAGAACAGCAGCATCATGAGCTCCTGGTGTACAACTTCAAACAGGTATAGAACTGTATTTTATTTTCTCTTTTTGCTTTCACAGCCCCTAGTTGTAAACTCCAGATTCTGATGTATGCTGGGAGTCTTGCCAGCACATCACAAAATCCTCCAGAAATGCCCAGCTACCCTTATGACCTGTACATCTCTTGACAGCACATCCTCCAGGGTTTTCACATTTTTGCAATATTTTCACTGATTATTTTAAAGAGGTTTAATAGATTTTTAGGGGGTAATTCAAAGAATTCAGCGCACAAGTGGCACACGCGGCTGGCGCACAGAGTGCGCGTGCGGCAGTCTGCACCAGCCGCATGCGCCAAAATCCATTTAAGCGCACAGCGTATTCATGGATTATAACATCCATAACCAGCCGTGGCGCAGAGTGGCGCAGCGAACCTGCAACCACGCCAGTTACACCCCCCCAACCCCTCCCCGTGCACCATGAACAGCGCACAAATCCTGTACATGGCGCACATGCCAGTGGACCTGCATACAGCCCCCAACCATGAAAACGTCTGTAAAACTCCCTGCGCACCCTTCCAAATACACGTACCCCGCTGCGCAGGGGGAATCACACGCGATAGGCCCTGTGCGAGTGGGGTACACATATTTCGGGGGTGCGCATGGAGAAACACACGCGATAGGCCCTGTGCTAGCGGGGTACGTGTATTTTAGGGGTGCGCGGGGAGAATCACACGCGATAGGCATTGTGCGAGCGGGGTACGTGTATTTTGGGGGTGTGTGGGGAGAATCACACGCGATAGGCCCTGTGCCAGCGGGGTACATGTATTTCGGGGGTACATGTATTTCGGGGGTGCGTGGGGAGAATCACACGCGATAGGCCCTGTGCAAGCAGGGTACGTGTATTTCAGGGGTGCACGGGAGTTTCACACGCGATAGGCCTTGGGCGAGCGGGGTACGTGTATTACTGGGGTTCGCGGTGAGTTTCACACGGGATAGGCCTTGGGCGAGCGGATCCAGGTATTACTGGGATTCGTGGATAGTCTCACACGCGATAGGCCTTGTGCGAGCGGGGTACTTGTAAGACTGGGGTGCCCCAACGCGAATTGGCAGTGTGTGTCCTCCCAGGTGAGCCCTCACCACCCTCCCCAGGGCTTGCAGGCAGCCCACACCACAGGGGACAACCCTGCACCCCTGGCCATGCCCCGCAGGCAGCCCATCCACCCTGGCCATGCCCCCCAGCCAGGCAACATGTCACCATTGCACAAGTGAGCCCCGACTCATGTCCCCCTGCACTCCCCCACCCAGCAGTGACGGGCACCTGCCAGCAGGCCCCAACTCATGTCCCCCTGCACCCCTCAACCCAGCAGTGACGGGCACCTGACAGCAGGCCCCGACTCATGTCCCCCACCCAACACGTCATAAAGATGCACAATCATGGCCCTCATGTCCACCAAAATCCCACAGCATGCCACCCCAGTCTTGAGATGCAATGAATTTCCCAATCCACCCCACACTGACATGCCTACCTCATGACACAAACCAAAAGTCAACTATGTACATCAACACATGTCCGTCACACACACACACTGGGTGCCATTGATTGTGTAAACCCAAATTTTGACATGCATGAACCCAATGAGTGAATTCCACACATGGAAGTAAAATATAAAAATGTATTATGAACAAAATGAATGTAATAAAATGAAAGCATAATAAAATGTCAAACATGAAATGAAATGCATGTCCAAAACATACTAAAATGAAATGTAGAACCAATCCAAAGAAATCCAAAAGAAAAATTGTCCAAACTCTCTGTCCACCAAAGCAAATCCAAAGGAAACGTAAAATGTAAAATCCATTGATCCATGGTGAATAAAAAAATAATAAGTTCTCACAAATCCAATGTACAACTATGTACAACGAATGTTCAAAGGGTCCATGAGCCCAACGAAAGAAATGAAACTTATAAAAGAAACTACCTAAGAAATAACTATATACAAAAATGTGGGGCATAGTCCAATCACCCCAAAATGAAGCAAAACGAAAATGAAACCGAACACTAAAAACTATCTACAATGGCGGCGGGCTAGTCCGACGGCCAACTTTCCGATTTTCCAGGCCAGGGCATCATCGAACTCCTGCTCTATGTCCTGGAGGCGGTCCTCTTCCATGGCCCCGAGGGTTTGCAGGGACGATGCCATGTTCAACTCCAACTCCCTGCGAATTGCCTCGAGGCACTCGGCCCGCCTCAGCAACCTTCCCATGGAGTTCTCCGCCCTGACCATTGTGAGCCGTCCCTCTTCCGCCCGCCGCCGCTCCGCACCTATGGCCTGGCCCAACCACTGCCACATGGAAAACACTCCCAATCTTGGGTCCTCCTGCCCTGTGGCCGATGCCTGCCCCTCGGATGTTGATGGCCCCGAGCCATCATCGCTCCCACCTTGTTGCTGCTGCTGTGCCCGTATCATGGCTCTTGCTGCCTGCACATCCTCCTCCGGCTGGGGTGCAGTTGTTGTGGTGGCCACCCCCGTCTGAACGTCTGACACCCGACTGTGGCAGGGATGCGTCCTCCACCAGCCTGGCCGCTGGGTCAGAGGCAGCTCCACAGGGTACCCAGGTGATACATGGGTGGGAAGATGGCATGGAGGACGACTGGCGCATAGGGGGTTCAGGTGAGGAGGGGGTCGGAAGAAGGTCCAGCATACTGAGGAATGCAGCCCTGGTGACCCGTCCCAGTAGGTCAACGTGGTCAACGAGGCATCCGAGATGACCTGCGGTGTCTTCACGAAAACACTGCAGGTCACCTCGCATGCCCCATTGACGCAACGCTATCCCAGCCAGGACAGGCTCAACCCGGTCCCGGATTGCCATGTCTGCAGGGAGAGAAAGGCCAGTTGTTGTGCGCTCATCCCCCTCCCTGAAAACGGGTCTGGACGTAGGCATCCCTGCTGGTGCAGGATGATATAGTCACAGGATCGGGGACAGGATTACACACAGGCATCTCCGCGGCGGCCCTGACCCTGCACTTCACCACTAGCACCAGTGGAATCCCCACCTCCAGACCCCGTGTGTGTCCCTTCCACGGCCTCCTCCTCCACCAAACCCCCCCACCAACCAGGATGACTCCGTGCCATCTTCCTCCATCGGACCCTGTGGGGTCTCAGCTGCCCCTTCTGCTGCCGAGAAGTCCAACTCCGACCTCCGCCTCTAGGACCTACCCTCGGCAGCTGCGGCCTGGGATGCGGCACCAGACTCCTCACTCCCCGAAGAAATGACAACCTGGGAGGGGAGCCGGCCCTTGTGTCTCCAGCTGATGGTGCGATCCCTGCCGCTTTGCTCTACAGCACCCTCTCTGCCCTCTTAATCAGTTGACGCTGCAGACAGGGAGAGATAGAACACAGGCATCAGGGCACTGTAAAATGGACTGATACACACATGACAGTTGTACATGAGTGGCAGTGTCAAACTTCAGACATGGCATCACACTCCCCAACACACATGTCATTTCAACTCACACACATGAGCAAATCAACAGGAATATTGCACCAGGCAGCACCATCCATACACAAACAACAGCACGAGCAGCCGAAGGTGAGCCTGACGTCACATGCAACACGGGGAGTGCTGTACACATGCACACATGCCACCAGACTCACATGCATGTGGGCATCTTCACCAACTGTCGCAGTGATGAGATCGCCATCCATGTCACATCTGGCATTCAGCCTTCTACATGTCAGTGTCACATGCATCCATGTTGCACACTTTTCAAATACACATGTAAATAGTGCAGATACATGCAGCAGGAACCAGCATCCATGTGTGACACCACAACCATGCCACAGTACATACACATAATGTATTACATGTGTGCACCCACACATACATTTGCACAGCATTCTTACCAACACATAGACCATCGATGTAGGCAGGTTCACGTCCCTGTACATACGCATCCATACATGTCCCTACAAAGATATATGTGCAACCTGCACACTCCTGGCACACCACAACACGCACAGCGTCCAATCAGTACGCATGTACACTTACCGTTCGACTCCAGACGGGTCTGCCTCTCAAGGACCTGGACGTGGAGCGCTGGGCGTATGCGTTCCAGGACCCTCATTTGGTTGTTGGTCAGGTGGACCCGGCACCCCTTGGCATCCGCTGCCTTAGGCGCCAGGCCTTGTTGAGGGTCCTGGACCTGAAGTCCTCCCAGCACTTACGGACGTGTTTAATCTCTAGCAAGTACAGCTGAATCCAACACCATATATGCATTCAAGACACCCGAAGAGCCATTGAGAAATAGCTATCTAGATACGACTTTCTTCACCAGGGGTATGAGATAATTATTTCAACTAACTCTCCTAGCCAAAAATTATTAATACTTGAGCTTTGACAGAGATATATATATATATTGTTTTATTTCTTTTCTCTATCCTGTCCCAGAAATTGAATAAAGGACAGCGGGTGGCTGCGCCCTGGGGACCTCGTGTTCCATGTTGCATCCCTCTTACCTGTCGAAGACTCCAACCCTAGCCTAAGTGGGTTTTTTCGACTCAGTCCATGCCCAGAATCACGGTAAGGACGTTGCCCCCACTAGGTTCTCATTTTTTGTTGCAAAATTAAAAATTATTTTTTCTAGATTTAGACAAATGCCACACAAACATGTCTGCCTTCATACAGGGTTAAGTTTGGCTCCCCATCTCATCGTGTTCCCGCCCTGAGGAAGGCTTCAGAAAAATGTACATGCCCAGCAGGGGACAGATCCGAAACGTGTTATGGATGTTTAAACCTCATCATTGATAGGAAGACCCAATTTTGGAACTCATTTTGAAGTTAATTTCAAATTATTGTTGAAAATGTAACCGCCTAGGCACGAACACATTTGTGCACATGTTAGGTGTTTTCCTTTTCTCAAACACCAACACGTTGGCAGACCTGCATTCATTAATTAGCGGCACCTGCATACTGAACTTTGGGCCGCCAGAGTTTTTGGAATTTGGCTTTTCCATTTTTATACGTTTTTTGTACTATTCGTATTTATTGGTTTACTCACTGTCTGCATCTACTCACTTGCAAAAATTGAACCAAATGTTTCTTTCCTAACTTTCTTTTGTTTTACAACCTTTTCATCACTTTAGATTGTATATTTACATTTATATGTTTTTCTTGAAAATGCAAAATAAATTATTTTGTCAAAAAAAAGGAATGTTTCCAGAGTAAAAATATTGTGGCAAAGAATAATTGTGATATCCACGGCATAGGATACAAAACAAATTAAGTTGGTTGAATCTATCTTTAATAATATCTTCTTTACTTCAGCATAGTGGATACCTTTGGTTTAACAATAGATATATCCCACAAAGTCCCAATCCACTTTATGCTTTAAGGGACTACCCCGATTCCATTTTTTGTATGAGTGTTTAATCTCGCGGATTGCCACCCCCTCCTCGTTGATGGCAGTCACGATGTCCATCCAGATCCTTTCCGTCCTTCATTGTCTGCGAGCAAACTTCCAAAGAGGGCATCATACTGCCCCAAGACTTGCTCCACCAGGACACCAACTTTAATGGCACTGAAGCTGGTGGCCCTTTGCCTCTCTGGCTGGGGGTTGCCAGTGGTGCCAGATGGTGTGTCCGACATGGCAACCCCAGAGGCAGGTGTGGGTGGGCAACTGGGTCCTGGGGCTGGGCTGTGGAGCGATGGTATCCCAGTCGGGAGTCTTCAGTTCCAGCAGGGGTGGACACAGCAACTGCACCCCTGCAGATGGTTGACGTGCAGGCAACAAATAGCAGGGCACGTGGGCAGCAGGCAGGTAGCAGCAGATATTATACAAAAAAGGGGTGCCTGATTAAGGTCCCTGGTCCTCCAGGCGTCATATAACAATAATATAATATTGGACCAACAGAACAGGGAATGGCTATTCACAACATTTTTTTATTTACCAATACCAATAAATGTTCCATTTGTTGATTTCTAAAAACCTTTATTCACATATCAAAATTTCATAAAAATATATAAATTCAAACATAACAAACAAATATCTGCATCAAGCATTCATACTGATTCAGTCCTACCAATCTTTCCACTCTTTGCTTTGTTCTCACAATATATATCTTTTTGTCTTTTGGCCTCCTACATGGACAGCCTCCAATTTTTGTTTACACAATGATCAAAAAAAGTCCTCTATCCACTCCTGTGATGGTACTGCCTGCGTGTTCCTAATCACACAGACCTATGTCTACACGTGTTTCGGTTGTCTTTTCGGGACATCCACATTCGTAGCCCCTTGGATCTTGCAACCTTCTTCAGGACAGAAAATCGGGAGTAGCCTTGTTCCTGTAAGCCTCAAGTAGGGTGAGTATCACCACTCAAAATAATTTGCTGTATTCATCCATCAGTATATTTAGTATGGACTCTTCAAGGGAGGTTCTTCACGTTTTAGGCAGGGCTATTAATTGCAAAATAGCTCACCTGTTGTAACGTATTCTTATACAGGGGATTGTTTTTATCAACCTGCAGCCACAAAGTACCGCTCTGATGATGATCCTACAGCAGGATCTGATCCATTCCACTTGCAGAGTCCATCTACGTGCCGTGTCGCATTCGAGACGAGAATAGAGACGAGAATAGATGTAACGTATTCTTATACAGGGGGTTATCTTTATCAACCTGCAGCCACAAAGTACTGCTCTGATGATGATGATCAGAATGCGACACGGCACGTAGATGGACTCTGCAAGCGGAATGAATCAGATTCTGCTGTAGGATCATCATCAGAGCGGTACTTTGTGGTACAGAGGCACGTGTCCCTGGGGCAGTAATTCCATCTGCTGGCCCGACCAGCCGGGTGTCGGCAACTGCAGGGGCAGATGCAGCCGACACGACCCCGGTTGTGAGTCTACCAACCAGGATAGTTCCGGTCAATGACCCTGACCCAGTGGATGTTGCTGTGCAGGGTCCATTCCAGGGCACCCAGCAGCCACTGATGGAAGTCAGGGCCTCACTCCATGTTCCACCTGCCACTCCCTCGGCTCATTCCACCAATGCCACTGCCCATACTGATCAGGGTGGCATTTGACAGCCGGGGTCCGGACCAGCATCCAAGAGGAGGAAGGTTGCACCTGCAGTACAGGCCGGGACCCCAGACACAGCTACAGCCTCCTGCACGTCGAGGAAGAAGCCTTTCTGCAAGCAGGAACTGGACTGCCTCGTGGACTACGTGCGGGACCACAACCGTGACATGCTAGTGGGGCCGAATTGTCAAACTACGGCTGCCCATCGTGATACCCACTGGAAGCAAGTTGCGGAAGATGTAAGTGCATTCGGCAATGAGGTGCGCACAGCCCAAGAGTGCAAAAAGCGTTGGAATGACCTCAAATGCAGCGCTAAGGTGAAGCGTGCCTCAAATTACAACATGACTCTGGTGACTGGCAGTGGGCCGGCACCTGAGGAGGTAGACCTCACTCCGCACGAGTCACTCGTAGCAGAGTTCATACCACCACAATTGGTCGAAGGAGTGGGAGAGATGCAGGACTTTGATGCCCTGTCCATTGAGTGTTGCTGCGTGTTTGTCGAGGCCATGGTTGTTTTACTCGTGTCATGTGTTGGGCATGACTGCCACTACATGTCATGTGTACCTGGTTCTCATGGTTGTCCTGTGGAAGATTCAACACCAAAAGGATTGAATGATGAAAGGGTTGGGGTAATTGGACCTAAGACAAAATGGTCAAATTTCTCATACATCATAATTATATATATATATGGTTAATGTTTATTTAAAAATAAAAGTGGTTTTTGCTACAATAACTGGGGTTGTGGGGGGAAACCACAAAGTATTGGGCCATGAAAATCGATCCTTTGCATTCGAACATTTGCCCTAGAACCGTTTTCATGTGCAAGTCATGCAATGCTTCACTGATGCGTGCCTGATGAGCAGGATGGTGGACATTTTGAGCAGACAGGGACTGTCCTCATCACCACACTTGCACCATACTCACATGCTAGTCACCCGGATGCCCCTCCGGTCCATGTTCCAGCTCACTGGCCCTTCTGCGTGTAGCCTGCATTGTCCTTCCTCTCAGCACTGGGACTATGTCATTGCATGAGTGACGTGAATGTGTCCCCTGCCTGCATGCGGGTACTCCATGTAGGCATGCTCCCTTGCCCCTCCACCCCCCGTACCCCAATTTCACCATTGCACTGTTGTGCATCATTTTGCGGTACTGCAATGGCCTGTTCAAGCCTCCTGTGTATATGCTAACTTCCACCAGCCAACCTGCCAGACACATGCAGTGGGGTACATCCTCTGTCCTTCATGCAGGGTGTCTCACTTGTACTGTGCAGATGGCAGATGCTCTGCAGGGACCCGATTGCCCATTCATGCTCCATGTGCATTCCATGTGTCCCCCTATGTGTCCTTGACTGGATGATCATTGTAGTACATGTCCAGGGTGACCTACATTTCATGGCATTCCACCATCTATCCAATGGCCACTTTGGCCCAGTCCTGCATCACACACATGTTTAGGGTGTCACAGTCTGTGTGGGGCACAGTCCTCATCCAGTTTCAGGCCCACTGACTCTGTCCAAATGGTGTAGTGGGTTTTGCACACGTGTGTGTACAACTGAGGGTTCGTCATGTGTCCAGCTTACTGTCCCATCATCATCTGCTGTGTTGTCAGTTGACTCAGATGATGCCATTGATGCTAGGCAACACTGGCTGCCAATCCTCAGGTCTCTAGTCACAGTTCTGCTACCATGCAAGGCATCCCGGGATTTTCACTCGGGGGGGGGTGGGGTTTGCTTGTAGCCATGCAACCCATTGCATGCACATTGCACGTGATGCCTGAAGTTGCCCATGCACTGCCTTCACGTGTTTTGATACATACACATCATGAAGTACTTGTTCATGTAGCTAGTGAGTAACGTACACATGTTCTGCACTGCATAAACACACTTCTGAGCCATGTAACACCGTTCTACATGCATACTCACTGATGCAATGTCAAATTGACCAGGCATGCATGGCAGGTTCTCTTTTGTGTGTGACATGTCTGCATCATGTGTTGGCTGTCTGTGTGATGTCCATGTGTGACTGTGTTATGTGCTGCTAACATGTGTACTAATGTTTTTTTTCTCTCTACTCTTCAGATGATGACGCAATGGAGGCAGAGGATGGTGTTGTCATGCCAGGCACAGGGTTGTTATCACAACCGCAACCCGGCACAAGTGGGGGTCGTGGGGTAGTAGACCACGAGCACCCATGTGTGCTACAGTCCAGTTTGTCTTTGGCTGTCAATGAGTCCAGCCCAGATGACCACTGTGACGACCATGTCGAGTTGGATGTGCATCAGGTCCATATGTCAGGGGTGAGTGATTCTGATGTGGACACTCCTCTTACCGTGATACGTGCACTGAGGGGCCAGACAGTGATGGGACCTCTGCCTGTGGTGGATCTGCATGCAGGGTCACCCTCCACACCAGTCGCTGATGTCCCTGGGGCATCACGTAGACGGGGGCATGTAGTTGTGCAGCCACGGGCGGTGCCAACCCAGTGAGGATGCCCGGTCCTTGGATCCTGCAGGTGTCAAGCCCAGAAATGCGGTGGCCGAGGTACACTGAGTGGGAGCAAGACATGACTGCCAATTCAGAACATCAGGGGGCAGCACTTGATAACATCGCTGTGAGCATGGAATGTGTGGCCCAATCCGTGCTCCCCCCTGCTAGGCAGGTGCTTCTCCAGTGGCAAGTGGTGCAGTCCACAGCCCGCTCACTCAGGCTGGGCATGGCGGCCTCTGACAGGGCACGCCAGGCTGAAATGTTGTCTTTGCGTCAAGCAATTACTGCTCATGCAGAGGTACACATGGAGGCCCTGAGGGCTGAGTATCAGTCCCTCAGATCAACTCTGGGTGCCTTCTTGACGTCCCAGAGGGTGCGGTCGGAGGAGAGGTTTGAGCAGCTTGAGCGTACCATCTCGGCTGAGCTACGTGCTTGCCGGGAGGTGCATCAGTTGTCCAGCCAGACCACGCCGGAAGAACTCTGTGTTGCACGTGTTACCTTGCAAGAGGAAGCACGTTTATCACGGGAGGTTCTGCATCCAGACCTGCGTGTCATTGCCGCACAGAACCAGGCTCACCCGTCCGGCAGACTTGCTGCCGACGAGGGGCAAGCTGTGCCTAGGCTTGGTCGGGCTCCTGGCCCACATCCTCCTATTCTGGATGAGGCAGACTCGGGCGACAAAATATCTCCCACACAGGTCACGCAGTGCAGGCATTGAGCCCATGGAGGTTTTTATTTTTTTGCCTCAACATCATCACATGTGGGTGTACCTCTCCCCTTTTGGGTGCTCCCCCCCCCCCTGGGTCGTATGTGGCCATTTTTGATTTTTGATTTTAGTTTAGTTAGTTAATATCAACTATTTGATAGTAATTTTAATTAGGTTATGTAGGTTGTTCATTGTTAGTTTAATTAGTTAATATAGTTTAATATTGTTTGTCTATTGTGCTTTCATGTGACGGTGTGGTGCTTTGTGGCTTTTGAAAGCATCCACTGTCTGTTCCAGCTGGGCTCTTCAAGCTTGTCTTGTGTATGTGTTTGCAGCTTGGGGTTCTGACTCACATAGGCCACTCGTGCTTCCCTTATTCATGGGCTCGCTAGGATGGTTCGGTGTAACAAAATATTACACAAGGGCTTTGGACTTGCCTCATAACTGTGTCCTGTCTGCTGCTGTACTACTTGTGTTAACACCCCTAGTGGGGATTGGTTGCATTTCATCCACCCGATGTCTGTAATTAATTTGGGTGAGTATGTGATTGTTTTATCCATTAATTGATGTGGATTGTGATGTATGTCATTTTCTTGCCTGTATATGTGCTTGATGCACTTCATGCTGTAGACAGTAGCCTGCAGCCTTGGCCTGTCAAAGTGACACTGATGGTGGGAGGAGTTTGGATGTAGCTCTGTAACCTGTCCCTGTGACAACCAGCATGTAGACAAGCACACATGGAAGTTTCTAGTCTTATTGCCTTGTTTAATGCCCTTTCTGCAGGAAGATGAGCCTCCAGATTACCTTTGCAGCAGACACAGGGACCAGTAATCCAGGAAACTGGCCACGTTCGTTGGTGCAGACGTGTGGATGTGTGCGCAAGCAGATGCACAGGGCTTGTGCTGAGACGTCTGACAGAAGCAGATGTGTTTCCAGGAGCTCGTGGCAAGACGAGCAACAGAAGGGCCCATGCCGCAGACTACCTTCCACCAGGCCACTTGCACATGGATGCTTAGTAGCACTTGTGCTGGGGAGCTTTGCCAGGCATTGTTGGAGAAGCACACAGTACAGCTGACATGCGTTGAGGGCCACATGGCAAGTGCCTTTGCAAGTTGTCAGGGGCACACCCAAGGGCCATCAAACATATCCCCTGCTCCATTGCAGCAGAGTAATTAGGGTACTAGCGTTCCTAGCCAGGAAATGATACAGTGCACAGGGACGACCAGCGAGGCTCAGACTCGTGGTGAGTGCATGTCATTTGCATGTGCAAATTGCCACATGCACTACCTATTTGAATCAGCGGCGGCCAGAACACAACTTGTACTGAAGTTGCACCTTGCTATACGCGTCTAGCAGCTCACCCAGGGACCATTGTATCATGTCTGATTATTTACCCATTGGTCTTCCATTTCCCGCGAGGCCACATGCGCCGGCCTTACTGCATTGACAGTGTATGTGCCATTGGTGGGCCAAGCTAACGTATGGGTACATGGCAGCGGACAGGGGTGTTTGTTTGTGGAGAAGTCACTTACTTTGGGGCATGGATGGGGTTGTGTGTGTGTGTTGTAAAGAGGCATTCAGATTAGTAACTCACAATCTCTTTGCAGCACTGAAGTGCTCCTGTTACCGGACCTGAGGGGCTGGTACAATGTGCATGATGAACATGTTTGCAGTAATTGAGTATGTGTTTTACTGAATAGTTGTATTTGCCTACTTTCCCTTGCAAATCCACATCCACTCTCCTGCCCCTCTTTCCGGTTATCCTGAATATCAATGCAACATATCCCTGAACCTCCTTCCCCGCCGGGGTCTCAGAGGCCTGTGTTAGTTTGACCTTGCAGGCGCCCAGACCACGGAGGAGGTGTTTGGTTCGTGCTACTCCTGCGCCTGGACACCGGAGCTGTGACATTAACCATCAGTTGTTGCATCATCATTGTATGTAATGTATCGTAAATGGTACCCATCCTGTTGGACCATTGTTCCACTGTGCTACCTTGGTTGTTCTACCATTGTGCTTGTACATGTGCTTTGACATTTCCTGCTACTTCAAGTCATCTACTGGAGACTCTTACAGGGTTTTTTGGTGCTTACAGCCTTTTTCCCTGCTTTGTGGGTTTGCCTACTTGGAGTTCTCTGCGATTTGGTATTTTTACCAGTCAAGGTGGGCTCTGAGGGGGCTGGACCCTATTTACACGCAAGCTGGAACATGGAGACTAAGGGGTAGGGTGATCCTGTAGCCAGGTACACTTGAATAAAGAAGGCTACATACCCCAGAGACAGTTGTTCAGAAGGTCACAATGATGTGTAAGGGAGGGCCTTTTGTTGTTTGGCTTGGCCTAGAGTGTTTTGGGCACTGTGACATTGTAATTGTGGGGTACTATGTACATGATGTGTTGTGCTGCTCAATGCCTGTTCACATGGGCAATGTTCACATGTGATGTGTACAGGGCACTGAGGGTCACTTGATTTCACATGCATATATTGAGTGCATGTCCCTAATGACACACACAGTTGCACGATGATCCACTACATGTACATCCACCCTTCCATGGCCACAGGTGCACACAGATTGCATTCTCAGGCCTGCGGTGTCCATGCAGCACATGATATATTTCCACTGGGGTTATCTGTGCATGCATCATTTGGTGGTAGATTTCATTGGTCTTTTTCATGTGATGCTCAAGGTGTATCTTCAACACTATGGCTGATCAAAGTGCTGTGTGCTGAGCAGTGTGTTGCAGGAGACACACACAGCACACAGGTTCAGGAGTCGAGATTTTGCCATGCCCAATGTGCATGTGAATGGGCATTCAGTGTTGTTTTCATTCTACGACTGTTGGAAAGCATTTGTGTCTGACTTTGTATGTGTGGGAGGTTGTTGGTCAGTCATTTCATCTGATTCCATGTCCGATATCATTGTCTCATGCCATTTTTCATGTATGACATGTCACTTTGTATGTTATTGGTCATGGTTTGGCTTTTTGCTATTGCATGCAATGTCATGGTGTAGCAGACAAGGGTGATGTGGTTTGGGAGGGTTTGGGCGACATACCAGGGATTGTGATGGACTGTTTTGCATGGGTGTGTGATACACACCTTGCATGTGTTCCTTTTGGTCACACAGGATTGGTTATGTTTAAGTAGCTAGGGATGCACACAATGTAGCACTTCCGTGGCAACATTCTCAGGGTGGTAAGGTTGTGACAGTTGACTGTCTCTTTGTCATCATCGATTGTCACCTGGTATGTGCCAGGACTGTGTTCACTCCGCAGGGGTGAGAGTTTAGGTGAAGAATGTGGCCACAAGCTGGGTCCAGGCTGCCGCGCCACGTGCCCTGTCCCCTCCCATGGGCAGCGCCTGTGCCTGTGGTTGTGGATGTGGGGGCACCACCATGTCCACCGGTACCTCCCGCCGTGTTGCAACATTGTGCAGGACACATGCTGCCACAATGATCCTGCACACTACTGGGGGTGCATATAGTAGCTGCCCACCAGAGCGGTCAAGGGAGCGGAAGCGTGACTTGAGCACTCCGAATGTGCGTTCCACTATGCCCCTGGTTGCAATATGGGCATCGTTGTATCTTACCTGGGGTGGTGTAGTGGGGTTCCGGATTGGCGTCATCATGTGGTTGCTTAGAGGATAGGCACTGTCCCCTGAGGAGGTGATAATAGTTGAGATTATTAGGGGTGGGTATTTGTCTGTGTGTGACTTGCATGCATGTGCAGAGGCATTTGTACTCACCTAGTAGCCATGTGTCGCCATGCTGCCCAGCTTCCAGGGCCCGGCTCAGGGCGGACATTCTGTATATGAAACTGCCATGGGTGGAGCCAGGGTAGTTTGCATAGACAGAGGTGATGATTCTTTTAGCATTGCATACAACCTGCACGTTGATGGAATGCCAGTGCTTGCGGTTTCGATAGATGTGCTCAGTGGCCCTAGGTGGACGTAGGGCCACATGGGTGCAATCTATGGCACCGAGCACTTTGGGGAAGTGTGCACCCTGTAAAAGTCCTGGACCATGGCCTGCCTTTCTGTGGGTGTTCTGGGCATGTATATGTGCCTGCGGACTGAGGGGCATGCAGTGATGATTGCCAACACCTGTTGTAGGCAGCTTGACTGTGTGGCCTGTGAGACCCCACCCACTATGGCAGTAGTCCGCTGAAATGACCCAGTGGCCTAAAAATGCAGGACATTGAGCACCTTCTCCAAGGGGCTCAATGCTTGGGAGCACAGGGTGGGGGATGTAATTTCGTCTTCCCACTCCCTGACGAGGTCTAGGATGATACGAGGTGGAAACCTATACCTCTCATAGACGTGGTCATCAGGCATCCCAAAAAGGCTGGTCCGGGAAAAATAAATGTGGGCCCTGGCTATTCTCCTCCTCCTGTGGTGTCCCACGATCAGTGCTGCTACAAATGCGGCATTCATCGTAGCTGTATATACACGTTTGTTGTTTGCGCGCACTTTTATACTGGGCACGGGGACGCTTCCATCTGCCTTTGTGCGGTGGACGCGTTGACGCCTATGCATGTCTTTTGCCGTGCGCGGGTTTCCCGTATTCGAATCCATGAATACGGGTTGTTCGCGTGCATGTGGGCGTTCCGTGTATTTCCCTGCAGTACTTCCCCAGTTACGCCTTCTTTTTCATGCGTTGTCCCCATTCCACGTGTTACGCCCTGTGTCCCGCCCCCTTGTTGGTGTGTGCGCGGATGTTGTGCGCTTTCCCTGTATGCGTCGTGCACAGCGTTCGGGATGTTGCAATGACGTGTGCGCCCGTGTGCGCCACGCACGGGTTTGTCGCACAGACCGAGAAAAACACGCGCAGGGACTTCCATGAATCGCACTTGTACGCGTGTCCTTCCGTTTTTCACGCTTGCGCCTGCTTGCGCTGGCCTGCACCACTTTTTTCGGCACATGTTTTTTACATGAATCGGCCCCTTAGTGATTTATACGCATTGCTGCAATTACTGAAATCGGTCCTCAAAAAACCTTCTCTGCTTTAAAGTTTTTACTGCTAAGATTTATTTTAGTCACACTGCCCACACTTGATGAATTATTTTCTTTCTTTTTTAATTTTTTTATTTGTTGAAATAACTAATCATTGCTTACGTTTCCCGTGCATGCCGAATAATAATGAGCACAAAGTTACTCTTCTTGATTATCTCCTGCATTGCTTTGCTTTTCCTGAAGACGCCAATTTGTCTGAAAGGTCTATGCAATCATAGTAGGCTACATGCAATTTCCTATTTGTAGGTCTTTTTGCTTGATTGCAAAATCCGGATAATGAAAAAAAGTATAAAGTCAGACTTGCAATGTTTTGGAACATTAAAATCGTCAAATGCAGAGGTTCAGAAAGTGACAACTAATGCCCACTGAACACGATCTTACTACTTTCATTATATAACTATTAAGTCTCCCGCATGCTTTGCTCTTGGAAACCTTTTGATAACTTAACTCCATCTTTTGAAGTGTTTGTGAAAGTTAGCAGGCTTTACTGAACCAATTCTTTAGTGAGTCACAAATATCAATGAGCACAATTAGAGAACTAGGACACTAATCTTGTGGGGGTTGTCTGCTCATATGCAGATGCAGCTTGGAAGCAGTTTATAAGGAACCTCTTTGTGCCCTCCACTTGTTTAACAGTGCTGAGGGAATTTAGTTTCAATTGAGATTTTAAATCATTTGTAAACTTAATGTGGCTCAAGGAAGCACCTCATGCAGAGGCTCATAGAGGCAAAAACAAATGACAATATTCAGTGACCAATATATTCTCAAAAATTCATCCAAATATTGCCACTGTTTAGAATGGAATACCACAGACTATTTCACTACCCTGTAATAGGATGTATATACAAGCACACATGCGCGCACAAACTATAGATATTCTACAGACACTGGAGTTACATAGAACTATAGGGTCCTTATGATGGCTGCAGTAAAATCATGAAAACAAACACGTGACAGACTGCCTTAGACATGGTTTGTCTACAAAGCATGATATGTGTCCACCCTTACTGTGGGCATAGACCTTTAACGTGTAAACATATATGTAATTAGTTAGTGTACAGGCGGTGCAATTGCACATAGGCAACAGGCAGTTTTACAACCAGTAGAATAATGGTGACGTTTTTTAACTCATTTTGACACATCAAATCAGCACCTGCTCAGAGCAGGTGTAAACAAGGATGGTGTGTCACAGAAGAGGCCGACATTATCCAAACAAGCCACACCAGTCCCTGCAGGTGTGACAAATTGACTTCTGACCTGCAAGAGTACAAGGATGAGTAGAGGCTAAAACAGCCACCCAGCTCTAACACTTCTACAAACCAAGATCAATCACAATCATAAAGGTAAAACAGGCACAGTCAAGAGATATACCTTCTTCGCTGTCTGTGATAACATGGGCAGAGGGAAGGCTATACTCTTAAAAGGAGTGTGAATGTAGTTCTGTAGCAACCCAAACAGCTAAGTATAACAGTCAAAAATAAAGGAAAGTCCATTCAAGGTTCTAGGAAAGTGTATACACTTTGATCAAACATGTCATGTACAAAAATAACTAACTAGAAAAAGACTACACAAAACACACCCCTGAGGAACAAATAAGCAAAGATAGTAGATGCAGCACTCTGGATAATGAATCAGTGTTGAAAGGGAAGCAAAAACAACAATATTCTTGAAAAGAGGATACATACTTGTGAGACAAAAAGGGTTCAAAGTGACCCAACAAGTGTCTAGGCCCCAAAAGTTGACCAAATGGGCGGTTAGCAGTTAATAGTACCTTCTTTGCAGCTCTTGGTTGTTCAAGAGCTCTTTTTCTCGAATAGCTATTCCACAAGGAAGTTCAGAAAATGGCAAGTTGGACAGTTCCCTTTGCCAGAGAGAACTTTGAATAGAATGTGTCTTAATTTGTTTAATCACTTCCTGTGTCTACCTATGCAGACTAAACCATGTGATATTTTACAACTAAATCAGTTAAAATATACCATTGTTATCAATCAGCAGGACCTATAGAAGAACATTTTTAAAGCAATAACAATGTTAAACTGATTCACATTAATACTAATCTGCAGATGTGTATGCCACACATTAAGACTTAATCATTACTGACTTCATGATGATATAAGTATTGTTACAGATATATTATACAATGAAGACTCAGACCTGGTCAAGTTGTTATTGTTTCCACCTGGATTCTTACTTCTGACCCCTGACTGCAATGGTAAAATAGGAAAGCCTAGTAACAGTATATAGCAATGCCTTAAGATTCAGCAACTCTTTTTCACTTCAGCAAATTATTATTTATTTTTTTGGGGCATTTATAAGGCACTTATACACCAAGACAGTGTTTCAATTTGTGTATATATATATATATATATATATATATATATATATATATATATATATATATATATATATATATATATATTACACGGCCACGGTAGTAGGCGTTTAGTTATGGTTAAGTTGCTAATCCCATAGGAAGAGCACTTTTTGGGCGGCTTATAACTTTGCTCCCCCTGGACGAATCCTCACCAAACTTTGCAAAATGAGTACATGGCCCACTGTGAATTTATATGAAAAGTGTGGTGACGTTTGGTCCAGGGGGGGCAAAGTTATGGGGGGGTCCCAGAATTTCTTTTTTTTCCCTTAGAGTGAATGGGGGGAAAACTTTGCGCACAGCTACAGATCAAACTGCTGGATGGATGTTCACCAATGTGCAGCAGGAGCAGCGGTTTGGTCCCGAAAGCATTTTTTAATTTTGTAAATTTGGTGAACATCCGTCCAGTAGTTTTTTTTTAAACAATCAAAAAGTAGGTCTAAAAAAATTAGTGATATCTATGTCCGCTCCGTGGACACACTTCCCTGTTCGCTTCGTGAACAAGATAACGATTGACTAATCGGGCGCGTCATGTTTGCAGACATGTGACGCATTCGCTCATTGGATGATGAAGAGCGTGAAGTGCGTCAGATTGTTCTGATGCACCCGCCATCTTTCATTCGTGTTTTGATGTCCGCGGACATCGCCGCAAAAAACATAAAAAACCACAACATTGCACTTATCAAATACTGTCTCAGAAGGTGAGGGTTGATGAGGCTGGGATGGAATGTGGCAGCAAGAAGCAAAAAAGTGGTGTTTTTTTGTCACGAAAGTCATACCGTACATTTGGAGGTGTTCCCCAATATAATGTGCGTAAAGTACAGGCGAAGGACTAATGTGTCTGTGTTACAATGTATTTAAAATAATATTGGAGTCAGACTGGCACCCCCTAGAGTTTGGCATCTGAGGCAGCCACCTGCAGTGTATGATGGAAACAGTGGCTCTGCACGTGTTTGCGAGTACGAGTTCTCATTCATGCGTTGAGCCATGTGGTTGGAAAGTGAGAATTGGTTGCAAACTAAGGAAGCCCACGCATGGGACAGAAACTATAGGGGTCAATTGTTTTTTGACCTTGAGGGAAAGGGAATATTCAGTAAGAATGCAGTGAGAGGTTTTTTGGAATAAGAAACATTTGATAAGGTTATGCATTCCAAAAGTTTGTAAGGAACATGAAAAATCAGTTCATGAAGATTCTTTGGTGCAAGCACATTGAGCATTGCGGTCTGAGTTACGCAAAGAGATTGGAGACGGTGAATATCATGTAAGTTTGCTTTTGATGACTGTACACCGGAACGACTTTTAATTTATTATTATCTGAACATTAATTTTGGCAATGTAACTGAAGTACTATCTTTCTGTGTGGTTGTCTTTTTTATGTGGTTATTGGGAGTGCAGAATCTAGGTGTATGTAGACTATCAATAGATTCATCCAGGTTCAACGCTAATATTTCTTTACAATGTCATGCATTCCCATATCGATTTGTGTATCAGTTTCCACTTTCCTTTTGTCTTTTTTGAGATTGTTTGATGTGTGTGCTAATTGTTAGTTTAAACTGTATGCTGAATTAAGAAATCAATAGATGTATTGTAATAAAGGTTGAGTATTAATACATATTTTCTGTTATGTTTTCCAAATAGCTACATGCTGCCTTACTGCTATTGCCATGGATTCAAGATGCCAACTGATGGCTTCTTCATTCGCCAGGTGCACATAGTCGTCAACGGCTGGATCACCTTGACTGTTTTGTGGGACGGTCGCCCAGGGCCAATGTGTCTGTATGCTGCACTAGCGATTAGGAGTAACATAACATCTTTTATGGTGGTCTAGGCCCAAGTTGATGCAGACGACCTGGAATTCACTGTGCGACCCAAGCTGTTCCTTGATCGAAAATGAACACTTTGTGTATGGGAAAAGTACAACGTGTGCCTCACGATTAACATTTTTGATCACGAGCGAAGAAACAAATTTGCAATTTGATTGAATACGGGAATAGTTGGATGTTCACGGAGAGTTTATTGTGAAATAAAAGTAGTTTACAAATTGTACAGTGTTATTGATTTCTTTTAAAGACCGGTTTAATATTTCGAAAAATTGTGATGTTGTTAGTCGATGTGTGTTGATTTTCGGGTTCTGCGTCACGGCACGTAGGTGATTATGGGCGCATTTGGCTACGCTGAAGAGGCACGTCACCGAAAAAGGTGTTGAATATCATTAGGGTTGGTTATGTGAGGGTCGGCGTGGAGCATATGATTTAGTGACATCAGGGCACTTTACCTTAGGCAGATGCAGCAATGGATATGAATAGCACTAGATGGACATGCCCTGCTGCCAGATTTTGTATGTTTCTAAAAGAGGAAAAATGAGGTAAGGTGAATTGGAAATGTTTGCGATAGATCAACGTATGTACAAAAACACCTCGGGACAATAATATTTTCTGAGCCTTGCACTTGTGAAACTTATGAAATAATGTTTGGGGATGTGAGGAGTAATGCTGATGGGTGGAGTATTTCTGATGTGATTTCGAATGACTTTACAATGTTTGTTGGGATTTTGTGCACACCTTATGTGACAAATCTTTTGTGTATTCTTTTGACAGTTTGGAAAAAATAAAACGTGGGTGGATTTCCAGCAATTTTGCGTAAGGCTCATTGGCAACAATCAAAAAGCATGTTTTTGCAAATGTGGCAGTGTTTTCTTATTTGACAAGTGTCATAATGTAGTTAAAAATAATTGTGGTACAGCTTTTGTGACTGAGGGGTAGGCTGTAGCCATGGGCACTGGCCAGAATGTCGCGGTCATGTTATGGGGTTGTGATCCGGGCAATGTGGCTACTGGCCATGACCAGAAGGGACAAAACATAGGATTAAAGTGGCCATGTCCACCTGGGACTGGCTTTGTGGTAAAGTTATTCAAAATTAGGATAGATTTGAAAGGGAAGAAAAATGTGCTTGTGGTAATATGGTCACAGGGTTTTGTTTTTGCCTTTTGCATGCTGCCATTGAAAGCGAAGAGGGGCTCTGTATGCCAAAAGCATCCCGGTATAGGACGAAAAATCCTCTATTTTAGTAGCACGGGTTACCGCTTTGGAAACCTAGGCTGCTAAGGGCCATCATCCACCATTTCAGGGGCTGGAATGGGGGGTAATGGTCCAGAGACCTCGTTATCCACTCTCGCTTTCATTGAGCTGATAACTTGGGCTGGTGGGCTGTTATCCACCGTTCCAGTCCCTGGAACGGAGGATGAACGCCACAATATTCCCATTAGCATAACACAAAATGCAAATGGAAATTTTGGAAAATCTTATTGCGTCTATGTACTTTGCTGAGAAATATAAAGTAGATGGAGTCTATGCGTTTTTTTTAGTTCGATTTTTTAACTGTGAAAGGTGGTTACTAAAGGAACATTTATTTTGTTTTTGGATGGCTTTTTTTGGCAGAAGAGCTAAGAACGGAAGGTGTGGAGGGAACTGAGGGAAGCGGCAGCAAACACTAATATGGAGGGGCAGGTGGATGGGGAAAATGTTGCGCGTGTGTTATTTATAAGGTAGGGCGCAGTGTTTCTCATGCTCCTTGATTACAGCAGTGGTGGTGTCTCTTGGGGAGGAGGGGTGGCCTTAGCTGATGTCATTTTAAGATAAATAGCAGTTTTGCTAAAAGTATGCACTGTGCACTTGATTGTTAATGGATGAGTACGAATAGGTGTTGGAGCTGTGCAAGGGAAATGTTGAAGTTGCCAAGTTCCTACATCAGTAGAAAATGTAGTTCCAAAACTGTCCATGAAGCAGAGATCTTATTGTGAAGTGCGTACGGGTTCTCAGACTCGTCATCATGCTGTGCACCAGCATATGGTCATGTGCATTTTCCGGAAGGTGTGCAATGAAGTCAGATGTTTGTAGACATTATGGTTCATTTGCACTAATAAAAACCTATGATATTCAGTAAAAAAAAACGTTGTTAAAAGGGACGTTATGGTTAAGTTGCGCTACTAACAACCTATGAAATTCAGTAAAAAAACTTTGTTAAAGGGATGTTATAGTTCCATGTAAAACTGAAAACCCTTGAAATTCACCAGTTATGGTAAGCTAAGCAATCATAACTTGCGCCATCACCGTGCACTGCTAAGATGAACACCCAGGAATCAAAGATGACATCACAAATGTCATTGATGACATCACTGATGACATCACATATCTAGCTCCCTCTTTTTTTGTTCACTGACATATCTAAGCCAGGTGGCTTTATTCAGTGTCAGTCAGGAATTAAAAAAGTAAAAGGTGCTATATTTGTAGTCCTTACCCTTCTCATATGTTCTTACAATACTTTCCTTAGGGTGCAGTTTCATCTTATGATACATATACATAGGAGAAGAAGGAATCCTGAAACACAAGAATCTTTTCTGTGCATGAAGTTAATTAGTTTGGTTATGAACACTTTCTGGTAATACTGCAGATTGTTTTGCTTACTTTACGTTCCCTGTATATGCTTTTATTTGTATGCATTGTGGTCTCTTTATGTTTTGTGTGTAATAGTACAATTATGCAGTAAGGGAGGCATTCGTAGATACTTATGTTTCACAGTATGCAAGATTCTGTAATGGAAGCATTTATCAATTTAGTATCCAACATGGGAAGATTTCGAATATTGCACCTCTATAGCGCATGCTGCAGACAATGCCTACGTTTCTTCATGAGTTTGTTCATGTACTGAAAGAACTCAGTAATGCAATGGAATTTTAATTTTTAAGCAATGCATTGCTTAATGAACTATTTTCCATATGATAGTTCTTCAATGATCTCTGATACTTTTCTGGCAATATTATAATGACAATTCCTTATGGAGGCTCCGCATGAAAACTTAATGCACATGTGATGTCATCAGTGATGTCATCAATGACGTTTGTGATGTCATCTTTCATCATCAGTCACTAAAAGTATACCGCTATTTTTGTAACTACATTATGACACTTGACGACAAATAAAACACTGGCACATTTGCAAAACCATGCTTGTAGATCCTTGCCAATGCGCCTCACGCAAGTTTGCTGGAAATCCACCCACGTTTTATTTTTTCAAAAGTGTCAAATGAATGCAAATATAATCATCATATGACCTAACCCCCACTTCACAAAATCCATTCAGACTTTACGAAAACATTTATATCTAGATCTATAATCTTTTTGCAAACCTTTGTGTAGAATTTTCAAATGGCACCACATTTATAAGCCTTTACATTATTTTGGCACCACCCCTCTAATTTTGCCCCCTCTTGACAAAATCCCACCAAACTTCACAAAAACATTTATATCTAGATCTATTATCAGTTTGCCAAAAGAAGTATAGATTCATCAAATGGCACCTCATTTATAAACCTTTACATTATTTTGGAACCCTCCTATAATTTTGCCCCCTCTGGACAAAATCCCACCAAACTTCGCAAAAACATTTATATCTAGATCTATTATCAGTTTGCCAAATTAAGTGTAGATTTGTCAAATGGCACCTCATTTATAAGCCATTACATTATTTTGGGACCCCCCTCTAATTTTCCCCCCTCATGAGAGAATCCCACCAAACTTTGTAAACTCATTCGAAATCAGGTCAGAAATATCCCATCCTATCCTCATCACCCCTCACCTCCCCAGAGATGATTTTATACATTTCACAAGTGCAATGCTCAGAAAATATTATTGTCCCGAGGTTTCGGGCATGTATTTTTATACATACATTGATCATTCGCACAAACATTTCCAATGCACCTTACCTTAGTTTTCCTCTTTTGTAAACATGCGCAATCTGGCAGCAGAGCACGGCCATCTTGTGCTAATCTTATCCATTGCTGCATCGGCCTAAGGCAAACTACCTTGATGTCACTAACTCATATGCCCCGCCTCTGAGCCTCACATCACCAAACCTAGTGATATTCTCCACCTTTCTCGGTGTCGTTCCTCGTCAGCGAGCCAAACGCACCCATAATCACCTACGTGACGTGATGCAGAACCCAAAAATCAACACACATCGACTCACAACACAGCACGTCACAATTCAGAAAATTAAACCGTACTTTAAAAGAAAACAACAACACTGTACAATTTGTAAAGTACTTTTATTTAACAATAAACGCTCCGAGAACATCCAACTATTGCCATATTCAATCAAATTGCAAAGTCTGACTCCATTATCAAATTAATTACATTTTAACACAGACATCATTAGCCCTTTATTTGCCGCACTCTGGGTGTAGCACCAGCACATCAATTTATAAACATCAAACGTTTTAATTAAGAGTGTAAAATAACCTGAAATTGCTTCTATTTAATATTAATAAATATTGGGCAACCAATATAAACAATATAGAGGAAGAGGCATTCGGAATGTAGTATTACTCTGTAATACCACAGGGAAGGTTGGAGTTGCAGACTGCAGAAGCAACAATCTATGTTTACAAGTCCACAATTCCATGATTATACATATCCATCCCTTGAATGCCAAAATGCAATCTGTTTTGCCTGTACTTTAGGCACATATTGTGGAACACCTCCAAATCTACTGTGTGACTTTCGCGACAAAAAAACACCAGTTTTTTGCTTCTTGCAGCTATATCCCATCCCATCCTCAACACCTCTCACCTCCCCAAAGATTATTTGATAAGTTTAACAAGTGCAATGTTGTGTTTTTTTAATTTGTTTTTACCGCGATGTCCGCAGACAACAAGCACAGATCCAAGATGGCGGGCACATTGAAACAATCCGACGCACCTCACGCTTCATCCCAGCCAATCAGCAAACACGTGGCATGTCCGCAAACATGATGCAAGCCGATTACCCTATCGGTGTCCTGTCCGGAGCAAACAGGGGAGTATGTCCGCGGAGCGGACATAGATATCACTAATTATTTTAGACCTACTTTTTGATCATTTTCAAAAAAACTACTGGACGGATTTTCACCAAATTTACAAAAGCATGCTTTCGGGACCAAGCCGCTGCTCCTGCCACAAATTTGGTGAAAATCCATTCAGCGGTTGGGCTGTAGGCATGCGCAAAGTTTTTTCCCCATTCAGTCTATGTGAAAAAAAAAAAATTTGGGTCCCCCCCTATAACTTTGCCCCCCCTGGACCAATCCTCACCAAACTTTGCAAAAAAAAGTATATGGCATTCTCTACATTTTTTTGCAAAGTTTTGTGAGGATTCGTCCAGGGAGAGCGAGGTTATAAGCCACCCAAAAAGTTCTCTTCCTATGGGATTAGCAATTTAACCATAACTACACAGCCACTACCGTGGGGGGGAAAAGTTATAGGGGGGGTCCCAAAATTTCTGTTTTTCCCATAGACTGAATGGGAAAAAATGTTTGCTCGCGCTTACAGCCCAAACCGCTGGATGGATTTTCACCAAATTTGGACCAGGAGCAGCGGCTTGGTCCCGAAAGCGTGCTTTTGCAAATTTGGTGAAAATCCGTCCAGTAGTTTTTTTTTAAAATGACCAAAAAGTAGGCCAAAAAATTAGTGATATCTGTGTTCGGTCCGTGGACGGACTTCCCTGTTCGCTCCGCGGACAGGACGGTGATTGGGCCAGCAGGAGCGTGTCTGTCTCCTGTTCCTCCCACCCCCGCTCATGTCCCGTGTCTGCACCACCCCCCCGCTCATGCCCCGTGTGTCCTTTATGTCCCCCCACCCCCCACCCCTGCTCATGCTCCGTGTGTCCCCTGTTCCTCCACCCCCCGGCACACGGTGGCCAGCGGATGGCCGAGGAGCGGGATCTGCCGCACGAACTCATGTCCATGCGGCATGTCTGTGTTTTTGTTTGTCCCCTCCACCCCCCGCTCATGCCCGTGTGTCTCTCTCTATCCCCCCACACCCGCTCCTGCCCCGTGTGTGTGTCTCCCTCCACACCACCCCCGCTCATGCCCCGTGTGTCTCTCTCCCTCCCGCCCACCCCCCGCTCATGCCCCGTGTTTCTCTAGCCCTCCCCCCACCCCTGCTCATGCCCCGTGTGTCTCTAGCTCTCTCCCCAACCCCCGCTCATGCCCCGTGTGTGTCTCTAGCCCTCCCCCCACCCCCGCTCATGCCCCGTGTGTGTCTCTAGCCCTCCCACCCACCCCCGCTCATGCCTAGTGTGTCTCTCTCCCTCTCCCCCACCCCCCTGCTCATGCCCCGTGTGTCTCTAGCCCTCCCGCCCACCCCCCGCTCATGCCCCGTGTGTCCCTCTCCCTCCCCCCACCCCCCTGCTCATGCCCCGTGTGTCTCTCTCCCTTCCCCACCCCCCTGCTCATGCCCCGTGTGTCTCTAGCCCTCCCTCCCACCCCCCCGCTCATGCCCCGTGTGTCTCTAGCCCTCCCCCCCACCCCCCGGTCATGCCTCGTGCGTCTCTCGACCTCCCCCCACCCCCCCGCTCATGCCTCGTGTGTCTCTCGACCTCCCCCCACCCCCCGCTCATGCCCCGTGCGTCTCTAGCCCTCCCCCCACCCCCGCTCATGCCCCGTGTGTTTCTCTAGCCCTCCCCCCACCCCCGCTCATGCCCCGTGTGTGTCTCTCCCTCCCCCCCACCCCCGCTCATGCCCCGTGTGTGTCTCTAGCCCTCCCACCTACCCCCGCTCATGCCTCGTGTGTCTCTAGCCCTTCCCCCCCAACCCCCGCTCATGCCCCGTGTGTCTCTAGCCCTCCCGCCCACCCCCGCTCATGCCCCGTGTGTCTATCTCCCTCCCCCCCACCCCCGCTCATGCCTCGTGTGTCTCTCTCCCTCCCCCCACCCCCGCTCATGCCTCGTGTGTCTCTCTCCCTCCCCCCAACCCCCGCTCATGCCCCGTGTGTGTCTCTAGCCCTCCCCCCACCCCCGCTCATGCCCCGTGTGTGTCTCTAGCCCTCCCATGCACCCCCGCTCATGCCTAGTGTGTCTCTCTCCCTCTCCCCCACCCCCCTGCTCATGCCCCGTGTGTCTCTAGCCCTCCCGCCCACCCCCCGCTCATGCCCCGTGTGTCTCTCTCCCTCCCCCACCCCCCTGCTCATGCCCCGTGTGTCTCTCTCCCTCCCCCCACCCCCCTGCTCATGCCCCGTGTGTCTCTAGCCCTCCCTCCCACCCCCCGCTCATGCCCCGTGTGTCTCTAGCCCTCCCCCCCACCCCCCGCTCATGCCTCGTGCGTCTCTCGACCTCCCCCCACGCCCCCGCTCATGCCTCATGCGTCTCTCGACCTCCCCCCACCCCCCGCTCGTGCCCCGTGCGTCTCTAGCCCTCCCCCCACCCCCGCTCATGCCCCGTGTGTTTCTCTAGCCCTCTCCCCACCCCCGCTCATGCCCCGTGTGTGTCTCTCCCTCGCCCCCACCCCCGCTCATGCCCCGTGTGTGTCTCTAGCCCTCCCACCTACCCCCGCTCATGCCTCGTGTGTCTCTAGCCCTTCCCCCCCACCCCCCGCTCATGCCCCGTGTGTCTCTAGCCCTCCCGCCCACCCCCGCTCATGCCCCGTGTGTCTATCTCCCTCCCCCCCACCCCCGCTCATGCCTCGTGTGTCTCTCTCCCTCCCCCCACCCCCCGCTCATGCCCCGTGTGTCTCTAACACTCCCACCCACCCCCTGCTCATGCCCCGTGTGTCTCTCTCCCTCCCCCCACCCCCCTGCTCATGCCCCGTGTGTCTCTAGCCCTCCCGCCCACCCCCCGCTCATGCCCCGTGTGTCTCTCTCCCTCCCCCCCACCCCCCTGCTCATGCCCCGTGTGTCTCTCTCCCTCCCCCCACCCCCCCGCTCATGCCCCGTGTGTCTCTAGCCCTCCCTCCCACCCCCCGCTCATGCCCCGTGTGTCTCTAGCCCTCCCCCCAACCCCCCGCTCATGCCTCGTGCGTCTCTCGACCTCCCCCCACCCCCCCGCTCATGCCTCGTGCGTCTCTCGACCTCCCCCCATCCCCCGCTTATGCCCCGTGCGTCTCTAGCCCTCCCCCCACCCCCGCTCATGCCCCGTGTGTTTCTCTAGCCCTCCCCCACCCCCGCTCATGCCCTGTGTGTGTCTCTCCCTCCCCCCCACCCCCGCTCATGCCCCGTGTGTGTCTCTAGCCCTCCCACCTTCCCCCGCTCATGCCTCGTGTGTCTCTAGCCCTCTCCCCCACCCCCCGCTCATGCCCCGTGTGTCTCTAGCCCTCCCGCCCACCCCCCGCTCATGCCCCGTGTGTCTCTCTCCCTCCCCCCACCCCCCGCTCATGCCTCGTGTGTCTCTCTCCCTCCCTCCCACCCCCCGCTCATGCCCCGTGTGTCTCTAACACTCCCACCCACCCCCTGCTCATGCCCCGTGTGTCTCTCTCCCTCCCCCCACCCCCCTGCTCATGCCCCGTGTGTCTCTAGCCCTCCCGCCCACCCCCGCTCATGCCCCGTGTGTCTCTCTCCCTCCCCCCACCCCCCTGCTCATGCCCCGTGTATCTCTAGCCCTCCCCCCACCCCCCTGCTCATGCCCCGTGTCTCTCTCCTGTTACCCCCCACCCCCCGCTCATGCCCCGTGTGTCTCTCTCCCTCCCCCCACCCCCCTGCTCATGCCCTGTGTATCTCTAGCCCTCCCCCCCACCCCCCTGCTCATGCCCCGTGTCTCCCTGCTGTTGCCCCCCGCTCATGCCCCTTGTCTCTCTCCTGTTACCCCCCACCCCCTGCTCATGCCCTGTGTCTCCCTGCTGTTGCCCCCCACCCCCCACTCATGCCCCATGTGTCTCTCGTGTTACCCCCCACCCCCCTCTCAGGCCCCATGTCTCTCTCTCCTGCTGCCCCTCACCCCCCGGTCATGCCCCGTGTCTCCCTGCTGTTGCCCCCACCCCCCGCTCATGCCCCGTGTCTCTCTCCTGTTACCCCCCACCCCCCTCTCATGCCCCATGTCTCTCTCCTGTTGCCCCCCACCCCCTGCTCATGCCCTGTGTCTCCCTGCTGTTGCCCCCCACCCCCCGCTCATGCCCTGTGTCTCTCTCCTGTTACCCCCCACCCCCCTCTCATGCCCTATGTCTCCCTGCTGTTGCCCCCAACTCATGCCCTGTGTCTCTCTCCTATTATCCCCCACCCCGGTCATGCCCCGTGTCTCCCTGCTTTTACCCCCCACCCCCTGGTCATGCCCCGTGTCTCTCTCCTGTTGCCCCCCACCCCCCGCTCATGCCCCGTGTCTCCCTGTTGTTGCCCCCGCTCATGCCCCGTGTCTCCCTGCTGTTGCCCCCACCCCCCTCTCATGCCCCGTGTCTCTCTTCTGTTACCCCCACCCCTGGTCATGCCCTGTGTCTCCCTGGTGTTGCCCCCCGCTCATGCCCCGTGTCTCTCTCCTGTTAGCCCCAACCCCCTCTCATGCCCCATGTCTCTCTCCTGTTGCCCCTCAACCCCCGGTCATGCCCCGTGTCTCCCTGCTGTTGCCCCCCACCCCCTGCTCATGCCCCGTGTCTCCCTGCTGTTGCCCCCCACCCCCTGCTCATGCCCCGCATCTCTCTCTCCTGTTACCCCCACCCCCTCTCATGCCCCGTGTCTCTCTCCTGTTACCCCCACCCCCTCTCATGCCCCGTGACTCTCTCCTGTTGCCCCCACCCCCCGATCATGACCCGTGTCTCCCTGCTGTTTCCCCCCACCCCCGCTCATTCCCCGTGTCTCCCTCCTGTTACCCCCACTCCTCTCTGATGCCCGGTGTCTCTCTCCTGTTACCCCCCACCCCCCTCTCATGCCCCGTGTCTCCCTCGTGTTCCCCCCAACCCCCCGCTCATTCCCTGTGTCTCCCTGCTGTTGCCCCCCACCCCCGCTCATGCCCCATGTCTCTCTCCTGTTCCCCCCACCCCCCGCTCCTGCCCTGTTGTGTTCTCTTTATACACCCCGCCTTCCCTTTCCATGGTGGCCATCTTGGTAAAAGATTTTCCTTCCTGCACCGCAGGCGTCCTGGTTTGGGCAGAAAAATCTTTTTTTTACCACCTGGGGTTCCCACTTTGAGGACCTAAAATGCTAGTGGTCTTCATCTATTGAAAAGGATGTTATGGTGACGTTGCACTAATAAAAACGAAAAATGAAATGCAGTAAAAGAAAATTGTTTTACAGGGACGTTATGGTTAAGTTGCGCTACTAAAAACCTATGAAATTCAGTGAAAAAACTTTGTTAAAGGGACGTTATGGTTAAATTGTGCTGTGGCGAAAGGCTTGGGGTTACTAGCGGGTTACCCTTTTCTTTTTGCGCACCCGGTACGTGCACCCACACATGTGAGGTACCTTTTTCATCAGGACACCTGTGGGAACGCGAGAAGGTATGATATCTGTTGTTGGCGACATGTTTCGGTGAATGGACACAGGGAAATGTCTCTGAAATTGGCTGGAAATGCAGACAATTCTTAGACATTTCGCTCTGGCCACCCACCGAAAACACACCGCCAACACCACGTGGCCTACCTTCCCACGTCCCCACAAGTGCCCCGATGAAAACGGTACCTCACATGTGTGGGTGGACCTACCGGGGGCGCAAAAGGAATAGGGTAACCCACTGGTAACCCCAAGCCTTTTCGCCACTGCCCATTTTGTTCATGTGGGCAACCTACAGATTTGGGCCTAGGGTGTCGAAGCCAGCAAGGAAAACAGGGAACCCCACGCGTTTTCCAAAAGAGGACACCCGTGGGAACCCACACATGGCCAAATTGGGGGGCGGCCCAACTCATGTAGCCCTCCCCAGGGGCCGATAATGGGGGGGCTGTCCTGCACTCCTCCCTGGGCTCAGGCGTCTGTTCCTTAGAGCAGATATCTGGTCCCGGGAAGGGCTGCATGACATGGGGGGGGGGGGGGTCAATGCCCCATCCCATTAGAAACTTCCCAGACACTTTGGGGTGCCCACAGCCCCCCCTAAAAAGTGTTCCACCATTTTCCATTTTTTTCTTTGCTTACAAAACTTGCCTTGGTGCAGAGGGGCACATTGGTGTGCCAATCTGGCCCTGGGGTGCCCAAACCTTACTGCCCCACCCACTGGGGGGCCTGTCCCACAATTTTTGGGGGCCCTCTCCCCCCTCACCCCAAATTGGTGGCAGAGGCACCTCATGCAGGCCTCCCTGGGCCTCCTACAAACGGCTGCGTGAGGTACAACCCCCCCTCCATTTGGGGTGGGAGGGAGAGGGCTCCCAAAAATGGTGGGACAGGCCCCCCAATGCATGGGGCAGTAGGGTTTGGGCACCCTGGGGGCAGATTGGCACACTAATGTGCCCATCTGCGCCAAGCGAAGTTGGGTAAACAAAAAAAATAATACAAAATTGTAGGCTGCTTTTTAGGGGGGACTGGGGGGCACCCTACATTGCTGGCAAATGTTCTACTGGAACGGGGGGTGGCCCTCTCGCCCCCCACCCTAAATGGAGGTCCCCAACTCATGCAACCCTCCCTGGGGGCAGATATCTGATCCTAGGAAGGGGCATCTGACCCCAGGGAGGGATGCATGAGGTGGGCCCCCCCTCTGATGCCAGGGAGGGATGCATGAGGTGGGGCCCACCATTTGGGGTGGGGGGGGGAAAGGGCCATCCCCTGTTACAGTAGAACATTTGCCAGCATTATGGGTTGCCCCTCAGCCCCCCTAAAAAGCAGCCTTTTAGTATTATTTTCTTTGTTTACCCAACTTTGCTTGGTGCAGATGGCCACATTAGTGTGCCAATCTGCCCCCAGGGCTCCCAAACCCTTCTGCCCTATCTATTGGGGGACCTGCCCCACCTTTTGTGGTGGCCCCCTCCTCACCCACACCGAACGGAGGGGGGGGGGCACATCATGCAGTCTTTCATAGGAGGCTCAGAGAGGGCTGCATGAGGTGTCCCCCCAGCCATTTGGGGTGGGGGGGAGAGGGCCACCACAAAAGGTGGGGCAGGACCCTCAATAAATGGGGATGTAGGGTTTGGGCACCCTGAGGCCAGATAGGCACACTAATGTGGCCATCTGCGCCAAGCGAAGTTGGGTAAACAAAAAATATAATACTAAATCGTAGGCTGCTTTTTAGGGGGGGCTGAGGGGCACCCTAAATTGGAAGCGAATGTTGTACTGCAACGGGGGGGCACTCTCCGCCCCCTACCCCAAATGGAGGTCTCTTGTACCATAGATATATATTGTTTAATTTTCAAATAAACCTTTTAAATTTGCAAAACAAACCTACTTCTTGGCTCAGCTGGGTCACGGGGATTCTGAGAGAGGGGTGTTATATAAGGGTTGTCATCCAGAGTAAACGAACTGGATATAAAAATACATCAATAAGGGCTTCCATCAGCATCCCAGACTAGGCATTGACTTAGCTGTAGTGTTGAATTGAAGTCGCTTACAAAGTGGGGGCTCGGAGCCGGGATATTCTGGGTTAGATTTACCACTTGTGCAGCTTAATACAGTCTGCCAACTGACCGGATACACATATCCGGTTCGATCACCACGCTGTTTTACACTGTAAAAGCACCCCTCAAAGGAACGCTCTAAGGAAACGGTCTGTTTTGCAAAATAAAATACTTCTGTAAGTCAGGAAGAAACTCAAATTCCAGAATGACGACACTTGTAGACATCAAAATAGCCAGAGAGCACTTCTTACATAAGCTATTTGTGAGAGGTGAATGGACTGAGCAGGGCCAGGATGCATGGTTGCAGGCAATCACACAACAGGTCACTGCAACTGGGTTAGATATCTGGAGAGATCAGGGTCCCTTACATGTGGCCCTGAGTGAACTATACATGGCTCCTAAAGCTAAAGATGAACACGACAAGATGGTTAGGATAGCGGCATATTTGTATCTACATATGGAAGCCATGCAGGACAAATGTGCTGAAGGCCAAGATCTGGCAAATGGACAACAGAGAAGGCCCAATCTGACCTGGTCTCTTCTGAGCAGAGGATGCACAGAAGCCAGGAGTCAGTAAATGAGAGCAGACAGTATCTCATTATAATCAAAGAGGACATGTGTATCCTGCAACAGGAAACGTCTGACCA